>NC_083721.1:61401056-62026056 GCF_028564815.1 Eubalaena glacialis
TATTTTTTTAACATCTTTATTGGAGTATAATTGCTTTACAATGGTTTGTTAGTTTCTGCTTTATAACAAAGTGAATCAGCTATACATACACATATATCCCCATATCTCCTCCCTCTTGCGTCTCCCTCCCACCCTCCCCGTCCCACCCCTCTAAGTGGTCACAAAGCACCGAGCTGATCTCCCTGTGCTTGTGGCTGCTTCCCACTAGCTATCTGTTTTACATTTGGTAGTGTATATATGTCCATGCCACTCTCTCACTTCATCCCAGCTTACCCTTCCCCCTCCCCGTGTCCTCAAGTCTATTCTCTACGTCTGTGTCTTTATTCCCGTCCTGCCCCTAGGTTCTTCAGAACCATTTTCTTTTTTTTTTTTTTTAGATTCCATATATAGACACATTAGATTTAAAGATAGAAACAGATGGAAAGTAAAAGGATAGAAAAAGATATACTATGCAAACAATATCCAAAAGAGAGCTGAAGTGACTATAGTAATATCAGACAAAATAAGCTTAAAGACAAAAATTAGAAGAGACAAGGAAGAATATTTTATAATAATAAAAGGGTCAATCCATCTGGAATTCATAATAATTATAGACTTATATGCATCTAATAAGAGAACTCTAAAATATATGGAACAGAAATAAATCACCACATAAACATAAATAAATAAGTAAAATACATGGAACAAAAACTGGCAGAACTGAAGAGAAAAATAGGCAATTTAACAATAATAGTTTGGAGATTTCAGTACCCCACTTTAAATGATGTATAGAATAACTAGACAGAATATCAACAAGGAAATAGAAGATGAAGAAAACTATATAACTAGAACTAAAAGACATCTGTGGAACATTCCACTCAAAACAGAATACACATCCTTCTCAAGTGTACATGGAACATTCTCAGAATAGACCATACACTAGGTCATAAAACAAGCCTTAATAAATTCAAAAGGACTGAAATAATACAAAATGTGTTCTCTGATCACAATGGAATGAAATTAGAATTCAGTAACAGGAGAAAATTTGGGAAATTCACAAAAATGTGGGTATTAAGCATAACACGCCTAGAAAGCCAAAGGTGAAAGAAGAAATCACAAGGGAAATTAGAAAATACTTTGAGTTAAATGAAAACAAAAACACAACATACCAAGGCTTATGAGATACAGCTAAAGCAGGGCTTAAGAGGGGAATTTATAACTATAAACACCTATATTTAAAAAGAAGAGTGATCTCAAATCAATAAACTAACTTTCTACCTTAAGAAATTAGAAAAAAAAGAGGAAACTAAACTGAAAGCAAAGAGAAGCAAGGAAATAATAAAGATTAGAAGAGAAGTCTATGGGACTTCCCTGGTGGTGCAGTGGTTAAGAATCTGCCTGCCAATGCAGGGGACACGGGTTCGATCCCTGGTTTGGGAAGATCCCACATGCCACAGAGCAACTAAGCCTGTGTCCCACAACTACTGAGCCTGTGCTCTAGAGCCCGCAAACCACAACTACTGAGCCTGTGTGCCACAACAACTGAAGCCTGCATGCCTAGAGCCCGTGCTCTGCAACAAGAGAAGCCCGCACACCACAAAAAAGAGTGGCCCCCGCTTACTGCAACTAGAGAAAGCCTGCATGCAGCAACAAAGACGCAATGCAGCCAAAAATAATAAATAAATAAATTTATTAAAAACAGAGAAATGTATGAAAAAAAGAATAGAAAAATAGTGTTAATCAACAGAGCCAAAAGTTCTTTATTTGAAAAGATCAACAAAATTGACAAACCTTTAGCTAGGGTTAACAAGAAAAAATTAAAATTATTACATTCAGAAGTGAAAGTGGTAACATTACTACCGACCTTACAAAAATAAAGGGTTTATACTATGAACAATTGTGTGCCAACAAATTAGTTAACATGAATGAAATGGACAAATACCTAGAATGTCACCAACTATTAAAACTGACTCAATCAGAAATAGAAAATCTGAATAGACCTATAACAAGGAAAGAGATTGAATTAGTAATCAAAAATCTATCTACAGAGAAAAGCTCAGGCCCAGATGGCTTCATTGGTGAATCCTGCCAAATGTTACAGTAGAATTAATA
Organism: Eubalaena glacialis; assembly: GCF_028564815.1. NCBI lineage: Eukaryota > Metazoa > Chordata > Mammalia > Artiodactyla > Balaenidae > Eubalaena > Eubalaena glacialis. The sequence continues at coordinate 61,403,148 of NC_083721.1, forward strand.
CCAATCTTTCAGTCTTTCACAAAGTATTCCAAAAAATTAAATAGGAGGGAACACTTCCCAACTCAGTCTATGAAGCCTGTATTACCCTGATACCAAAAACAGACAAAGAACATCACAAGAAAACTACAGACCAATATTTATGTTCACTGTGTCTATGAATGTAGACACAAAAATCCTCAAGAAAATATTAGCAAACCAAAGTCAGCAACATATAAAAAGATTATATGCCATGATTTATACAAGGTTGTTCAACATATGAAAATTGATCAATGCAATACAGTATATTAGAATAGAGGACAAAAAACATGATCATCTCAATCAATACAGGAAAAATATTTGACAGAATCCAACATCCTTTCATGATAAAAAATAAAACAGGCTAGGGCTAGCAGGAAATTTCATCAGCCTGATAAAATTCACACCTACATATTTAATGGTGGGAGACTAATGCTTCCGCCTTAAGGTCAGGAACAAGGCAAGGATGTCCTTTCTTGCCACTTCTGTTCAACATTGTATTGAAGGTTCTAGCCAGGGAAATTAGGCAAGAAAATGAAGTAAAAGACATCCACATTAAAAATGAAGAAATAGAGACAGCAGAAGCAAGAAGAACTACAATCCTGCAGCCTGTGGAACAAAAACCACATTCACAGAAATATAGACACGATGAAAAGGCAGAGGGCTATGTACCAGATGAAGGAACAAGATAAAACCCCAGAAAAACAACTAAATGAAGTGGAGATAGGCAACCTTCCAGAAAAAGAATTCAGAATAATGATAGTGAAGATGATCCAGGACCTCGGAAAAAGAATGGAGGCAAAGATCGAGAAGATGCAAGAAATGTTTAACAAAGACCTAGAAGAATTAAAGAACAAACAAACAGAGATGAACAATACAATAATTGAAATGAAAACTACACTAGAAGGAATCAATAGCAGAATAACTGAGGCAGAAGAACGGATAAGTGACCTGGAAGACAGAATGGTGGAATTCACTGCTGTGGAACAGACTAAAGAAAAAAGAATGAAAAGAAATGAAGACAGCCTAAGAGACCTCTGGGACAACATTAAATGCAATAACATTCACATTATAGGGGTCCCAGAAGGAGAAGAGAGAGAGAAAGGACCAGAGGAAATATTTGAAGAGATTATAGTCGAAAACTTCCCTAACATGGGAAAGGAAATAGCCACCCAAGTCCAGGAAGCGCAGAGAGTCCCATACAGGATAAACCAAAGGAGAAACACGCCAAGACACATAGTAATCAAATTGGAAAAAATCAAAGACAAAGAAAAATTATTGAAAGCAGCAAGGGAAAAACGACAAATAACATACAAGGGAACTCCCATAAGGTTAACAGCTGATTTCTCAGCAGAAACTCTACAGGCCAGAAGGGAGTGGCATGATATACTTAAAGTGATGAAAGGGAAGAACCTACAACCAAGATTACTCTACCCGGCAAAGATCTCATTTAGATTTGATGGAGAAATCAAAAGCTTTACAGACAAGCAAAAGCTAAGAGAATTCAGCACCACCAAACCAGCTCTACAATAAATGCTAAAGGAATTTCTCTAAGTGGGAAACACAAGAGAAGAAAAGGACCTACAAAAACAAACCCAAAACAATTAAGAAAATGGCCATAGGAACATACATATGATAATTACCTTAAACGTGAATGGATTAAATGCTCCAACCAAAAGACACAGGCTTGCTGAATGGATACAAAAACAAGACCCATCTATATGCTGTCTACAAGAGACCCACTTCAGACCTAGGGACACATACAGACTGAAAGTGAGGGGATGGAAAAAGATATTCCATGCAAATGGAAGTCAAAAGAAAGCTGGAGTAGCAATACTCATATCAGATAAAATAGACTTTAAAATAAAGAATGTTACAAGAGACAAGGAAGGACACTATATAATGATCAAGGGATCAATCCAAGAGGAAGATATAACAATTATAAATATATATGCACCCAACATAGGAGCACCTCAATACATAAGGCAACTACTAACAGCTGTAAAAGAGGAAATTGACAGTAACACAATAATAGTGGGGGACGTTAACACCTCACATACACCAATGGACAGATCATCCAAACAGAAAATTAATAAGGAAACAGAAGCTTTAAATGACACAATAGACCAGATAGATTTTTTAAAAAATTTATTATTATTATTATTTTAATTAATTTATTTATTTATTTTTGGCTGTGTTGGGTCTTCATTTCTGTGCGAGGGCTTTCTCTAGTTGTGGCAAGCGGGGGCCACTCTTCACCGCAGTGCGTGGGCCTCTCACTATCGCGGCCTCTCTTGTTGCGGAGCACAGGCTCCAGACGCGCAGGCTCAGTAGTTGTGGCTCACGGGCCTAGTTGCTCTGCGGCATGTGGGATCTTCCCAGACCAGGGCTCGAACCCGTGTCCCCTGCATTAGCAGGCAGATTCTCAACCACTGCGCCACCAGGGAAACCCCAACCAGATAGATTTAATTGATATTTATAGGACATTCCATCCAAAAACAGCAGATTATGCTTTCTTCTCAAGTGCGCACGGAACATTCTCCAGCACAGGTCACATCTTGGGTCACAAATCAAGCCTCAGTAAATTTAAGAAAATTGAAATCATATCAAGCATCTTTTCTGACCATAATGCTCTGAGATTAGAAATCAATTACAGGGAAAAAAAAGTAAAAAACACAAACACATGGAGGCTAAACAATACGTTACTAAATAACCAAGAGATCACTGAAGAAATCAAAGAGGAAATCAAAAAATGCCTAGAGACAAATGACAATGAAAACACGACGATCCAAAACCTATGGGATGCAGCAAAAGCAGTTCTAAGAGGGAAGTTTATAGCTATACAAGCCTACCTCGAGAAACAAGAAAAATCTCAAGTAAACAATCTAACGTTACACCTAAAGGAACTAGAGAAAGAAGAACAAACAAAACCGAAAGTTAGCAGAAGGAAAGAAATCATAAAGATCAGAGCAGAAATAAATGAAATAGAAACAAAGAAACAATAGCAAAGATCAGTAAAACTAAAAGCTGCTTCTTTGAGAAGATAAACAAAATTGAGAAACCATTAGCCAGACTCATCAAGAAAAAGAGGGAGAGGAATCAAATCAATAAAATTAGAATGAAAAAGGAGAAGTTACAACAGACACCGCAGAAATACAAAGCATCCTAAGAGACTACTACAAGCAACTCTATGCCAATAAAATGGACAACCTGGAAGAAATGGACAAATTCTTAGAAAGGTATAACCTTCCAAGACTGAACCAGGAAGAAATAGAAAATATGAACAGACCAATCACAAGTAATGAAATTGAAACTGTGATTAAAAATCTTCCAACAAACAAAAGTCCAGGACCAGATGGCTTCACAGGTGAATTCTATCACACATTTAGAGAAGAGCTAACACCCATCCTTCTCATACTCTTCCAAAAAATTGCAGAGGAAGGAACACTCCCAAACTCATTCTATGAGGCCACCATCACCCTGATACCAAAACCAGGCAAAGATACTACAAAAAAAGCAAATTACAGACCAATATCACTGATGAATATAGATGCAAAAATCCTCAACAAAGTACTAGCAAACAGAATCCAACAACACATTAAAAAGATCATACACCATGATCAAGTGGGATTTATCCCAGGGATGCAAGGATTCTTCAATATACACAAATCAATCAATGTGATACACCATATTAACAAATTGAAGCATAAAAACCATATGATCATCTCAATAGATGCAGAAAAAGCTTCTGACAAAATTCAACACCCATTTATGATAAAAACTCTCCAGAAAGTGGGCATAGAGGGAACCTACCTCAACATAAAAAAGGCCATATAAGACAAACCCACAGCAAACATCATTCTCAATGGTGAAAAACTGAAAGCATTTCCTCTAAGATCAGGAACAGGACAAGGATGTCCGCTCTCACCACTCTTATTCAACATAGTTTTGGAAGTCCTAACCATGGCAATCAGAGAAGAAAAAGAAATAAAAGGAATCCAAATTGGAAAAGAAGAAGTAAAACTGTCACTGTTTGCAGATGACATGATACTATACATAGAGAATCCTCAAAATGCCACCAGAAAACTACTAGAGCTAATCAATGAATTTGGTAAAGTTGCAGGATGCAAAATTAATGCACAGAAATCTCTTGCATTCCTATACACTAATGATGAAAAATCTGAAAGAGAAATTAAGGAAACACTCCCACTTACCATTGCAACAAAAAGAATAAAATACCTAGGAATAAACCTACCTAGGGAGACAAAAGACCTGTATGCAGAAAACTATAAGACACTGATGAAAGAAATTAAAGGTGATACCAACAGATGGAGAGATATACCATGTTCTTGGATTGGAAGAATCAATATTGTGAAAATGTGTATACTACCCAAAGCAATCTACAGATTCAATGCGATCCCTGTCAATTTACCAATGGCATTTTTTATGGAACTAGATCAAAAAATCTTAAAATTTGTATGGAGACACAAAGGACCCCAAATAGCCAAAGCAGGCTTTAGGGAAAAAAACGGAGCTGGAGGAACAGACTCCCTGACTTCAGACTGTTCTACAGAGCTACAGTAATCAAGACAATATGGTACTGGCACAAAAACAGAGACATAGATCAATGGAACAAGATAGAAAGCCCAGAGATAAACCCATGCACCTATGGTCAACTAATCTATGACAAAGGAGGCAAGGGTATACAATGGAGAAAAAATAGTCTCTTCAGTAAGTGGTGCTGGGAAAACTGGACAGCTACATGTAAAAGAATGAAATTAGAACACTCCCTAACACCATACACAAAAATAAACTCAAAACTGATTCGAGACCTAAATGTAAGACCGGACACTATAAAACTCTTAGAGGAAAACATAGGAAGAACACTCTTTGACATAAATCACAGCAAGATCTTTTTTGATCCACCTCCTAGAGTAATGGAAATAAAACCAAAAATAAACAAATGGGACCTAATGAAACTTAAAAGCTTTTGCACAGCAAAGGAAACCATAAACAAGACGAAAGGACAACCCTCAGAATGGGAGAAAATATTTGCAAACGTATCAATGGACAAAGGATTAATCTCCAAAATATGTAAACAGCTCATGCAGCTCAATATTAAAGAAACAACCCAATCCAAAAATGGGCAGAAGACCTAAATAGACATTTCTCCAAAGAAGACATACAGATGGCCAAGAAGCACATGAAAAGCTGCTCAACATCAGTAATTATTAGAGAAATGCACATCAAAACTTCAATGAGGTATCACCTCACACCAGTTAGAATGGGCATCATCAGAAAATCTACAAGCAACAAATGCTGGAGAGGGTGTGGAGAAAAGGGAACCCTCTTGCACTGTTGGTGGGAATGTGAATTGATACAGCCACTATGGAGAACAGTATGGAGGTTCCTTAAAAAACTAAAAATAGAATTACTATATGACCCAGCAATCCCACTACTGGGCATATACCCAGAGAAAACCGTAATTCAAAAAGACATGCACCCCAGTGTTCATTGCAGCACTATTTACAATAGCCAGGTCATGGAAGCAACCTAAGTGCCCATCGACAGACGAATGGATAAAGAAGTTGTGGTACACATATACAATGGAATATTGCTCAGCCATAAAAAGGAATGAAATTGAGTCATTTGTTGAGACATGGATGGATCTAGAGACTGTCATACAGAGTGAAGTAAGTCAGAAAGAGAAAAACAAATATCGCATTATCGTATTAATGCATGTATGTGGAACCTAGAAAAATGGTACAGATGAACCAGTTTGCAGGGCAGAAGTTAGACACAGATGTAGAGAACAAATGTATGGACACCAAGGGGGAAAGCCCCGGGGGGGTGGGGGTGGTTGTGTGATGAATTGGGCGATTGGCATTGACATGTATACACTGTTGTATATAAAATTGATGACTAATAAGAACCTGCTATATAAAAAAATAAATAAAATTAAATTAAAAAATTAAAAAAATAATAATTTTAGGAACTATTTATTTTAGTTCTTCAAACAGAAAAACTGCCTGGAGATAAGTTCTCTTTGGTAAGTTTATATTTCAACACATGTATCTAGTTTATATACTGTAGAGATATACACAACATGAATTGAATAAAAGCTCTAAGAAAGATCTGTCATTTCAAAAAAAAAAAATGAAGAAATAAAACTATCTCCATTGACAGATGACATGTTTTTGTGTATATAAAATCCTAAGAAAACCAATAAAAATGTGTGAGAACCAATAAATAAGTTCAGTAATGTTGCAGAATTCATGATCAAAATACAAAGATTACTTATATTTCTATACATTCACAATAAACAATCTGAAAATAAAAATTAAAAAAAATTCATTTACAATAGCATCAAAAAAGAATAAAATACTTGGGAATAAATTTAACAGAAGTATAAGACATGTACACTGAAAGCTACTAGACATAGTTGAAAGAAATTAAAGGAGACTTAAGTAAATGAAAAGAATCTCATGCTCATGGATTAGAAGACTTAATATTGTTAAGATGGCAATACTCCCCAAATTGATCTGCAGGTTCAGTGCAATCCGTATCAGAATACCAACTGGCATTTTTGTAGAAATTGACAAGTGGATTCTAAAACTCATATGGAAATGCAAGGTACCCAGAATAGCAAAAACAATCTTGAAAAAGAAGAACAAAGTTGGATGAATTAGTCTGTTAGGTCTGCCATAAAAAAATGCCATAGACCTAATGGCTTAAACAACAGAAATTTATTTTCTTAGAGTTCTGGAACCCAAAGGCCCCATCTCCAAATACATTGGGAGTTGGGGTTTCAACATATGGATTTTGGGGGGACACAATTCAGACCATAGCAACTTCATTTAATCTTAATTTCCTCCTTAAAATCTCTGTCTCCAAGTATAGTCATATCAGGGGTTGGAGCTTCAGCATGTGAATTTGGGGGAATACAATTTGGTTCATAACATTGGAGGACTTAACACTTCTTGATTTCAATGTTTACTACAAACCTGCAGTAATCAAGGCAGTATACCCTGTGTTTGGTTCATAACATTGGAGGACTTACACTTCTTGATTTCAGTGTGTACTACACATCTGCAGTAATCAAGGCAGTATACCTGGCAAAAGTCTAGACATAGATTAATGGCATAGAATTGAGAATCTAGAAATAAAATCTTAAAATTAATTATCAATCATAAATTGATTTTTGACAAGGTTACCAAAATAATTCAGTGGGGAATAAATAGTCTTTTCACCAAATGGTGCTGGAATAACTAGATATCAACATGCAAAAGAATGAATTTTAACACCTACTTCATACCATATACAAAAATTAACTCAGAATGGATCATAGACCTAAATGCAAGGTCTAAAAGTATAAAACTCTCAGAAGAAACTGTAGGCGTAAATACTCATGACCTTTGGATTAGACAATGGTTTCTTAGATATGACATCAAAAGCTCAAGTGACAAAGGAAAAAAAATAGTTAAATTGGATTTCATCAAAATTAAAAACTTTGTGCTTGAAGGAGTCCATCAAGAGAGGGAAAAGGCAACTAACTCATGGAGAAGATATCTGCAAGTTATATATCTGATAAGGTATTTGCATCCAGAGTTATATATCTGGAGAGGAAATATGTGCAAATTAAGAGTATATAAAGAATTCTTACAACTCAACAAGAAAAAGACAAATAGCCAATTAAAAAGTGGGCAAAGGATTTGAATTGTAATTTCTCCAAAGAACATATACAAATGACCAAGTGCATACAGAGATGCTTAGTGTCATTAGCTGTTAGAGAAACATAAATCAAACCACAGTGAGATACCACTTCACACCCACTGGGATGGCTAAAATAAAAAGACAGACATTACCTAATGTTGAAGATGTGGATAAACTAGAGCCCTCATGCATTGCTGGTGGCATTGTAAAACTTTGAAAAATTTGAAAAACAGTTTGGTAGTTTCTCAAAATGTTGAATATAGAGCTACCATATGACCCAGCAATTCCATTTCTAGGGTTGTATGCAAGAAAATTGAAAGCATATGTTCACACAAAAACTTGCAGTCAAATATTCATAGCATTATTCATAGTGGCCAAAAATAGAAATATCAACAGATGAAAATATACATAAAAATATATAAAATGTATATTCATAAAATGGAATATTATTCAGCAATAAAAAGGAGTGAATTACTGACACATGGTACAACATGGTAAACCTTGAAACATTATGCTATGTGAAAGAAGCCAGTCCCAAATGAACACATATTGTATGATTCTGTTTTTATTAAATGTCCAGAATAGGCAAATTCATAGAAGTTGAAAATAAGTTTGTTGCCAGGGGGAGGGAGGAATGAGGAGTGACTGCTAATGAATTTGGCCACCTTTTTGGGTTGATGAAAATATTCTAAAATTCGTAGTGATAGTTGTACAACTCAGGATATGCTAAATACTACTGAATTGTATGCTTTTAGAAAAGTGAATTTTATGGTATGTGAATTATAGCTTAGTAAAGCTGTTATTTGTTATTTAAAAAATTTTTTTTAAGCAGACATTTATTTCTCTATAGCCATTATTTTGTAAAAACTTTAAAAAAGATTTTTATTTTATATTGGAGTATAGTTGATTTACAATGTTGTGTTAGTTTCTGGTGTACAGCAAAGTGATTTAGTTATATCAATACAAATACATATGTCTATTCTTTCTCAGGTTCTTTTCCCATATAGGTTATTACAGAGTATTGAGTAGAGTTTCCTGTGCTATACAGTAGGTGCTTGTTGATTATCTATTTTATATATAGTAGTGTGTATCTGTTAATCCCAAACTGTTAATTTATCCCTCCCCACCATCTTTCCCCTTTGATAAACACAAGTTTGTTTTCTAAATCTGTGAATCTGTTTTGTAAGTTCATTTGTATCAGTTTTTAGATTCCACATGTAAGTGATATCATATGGTATTTGTCTTTCTGTGTCTGACTTACTTCACTTAGTACGATAATCTTTAGGTCCATCCATATGGCTGCAAATGGCATGATTTCATTCTTTTTTATGGCTGATTAATATTCCATTATATATATGTACCACATCTTCTTTATCCCTTCCTCTGTTGATAGACATTTAGGTTGCTTCCATGTCTTGGCTATTGTAAATCTTGCTGCAATGAACATTGGGGTGCATGTATCTTTTCAAATTATGGTTTTCTCCGGATATATGCCCAGGATTGGGATTGCTGGATCATATGGTAGCTGTATTTTTAGTTTTTTTAAGGAACCTCCATACTGTATGCTTTTAGAAAAGTGAACTTTATGGTAAGTAAATTATAGCTCAGTAAAACTGTTACTTTTTTAAAACATGGTTTGGGGGAAGAGTAGAGGTTTCCAGCTGACAAGAAAGGCTCCTTCTTTGCAGCAGGAGCTTAAATACCACTGGCAGAAACTTGACCCCCTCTCCTCCCGGCTACCCAGCTCAGCTCCTCACTGGAGTGCACAACTTTTGCCTAAGGGCTCTTAGGATTGAATGACTTCCAGTTTTTCAGGCAGCTGCTGAGGTCTGGGTCTTTCAAACAGTGCTCTGCTTGGATGCTTTCACTTTGCAGGAGTGCTGGGGGACTCAAGGTGATCTGGAAGTTGGGAGATGGAGGAGAGAAGTGGGTGGGGGTGGGGGAAATTGCCAAGCACAGACCCTCCTCCCCCCTTAAGGGAACGTTTAAGGCTGGGAGGGCAGCCCCAAGCCCAAGCTCCCCCCACTCCCTTGAGTCTTTCTTGGAGTTTGGGCGCCCAGTCTCCCCATGCCCATGCTCCTAACCTGGGAGATGCTTAGGGCGGTGGGCCCACGGGTGCCAAGTCCAGCAGCCATCTGGGAGAGCACTGAGCAGATGTGCTAAGGCATGAGCCCCCCGCAGCTCCACTCTCCCCTACCAGGTCGTGCTGCAGGACGGGGGTTGAAAACTCCAGTGTTGCTCTAGGGACATGGCATGGCTAACCCTGCCCCCAAATACCAATTTTTTTCGAGTACTCTGGGAATCACCCAGGTGCGTTCTCTCATGCTAACAAGGAACCAAAGACTGCTATGCAGCCTACGTTTGGTTATACCCTAGATCTGAGTGTCCTCTGCAAATCACTTTTGCACTTATCACACTCGAGTAAGTTGGGATGCATCCTCACGAAAACAAATACCTCCTGGGAAATGATAAAGTTCAGGCTTACAGATGAGCCGGGGAGAAACTGAGATCTGAAATTTAATGAAAAAAGAAAAAAAAAAAAAAGCTCTTTGAAGTGGGAGAAAGAGAGGGAATTCCAGAATACTTCTGAGGCCACCATAGCCAAGAAATGTCTTGTATGCTGGCTGGGAGTAAAATCTAACCCTCTTTGAAAAGATCCTCATGTCACCCATGTTCTTGATGTGTACACGAGGAGTATCACCATCTTTACTGTAGTTATACCTTTCAGATCTTTGGATTATTTGGTTATCTTTAACATTGAACATGCAACTCTATTTCAAGTGGACTCTATACTCTTTTTTTTTTTTATTTTTTTAATTTTTTGGCCATGCTGCTCGGCTTGCGGGATCTTAGTTCCCCCACCAGTGATTGAACCCGCACCCTCGGCAGTGAAAGTGCGGAGTCTTAACCACTGCGCCGCCAGGGAATATCGCTATACTCTCATTTTAATAAAGAGAACGGTTACCATTTCTGCTCTACACTATGACAAAAATCAACGTTTATGCATATACTATATGTTAAGTACTATACAGACCTTAATGAAAGTTGAAGGTGAGATCTCAGGTTTAAAACTGTCCTAATTGGAATTTTGAACACTGTAGAATTCACCCAGAAAAGGAATTAGAAAACAAAATCAACAACAAAGCTACCCTTCCTGTGTTCTTCTAGTGATCTTTGAAGAACAATTCTTTTTAACATGGTAATATGTATAACAATAATAGTAACTCCCACTTAGGAAGTATTAGGTGCCAGGCATAGTGCTAGGTGCTTGGTGTAGTCTTAGTATTGTCTGTAATTTTACGAGCCTCAGTTGTCTTCTAGTTTTTTAAAGTGATAAAGCCACATTGGTTAGATTCCTTGATCTTTTGTAATGCTATTTTTTAAAAGAGAAGGTAAAAACCAAAATTCATAAAATACACAGCCTAACTACAAAATTCTAGAAAACAACACAAGTAATTTGAATAATAAATTTTGTATATATTCAAACTATTTTAGGGAATTTAAGTTCAGAATATTATAATCATGTTTACTTTTAATTAGGGAATTTGAGAGTAAAAGTAAATATGTGTTACTTTTGCTTGCTGTTTGCGTAATAAAGCCTTAAAGGCATAGCATATTAATCTAGATAAACGACTATTCCAGTAAGATTGATTAAAACAATAGAATGATTTTAAATCTGTGTGTGTGTGTGTGTGTGTGTTTTATTTAATTCTCCAGTAAGATAAATCTACAAAAGGGGAAAAAGCTGGAGGCAAATATGGTGCCTTTGAGAAAGAATGCTTTTAAAAGTACATTTTTTTTTTCATTCGTAAGGTTCCTCTGATGCATTGCTTCAGAAAGGACAGTTTATTTCAGGTATTTGAGTTAGCTTACCATAAGTCTTCAATGTTTAGACATGTGTCTAAACTGTCACCATGTCATTCATGCTGTAATTAATAGCACTTCAGCTTAGTTCACAACCTTTGAGTTTAGCACCCTTCTTGCAGATAGCACATTGAGTGTTGGAGATTTGTGAGGCCAGAAGACTGTGGCAGCTCCATTCTCGGTTACAAACAATTGATGTTTACTGACTTTTGTAAAGAACCTCTCAGCCCTTCCCCACGCCAGCCCTCCACTTCTTGTTTGAGTTTAAGCCCCGCCCCTTCCATGTTTTGTATCAGAGCCAGACAGTCTTCCCGCCTGTTTTTGTATGGTCCACAAAGTAGGAGTGGTTTTACATTTATATTTCATGACAATTATATGAAATTCAAATCTCAATGTCCATTAATAAAATTTTATTGAAACACAGCCATGCTCATTCTTTATGAGTTGTCTGTGGTTGGTTTCACACTACAGAGGCAGAGTTGAGTAGTTGCAACAGAGACTAAATGGACCACAATGCCTGAAATATTTACTCTATGGTCTTTTACAGAAACAGTTTTTTAACCTCTGAACAATACTAAACCAAACTCATCTTTTTTTGAAAAAAAAAAAAAAATGCATACCTGCTAATGTTAGCTTCCTGCTTAATACCCATCACCCTTGGATAAAAATTTTTAATTGTTTATAGAGACTTTATGATCTGGCCCCAGCCTACCACTCCAGCCTCATTAATACTTTTATGTTTCTAGTGATATTGTCATATTATTAGATTTAAGATTACTCATGCTAATAATACAGGCAGGATGTGTACAGAATGAAATTGTTCTTTTTGTACTATTTTTTCTCTGAGAGATATAATAGTGGTATCTCTTGCCAGTACACGGGGGCTACTGGGAAGCTAGCTCTCCATGGAAATTTAAGAGTACATGTTGAGAGTAGATGTTTAAATCCAGGGCCTAATAGAGCAGAAATCTGCACTCATTTTAAGTTCTAAAGCTTAAAGAGACAGAATGGCTTTCAGGCTTATTCCCAAAGGCCAGAAGTAGGAGGCATGTGTCAGAATTAGGGAGGAGGTTATGAGGGGTGTTTTGTCAATGTATACAGACCCACCCTCTTCCAATTTTGATACATGTCACTCCATCTTCTATTTTGGGAATCTCTAGTTGAAGGATGACAGGAGTGTATCTGTTCCTCAAGTGGGTTGGGGAAAAAAGGATTTAAAACAGTTTACTGATTGTATTAGTATATATAAAGAAAGAATGTGTTGGTCTGAAGGGGGCTTGGCCAGACTTAGGCCAAGAACTTAAGACCTAGGCCAGAAAAGCAAAGTCACAGAGGCAGACTTTGACCACTAGAGAAATGTACAAAGATGGGACAGAGATGAATCATCAGGCTCCATCAGTGTCACAGTAGTTTTTCCTTTAAAACTGTCTACCTTTGCTCTGACTTCATGCTTAGCATGCAAATTTCTGATTACTAGTCTGATTTCTGAGGTATTCAGGTACCTGGATGGTAGGATGAACGAATTCTGATGATTAGAAAAGATCGTTCCCCTACTATGCATTAGTATATTTACTACGGAGCATGTACGTGCAGCTTGTGAGTGTGGCTGGTTTGAGTCAGCTGATCTGAGTGCATCTCTAGGATGTCAACAGTGCTGAGGCCATTCTGCAAACAGTGGTTAGTTTATCAAGTTAGTGTCACCTTTGAGACCTTTCAGAAGAGTGTCATACAGCTTTTTCCTGCAGACTCCTCAGCCTTATCAAACCTCTTATTCCTGCTTGTGCCCCTCTCCAATGATTCTTCCTTTTGGAATTACTTGGAAATCTAGAAGTTTTCCAGTAGTCCTATAAATCTAATAAGTACCATATTCAAACCTACCAGGAAAAAAAATGCAAATTGCTAAGTATTTTAGTCACATATTCTATATAATAACCTGGCAGTGTAGAAGTATTAGTATTTGTATATTGTTCCCTCTTTTTTACCTTTCTGGTTGGCAGAACTCCTCCACCTATTTTCCCTTGGTCAGTGAAGTATACCTCCTCCTGCCCAGTCACCCAAGCCAGAAACCTGGTGCATCCTTGTTTCTTACCTCTTCTTTGCCAACATGTCATGTCGGTCATCAAGGCCCTCATCATTTCTAGCTTGAACCATTACAGTAGTCTCCTAAGGATCTCTTTTTAACACTCTCATCTGTCCTTTAGGTCAGGGGTCCCCAACCCCTGGGGGGGTTGTTAGGCTCCTGTTAGGAACCGGGCCACACAGCAGGAGGTGAGTGGTGGGTGAGCGAGCGAATCTTCATCTGATCCTCCCCATTGCTCTCATTAGGTCCCTGGTGCCAAAAAGGTTGGGGACCGCTGCTTCAGGTTGTTACCAAAAAAGTAGTCGTTTAAAAAGTGGATCTTTTAAAAACGCACTTCTGAACTTGTTGCTTTTCTATGGGTAACTAGTAGGTGGCTTTTTATATTTAGCATGGAATACAGGCTCTTCATGACCTGGCTGCTTCCCCCTTCCCCACTAACTCTTTCCTTCTTCCTCTCTGTGTCTTCCTCTCCCCGCCCTCCGCAGTCATGGTGAACTGGCTTGCCAGGCCACTCCACTTCTCTGCACAATTGCATTTGGTGTACGTGAGTTCATCTTACTTGATATTTCAGCAGCATTTCACACCATGGAACACTCCCTCTATTTTGAAACACCTTCCTCCCTTGATTTCCATATCATTCTTTCTGAACTTTGCTCTACCTCTCTTGTATTTTTCTGTCCTTTTTTCCTCCTCTTCCACTCAGCCTTTGCATGCCAGACTTTCTTTGGGCCCAGCCTTAGGTTCTCTTTTCCCTCTTAAACCTACTGAGCTCAGCTCTGCTCCATATCCAGTGGTTTACTATAAGGGATTTTTATATTTAGCAAAAGTATATAAAAATCATTTACAGTACAATTAATGTATATTTTTCTCATAGCTATTTGGTTACCATGGTACAGTGAGGATATGTATCTACGGTTTAGGTCGGTAAGACCTGCCATAATATGCCAAGAGCACTGGTTTTTAGGGAGTAAAAGCTAGCCCCATAGTGAGCTCTCTTCAGTTTGAGCGAGTAGTATCCTCCAGTGTCGCTTTGGTCCCTCATTCTGCTGTTGTATAAAATGATTAGATTTTAGCAACCCTACCTGCCCCCAAAAGGTTGATCCTTGCAGTCTATCAAGTAACATTTGACATGTCTACACACTTTACCAGACTAGATGGAACAGCTAGGTAGCTGTTTCTAGCTAGGTAGAAATTAGGGCAAGATTTGATTTTTCATTTAGAAGAAAATTTTTCTTCTGGGAAATAAATTGGAACTGGTAGATGAGACTCTCTATAGTGTTTATTATAGTCCAGGTAGGTCCCTGCCAGGAAATTATTCTGAATAAAGGAAAAAATATTTCTAAAGGAAAGAATTATTGAGTAATCAACATGTAAACTTTTCAGTGATGAAGGATATGCCGACTGCTTCTTGGAATTGCTCCACCTGAATAGCTCATTCTTCTTGACATTTCCTGACGTTCCATTTACAGTACTCAAGAGTTGCAATCCTTGATAGTTGTAAAGGGTTAATGCAGGAGTCCGATGGGGATGTGACATTAGTACTGAAGAAGTGGGGTATGAAGAAGCGATGACATTGCCAGAATTGAATAGAAAGTATTAGCATGGAGAAGAAAATTTAACCCTTAATATATTTAATTTAAAAAATGAGATTAAAATCATATTGCAATAAGCATTTTACATAATTGAGCATAGGCAAGATATTTTCATTTGCATTTTTTGTTTCTAATCAGTGTGTAGAACAGAAGAAATTGGGAACTGTCTCTTTAATAAAACCCTGTTTAGCTACCCTCTTCTAGTAGGAGTGGCTTAGGAACCTGTAGAGTGAGGTGTAACTTCCAATTCTGCATTCTGAAGGGCAGCCTTGGATAAGAGTGCTGATACTACAAACCAGGAAGTGACAAATAATTTGCCTTAAATTATAGTAGAGTTTGTCTTTTATAAGGAAAACTTCTCATAACAAAACTAGAAGATTGAAGCGTGGTTGTCACTAAATGTTTGGAACTCTGCTGCAGATAAAGACTTTGCAGCGTACTTAGAATACAAAGCTTTCTGGGCCAGAAATTGATCTGACTTTTGAGCCTTATCTGATTACTGCTTGATTCGTCTTTATTTTGTTCAAGTGCTCAGCAAGTTGAACGGGGAGCCTTCCTCCCCATTGTTAGCAGGTAGGTGGTCAGCCTTTGTTTAAAATTTAAATTGTTTTTTAAGGTTACTTAACCCTGGTTCTGCTGCTGATTACTGAAAGAATTATGAATATCAGTCTGGGTATATGTTTTAATGTTTGAATATTCAGCATGGCTGTAAATAATCATTTTTGTGACTTTGTGCCAACTTTGTAGAAAAAGTCATTTTTAACAAATTAGCAAATCTATAAGGTGACAAATTAAATGAGTTCTATTTTGTTTTCTATTAACCTTATATGTTTAAATTTAATTAACAGATTAAAAGTATATTGAAATTACTCTGCTATTAACTTCCTGATAGTATTTGATAATATATTTAAAACATTTATTGACGTAGTCAAATAAAATTGTATTTTTGTTGTTACTATTTTACTTACAAGTTTCATTTCTTTCACTCTTAGAAAGCTGTCTGAGTGTTTAGCTCATTGTTTATCTACTTGCTTTAGTTTGTTTTTGGAATACTTTGATACCTATTATTTCAGAAGACTTTTTATAAAAGGTTAATCTTCCACAAGTATATTGAAATATTGCTTGTTTCACTTTATAAAGTTAACCATGCATTTATGACACTAAAATTGTTTCAAAGATAACATCTTTGGAATATTGAGCTAATTATTAGTATGAGCTAACTGCTATTGTGAGAAAAAAAAAAGCCATTCACAAATGGTTCTTCTGGAGTGGGAATCAGAAATGTGTGTGGGTACCTTTAGGATCAAGAACAGTGGTTTCTTTCTCTACCACTAGTGATCCTTTTTATTTTTCTTCTATGGACACTATGCTTCAAAAGACTTTTTGTCAACCAAATAAGTGGTGTATATTAAATAATAAAATGTTAGAACATTATCGTTTATTAGGGATACATTATTTCCAATGAGAGTTTCTTAACAGCCTGAGATAACCACTCTAGGTTACTATAATTCAGCCCTGAACGAAGAGGCCTGACATCTTACCTAGCTTGAAAAACTTTATTGTAGGTAACTGTTTGGATATTTTTGACTTTTTGAAATACTGATAGTAACATCTGAAGTTTCAACAACTACTCTTATGGAATCTTAGTCATCTGGGAACTAGCAGTCTAAAGTACAGAAATTCTGTTCTTAATATCTTTGAGTTTCCATGAAATGTAATGAAGGTCATCTAGTGTAATGTAACAAACAAAGATACCATAGCTACTAGACAGAGAGGAGAAACAGGGAAAAAGAAAAAAGGAAATGTGGTATTTGTCATTGGGAATGTCTGTGAGGAATTCAAGGTGTCTGTATGTTTTTGCCCCATAAAATTTCCCTATATTTATCCCTACTATTTACCCACTTAAAATTTTTACTCTGATTAGTCTGATAAGTTGATAACTGACTTCAAAACAAATATTGCTTATGTTTTTCATGTATTTTATTCTATATTTTTATGTAGCTTCCCTCTCCCAAATTTTTTTATTTCTCCATTTCCTCTATTCATGTCCTTCCTTCAGCTTAGCTGAAGACCCTTCTGCAATGTGAAGCCTTATCTGATCACCCTAAACCACAGTAATATTTCTTTCCTTTAGATTTCTATATCATGTTGATTCTACCAGTTCTTTAGTACATAATAATGATATAGCTTGTCATATTTAACTTTTACTTAAAAGTTTGCAGTGTTTCTTCAACTAAATTATAGTTGTTTGAGAGCAAGTAGGACATCATTTTTATCCGTTTTAGCATCTGGTGCAGTGATACACATGTGGTAGGTTCTAAATAAATATCTGTTGAATGAATGAGAGATGTAAAGAATCTTGCCAACAGTTGCTTCAAGTGTTATTCTGCCTCCCTCTACCTTGCTTAATTATGTAATTAACCATCTATAATGTTTCTAAAAATCAGACTGTTGGTTGTCATGCTATTATTGTTTTTGTTTTCCTTTGTAACACATGCATTTTTTATATTAGATTATTTAACACTGATATGATACCTACAAAGAAAGAACAAGCTGGACTTTATTAAAAATAAGTTTCCAGAATTCCAGAATTTAAGAATTCGAAAGTTTAAGAATTCCAGAATTCTTATAAAAATAAGAATTCCAGACTCTTGCATTTTATATTTTAGGAAAATATAATTTAAAATTTACTGATATATGAGGTTTCAAATATAGTTAAAATATTCAGAGACATTATGAATTAAGGGGAGGGATTCTGAACTGACGTTTTGTATTCTGAATGGTGATCCAGTCGTCCTGGTAGACTGGTTGGATTGCAGAATTTAAATCACGGATTAGTAATTGCCAGAAACGATGAACAAATTATTTTATAAAAAGAGGGTTTTAAATGTCTTACACCCATTGACAGTAGTTATTATATTACACACTTTAAAATCATCATCTGCCTATTCCCAGTATCAACTATGTCGGATACGTTTTGTTAACCCACTTTTTATAGATACAGAAAACTGATATCTAGAAAGGTGAAATAACTAACAAAGCCATACACTAGTAACTGCACAACAGGTCATTTTGACTTCAGAATTCATGTTTTGAATCACTATGTTGTATACTATGTTATGTTTTCCAATAGTCAGGGTAATCTTTCTGTCATTCTAGAGCTTGACCAGACAGGAATTCTGGCAGCTGCTCCAGCAGAACTGTGGCACTGAGCTAGGCTTAAATGCTGAAGAGATGGAGAACTTGTCCCTGTTGATTGAGGATAATGTGCAGCCAAGGTACTGCGAAATGTTTCGAAATGCCAAGATTTATTAATCATTAATCAAAGCAGAATTATTTTAGACTTTACTAATTCAGGCTTTCTATTTATTTACCATCCAGTGAAATTTGCCTCTTGCTTCTCTGTAGTGGAATGAGTGAAAGGTGAGGACAGTGAATAGTTTGCTAAATTGGTAAGCAAATACAGGTCAGATGAGGAAATGTTAACTTTGAAACTGTGTCACCTAGGACTTGCTTAAAGCATGGGGTTAGTAAACCTTTTTATTAAGGATATGGAGAAATACCTAGTGAAATCTCTGCACCTATAGATAACAATAAAGCAAATTAGCTGGAAGATATTTTAAGGGATACAAAGATAATATGACTTTTCCTCAAGGATACCCTAGCGTAGTACTTGACATGTAGTTGGCACTCAATAAATATTGAATGCATTAATGAAAGGAGCTTATAGCGCTACAGGGAATGCAAATAATTATAATACAGGGTTGAAAATGATAAGGGCCAAAAAGAGCAATAGATAATGTGGGAAAAATTCAGAGTGGAGAGAGATTATTTTTGACTGATGGGAATTCACTTGGAAGAGTGGACATTATTATTAACCTGTACAAATAAAAGTGCGTTTTGTCCAGTGGTAATTGAGGTCAGAGCAATAAAAACAACTAAGGATAATACATGAAAATTCTAGAGCAAACATTATGCTAAGTGAAAGGAGCCAGTCACAAAAGACCACACATTGTATGATTCTGTTTATATGAAATAGAGTCCAGAATCAGTAAATCCACAGAGGTAGAAAGTAGATGAGGAGTTGCCAGGGACCGGGAGAAAGGGAGAGTGGGGAGTGCAACTGCTGAGGGGCACAGGGCTTCTTTCAGGGTGATAAAAATGTTCTCAAATTAAATAGTGGTGATGACTGCACAACTCTGTAAATCACTGTATTGTACACTTTAAATGGGGTGAATTTTATGATATATGAATTATACCTTAATAAAAAATTAGGTAAATTATTTATTTAAAAATTCTGTAGCAAATTAGTCTTAAGATGGAAATCTTTCAAAGTCTCATGTGTGTACAAAAATTTTATTCTATCTAGATAAGTCTTCTGGTTATACTGATCCTATTTATATTGTGTCAGCTCAGCATTACTATTTTACAGTCTTTTTTACATGGTTACACATGTATATTTTATTAGTTTTCTGTAAAGTTAAAAATTTCCATTGGACTACTCTCCTTGTAAAGTTTACTAGGCTTGGGACTTCCCTGGATCCTCATTCCCTCTTCTACTCTTTTTTCTCATTCTTCCAATCTCTGAGAGAAGCATATCTATCTCACGCCTGTATTTCCTCAGCTCTTCCATCTTCTTTCTTTTCACTTTCAATCTTTCCTTCACTCTCCTTCATCTCTTTTTCTTCATTTCTCCACAATCCACCTCCATCCTTAAAATCCTCAAGTACAGACCCTCAGCTGGTGGTCTTGTCTCCAGGAGCCGTTTTCCTTGTTTGGTTCCCTCGGAGTCCTGCTATTCTGCCTGGCCAGGAGTAACTGAGTAGTAGACCTAAGTATTATTTGGGTGGAGTAGAATAGGCTTTTTTAGCTTTTCTGTCTCTTTGTCAGGATAATATGGATTCAGATGTCAGGCAGCCACTTTATTTTAGGAGAGCTTTAAGTCTAAACATAGCAATGATTACATGGGAATGCTAATTGCTCAATAAAGTTGAGGTCTGGAAGTTAGATCCATTGTGCTGCTTTTATATTTAATATACTTTCCTGTTTTTCCCCCCACTCCCTGAAAGAGGAAAAGAAGGTCCCAAGACATTTATTGTAATCTTGTCCCTATGACCATTTGAAAGCTTTTCCTTTAACCTTAGGAATTCCTGTTCTCAGGAATGAGAAGAACAAGAAGGGAGGCATGGATTGATGGATGGGCCTGTGCTCAGACATC
Source organism: Eubalaena glacialis (assembly GCF_028564815.1). Lineage (NCBI taxonomy): Eukaryota > Metazoa > Chordata > Mammalia > Artiodactyla > Balaenidae > Eubalaena > Eubalaena glacialis. Next base: position 61,423,630 of record NC_083721.1, read on the forward strand.
AGGAGCTTCCCCTTCCTGGAGGGATGTGCCATCTCAGCTGGGACTGAATCTGAAGGAAGGAGATGAGATCTAGAACTGCCTTCCAGTGTTGCCTGGCATCCAACTCAAACACTTACCCTGCACCTTTCGAAGCTTCTTCATTGTCCACAACTGAAATTTAAATAAGCAATGTTCATTTTATTAGTTGCTGTTACGGCCACTTGTACTTGGTTAATTTCTTAGTGGTTTCTGAAGTTTATAAAATCTTATATGAGCATATTTTATTTTCAGCAGTGAAGTCAATTTGCATGTGATTTAAGAAGATAGCTTTGTTATAAGTAGAAGCTTATTTGTTACATTACAAAAAAAATTTTGTTGTCAAAATGCTTTATAATAGAAAAGGACCTCAGTGAGGAGACTAAATCAGCTATTTGTGCGGAAGTGACCTTGTTTATGTTTCTATGATGTGTTTCTTACAGAAGTCCAAGAAGAAGCAGCTTGGATGGCTGTGGGCAGAGAGATGAAAAATTATCCAAGCCAATCAGTTTTACCCGTGAATCAATTAGTCGGGTTTCAGAAGCAGAGTCAATTGATGGAAATCCACAAAAAGGGGTTAGTATATGATATCCCTTTTAAAATCTGTCTGATACTGCCATGTGTTCATCATAATGGAAGAGCAAATAAAAATACAATATACAAAATGTTTAAAAACTTAAGATGTCAGGCTGCTCTTTTATTTTAGGACAAGAGTTTTAAGCCTGTAAGTTGCAGAGATTGTATGGGAATAATATGTGGTTCTGTTCAGAGCTGGATATGGTGCAGAGTTACCAGGCAGCTCCCTGAGCATCAGTCTGTAAGGGGGAGAGACATCATTAAAAATATAATAAGGTGGAAAAATTCATAGTTAGCAGAATTTTTTTAGTAGGTAGTGTGCATAGTGGAAAGAATCTGTTTTGAGGGGAGATGAGAACTCTGAGCACCATGCTTGAATAACAATAGATGCTTGTTAAACTGATTACTAAAGTAGGCATATCCAGTTAATTACTGGGCTTCATAGTTAGTTAGTTAGTTTCTTTCTTTATTTTTTCAAGTATTATTATAAGCCCTTCAATTTTTTTTAATTTCAGTGAGTTTCTGTCACTTGAAGTCATTATTATTACTACTTTTTATACTCAGTTTGTCCCCTCTGCCAGTGGGAGCCCCTTCAGGTGGCTCCTTTGTCCTTTTGAAATAATCAATAATCTTTGATGACTTCCTTTCTTTCTGGTACAATAATGTGTCCCGGGCACATTTTGTATACTTTCTGTCCCAGACTTAGTATCAGCCATTTTCTCTAATGAGCCATAGTTTTAATGAAGAATGGTACTTAGACCACATTCTGAGTGCTAAGAGTGTACAACTTTTGTTCTTCTGATTGGGGATGCAAGTTTGGGGCCAGTGCTGAATTTCTTGTTTTAGATCAGAGCACTGGCTTCAAATCCTACCTCTGCCGCTTGCTAACTGTATGACCTTAAATAAATTAACTTAATTCCTTAACCTTTCTATGCTTTTGTTTTCTCAACTATAAGATGAGGACACTAATACCCCACAGGGTTTTTTAATAAGGACTAAATGAATTAATATATGTGAAAATGCATTGAACAGTCCCTAGCACATATTAAGTATTCAGTAACCATAAGCTATTATGATTGAAGGTGAATCTCTGTGTGGCCAGCCGTGGACCTTTTCTACCTTCTCTCATGGAGCTCCCAGCATCTGCTGTGAATAAATGTTGGGGAAACATTGAAACAGAATATATTTATGTAAAAGGCCACCAAGTTATAAACTTGTCTCAGGCAATCATCACGCACCTATCAATCTGATTTTGTGTTGTGGATTTCACGTAAAACTTATTCATCAAGAGACCCGTAGGAACTTACTGCTGGTGTAAGGGAGGTGATTCTGAATGCTAATCCCCTTGTACATTCTCACTGAGAAGACCAAACCACTCCATTTTGGGGTGGTAACAGGACAGGGGATCTCTTACAGTCCCCTCCTCCTTTTACAAAAGTCTGACTTTGAGGACTGGGTTCTCAGAACTACTAATATTTCTTGAGTCCTTCCTACAGCCTCTTTGACAATGTCTCCTGTACCTGCTCTTGCGATAGTTAACCTATTGGTCCTTGCTTCTAGTTTTGTCCCTAAAGGAAGTCATATGTTCTCTAAGGAAAGGGAGTGGAATGTAGAGGAATAATTTAATGTTTTAAGATTGATTATATATTCATTGATGTTTAGTATAGATGTTTTCAGGTTATGGAATACAAGTAATTTAGAAGTTTGGTCCTTTTTTTCCTTTTGCACTCAAGAGCAGTAAAGTGAGATTCTCAGATATCATGAATATCCTATGTCACTTACTTTGTTTCATTTTACTTCCAACAAAGTTGGAAATAACAAAAAGTTAGAAATAACATTTTTTCCAAGAATAAAATAGGTTTTTCTTAAGTTATAAAATTAGTACTCTTTGTAAAAATTCAGGAAATATAGAAAAATATACAAAGAAATAAAAATTGTCCAGATGCTAACCATTCAAAGATAGGGACTGTTACTTTTTCTATAAGTATCTGTCCATGTTCTTTATAATAGGAACTATATCTTAATTAGAAACAACAGGAGAAATATGTGTGGAAAGTTACTCTACTTAGCATCTAAAGAGACCCTGGGTCAGCTAATAAACCTGTTGCTTCGTAGTATGGAACTCCGAAATAAATCAAGCCTTGATTTTAACAATACTCTCTGATTGAAAAAATCAGTCCTCGACTAGGATAGTGTAATCCTTTAATAAATTGAGTCCTGGGTCCCGGTTGTTATTCTGCTTTCTGAGCGGGCAGTGGAAACCGGTCTCCTCCCTGGAGCTGCTTCTGTTGTTCAGTGCTGCTCAAAGATCTCATGGGGCAGGAAGTTATAGATACGCTTTTGCTGTCTTTCATCTGCTTATACACAGACAATGCAAGAAAGTACATTGCTGTGTAGTTTATATTTATCACACTGTTCTATTAAGCCTAATTATAATACTTTTCTACTTGAATACTACTAACATAGCAATAGCATTCATACTTTAATGCCTAATATTAAATTTATTATAGAAATGACATATCTTTATTAAGCCATTCCCAGAAAGTATGGATAGCAGTATATATTGAATATATTTTAATGCCCAATTCCTTAGTCCCTTAACAGCAAAGCCAACTCTGTTCTTATGGGTTTGCTGTGAAATTAATTTTCCCTTTTAATCTTTTCTCCCTTACTGTACTCTTATGTGACTTTTATCTCTCTTTTTTCTTTCCCTTTCCCCTTTAGTTACTGGTCTTAAGAGATGGGTGAGTTCTCTTCCTTGAGGTGATGGGGCAGGTATTGTCTGGGGAAACTAACTTGGGTTTGACTCCTTTCCTTTGCACACCCCGAAGAACTGACTGTTCTATTATTTTTGTTCTTTGTCCCCTTTCTCTTTGACTTAAGTGATTCACATGTTGTTAATTGTCTGTGAGTTCTTTTTTTATGAAGTTCTTCATAAATTTATTGTTAATTAATACATAAGAAGATGACTTTAGGATAGTCTATGTTATCTACCAATATTTTTTGGACTGAATTGGAAATGTGATACAAACATAACAAATTTTTCAAAAAGCAGTATTTCAAAGTGTCTTTATTATTAAAGATCTCATTGTTTGCTTTTTAGGGGTTAGGGAAAGAGGAACCCCAAAGTGAGAAACAGATCAAAAGCCCTTCACTAACTTCAGAAAAGAGGTTAAGTAGACTGTCATCAAAATCACTGGACTTGAATAAAAATGAATATCTTTCTTTGGACAAAAGCAGCACTTCAGATTCTGTTGATGAAGGTAAAGAATTTCTTATAAATTTTAGTAAAATTTCAGTTACGTCTTTTAATGTTTACTTTTATATTAGGTGTGTGCAAATTGAGCATTTGGTTTTTGCATTAGATACAGTCTCACTCTATAATGAACCAAAAAAGGATGGAAGTTAATAAGAAATAGAGGAAAGGAACTGCTAAATCTAACCTCTCTCCACTTTTCAGAAGCCTGCAATTTGAAAATCTTCATCACGTTTAGCTTTTAATGTCCCAAGCCTTAAGATGGTGGAGATGAAGCAGTAGCAAGGGAAAAGCAATTTTTTTCTTTTTATCCATGACTCATTTGTAACTGGATGTTGTACTTCTTATCTCCCTCACTTGTTTTTCTCCTCCTCTGGCAACCACTTGTTTGTTCTCTGTATCTATGACTCTGTTTCTGTTCTATTTGTTCATTGTTTTGTTTTTTAGATTCCACATATAAGTGAAAGCATACAGTATGTGTCTTTGTCTGACTTATTTCACTAAGCATAATATCCTGTAGGTCCATCTATGTCAAAACGGCAAGATTTCATTCTTTTTTATGGTTGAGTAATATTCCATTGTGTGTATATATATATATATATATATATATATATATATATATATATATATACCACACCTTCTTTATCCATTTATCTGTTGATGGGCACTTAGGTTGCTTCCATATCTTGGCTACTGTAAATAATGCTACAGTGAACATAGTGGGGTGCATATATCTTTTTGAATTAGTGTTTTCATTTTCTTCAGATAAATACCCAGGAGTGGAATTGCTGGATTGTATGGTAGTTCTATTTTTAATTTTTTGAGGAACCTACATACTATTTTCCATAGTAACTGTACCAGTTTACATTCCCACCAGCAGTGCACAAGGGTTCCCTTTTTTCCATATCCTCCCCAATACTTGTTATTTGCTGTCTTTTTGATAACAGCCATTCTGACAGGTGTGAGGTGGTACCTCATTGTGGTTTTGATTTGCATTTCCCTGATGATTAGTGATGTTGAGCATCTTTTCATGTGCCAGTTTGCCATCTGTATGTCTTCTTTGGAAAAATATCTATTCAGGTCCTCTGCTCATTTCATTTTTTGATCAGGTGGTTTTCAGTTGTTGAGTTGTATGAGTTCTTTGTATATTTTGGATATTAATCCCTTATCAGATATATCGTTTGCAAATGTCTTCTCCCATTCTAGTCAGCCTTTTCATTTAGATTATAGTTTCTTTCCCTGTGCAAAAGCTTTTTAGTTTGATCTAGTCCCATTTATTTATTTTTGCTTTTATTTATCTTGCCAGAGGAGACATACACAAAAAAACACTGCTAAGAAAGCTGTCAAAGAATGTACTGCTTATGTTTTCTTCTAGAAGTTTTATGGTTTCAGGTCTTACATTCGAGTCTTTAATACTGTTTGAGTTTTAAAAAATCATAATAAAAATCTTCATGGTGTAACAGTATAATTTTACTACTTTCCTTAACCACAAAAAAAAAAAAAAGAGAAAGAGAGAGAGATTCAAAAGTAGAGAATATAATAAAAATAAAAAGCAGTTGCTTAAGGGAAACTTTATAGCAAATCATATTCTCTTTACTTTCTCTTAAGTTAGAACCAATAACCTAGGGCTTGTCATGCTTATCAAGTGGGCATTTCAAGGAATTTTTTTTCTTTTTAGCTGTAAGATTATTGACACTGAAGTCAGTGAAGTGAGGAGACAATGGGAAAGATCTAGGGTAGTGACTACTTTCAAATTTCAAGAAAGGAGTAATGCCAGTGGAATTTTGCTATACCTGCTTTTGTACCAGCATTTTATATTAATATTCCTACCAGAATATTGGCTATGGGGATGTTGTAGTGGTTTGGATCTGTCCGGCAGGATTGTATTTGCTACTCCACTTACTGTTCGGCTTAGACCTGGTTTGGGAACCCCTGAAGGCTGTTTACTAAATCCATGAAAACCAAAACTAGATCTAAGGCAAATCTAAATCAAATCCAAATCAAGTCCAAATCTAAAATCAAATCCAGATCCAAAACCCCAAACCAAGACCAAATCCTTGAAAACCAAATCCAAATCAGGTTCAACCTTGGTTTGGAAACACTGAAGCATCTCTGATGAAAACTAAACCCATGCTCTTAAAAACGTAAATAAAAATAAACAAGTCCCTAAAATATCATAGAATGCATTAAGAAGACAGTTGATGTGTTCTTTTGAAAAGATAGTTGAGAGGAAGTTTTTTTAAAAAAGGATCGAGCACCAGGAATGACTAGACTCTCTTAGTGTCCTTACCATTCATGCTTGGGTATGCAGCCGTGTGAATTAGTTATCCCCTGCCTGCCTGAACCTCTAACTGTAGGAAGATCTACTCTGGCACCCAGTGGCCAGACACGTAAGTGACAGCAAAACGGGGATTTTTTTTCCCCCTTCTTTCTCACCTGCTCTTTTATAAGAATGGTCCTTTAAAAAAAATGCCTTACTTTCTTTATTGAGTTCCTATAAAATTAACATTAATGATTAAAGGATAACATTAAAACTCATATAAGCTGTGTCTTTATCTAGAAATAAACAAAGAATAATAGTGATGTAGTTTCTGTATTGCATATGAGCCCTAATCACCCATTTTTAGAAAATGGAAGATAAAACAAATTGTGTGTCCTTAGTTACTCAATTAAACTCCAAATTACCTAATTTTCTTGCATACCTACCTAATACATTTTTCACACATCCTCAAAATACTATCAACATCTGGTTTCAGTTTTATTCATGTCCAGGTCCTTCTCATATTTATGTCTCAATTTTCCCACGATTTCCACTGGCCACTTTCAAACTTATATGCTTGAAATAGTATTTCTTCTTTATTGGAAATAGTAACCTGCTACTAAGTTGAGCAGTGTTCCTTTCCCCATTTAAAATGCCACCTGCTAGCTTAATAAATTTCCAGCAATATTATTGGTGATGTTATTTAGGTAGGAAACTTTAAAGTACCATGAATTTAATAAATAAATAATCCCAGGAACTTCCTTGGTGGTCCAGCGGTTAAGACTCCGCGCTCACAATGCAGGGGTCCGGGTTCGATCCCTGGTCAGGGAACTTGATCCTGCATGCATGCCGCAACGAAAGATCGTGCGCGTCACAGCAAAGATTCCACATGCCGCAACTAAGACCCGGCACAGCCAAATAAATAAATATTTAAAAAAATAATCCCAGGTGGAAATAGTTTATTTCATATCCTTACTTCCTCAAACACATTTACATACGAAAAGTATTATTGTTAATTTCCAGCAACAATACCACAGATTATGTTTTATCAGTCATGATATAGAACATTTTATCGAATAATGGAGTTTAAATGAAATATGAAGATATTGTATTGAAATATTTATATAAGTGTAATTTATGTCCTTCTTAAATGTGAACAGGAAACTTACTTTTGAAAAATTATAGTTCCAGGACTCCTTAGAGAAATGGCTGCTTCTAGGGCCTAGTTGGGGAATATACAAAATGAACCTGGAACATCTTGTAGTGCCAGAATATAAAGAAGTGCTTGAAAAAGAAAAAAAGAGGCATGTCGAAAGGACATGGGAGTCAACCTGAAAGAGCTTCTAATGGCCAAACAAAAAAAATGTGAGCAGCAAAATAAATAATGATAATACTGCATTATAACCTAAAGTATAAAATAATTATTCATAAGTCCATACTGATACCAATGATGGAATAAATATATAAATGGGGGAGCAAGCACGAGTCTTCCTTACAGAGTTCCAAATAATATATGTAGATACTCCCCCTTCCAGGAGGTGGAGCTTAATTCTCCTCCCCTTGAGTATGGGCTGAACTTAGTGACTCATTTCTAACAAATAGAATGTGGAAAGAGGAAAATCATACTTTTGAAGTGGAGAAGGCTGCCAGACACCCCCAAGTGATCAAGGTTAACATCATCATAAGTCATGCTGATATGTGTACACCCTGAGTTTGAGGAGAAGGGTACTTCACCTCTGTGGTATTCTTCCCCAAAATCCAAACCCCAGTCTAATCATGAAATAAAAAACCTCAGATGAACCCAAATTGAGGGACATTGTACATAATACCTGACCTGTACTTTTCAAATGTATAAGGGCACTGAAAAACAAGGAAAAAGTGAGGGACTGTCATAGATTGGAAGAGACTAAGAAGATAACAACTAAATTCAACATGGGACTTTGGGTTGGGTTCTTGAACAGAAAAGGACATTACTGGAAAAAATAGGAATAAAGCCTAGTTTAGTTAATTGTACCTCTAAAATTATTAAAAAATAAAAAGTTTAAAAATATGATTGCAAATTTAAAGTCCTATAAATAAAAGTAGACCCTAAGATTTTTTGCGTTTTCCATAGTCACTTATTCATTCAAAAAGTTATTTAACACTTATTGTGTGCCAAACATGTAATGTACTTAGGTGTTTGAAATCAACATGATACCTGCTCGCATAGAACTTAGAGTCTAGTGCAGGAGAGAGACGATACACAAGTCACTAAGCCAATAAAAATATAATTACAAGTTGGGATAAGTTCTGTGAAGGTGATGAGCAGGATTAATAGAATCACCTGTACTTGTTTGCTTTCTTTGTGAATACATGAATTATTTTTACAATGAACATGTAGTAGTTCTATGTCAGAAAACGCCATTTCTCAAGCCTAATTAGGAAGTTGCCTCACAGAACCTTAGTTAATTGCCTAGTTTCAGTGATTCATTTCTATGCCGAAGGAGCCATTACTTGAAATTGCAGTGAATAGCTTTTGCCTACACATAGTATTGTTACAGGGAGAAGGTAAATCAGTATCTACCCGATATCCCTAAGTTCTTTGCACCTGTAGCAAAATAAGGAGACACAAACCATTTCATGAGGGAGAAAAGCCAATAGCTGGGGTGAAGCCAGAGCTAGAAGAGTTTTTCTGATTCTTAGACCACTATCTTTTCCTTTAAGTGACTGCTTCTCATGGCTTAACATGGACAAATGCTTGACACAGATGATTCTTAGAGCTTGATTTGTGAACTATGGGGAGCTTTTGTCACAGTTGTCATTCTGTACTGACAGGCATAATCCTTGAAATAATAAATAATCCCAGTCCTGAAATCATTAAAATTTCACATTGGATTGCTTTACCCTATTTCCTTTATTCTACCAGGCTCCTATTCCTAGATGTCCTTTTTTTTTTTTTTTCATTTCCTTTTAATTCTTCTAAGTTAAACTCCTTGAACTATAAAATAGAGGTTTAGTTTGTGTGCTCTGGAGCTACAGTGAATCCAAATTCCACTTCAGTCACTCACAAACCACAGAGCTTCGGCGAGTTTCAGCAATTCTCTCAGTGTCTCAGTTTCCTCATCTATACGTTGGAGATGAAGATGTTAATACCTCTTATCTCACAGGATTGCTGTGAGGATAAGATGAGTGAATATTCGTAACGTGCTTAACACAATACCTGCCATATGCTAAGCACCATAGATTCCTGGGCTCTTTTATGCAGTGTTTCCAGGGAACATGAGGAGAGGTGAGCAGATGTTGCTTCTTCATTTGCTACCAGGAGTTTTCAACATAATTATCGCTGTCAAGTTCTTAGAAAAATGTAATATTCCGTTGGGCTTTATTTAGCTTTGAAGAATACGTTTCAGAAGGATTTCTTTTAATGTGTGGTATTGAGAGTAGGTAGTGGATACAGTGATACTTGTCTTGGGGGAGTGAGCTTTAAGTCAAGTTTGAAACACTGTTGAGGCTAGTAAGTTAGTGAGTGCAGCAGATAGATATTCGAGCCATTCATGACTTAGTAATTACCGAATGTTTGCGTATTCAGAAATAGGACCTGCTATTCACCGTGGTAGATACCACCCTATGTGTCTCAGTACTGCGCTTGTCACTCTTGAAATATTTTTTTGAGTGCTCGCTTTGGCAGCACATATACTAAAATGGGAATGATACAGAGAAGATTAGCATGGCCCCTGCACAGGGATGACACACAAATTCGTGAAATATTCTTTTGAATGATATATTATGGGAGTTTGATATTCAAGTTCAATATTTCTATATCTTTTGGGTTTTGACTTAACTATTGATCATGTATAGTTTGATTACTATATACTATTATGTATAGTTATACATAGTTCATATCTATATAATACCAATTTAGAGTTTTAATAGTGTCCTGTAATGTGCTGATCATTGTAATCACATTTAAAAACCAATTTGTGCCCAAAACAAACAAAACAAAACCTTGAAATTACCTTTCCTTGATTTCTTCACTTTTTGTTCCATGTTTTTTGTTTCCCCAGAAAATATTCCTGAGAAAGATCTTCATGGAAGACTTTATATCAACCGTGTTTTTCGTATCAGTGCTGAGAGAATGTTTGAATTGCTGTTCACCAGTTCACGCTTTATGCAGATATTTGCCAGTTCCAGAAATATAATAGGTTGGTCTTGTGTTCTTATCTAATGATAAATTTGGGAGAATTTTATTATCCTTAGAAGGTTGAGCCTATATAAATTGATTTATGTTGTCAAGGGGAAAATTTAGACAGGCTTCCATTTTATTTTGGTGATGTATAAACTAGTGTTTAGGTGTTTTGGCTAAAATCACATGTAAATAGTATAATTGTCCAATTAGTCAGGTCCTACCTACAATTAAGTTCAGACCCTTTGAGAACTAAAACTCCATTTATTTATTAATGTAGCAGTTTAGTTGGGTTGAACCACCTTTAAAATGGTTCTACTGTGGAAAAATTGGATTCTAGTAGAGTATAAATTGGTGCAATCACTTTGCTAAATGGTTTGGCAGTATCTACTAAAGCTGACTCAACAATTCTACTATTAGGTATATATAACCTTCAGAAATGGGTACATGTGTACTCTGAATGACATGTACTGAAATGTTCATAGCAGCATTATTTATAATGGCCCCCAAACTCAAAACAACCCATATATCCACCAATAATAGAATGGATAAACAGATTGTGTATGTTCACACAAAAGAATACTGTATAGCAATGAAAAAAAAAAAAAAACCTGCTACTTATAATAATGAGTAAATCTTACTGATATTCTGTAGTATTAAGCAAAAGAAGCCAGACACAAAACAGTACATACTATGATTTCTTTATATGAAGTTCAAAAACAGGTAAAACTTACTTATGGACATAAAATCAGCATACTAGTTAACTGCTGTTGGTAATTGGGTGGGTAAAGACTGGGAGGGGGCTTCTGGGATGCTGGTAAAGTTCTCTGTCTTGATCTGGGTAGTGGTACCCGTGTGTGTTTTCTCTGTGCAAATTCATGGAAATTTGAGATTGCAGTGTCTATGGTCTACCTTAATGAAAATACAAAAAAAAAAAAAAAAAGTCCAGTTAGGAAGTTAGTTATAAAAAAGATTTTATTGATTATGTATTAAAAGTTCTATTTTGGTAAACATCTCAAATAAGCTTGTAGTCAATTTGAAATTGAATTTATCCTAAATATTTCAAGATATTTTAGAAACTTTGGGAGCATGTGGTTTAGCTTGCTATATAAAATTAGAAATCAGCAGTAGCAGAGATCCATATAAGCTGTCATTTGACATAGTCAAAGAGAAAGTTATTCTACAATCAATTTAAATATAGTTTATAATTTAGCCATTTTATTAACGATTAGATGTTATTCCTTTATTTGAAACTTTTATGTAAACATAATTACATATTCATAGATTATATCATTGATATAGATTCAGTTGTAAAGAGTAATTTTTCCTTATTATTTATAGTAGAGTAGCAGAGCAGTTTCTAATTGATAGCTATTGAGTCTTGTGATTATATTAAGAATGTCATGTTTTTAAAAATCATTACTTTTTTCAGTTCTTCCAGTTTTTTAAAAAAATTTATTTATTTTATTTATTTTTGGCTGCATTGGGTCTTTGTTGCTGCGCGCGGGCTTTCTCTAGTTGCGGAGAGCAGGGGCTACTCTTTGTTGCATTGCGCGGGCTTCTCATTGCTGTGGCTTCTCTTATTGCGGAGCACGGGCTGTAGAGCGCAGGCTCAGTAGTTGTGGCGCACTGGCGTAGTTGCTCCGCGGCATGTGGGATCTTCCCGGACCAGGGCTCGAACCCGTGTCCCCTCCATTGGCAGGCGGATTCTTAACCACTGCACCACCAGGGAAGCCCCAGTTCTTCCAGTTTTAAAAATGTATAATACCTGAGGGGTATAAATCTTTCTTTTCACTCAGTAGCTTATATTTAACTTATTATATCTGTTCTGAATCTATTTTGTATCTTCTTGCCATTCATGTCTACCTGGAGAACTTGCTATTTCAGAAGAGTAGGTTACATTATTTCTCTTAATTTTCTAAGATGATGCCTGTTGATATTGCACTGCTATTTTTATGGCTGAAAAGGCGCACAAGAAACTAGCATGTTATTCCACACTGGTACTAAATGAAGTTTGTTTTTTGAATCATAGCTTCATTTGGTGTCATATCATATCTAGCTTCAATATGGATGACTGTGTTTGCTATCTGATGCTATAAATGGCTTTGGGCAGCAAAGGCTTCTGGCTAATCACAAGTATAAATAGTTACAGGCATGTTGCCTTTAGACCTAGAATTAGTCGGAAGGTTTGCCCCAAAAGAGATAATCTGCTTATGATTGCACGCTATTATGTTATCTTCTGAACTTGTTACCTAGTAATCAAAGTTGTGTTTCTTGAGAATGGGTCTCAAAGGCTCCTTTCTAAAAATATCGAGAATTTAATGGGAAAGTTTAGTATGGTCAGTTATTTGTGGATTTAACCTAATTTCAGCACTAAAATGGCTACTGCTGGATCTATTTTTTAATAATTATTTAAAATTATTAAAAATGATGATAATTCTTAATAATTTTCCATAAAAATTATTTAAATTGGATTCTTTTAAATCTTTGTTTACTATTATTGTATGACACTACTTTTGTAATTCAAAGCTCAGTTTTAAGTGTTTTTATTCAACTTTTTAATTTTGAAAAAATGTAAACCTTCAGAAAAGTTGCATGAATAGTATAATAAAACCTATACCCATTACCTAGATTCACCAATCTTTTTTCTTGTGGTAAAATGTACATAACATAAAATTTACCGTTTTAGCCGTTTTTAAGTACAATTCCGTGGCATTAAGTACATTCACATTTTGTTGTGCAGCCATCAGTATCATCCATCTCTAGAACTTTTTCATCTTCCCAAACTGAAACTCTGTACCTATTAAACAATAACTCTCCGTTTCCCCCTCTCCCCAACTGCTGATGACCACCATTCTACTTTCTGTCTCTGTGAAGTAGGCGGTGTTCTGGCACATGATGTTCAATAGGCTTGTTGGTAACATTGGTGAAAATACAAGTGGAAGAGACACTTTTATCTTTGTTGATAGTTGCTTTGTTGAATGGTGTGCAGTTTTAATGGCAGAATTCAATGATACCTTTAAATTCTGTTGCTGATTAACAATGGGCTATTTGTATAATTTTTCTGAAACAGGCTGACATATGACCAAAATGATCTTTTGAAAAGTATTTTATAATTAATTTTATATCTCTTTCTTGGACAACTAAATAAATCATTTTTACAGCAAATTCTGTATTGTAGATCCCATGGTTTGTAATGTTGCCTTTTTAATTTGCTTGCACAATTTTTCTAGATATGCAAAAGGCAGCTTCAGGATCCCTCATTAAATCTCTAGGGCTAACTAAATGAAAGAAGTTGAGCAAAATTGGATATATCATAAAGCCTTGTTTCAATCCTTTGATGATGGATAGTGGGTTAGATAAAGGCTCCTATGTTTTAGGACATTGATGAATAGCAGCCAGATATACTAATTGCCTAAATCCATCATGCCAACAACATTAGCCAGCTTAGTCAGATCTTTGAATAGAGTTCACGATGCTGTTACCTATATTTTCCTAGTGTTTGGCTTGTTAAAGGACCTTTGTTAATGTATGGTGCTATGTTCTAAAGATATATTTCCGTTCAAAGTGTATCTTTACTCACTGTGTTGTTGCTAAGTAAATAAAAGAGAATTTTGACCAAGATCTTGCCATAAATGCAGAGAGATTATTCTATAGCTTTCTTCATATAGAAAAGGTTACATAGTTTATTTATATTCCATTGCTCCCTCCTTGATTAAAGATATCTGGCAGATAAGCCATCAACACTACATGATTTCTCATCGACGTGATTTCCCCACAAGTTGGGATCAGATCATATTGCTGCATAATTCAAGGTCTTGCCCTCTGTGATGGAAATGTTGAAGTGTTCTATGTCTGTTTAATAAGGCCAGCACCGTTACTTCTCTTTGTAGGTACTGGGGACTTTAAAAAGAAGCCTACTGATGAAATGACTTTTAATTTTATCTTCTAGAGAAAAGAAACAAGTCTTTTAATAGACTACAATTTAGAAGTAGATGGATCAGAGATGGGGCATATGTCACATACAAGAAGAGTGCCTAACATGTGATTTTACTCTTGTTTAATGTTAAACTAATAACACAGTTATAAGGAAGTTAGGATTGGTCAAAAATAAAAATTGAAATAATTCAAAAACTCCCTCTTTGATTCCATTCCAAGCCATACCCCTCAAATTTCTAGAACTAACTCTTTTTATATTTGCTGTGATTAGATGTAGTATCTACCCCTTGGAATGTAGAACCTGGAGGTGACCAACTGAGAACCATGACCTACACTATAGTCCTTAATAATCCACTAACTGGAAAGTGCACCACGGCCACTGAAAAGCAGGTATGTCTATGCTGCCAGTATTCCAAAAGAATCGTGCATGTGGGAAGAGGGAAGATGCCTGTCATAGGTCCTAGTCACAAATTTACAGGACAGTTTCAACAAATAAATGGCAAGGAAAAAATAGAGGAGAAACTGTGTACAGGTTAAAAGAGATTTAAGAGGCATGTCAACCAAATTAACTCAGTCCTAATTCAGACAAACCAACTGTAAAAGGGTATTTCTGCGATTTAAGGAATTGTTCATTTTTATGTGCAATAATGGTATTGCAGCTATATTTTAAAGAAAAGAATATCTTTTAAAGGGATATACTGAGGAATTTATAAAGAGATATACTGATGTATTTTTGGATGAAATTATGTTGGTATCTAGGGTGTCTTTTAAAAGTAATCTAGTCAGGCAGAGGATGGGAGTAGAGGGAGGGAACATGGGGAGAGGTACAGATGAAACAGGACTGGGCAGGAGTTAATATTGTTGAAGCTGGTTGATGAGCTTTTGAGGGTTTATTGTGTAATGTTCATTTCTACTCTTGTATATGTTTGAACTTTTCCATAATAAATGGTTTTTAAAAGAACACTACTGGAATCTGATTTACTGGATCATGTCAAGGGTTAGGGCCAAATAACTAGATGGCTGCTGTGACATATGAGGAAGAGATTGTAAGATATTTAATGCTCTGTCTACTGTGACCAGCATGGCACTGTCATACAGTGGGGTTTATGTTTGGCCAGTTTTTGTTGACATATAGTATAACTGTTCTGCAAAGTTAGAAAATATTTATTAACATCTGAATTAGTTGTGCTATCATAGTTTTTGTCCGTCAGTGTTCAAAAGGACTTAAATTTTTTTCTTCCAAAGATTTTTCAAACATTTAAGAGAAGTTTTGTATTTTGAATTGGAGAGTCTTTGATAACCTTAGAGGATGGGCAGAATCGGTAAGGTGAAAATGAGAAAGATTTGGCCAGCAACCACTTCTGATCCTGTTTAGGGAAAGCAGTGTTTTGTTTGGTTGTCTCCTTCCTTCACATTTTTGGTGAAGGGTGGTTTTGTTAAACTTTGATGAATTTTAGGGTGGGGTCATGGCTTTGTTCAATTGAATTTTGAATTGTTTCCCTACCAGGAACATTTGCAATTCTTTATAAATTACTAACACACACGAGAGATTATGTAGTTCCTTTCTCCTCCTCATGCCTAAAAGAAAGGAAAAAAACAATTATACAGTGAAATGACAGAGAGGCAGCAAATACTATTTCTGCAGGTCCCGTCTCAATTCATAGATCTCACAGCCAACATGGTGGCCCTTCTGGCCCTGGATATAGGCTTCTCATGTTTTTTGTAATTTGTGAGTAGGAATTCTAGTATATAGGCTCTATATTGGCGAGGAATTTGATGTATTAAACATGTACATGCAAAAAAATTTAATCTTATTTTGGCAGAGACTGTATAAAGAAAGTCGGGAAGCACAATTTTATTTGGTAGATTCAGAAGTGCTGACACACGACGTCCCCTACCATGATTACTTCTATACTCTGAACAGATACTATATCATCCGATCTTCAAAGCAGAAATGCCGGTTGAGGTGAGCTGCTGTAAATGAGTGTTTTAGTCAGGACAGGCTACACTGTGTGCTGGTAACGTATCAATCCCGAAATCTTAGTAGTAGCCTTACACAACAAAGCTTTATTTCTTGATTTATGTGTCCACCGGCAGTCTGCAGAGGGGCGGGGATCCTTACTCGAGGACCCAGGCTGATGAAGGCTTTGACCTCCCGGGGCTGCACAATCCAGAATATGTGTCACTTCAGTTGCCACTGGAAGAGAGAGCTGTAGAGCCGTGCTCGCAGTCCAGTGGCCAGAACTGGTCACAGGACCCCGTTTAATGGCAAGGGGACTGGGAGACTTGAGCACGTGGTGGGCGGTAAACAGCTCTGTTGCGATGGGAGACCAGAAATGTTGGCGTGTTGAAGGTGGTGCTGGGCCATCACACAATTGGCCTAGTCTCAGCTAATGTAGTGACTTGCAGCTAATGTATGACCACTAGAGATTTTTTATATGAGGCATTTAGGAAATTTAAAATTTATTTTGAGCCTTTATTGCTATTTAAGTAAAGAAAATTCAGGGTTAGAGAAAGGAAAGAAATAAAATGCCAAGTTGATGAAATTTTAGCAGCGCTCAGTAATTTTTTAAAGAATTCATTATAAGTGAACAATTTATTTTTTAATAGTCTTAATGACTTTGAATCCTTTTGGCTTTCCGCTGAATTCATTCCTACATCTAATTGTAATGTTAATAATATAATTAAATTTTGTAAATTAAATATTCTTCTTTCTTCCTTATCTATTAGAGTTTCAACAGATTTGAAATACAAAAAACAACCATGGGCCATTGTCAAATCTTTAATTGAGAAGAATTCCTGGAGTTCCTTGGCGGACTATTTCAAACAGCTTGGTTTGTAAATTTCTTGATTTATCTATTTTTGTAAAAATGGCATTTATTAACAGGATGGATGGATTCTTCATTTGGATTCATAGCAGGAACTGGTAGATGATGTTGGAATGACTCCTACTGAAGTGGTTCCAACTACTCCACTTGGAATTTCAAAACTTCTAATTTTCATTGGTCTACCAAACACTCTATAATGCTTATGATATGCCAGACGTTGTTCTGTGTGCTTTATAAATATCAAGTCATTACAACCCTGTGAGATATAAGTACTGTTATTTTTTTTTTCCGTTGAAACACACAGAGAGGTTAAGTGACTTGTCCAGGATCACACAGTTAGGAGCTGTCACACTCCCTCCCTCTGTAAGGAGCCAAGGAAGCTGACTGCAGTGAGGGACTGGGTAATCCAGTCATAAGTATGCACTTGTGCCCACGAAGGTCTGGAGCGTCCTCAGGCCCACATCTCCCTTACCAATGCAGCTCTCCGGGGTTTACGCAGGCCCAGCTAGCAATGGTACCACGTACATGTGTGGATTTGGTGGAGGTGGGTATTAGACAGGGGAGGTGATGTAGTTCTGTTTGGATATTCCTTAAAATATACATGAGGAAAAAACATATAGATACATATGTGAGCATAATTAATTTTAGTTAAAGAAAAGGTGGTGGCCAATCAACTCAGGGTAATTTAAGGCTTCATCATCCAGCTTGTTGATTATTTATTTTCCTTGTTTCCTTGTCTTTGGTTATTTCATGATTAAGCTCCAGATCACTAGAAAAATGAAACTCAAAAATGAGTTTGGCCACTAGATAATGAACTTCTAATGAAAAATCTGGTGAAGGGAAAGGTTAAAACAAATGTGAAAAATGAGGTTTTTATTGATAGGTTGTTTGCAGATTTTCTTTACTAGTGCTTCCTTTTTTGCAAACCCTCATTGTAAATTAGAACTATTATATGCTTCTCCTTCCTTTGAGATTGACAATCAAGTACTATAATCTATCTTGGAAATCTTTCTAATGATCCAATGTGAGTGGGTTGTTTCCATAACTGAAATCTCTACATTAATACTTAATATAGCACATGGCAAATTTGCTCTGATGATCCTGTCATTAATTAATACAGTTCATTCTTCCTAGAATAATGCAGCCTCATTATGGGATCATCGTACGCTCCAAAACTTTTCATTAAGAGTAAAGTTTGAATCTAGGCCATAAGAATCTGAGTAATAGTTAAAGAAAGTTACCAAGGTCTCAAAAAAAGCAAACTGAGAACAAAACAACGACCAACCCCCCAGTATCTTATAGTTGAGAAGGTTTCTCCACTATCTAAAGATTTTTTTTCCTCTTAGAATCAGATTTGTTAACGGAAGAATCTATGGTAAATCAGTCCATTGAAGACCCTGGAAAACTTAGTGGCCTGCGAAGGAGAAGGCGAACAGTCAACAGAACAGCAGAAACAGCTGCTAAACTTTCTTCTCAGCGTTCTTCTGGAGACCTGGGCTTAGATGCCAAAGGGGATATTACAGGTAGCTGTTACCTGGTAAACAGAGATGAAAGTTTTTTTTCCTTATAAGTTTACTTTATATGAAGCCAAATATGCCTCTTGTTTATAAGACACGTCAGTTAGGAGGTCTCCCTTTCTCCTCTCCTTTTCCAATAATGTTTGTCGAACGAAGACCAATATATAAGTATAAAGGAGCAGTTACAAAATGGCAGGCATGTGGCCAGTAGAAGTATTTTACTGGGCCCACATGGTATTTTAAACCTTGGACATTTTTATATGGAGTCTCAGATCTGGCAGCCCTGGACCCACATCCGTTCGTAGCAGCAGGTGGTTGGAGCTTAGTAGCAGCTGCCCCATTTGACTGAGCGTACACTCTCCCCAGGTCACCAGTCCCCACGACTCTTACCCTATTGCTGGATGCTTCACTCATTAACTTCCTGCCTAGCATTTGTACACAATTTGATTTCTACCCTTGAATCTACTACCATGTTTGTATGCTTTTAATCCTTATGTGCTGTCAGGGCCAGCCCAGCAAAATTGCAGAGATAGAAGTTGACTTTTATTATCTCTACTCTCAATTTTGAAGACATCTTGCCCCTACTAACTGTTATTCCCTCCCTCTCAGTGCTATAAAGCTGTCATACCTTCTCATCCTTCTACATTATCAAATCCTTTTCTAAGGTTTACATCTTAGTGTGAATATGTTTTTCTACCATTTCAACTTAATAGCTCTTTAATTTTGGGATTTGGCAACAAAATTTGGGAAACAGAGAACAGGTGAGGATGATTAAAAAAGGTTTTTTTTAAGGAGGGAAGCATTATACGTAAAACTAGTTCAAATATTATTTGCAGAGATGGAACTTAGCTAGAGATCATACATGATATATTGAATTGCTTGTTTAATTTTAGAACAAATTAATCTGTAATATAGGCCAAATTTGCAGAACGGATATAGGGTTTCTTTTTGTAGATTTGTTTACTAATAATACTCAGGGTATCAGAAGTCAGAAGAGGGGTGCAGGGAATTCACTGTAAATCACTTTGTCTTTACAAATAACTTAAAAAACTTCTTTTCCAGTACTTTTCAAATGAAATTAAACAATCCTGATTCTAATACAGCCCTTTTTTATAATTTGCAGGAAAGAAAAAGGAAATTGAAAGCTATAACACCGTCCTTATTGTGGTGATGAGTATTTTGTAAGTATTTGTGTTGAATGCTTAGTTTGCTTGTGCCCTCACTTATCTTTTAATGGTTTCCAAAAGAATTTGAACGTATTTGTATATTATTATATAGAAATTACCACAATTTGACCAATTTTGGCCTTCAAAAACAGTAACTTTATATGCTTCAGTCTGATAGTTTTTGAATGATTTTCAGAAGAACTGTTAAATTCGAGGGAATACCAAATACACGTTCAGTAAATGTTTTTGTTTTTTAAACTAATCTGATTTGTTTCTACCATCATAGATTTTTAGGGAAGTACCATAAATTTAAAGGGAATATTTTTATATGCAGGCTGATGAAATCCCAACAATGCTATTTTACTCTGCTTGATTAGACCAGTGGTCCTTACCCTTTACTGTGCATAAGAATCACTTGCTGAAATACACATTTCTCAGCCCCAGTCCTACAGATCGAGTCAGTGGGTCTTGAGTAGGGATCAGGAATCAGTAGTATTCTAAAACACACGTGCAGGTTATTCTGATGCAAATAATCTGAGGATTGTAGGGTGAGAAATACTGGGGCAATTAGTCTGAATCTCAGAGTGTTCTACTGGAATCTACTCAGCCAGTCGTATTTAGACTACTGTTATCTCCATGGCTGTACTTGGATCTTAGGTAGTCCATCACATTTAATTGAATTAGTTCTGACTGGATGATACACTCTGGGTTTTGGAATGAAGTTCTTATATCAGCTGTTTTTTCTAATTATAGATTTCAGAACATACAAAATATGTTGTGCCTTTGAGTTTTATAAAAGGTTTTCATATTCTGCTTCCATTAGTTTGCTGTGACAATTTTGAATAGTAAATATTATCTGTGATCTTTTGTATTACTTTGTAGAAGATTTACAGTCAGATGTTGAAATGTTGATCTATACCCCATTTCAGTGACACAATAATTTCATAGATTTGATTTTCTTGCTACTACCTTAGTTTTCATTCAAGAAAAATCTTCTTCTGGATGGGTAAAAGTGAATACGATGTATATTTAAGGGCAAGTCAATATTTTAACAGAAAAAATAAGAGAGATATGATGCCACCTATGTATTTGCATGTATGTGTAATGAGATACGTTCATTCACTTGAAATACTATTGTGAGAACCAACAGAGTAAGTTTATTTAGCAGGTAACGTTTTATATATGATCCAATTAATGTATGTTTGGGATTTGAAATTTTGTCTAAGTTGAACTAGAAGAAATTTCTGCTGAATGGTGATTTTGTGAATGTGAATTTGTTTTGGCTTCTGCTGTGAATAAGAGGTACATCATGATCTATCTAAGATCAAACCCATATTGATCTTTATTTCCTTTCTGAAGTGCAGTATTATGTATGTATAATTGCTTAAGACAAAAGCACCCAAAAACAGATCTTGAAAGCTAACATGGTAGATTTCTAAGCTGGTGGTCGCACATCCAAACTGGCTGGGATTCCTAGCAGAGAAGAGACGTCAGGGACAATCCCAACCTGCTTATTTGGGGACTTTACTGTCACTAGTTATCTTCTAACTGTTCCCTCAACATCCACTGAATACTTAAAAATAAGTATTTCATACAATAAAATGGGGTAATTGATTTAAATAATAACAATAATTGGAAACTGGTCTGGATAATATACATTTTTGAAGCTTTTGTGTGTCTATTCTGCATTAGCAACGCTTTAGGTCTGAGTAATAGTGGATTAACCAGGTCTGATTTGCTCTGCCTAGTTTGCTGTTGCTGGTTTTATTGAATGTGACGCTGTTTCTGAAGCTGTCAAAGATAGAGTATGCTGCTCAGTCCTTTTACCGTCTTCACCTCCAGGAAGAGAAATCTGTAAAGTAAGTCTTCTTCCCTCGCAACCTATTATGTCAATAATTCCTTTGCTGCAGGAAACTTAATTCCAATTTTGGAGATTTTGGTCTGCCAACTATTCTCTAGTCATAAACTTTTTTGTTTACTTTTTTGTTTTATTTGCAAATTTATAGGGCACTGATGATTTCTAGAGACGAAAGCCTAGAAGCTATTCCATTGATCTTTAAGATGGTATTTTTCTTTCAGTTTAGCCTCTGATATGGCGTCAAGAGCAGAAAATATTCAAAAGAGCAAAGATCAGGCCCATCGCTTAAAAGGAGTGCTCCAGGACTCCATCGTGATGCTGGAACAGGTCAGCACCTCTGTGTACCATGTTACTTAGTAGTCATCTCAGTGAATCAGCTGCTCCTCTGGTTGTGAGAGAATATTTACTGTACCAATATTGAAGAAATCCCCCTCCTAGAGGCACCTACCCTTCCCAGTTTCTGGATTATACATTTTATAGTCACTTGTACTTTTTGTTTTTAACAAAATGGGAACGTACTGTACTTACCGTTGCATACCCTCTTTTTTCAATTAGTAATATATTTTGAAGATGTTTCCCTATCAGCTTGTATACATTTACCTCATTCTTTTTTTTTTTTTTTTTTTTTTTTTGCCAGGTTTGAGGGTAAGGATCATGAGTTCGTGTCAGATTTGAGGTGCTTTTTTTTTTTTAATTTATTCATTCATTTATTTATTTTTGGCTGTGTTGGGTCTTCGTTTCTGTGTGAGGGCTTTCCCCAGTTGTGGCGAGCGGGGGCCACTCCTCATCGCGGTGCGCGGGCCTCTCACTGTTGCGGCCTCCCGCTGCGGAGCACGGCTCCAGATGCGCAGTCTCAGTAGTTGTGGCGCACGGGCCCAGCCGCTCCGCGGCATGTGGGATCCTCCCAGACCAGGGCTCGAACCCGTGTCCCCTGCATCGGCAGGCAGACTCTCAACCACTGCGCCACCAGGGAAGCCCACCTCATTCTTTTTATTGGTCCTTCCATATAAAATTTCATGCTCAATATCAGCTCTTTTTATAGAAGTGGTAGATTGCTCATTATTTTGTTTTATCTATTAACCATGCTCATTATTTTGTTTTTAATCTATTAACCTGCTCATTATTTTGTTTTTATCTATTAACCATGTATCATGGAGATACTTCCATATCCTCTTCTTTTAACAGCTGCATAGAATTCAACTGTACATATGTGGCATAATTATTTTACCAGTTCTCCATTGAAGAATGAACATTTAGGTTGTTTTGGTGTTTTGCTGTAAGCATTATCTCTTGAACATAGTGTCATCAATGTGTGCTGCTTGGTTCTATGAACCAAAACTTAGGACTCCCTTTGAAAAATGAGGACTAATACTTCCATTATAATATAATACATGTGTACTTTTCAAAATTGAAAAATAGAGAATAGAAGAGAACCTACTAGCATTCAGACATAATCAGTTTTAACATTTTGTTTTATTTGCTTCCATCCTTTTCTTCTACGCATTGGTTTGTATTTTAGAAGATTCAATTATTGAGCATTTCTTAGAACATCATGTGGGGCACTAAAGGTGCTTCCACTAGGCACTCTTCAGATGCACAGTGCCTGCAGTTAGTAACTTTCTCCTCCCCCTCAGCAAGGAGTAGATCATACTCTCACTTTTCTCCTCATCCTCTCCACTCATTTCCTGCTGACTCTGAACTCATAACCATGCCTCAAGGATAAAAGAGACCCTCCCTCTCCTTCTATAACCAGATCTACAGACCTTCCCGTTGCTGCACCCGTCCTGTTCTGCACTCCATTAGAAGCATCGCTCTGCCTGTGGGACGCTAGTCCCAGCACGAGCTGGCAGGAGACTCCGTCCACCCCTCTAGCTTCCCCATCTTCAGACTCCCTCATTCAGCTGGATCTTTACCATCAGCACCTACCCTGCTCTCTTATCTCCTACATTAGAAAACCCGCGTCATCCACATCTTCTATCTGCTCATCTATCGCTCTCCTCCCTTTCACAGTCAGGCACTCTCGGAGTTGCCTACTCTGGCTGTCACTATTTTATCCTTTATAACTCCTTCACTTTTTTGAGGTTTTATTTTCACCAAAGTCACTCGTTCACATGAAGAGTTAACTTGTTCTACAGGGTTGTTTCAGAAAAATAGCAATCCTGGTATCCTCTTCTCCATTTCTTTCCCAAAGACAACAATCTAACTCTCTTGGTTTATTCTTCTGGTGTTTACCTCCATATTTATAAACAACAAGCATGTGTTGATACTTCTTGATTTTTCAGCTTTAGACATTATCTTTTGACTGCCTGTTATGGAGACTGGGATTTTGTTTTCTTTCACCTCTTCATGCTCCCATTTCTAATCCCCCATCCTCCAAAGGAAGTTGTAATTTTGGTTAGATCAGTATTCAGTGTTGGCTTTGTTTTGACTAAGTTTACTGTTCTGAGCTGAGCCATAGAATGAACCGCGGCTACTTTTTCTTACCCCTGAAATTGTCTTCTTATTACAGTTGATTATTTTCTTGTATTGTTTATAAGTGTTTCATGCCCTGATGCTCTGTCTCCTCTCATCATCTTCGGTCACCTCAGGTTTTCAATCCATGGAGCCTCTGACGGGCTCCAGGCAGGGCCGGTGGCCCTCTCTGCAGGTGCACAGCTATCATCTTGGGGCTCCTGTTGCCCATCTCCTGTTTCCCATATCCCATGTTTTCTGCTTTCTTGGTTTCCTCTCTCCTTTTAATGGAGCATATCCTCTAGTAGCTTCCTGAGAAAGAGGGTATAGAGGTAAATATTTTAAGACTTCACCTGTCTGAAATTTTTTATTCTGTCCTTCCCCTTTGATTAATTGTTTGGCTGGGGATAGAATTCTAGCTTGGAAATAAGGTTCCTTCAGAACGTTGAAGGCATTGCTCCATTGCCTTTTGGCTTCCAGTGTTACTACTGAGAATTCTGAGGCTGTCAGATTCCTGATCCTTTGGTCTGGAAACTGGTGCCCTTTCGTCCTGGGATATACTGAGCTATCTGGCTGATGATTTTCTCTCCTCCACCTTCTCTCCCCTGACTTTCTATAGCACCTGTAATCAGGTGTCTGCCTTCTGTTGGACAGGTTGTCTAACCTTACCTTTTCTTTCCAGCTTCCATCTTTTTGCCTTTTTGTTCTACTTCCTCAGAGATTTCCTCAACTTAATCTTCAAATTGTTTTACTGAGTTTTTCAGTTTCTGCTAACAAGTTTTTAATTTCAAAGAGCTGCCATTTTTCTGGATTTTCTTTTTTAATGGCATTGTGAACCTTTTAAGTGGCCATAATATCTTTCTCTCTGACCATATTACTGATAATTAAAAAAAATTATTTTTCTTCTTCTTGCATACCCACGTTCCAGCAAGGTCCTTTCCCCCTGTTTTGATTTCTATCCTTAGGGTTAGAGGATTTCTTTAGATGTCTGTAGTCCTTTGCTGCCTGCTTGTATGGATCCAAAGTTCTTTTCGTGTGGGTTGGGCTGGTCTACCCTGAACTTCTTGGTAGATCTGGCTGGGCCGTTGGCTAAGAAATCCTGATGTCAGTATCTTTAGGTCTTTTCTCTTGGACTGGTCAGTTTCCACAGAGAAGACTTCCAGTCTCCTCCCTGAAGGACTAAGGGCTGGCTGCCAGCATTTTAGGTGAGTGAGAGTAGAGAGATCGCGGAGGGCAGGGCAAAGGGATGATCTCAACGTGTGGTATACATGTTTTTGTATAATCCCCATTTTTGGTATGGTACTGCTATCTTTAATGATATGTTGGTGTCCTCCTGGCCAGACTGCCAGAAGCCCTCTTTTTTATCCTCTCCAGAAAATAGGACTTTAGACTTCTGCCCAGGTAGTAGGAGAGGCCACAAGTCCAAAAGTTCATCCAATCCTTATTTCAGTCCCTTCCTCTTTATTCCCATTTCCAGAGATGCCTGTCAATTCCTGAGGCTTTAGAGGATTCTTCAGGGTAAATTTGGTTGGTTCTCAGCTTTCCCTACTGTTAGCTTAGGATTTAGCGTTTTCAGGGCTGCTAAGTAATCCATCCACTATCCAGTTTCCAAAGTTGTGTTGCTATTGTCGCCTTTTCTGTTTTCCTCTGTCCTTGTGGACTTATGTCTTAAAAAAAATCCCTTTACCGTGCTTTTGGTGGTGTTTCAGGAGGGAGCAAAATTGGATGCCTGTACTTAATCCACTCACTCACTCTTCAGCTCACACTGCCTTGATTTCTTCCCCCACATCTTCCACTGATACTGCTCAAGCTAAGCTCCCCAGTGACCTCTGGCTTTTAAAGTTAATATACCTTTTTTTTTTTTAAGTTTTCATCTTACATTGCCAGCATTTGACAAAGCTGACCATTCCTTTCTTGAAATGTATCTAATCTTCCCTTCTTTGGAACCATGGAAAAAAACACAGCTTTACTGTGATATAATTCACATACCATAAAATTCACCTTTTAAAGAATTTTTAGTATATTCACAAGGTTGTCCCACCATCACCACTATCTAATTCCAGAGCGTTTTATCATCCCCCAAAGAAGCCCTGTACCCATGAGCAGTCATTCCCATCCCTCACTCTCTCAGCTCCTGGAAATCACTAATCTACTTTCTATTTCTATGGGTTTGCCTATTCTGGACATTTCATATAAATGGAATCATATAATATACGGTCTTTCATGCCTGGCTTCCACTTAGCATAATGTAAAGCTGCTTTTTGCTGGTTAAAACCATCTCCGCTACCTGACCTCGTCCTCGCCCAGTGCTGCAGTCTTTTGCATTAGATCCTCTTCCCTTCTCCTTTACTGCCCTCTAGGTGATCTTAGCTGCTCCCCTAACTTGGAATACCACATGCGGCAATGGCTCCCAAAGCATGTCTCACCCTGACACCTCTTCCCTGAGTCCAGACTCATACAGCCACTTGCTGACTTGGCGTCTTTACCTCGAGGCTAACAGGCATCCCAAACTGATCATGTCCAAAACAGAATTAAGTTTTCATCTTGAGCCAAACCTAGTTCTCCTCTAGTTGACCTAATTTCAAAAAATGATACTACTATCCTCCAGTTGTTCAAGTGAAAAACTTCATACAGTGTGTAAGTATATATTTATCTGTGTAATTATTCGTTTTAGTTCTGAGTCCCTCACTAGTCTGTAAGCTCCATGAAGGCAGGGACAGTGCCTATTTGGTTCACCATTGTATACCCAGTACTTAGCACAGTGCCCAGCATGTAACAGGTAAGCAAAAAATATTTGTTGAATGAATGAACGAATGAATGAATACAAAAAAGAATAAGACATAATTCTTGCTCTCAAGTTGTCTACAGTTTTATTAGAGAAATCAGATGTCCATGTGTATTGTTAAAGACTATAAAAAAAAAGTACAAAATTAAGCGTCAAAGTAAGTAGTAAAGCTTTAGGAGTTTAGAGGCAGGATGATTAGGGAAAACTGCATGGAAACAGTGGGGATGGGTAAGTTTTAGATAGGTGAAGATGAACATGAGCATAATAGCAAGCAAAGGCCTTGCGTGGAACTTGAGTTGTTTAGGGGATGGTGGGGAGACCACTGTAGCTTCAGAAACCATTTCAGAAAACAAGCCCTTCACTTTGGATCATTTGATGAATAGACTTATTGGGAGGTAAAGCACACAGTAGTACGTTGTAGGAAGAAGTGCAATACTACAGCAAATGAAAAGAACACTAGCAATCACACTGACAGATAACCGAAGGAATCAGGTGTTTTATAGTTAGTCTTTTATTTGGGCATCAGTATAGACAGAATTTTATTAAATGCAAACTTTTGGCATACAAATAATCAGAAAAATTTAAACAATCTGATTTTGAAAATTTTTCTTTGCAGTTGAAGAGCTCACTCATTATGCTTCAGAGAACCTTTGATCTACTAAATAAGAACAAGACAGGCATGGCTGTCCAAAGCTAGTGATCTTAAGGACCAAAATTATAGAGATATGTGGAACCAAAAGAAAACGTCTTGAAGAAAACCAGAGGGTGAAGGATTTGAATTGTCATAGGAACATTTCCATATTTTCTCATTATTTGTACTTCTAATATGAACATTCTTTTTAATAACATTTATTGGAGAATTAGTCTCTGATGGTCTTAAGAATCCATCCTTTCATTTCTTATACATAATTCTAAGCTGTGAATTTCTCCAGTGAAGCGTGAAATATATTGTGGATTTGAATTTCTATGATACAAAAAGAAAATGAGACATTCTGAACTGAGTGGTATGGCATCATTTTCACAGTGAGATTTGAAGTTTGACGCTTTAAGTTTATCTGTTAGCACAGAATCAGTATGTGTCCAATAGGCTGCTTTCACAGTTGAGATACATTCAAGAGGATAAAGAAGACAATATAAGAAGAAATCTCTAAATCATTACTAACTTTGAAGGATCAGTTTTCAGGCATATATTATAACATTTATAGGTTCGTGTACTGTAAATATTATCAATACAATGTCTTCATTTATTTAGCATGTAAATTCAATAGTCAAATCTTTTGAATCTGCATGTTGATGATTATTATCTGAAAGGTTCTTCAGCCATGTGGTATCTTTATGAAAGAAATAGGTGTTTCTTCAGGTGGCTCTCAGAGGTGAGATTATTTTGCCTCTTCATACATCATATGGCAGAAGAGTCAATTTTGGAAAAGGAAACATGTAGGATACCATCTCTCAAAACGAAGAACCATGCTCTGAGTTTTAAAAACTAGAAGATTATGTTAAAATCTGGGCATTTTAGTGACAGATCAAATGAATACTTGAACTAAGCTTGGCTTCAGCTTAGCAAACTTTCATGGTGGAAATGAGCCATCTGGTTGAAAATATTATAATTTGTGGACTACTTTTCAGTAGCCACGTATGGCTTCATTTACTCATTCACATGTGTGGCTTTAGGCAGTCAGTTGTAAGCCAGACACAAACTTTAGCTCTTTAAGAAAGACTTTGGGGGGCTTTACCTCCCAAAATAAGTGCACTGACAAGTTGTAAATCAGACATGAGCTTTGGCTCTTCATTAAAAGTTTTTAGGCATATGTGTCTCAATACAAGTGATGTCTCTGGAACAAGAGAAGGACAGTGCAGAATAATTTGTATATATTCTTACTGCTTGAATAACAACTACCTTTAGTTAGATGTCTCTTTTTTGCCCAGAGTCACCCAAGCCACATGGGATTGCTAAAGTCATTTTCGAGATGCCCATAGAGAATGAAATTATTGACTGGATTAGAGGAAAAACGGGTTTCTCTGGGTGAATCTCAACTAACCTACCTTGGGATACCAGTGTACCTACCTGGAGGTTTTTGATAAGGATTTATGATGTGTCTGACTGAGCAAGAGTGACTGGATTGTAGACTTGAAATCTTGTTCTCTGTTAATTTCACAAACATGGTCACTGACAAGCTGAGTATTTTTGTGATATTTCTTGAAAACCTGTACTTCATAAAATACCTCAAAGAAAGTTACCAAAGCTAAGTTGCTTTATAAATTACTACTAAATATGTATGCAGAATTCAATTAATTGTATTTGAGCCTATGTAAATTGAATATCAATAAAACCCCAAATCTCTGAGTTGTTTTTCTTCTTTTTCGGTCAAACCCTCCCCAAACTAGAAAGCCTGTTTCTGTGAAAACGTATACATGGGCCTACACCCTTTAAAAAAATTTTTGTGCAAAAGTGAAACCCAAAGAGGACTCTCATCTTAGGGCAGTTTCATTTCAAATATGCAGCTTTCTGGAGCAAGAGTACTAGATTGGCCTTTTGGTCGCATGTAGAGACTGCTGGCCAGAAATCATGAAAATGAACAAGTTGGATAATTAACAGATCAGGGACAGTGACCTGGGCCTTTAAGAGAAGGTTAGCGAATTTGGGGGCGGTACGTCGGTAACATTTTGCCGTGGAGATCTCCCCCAACGCCTGTTGCTGGCGTCTGAACGAAGACCTGCCGACCCACGGGTCTCACGTATTTAGGAAACTCTCAGGGGTCCAGGTTTCCCGTATTTCCGCCTTCGCCGACCCGAAGGCTCGGGAGGCTGCCCTGCCCACGCGCCGCCCGCAGGCACCCGCGGGGCCGGGCGGGGTCCGGGCGGCCGCCTCTGGGGCGTGGCGGGGCGGAGGTGCGGGGTCAGCCCGGCGCCCAACAGCCTGGACCCGCTGCCGAAGCCCGGCCTTCGCTCCTCCGCTCCCCCGGGCGCCAGGGCCGCGGGCCGGGGGAGGGGCCTCGCCGGAGGGCTCCGCACGTGCGGGCGGGGGATGCCCGGCGCCGGGGGCGGGGCACCCGGAAGCTCGCGGACTTGCCGCGCTCAGCCCGGCCGGCCGTGGGGCGGCTGGGGACACGGCGGAGGTTGGCGGGGGACACCGCGGGAGGCGGGCGCACCGCCCCAGCGGCGGCCGGCTGTGGTCACAGGTGGGCGGCGGCGGAGAGGGCGCGGCGGAGAACGGAGCCGGGGTCCCTGAGACTCCAACCATCGCGTCGGGAGCCCCGTGGAGCAGAGATCGGCAGACGCGTCCGCGCCTCGGGAGGAGCCGACCCTTCTCTCCGCCTTGGCCTCTTTGACTGCAGCCGCACCTCGGCCCGGGAGCGCAGGTAACTTCCTTCCCAAGGTCATTCTTCGGGCTGGGCGGTGTTCTCGGCCCACCCACGTCCTCACGATTGGCCGGGGCGGGAGAGGCGCGCCCACCTCGCGGCGGAGAAGTGGGTCTGGACGGCGATCCTGAGCGCTACCCGGGCGCCGGTGGCCTCTCCAGAGCCGGGTAGTCGGCCACAGTGGATACACGCTTTGTCTCCGCCCGCAGCCCCGAGGGTGTTTCCACCCGCACCCTGGCTTCGGGCGGGGACAGCCCGGCCCTCCCCAGGCCGCACCCGCAGGTGAGTGCAGCCACCTATGCCCCGGCTGTCCCGGGCCGCGTAGTAGGCTGTCGTCATGGGAACGGCTAGCGCCCAGGCGGCGCCTGTCCTGGATGGGGACCTGGCGGGGAAGGCGCTTGGAGCCCCTAGAGCCCTGGAGCTCTGTGTCTGGCTAAGCCGAGCCAGTAAAGCCTGATAAAAAGGGGACCACCTCCCCCTCTTCTCATTTTTGATTTCTCAGGCGTTGGTGGTTAATCAGGGATAGGCTTGGGTGTGCTTGCTATGAGTTGTGTTCTTTTCACTTTACCTCCTGAGGGCTTCTTATGCCTCGTGGTGACAGGTGGAAATCATGACCAAGAAGGGCAGTATGAAGCCAGGGAAGAAAAACAAAGCGGAAGAACCTGAACTGGAGCCCCTGTGCTGCTGCGAGTACATAGATCGAAATGGGGAAAAGAACCACGTGGCTGCTTGTTTGTGTGATTGCCAAGATCTGGATGAAGGGTGTGATAGGTAAGAGCTGTGTGTTTCTTGATGCTGGGCTGATCCCTCCCGCCTTTTTGAGAACTACCACGTATACTTTCAGCTTGGCCATCCAGAACACTAGAATTTGCTCTTCATTCTATTTCCACTTATCTCCAACTGAAAGTTGTCTTTTATGTCAAGTGTGAGGACTTTATAAAGATGAATTATTACTCAGTAGTGCACAACTGTCTTTTCAGCTCAGTTTACTAGGACATTATTATTTCTCATTTAAAGGGGGGAGGTGACGGAGAGAACAGGCAGGTAAAGGGATAGTAGGCAAGTTAAACGCATTAAAAAAAATAAAATGCAGGCCAGGAGAATCTGTAAGTTTAAAATGAACACATTAGTACCAGAAAGTTCCTACAATTCTCAGTGGTCTCAGCATTCAGAGACTGACATCTTGGGACTGGATTGCACTTGGCCACACGGGGCCTTGAGGGTTGAAAAATCATTTTCCTGCTCTTGGAATCGGTTTCACCCCTTGTTTCTGGGGAGGAAATCCAGCCAGAAGGCATGTTCCTCCCCTGGACTGGCTGTTTTCAGCATGAGCAGCAACACAGTCCTGTTTGATGCTATTGTATTTGGCTTTTATTTTCACCGTTATCCCAAGTGATGGAAATTAACTATCCAAAGAGATGATTTCTAACATCACTGAAAAAATTTTGTGCCAAACAGTAATAACCTGGTTTTTATCCATTTTCTAAATAATTATATATTTAAAAATTATCACATGGAAAGCGTAACGTGGGGAGAATACAGATGGTGGAAACTTGCATTTCCCATCAATAATTCCTTCTGGTTAAAAAACGTCATTGCAGTGGCACATGGCTGATTTGGAGCTTGGTGTGTTGATCTCGCCATGAGACGCATTCTTGGGGACTACTGTAGTCTAGTACCCCATAATCCCTTTGTAATTCTTCCTTGACAGTGTCAATAGTCTTTTACAGGTGTCTTTAAAGGTAGGTTCTTTAGTCTGAGTCTAAAATCCATACTGAGAAACTAGAAAACTTTGGACTAATGAATGGAGAAATGATGCCTTTTCTGTAACCTCCATCACTCAAGACCACAGCTCTTCCATTAGCCTTCTAACTCTTCCTCCCTCCCAGCCTTTGAGACCTGGGCTGTCCCTGAGTTTTCTTTTCTCCAGACCCTTCTGGATGAGATGGGCTCCCAGCATTTCCACAGATCCGCTGCTCTGTATGCCTCCCATATAGTTAGTTCCCATTCACTTCCAAGTCTAGCCCTATTTTTTAAAATTCTAAATTTTTTTTTTTTTAAATTCTAAATTTCTAAAACCAATGTTATCCTTCCTTAAACTGTTCCTTTCCATAATAGCCTAAGTATGCGAAAAAGTCAACAATACTACCTGTCCACAAAGCTCAGTCATTTGACTTGTACTAGCTTGACCTCCACGCTTCCTTATGCAGCCCCCTGCCCTACTGAACTGGTTTACTCCCCCGGCCCAGGACAGGTTTTGTGCTGCACACGCGTCTCTCCGCTGGAACGCCTCCCTGCCTTGCTCTCCACCCACAGGAATACTAGCCAGCTGTCAAGGTCGAGCACAAATCCCTCTTTTCCCACAAAGACCCCTGCGATGACTCCACCGGGAAGTGTGTCCTCTCCTCTGAGCACACCTTACCGTGTTTGACTGTAATAGTTCATTGGGTGATTTTGCTACTTTGTCACTTATCTAATATTTCTTGGATTCTCATGTTGTCTTCACAACTAGGTTGTGAATTTTTTTGAGATTCTTATGTCTCTACGCCCACCCCAGTCTGAACAGGACTTATGTGGAATACGTGTGTATTCCTGTGTATTTGTTTCGTGGAGAAATAGTTCTGTTAAATATCTAAACATTTTCTCGTTCGTATTAAAAAATTATACATGAATCTGAAGAGTTCGTGTTTAATAGGAAGGAAGTAGAATGCTTGGTCTTTGGCATCTTTTATCATTTATCCTGCTGTCTGGCCTAGTGTTGAGTGGTTTGTAATTCAGCAAACACGTCGGAGGTGCCTTCTCTGTGCTCTCTCTGAACAGATGGATCACGTGTAAGTCCGTGCAGCCCGAGACCTACGAAAGGATCATGGATACGATCTCTGACCGCCTCCGGATTCCTTGGCTTAGGGGAGCCAGGAAAGTTAACATTAGCCTCCTTCCCCCACTCTTCCTGCTGCCTGTCTTCCTCCGAGTGGCTTCGTGGCATTTCCTCCTGGGGGTGGTGGTTTTGACCTCCCTCCCTGTGCTGGCTCTGTGGTACTACTACCTCACTCACAGAAGGAAAGAACAGACCCTGTTTTTCCTGAGCCTCGGACTGTTCTCTCTGGGCTACATGTACTACGTGTTCCTGCAGGAAGTGGTCCCCAGGGGGCGTGTAGGGCCCACTCAGCTGGCTCTGCTTACCTGCGGGTTACTTCTCATACTCTTAGCCTTGTGCCGAGCCAAGAAGGATCCAGGCTACCTCAGAAACCCAGCAAACGGTGACAGATCTCTAAGCGGCAGCCACACGGAATACCTGAACAGGACAGGGCCGGAGAAGCCCAAAGGGTTCCCCGGCGCAGATCCAGCGGGCGGTCTCAACAACCGCGCGCCCAAGGATGAGCCTAAGGGCTGCCCCAGAACGTCGGCCGGAAGCCCCGCCACGGGGAAGGAGGACTGGTGCGCCAAGTGCCGGCTGGTGCGGCCGGCCCGGGCGTGGCACTGCCGGATCTGCGGCGTCTGTGTGAGGAGGATGGATCATCACTGCGTCTGGTATGTTGGAAAAATCTGGAGGCTTGCGGAGGGTACATTCACGTGAGACTCTCTAGCCGGGTTTGCTCTTCCTTTGTGCCATCCTCAAATTTCTCTCCTTCCCAGCTTTACACCTTGGAGATATTTGTGGGCTGTTATGATGTTCCCACTTAGTCATCAGTTTTTTGAGCTTCACAGATTTAGTTCTTTTCAGTCATTTCCGGAAGGTGTTTTTTTTTTTTTTCTTTTCCCCGCTTTCTCTTTTGAGCTGCCCCTCATCTTCTTTCTAAGAGAGAAGTATCTACAGTTTAATGACTTTTTTAAAAAGAATGTATCAGACATAGTATAGGCACATCTCCCTGTGCTCACAGAGCTCAAGAAAGTGTTCCTGTACTTTTAGGTGACTCTGATCCTCTGACCATGTATCCGTCATCATTTTGATGCTACCAGTGATTTCTAGTTGACATTATTGACTTAAGGTCCTGCCAGATAACTCCCTATTTGGTTAGTGGTGCAGAAATGGGCTTTTTGGGTACCTCTTTGCTGGCCAGTGACAAACGAGGACACCTGAGGACACCCGTAAGATGTGCGGTGCAACTTTTAAAGAAAATGTTGCAGCTTTACTGAATAAATCTTAAACTAAAGGAGCGTGATTGATTCAGATATGAATGCTGTAAGTAGCATGATTGCAACTTGCTCTTGAGGCGGTCATGGTCAGTGAATTGGGCCTTTTATCTAGGATTCTGATCATGTCACAGTCTCCCCCTCAGAGGGGGACGTGGGACAGGGTGAGGGTGCAGACAGCCCTGGAGGACACAGGAGCAGACCTTAAGTTCAAGGCTTATGAACAGGGACAGCTCTTTTCTGGGGCTTTGTCTTTAGGAGTAAGCAGGTATTTTCATTTTTAGGTTTTCCTCTTCTCTGTCTTCATCATTTATTCTCGTGCATACCTGGGTGTGTGCGTGCGTGTGTGCAGGGTGGTGGCCCATTTACAAGCGCTGGTTTGCAGAGGTCCTGACAGCCTCGCCTGTGAGATCTCTGCCCGCTGGAGCATCCCGGCATGCCTGTCATCCTGCCCTACAAATGGCCATGACATGGGACTCTGTACCTGACAAGTAGTCTGTATACTGTTGAGTTCTCTACCCCACACTGTGTTTCTAACCTCTTGGGATCTTTTATTAATATGTGTATGTAATGTATGTTTTCCCACATCGTATAATACTTCTGATTTAGCATTTTTAAGTTTTTATAACTCTGATACCATCCTATCCTTATGGTGGTGATTACAGTGTTAACTCTCTTAACATTGGGTAACAGACTTCACTTATTAACATCTAGAAAGATTTGTTAGCCAGGTTCTGCTTTTTTACTTAGTCTTGTCCTTAAGCTAATGATATGATTTCACTTTGCAAAGAGCGGAGAATATAAGACTACATCTCTCAGCAGACAAGTTTTTAATTCCCTAAAATTGAAAAACAAGAGAACTTATTTTTTAATGACTGAAATTCACACTATCTCTGTTTTAAAAGCTTTCTTGTTTATTGAGCTATTAGAGAACTTTTTAAAACATGTTTGCTTTCTTCCCCTCTGTGCTGTTTGGAGGATAAATAGCTGTGTCGGAGAATCAAATCATCAAGCATTTATGCTTGCCCTTTTGATCTTCCTGCTCACCTCGGTGTACGGGATAACGCTGACCTTGGACACCATTTGTACAGATAGAAGTGTCTTCACAGCTCTCTTCTATTGCCCTGGAGTTTATGCAAATTACAGGTGAGACATGGATACCCCATACGGGGCCCCACGGAAGAGGGAGTGGATTTGCAGTGAATGTACGGGGCTGTGATTCACTGCTAGGTTAGGGGTTCTCACCCAAAACACAGGACAGGTTCTGGGGATGCTGGGTATCCCTGAAATTGCCAACACACAGTTGTGCAGTGGATACGTGCATTTTTCTGGGTGATGTCACAAGAAACGTTGACCTTAAAAAGTGAGGAACCAGTGCTCTACAAGTAGGACTAGGCTTACTCAGGGACTTCAGGGTCAAATGACCACTAGCATGCCCAAGGTAGCCACAGTGAAACTGAAATGATAACTAAAGTAGCAGTCTCTGGGTATGGATGTGGTCTCTTTTGTCGCTCGTTATCGGGGGAATTCTCACTTTATTGCTGTTTTCTGGTGCTTTGTAGCCGTCTTAATTTACCGCTTCTGACCCTTTCGTGAAATGCTTACAATCTCTGTAACCTTTCTTTTCTATTTAACCTCCATTGATTTTTTTTCCTGTTCTACTTTTTTTTTTTTTTTTTTTAAATCACCACTCATGATTACTGTGGTATCTAGGTCAGAATTTCCTTCAGTGTTTTTAGGTTGGGGCCCATTTATACAGTGTGATGATCTCCATGCTGTAGCGGAAGCGGGAACTTTTTAGCTTTGGCCCAATCCCCTGCCCACCCTGTCCCCGAAAGCTCTGCTTTAGGACATTTATCACAACCCACTAAGAATAGTAGTCACTGAAGGATTTCACAACCTATCAAGACTCTCAACACAGAGAAGACAGGAACTTAACCTGCGGAGGAGGGCCCATCTGTTCTAATGCCCACGAAAGTCTGGGTCTGCAGTGGCGAGGGGGAGATCTGTCCACAGACTGGTACAGACAAGGGCCCGCACAGGGGTGCTGTGTGGACAAAGCAGGGAGTGTCTTGAACACAAAGAGCGAGAAGAAAGCAGAGGCCCTTGGGGGTCGTCGTGCCTATACGCTGGTGAGCATGAGTTTTCTAGGCTTTCTGTGGGCCCCGTAAATGAAATGAGGGACACAGTCCTGCTACTGTGTTCTCAGTGCTGTGGACCCACGATTCATGTCTCCTCACTGGGCCTCAGTTTTCCTCATCCTTGTGGCGATTTAATCATCCCTGAGGTCCCTTTCAGCTTAACAGACGAAGATCCTGAATGAATTTCCCGCAAACTCATGTGCAGATGTTTGAAGATCATCAATTGGCAGACGTCGATCGGCAGCCTCCCCTCACAATCTTATTAACGAGCTGGAAGCAGAGTTCTTGTCCTGGGTGACCCTGTTGGGTTTTGGAAGCGGGATTTGAAGTGCGATGGTGCCCCTGGTGCTCCTTCAGAGCTGACGAGGGAAGGGCTGCTGGTGTTGGGAGCTGTCCTCTTACCTGCGCTCGTCAGCCTTGTCGCAAGAGAACGGCGATGAGCAACCTTAGCACTGCTCCCCGGTTCCCACCCACAGCCCCCTTGAGGACGTTTACAGCAGTCTCACGGCGCCTCCGTTTTCTTCTGCATTAAGAACAATTTAGGAGTTATTCATGCAACAAACAGGTCTTGACTGTGGTCGTGTCAGACACTGTTGGCTGTGTGGGGGACACGAAACACACAAAACAGTCCCTGCTGTTCTAGCATCACATCCTAGAAAAGGAGGCACCGGTAATTATGAGATAGAACACGTTAAGAGTCATAAGTGAAGCAGGTTATTGGCGCTCCGAGGAGAGAAAAGTATCTTCCAAGTGGGGTAATCAGGGAAGGGGCCAGCGTCCTTAGGAGTAAGTACTACGTGTGTAAAATGTTACTGTGGGGAGAGCTCTCTGAATGTGAAGCGTTGGCCGCCCTGACCTACCTTTTCCTGCTCCCAGCTCAGCTCTGTGCTTCACCTGCGTGTGGTACTCTGTGATCATCGTGGGGGGCATGGCCTACATCTTCCTGATCCAGCTTATAAACATCAGCTACAACGTGACGGAGAGGGAAGTGCAGCAGGCCCTTCGACAGAAGATGGGGCGCCGGCTGCTCTGCGGGCTCATCGTGGACACAGGCCAGTACAATCGGGGCTTCCTGCAGAACTGGCACCAGTTCTCCACCCTGGGCATGCACCCCTTCCACCACCCTGCTGAGGACATTGTATGAAGTGCCTTCTGTACGGCTCCGGGGGCGGGAGGGTGGCTCCTCCCCCTGCTCCCTTGCATCCTACACTTTGGTACGCGCAGGATGCTTGTGTTTATCCCCAGTTTTTTAAAGGCATTATAGGGCCATGCTCAGGTTTAGGCACTGGACTGGGAAGAAATTAATTTTTCTGACTTCACAATTTAAGGGATTTTTATATCAAAGCAGTAAAAGTAGAGCCATTCCTTTCCAGTCACCTTATTAACTAACTCAGTCACGAGAAGTTGAAAAGGATGTGGATTGCTAATGCAGAAATTGACAGAAGCAATTGCCACCCATTAGTATGGGAGAAAGAGCTTTGGATTAGGGTAGTTTCTAGTCCCTCTTTCAACTCCTAATAGCCATGCGACCCTTGGTCAAGTCACTTCCCTGAGTCTCAGGTTCATTTGTCAAGTGGGGTACTGATGCTGCCCTGGCTACCTCACAGAGCGGTTGTGTGGGGGGACACGGGAGGGTCACGAGAGGGATGCGGTATGTGGAAAGCACTGAAAAACAACGAAAAACTAAAGCACCAGAGAGGTATGAAGTATTATTAGGAGACTCCTAAGACTGGAAAAAATATTTCAGGTCAGAATATTGAAGCCAGTCCATTTTCAGCATTTCAGAGTGAAAAACAGATCCCCAAATACCATGTTGTACAGTTATGGGGATTTCTCTTTCTGAAGTATTAGACATTAACTACTCAAACAGGGTAGAAGATGACCAAATGGATTTACGCTGTCATCTGATCTTGAAAGTTGATAATAATTACAAGCCTAATTATTGCTAGTATAATGCACAGTGGTCATGAGTTTAGGTGATGAGTTCTTATATTGATCTTATTTCTTATGGATTTATTCTGTTCGGATTTACTCTTAAGTAATTCCAGTAGGCATCAATGTTTTTTTCCTCTTCCCATGTGTTGCCTGGTCAGGTGCTAACACACTTGTGACAATGGCTGGACGAGAACAGACACTCCTATGGGGAAGATTTTACTCTCTTTGTGGGCAGGGTGTCTGGTTAATATCAAGAGCTTGACTTTTTTGTTGATATAAGTAATTCAGACACTGTCGGTAATAGCACTAAGTTGCAAAAACCAGTATTCTGGCGTTCACATTATTCTGGCATGAGCTCTCTTTGAGGGGCTGATTGACGTCTTCCCACTTAACTTGCACATTACTTCTCATTCACCTTTCCCAAGATAAAAGTATCTCACTAGGAGAGAAGAAACAGGGTATATGTGGTTTCCACTAATTAATAGATTACTGTTCTTCCCTAGCTCTTCCTAAATTGTTTCTTTAATTGTATCTCAAAACGGAAAATGTGTAAAGGATTAAATATTTAACGTGGGTCTATTCTGGCATAGAATTAAGATGAGGCAACTTCACATGGGGAAAAATACCCTCTTGAAATATTTGGTTTTGTACCTGTACTTTATTTTGGAACCCCAAAGAATTCATGAGCCCTTAAATTTGTTTTGGCTAATAGCTTAATATAGGGAAAATATTGCCAGCTTTTTCAGTCTTTCTGTGCATGCTGCTGTAGCAAGAGGTTTATAAAGGTCGAGAAGAAATATTGCTACTTCTACAGCATTGCCACCCTCTGCAGCTGGCACCATCCCTAGTCCTGCCATTAATCGAGGCTGTCCTTAAGACAGGCACCACATTTTTATACAGGCTTGTCGTTGCTCTCCCTAGAGATGGATTGTTTAGTGAACGATAGGCTCCGTATTCCACTAGGATGAGCCAAAGAGCAAGTCTGGGGATGTTAGCAGAGTCTGTGGTTTGTACAGTGGTACCCTGTCCCTGGTCCAGAATCAAGCATT
Source organism: Eubalaena glacialis (assembly GCF_028564815.1). Taxonomy (NCBI): domain Eukaryota; kingdom Metazoa; phylum Chordata; class Mammalia; order Artiodactyla; family Balaenidae; genus Eubalaena; species Eubalaena glacialis. The sequence continues at coordinate 61,463,064 of NC_083721.1, forward strand.
CATTTGGAATTAACATTGGAGGTGATGTAACGAATTCCTTTCTGTGTGGGTTGGAGATGAGAGAGAGAGAGAGAGTAATGATGTCAAGGACAGCACATGTGGCCAGAAATCTCTGCTTGTAGGCTCTTGAATGCCAGATGTACAGCCAACTCTGATTGTCTAGCAATTGATAATAAAATTCATAGAAATGTTAGACTAGTCAGTAATCTTGGCCTCTTGCCAAATCTTTAACAACAATCAAAATATGATGTGCTGAAGCTGAGGAGTACCCTGAAGACCACAGTCATTTGGGAGAATTAGGAACGATCATCATCTTTGTAACAATGCACCCCTAACAGGGTTACCTGGATGGGGCAACTCACCATTTCCCTCACTCAGAGAAGAACTCCTTGTATATTATTCTGGCTGTTTGGAATTAAGGTGCTTGTTTGAAGTTGAGAACTTCACGGTTGGCCGTTTACAGAAGAAAGCTCAAGCCTTTGAAAAGCTCCCTGGTTCTGTGGAGGTAAAAGCCTGCTGAAGTATTTGCACCAAAAGGAGGAGCAACCAAGGGGCTACGTGTGAGCAGTTTCTGTACACTCTGGGATATCCTTGGTCTGTACTCCTGGACTTTCAACGCTTTTTAGGGTCTGGAGCTATTTGAGGGATTTCGTCCTTTGAAAGGACAAGGCCTCTGGGAACAAATGATTCCCGGGCGCAAGTGGTGGCAGCGGCTGGGGGAATTGCCCTGCGGACCTGTAACCGCAGTTTCTTGGCCGTAGGGGCAGGCCCGCCCTGACGTATTTCAGACAAGTGCGTCCCCCACTTTCACCCCACATCCTCAGTTTCTGTTAAACATACTGGATGTGGAGTTGAGTAAATGATCTGCTGTAGTCTGACCACTTCCATTACTGTCATGCCACTGTGTACTCTTCCCTGGGGAGAGAAATGGGTCCACTTGAAAGATGTGAGGGAGAAGTAGTTGAGGATCAGGATTGCACGAAGGGAGAAAATCCTTCAGTATTTAGAAATGTTTCTTACGCTCCCCAAAGAGTACTTTGTGCTTATAGCTGGGCACACCTAAGGTGAACGGACCATTGACCGCGGCCCTCCGGTAGGCTCCTCTCATGCTGCTGATCAAGCCTGAAGTGTGTTTTGGGGACGCTGGGCTGCTCCTCTCACGTCAGCCACCTGTGTGTCTGTTTTTAGGATCCTGTAAATCTTTGCTCTCCAAGTACTGGTGGTCTCCTTTGGTGAATGAAGTAAATGTTGTCTTCCACTGTACCATCTGCCCAGCAGAAAGACTGCTACAAACGTTCTCTTATGCAATAGTCCTTGGTACTTCTAAAATTTTTAGCAAGAGAAAATTTTCTATAATAGAATCTTCCACTGCCAGGAAACACAATGCTGGTAAGGTTCTCTGTAATAGTGACCATCTGCTTAATAGACTGTTTCCTTTGGGTAGGACATTAGCTTTTTATTATAAAACACAACTAATATAAGCAAAAATATGACATCTAGAAGCACAGTTTTAACCAGGATGTTTAAAAATTAATGTTTTGTGAGGTTTAAGCGTCCCGGTAAGTAGGTTTATATGACTTCATTTTAGCTATATTTTGGTACCCTGCATTTTAAAAAGGAGCAGTTCCTCAAACAAGCAATGGATAGTAGAGACTTTTGCTTGAGGCACCTGTTTGGAATCTGGGTTTCTCATCAGCAGCTTGACAAGTATGCCATTTTGTATTAAACATTGCCAAGGTGATGCAGGGGGAGAACGAGAGCTATGCTTAACTGATTGCTGAATAAAATTTGGTATGTTCTTGTGGACGGGCTTGTGATGTTACTAGCTAGCCTTCCCGATGGCACCTTTAACTTCTAGAAAACTCATACTTTAAAAGCAAACCTTTAAAAGCAGAGCTAGTCTATTCCAGTTATCGATGCAACTAAAATCCTCTATTTCTTCACATGGCGCCACTGACAAGATGTCGTGTTACAGAGCTCAGCTTGTCGCGATCCTGTGGTCTAGGTGATTTGCCGGTTGGAGTTGTTGGGGCCTCTGAGCCTTTTCATCTGATTACGTTTCTGGGTCTGATGTTAGACTAGAGGAAACCCAGGAAAATTTATTTAATATTAAATTTAACGTAACTGATTCAGCAACGTTAAAGGGGACTTGTGAAGCCAACACTGGACGCTGCGGGCTAAACGTTTTGCACTGTTTTTATACTTGTATTCATATCCTCTTATCACCTCAGACTCAGACACAAGGCCTTTTAAGTGGAGATTTAAAAAATTACTGCCATTTATGTAAAATAACGTACTGTGACCAAGTTGTTTAAATGGAAAATAAAGTGCTTTCTTTAAGGAAAATCGTTGATGTTTCTTGGTGTGTCTCCTGAACTCTTTTGCTTTAAGAAAAGCCTGCATTAGACCTGGGCTGCCTTTTTGGCTACCTAGATGTCCCCATCCTGTGGACTTAAACCGTCCCTAGCCCTAAACTATGCTTTTCCTTGTGGTTACTTTTCCAGTTTTGTAGGCCAGGGATACTGCTTATTTGGGCATTTTGTTAGCAGTAACACTTTAAATCATATCTTTAAGAGAGTGCAGCAAGAAACTTTAGGTCATTTACTAAGTCACTTACTAAGGAGGTCATTTTCTAAGTTATTTCCCAGTGTCTCTTTAGAAGGTTCTATAAGTAGATTTAAAAAGTCCTCGCTGGCCCAATGAGAATACGGGCTGCTGAAGACTCAATTTCTAATTGATGCTTGAGGTGAAATAAAACTAAAATAAAGCTTAAGAGAGAAAACTTAAGCTTTATGGGATTTATTTAGGCCCCTGGCAGGTTTACTTGAGGTAGTCACCCTTATCTACTGGCTTGGCATTAAAATAAAATTGATATTTTATTTCTGGGGGCTAATACCGGCCAATATTCTATAACTGTGCTATTGATAAGTAAAAACAGATAGTGGTTTAGATGGGAAGAGGTTAACTATGAGTTACTTTTAGTCGCATTTCTTTACTGGCCATTAGTCTTAAAAAGAGTTTTTAGATGACTGTATAATCATATTAAAGGAAAAGATGAGTGGGAACAGGGACATTGTGGAAGAAATAAAGTTCAGTATAGTATGTTTTGTCATATCTGAGTAAATCATAATACATTTTCTATAGAAAAAGGATATGTGATTTTGCAGGTGGTGTGGCTCGATATCCTTTCTAGGAAGTAAGAGACAATAACAGAATTTATTGAACAACACACAGAGTTTTATTTTACCAACTCAAATTTTCAACTTATCAAATAATAGTAGTTACCTCAGGGCTGCAAGGGACTGTCTCGTTTTACTGTGTGCATTTACTGCCTGAATTTGTTGTAATGAGCATGTATCTTGTAATGAAAACTTTTTTTCTAGCAGGCAACTCTCTCAGACAATTCACAGGAGTGTCTTGTCAGTCTTTATATTCTTTAGCATCTTAAACATTAAAACAATCTTTGAATTCAAGATAAGTACCTTGATACATAGACCAAACTGAGCTGAGGACTGGAAGACTGATCGAGTGTGTTATTTAGAAGTTGCAGTTGGGAGCACGAGCAGACATTTTAACAAATTGCCGGACTGCCTTCGATAGAGCCTTTAGCTTTTGGACTTCCCTTCATGCTTAGCAAAGCGCACTGAGGGGAAGTATCTCTGGTGCTCCAGTTTCTCTGAAATCAGGATACACTGCTACCCTTTGCAGCAGCTGCCTAGAATGCCTTTTGATGCACGGTTTTCCATCAGGTGGGCAAAAAGGACAGGGTCTGGCAGGATGCCTGTTGCTGATGCTAAGGTACCAGATGACTGGCCCTCCTTTTCTAAGTGCTCACTACTTTTAATTTCTATTTAATTAAAGTTACATTTGTCAACAATTCACATTAAGCTATAAGGACATATTTTTCTTCACAGTCTCAGGCAAGCAAACACTTGTCCTTTTTAAAGTTTATGATCCTAAAAATACATAGGGTACATTTGAACAGCAGAGCTCTAGACTGTTCCTTTGGATGATCCTGCTGTGATAAATGCGTTAGTGGACTGATTAGCAACCTAGGAGAAATCAAAGAAGGAAATACAAATTCACAAAATAATTTCTTTGATCCAAGAAGTATGTGACAGAACATAAACCAGATATATGCGTGCATATGTGGGTGGGTGGAGATAAAACACACACACACACACACGGACTGATGGAGATTCCCATTGTAAGCATTGCAAGCACTGCACTGGGTCATGGCCACTGGCACACCAAGGACTCCTTACCCACGAGCCGAGCATCTGATTGCTGTACACCTGAGTCACAGCGGTGTGAGCATCTGGAAGTCTGGAAGAATTTCAGCTACCTTCCTACGGAGCTGCTCTCGCCTTTCTTCTTTTCCTCTTTCCTCTTTCGTAAATTTTGCAAACTTCTTCCATGTCTGAAATGTGATCCAGAGAATCCTCCTTTAAGAATAAAAAGGAAAAAAGTGAAATACGATGGAAAGGTTGACTTTCCATCTAACTGAATTGAAAACTTTACAAAAGTAATCCTTATGTGAATAAAATGTTATATGAAAGGTATGGAAATCACAATTGGGATTCAGACAGTAAGAATGCTGCAAAGAAAATGAAGCAACAAAAGAGGATGGAAGTGACTAATGGGTTATTTTTCTCTTCCATCAGGTGGTCTTCCATCACAGGTCACCCTCTGTGAGAAGGTGACATCTGAGCAGAGCACCTGGTGGCCTCTGAGTGCAGGCCATGAGATGTACTTCTCAGGGGGTCTGACCACAGCCTGCACCTTGTGTGTGAGGCAGGGCTAGTGGAACAAGGGCTCCAGCAGCCAAAGTCCTTGAGGTAGAGATGCTGGGAAAGCACGTGCAGCACATGCCACAGTTATTAGCATCAAGGTCCTGGTGCTTGGATGTGTATTGTTTAAAAAGCCCACTGGTAATCTCACCTCCAACAATGGTCTTGAATTTTAGTTGAGGAAAAAAATCTTAAGCCAGTTGTCTGCTGATGGGCATTTGGGTTGCTTCCATGTCTTGGCTATTGTAAATTACGAACATTGCTGCTATGAACATTGGGATGTATGTATCTTTTTGAATTAGAATTTTCATTGTTTTCTGGAGTGGGATTGCAGGATTATATGGTAGCTGTATTTTTAGTTTCATAAGGAACCTCCATACTGTTCTCCATAGTGGATGCACCAATTTACATTCCCACCAACAGTGTACAACGGTTCCCTTTTTTCCACACCCTCACCAGCATTTAGTATTTGTAGACTTTTTCATGATAGTCATTCTGACTAGTGTGAGGTGACATCTTGTAGCTTTGATTTGCATTTCTCTAATAATTAGCGATGTTGAGCATCTCTTCATGTGCCTGTTGGACATCTGTATGTCTTCTTTGGAAAAACGTCTATTTAGGTCTTCTGCCCTTTTTTGGATTGGGTGGTTTTGTTTTTTCTATATTGAGTTGCATGAGCTGTTTGTTTTGGATATTATCCCCTTGTCGGTCACATCATTTGCAAATATCTTCTCCCATTCCATCCGTTGTCTTTTTGTTTTGTTGATGGTTTCCCTTGCTGTGCAAAAGCTTTTAAGTTTGATTAGTTCCCATTCGTTAATTTTTGCTTTTATTTGCCTTGGGAAACTGATCTAAGAAAACTTTGCTACGATTTATGTCAAAGAATGTTTTGCCTGTGTTCTCTTCTAGGAGGTTTCATGGTGTCATGTCTTACATTTAGGTCTTTAAACCATTTTGAATTTACTTTTGTATACGGTGTGAGGGAATGTTCTAATTTCATTGATTTACATGTAGCTGTCCAGCTTTCCCAACACCATTTGTTGAAGAGACTGTCTTTTCTCCATTGTATATTCTTGCCTCCTTTGTCATAGATTAATTGACTATAGGTGCATGGGTTTATTTCTGAGCTCTCTATTGTGTTCCATTGATCTGTAAGTCTGTTTTTTGTGCCATTACTTCATTGTTTTGATTACTGCAGCTTTGTAGTATTGTCTGAAGTCTGGAAGGGTTTTATCTCCAGCTTTGTTCATTTTTCTCAAAATTGCTTTGGCAATTCTGGGTCTTCTGTGGCTCCATGTAAATTTTAGGATTATTCTACTTCTGTAAAAAATGTCATGGGTATTTTAATAGGGATCGCATTAAATCTGTAGATTGCTTTGGATAGTGTGGCCATTTTAACAATGTTAATTCTTCCAATCCAAGAGCACAGGATAGCTTTCCTTTTCCTTGAGTCATCTTCAGTTTCCTTTATCAGTGTTTTATACTTTTCAGCATGTAGGTCTTCACCTCCTTGGATAAGTTTGTTCCTACATATTTTATTTTTTTGATGCGATTTTATTTTATTTATTTATTTTTATTATTATTATTTTTTGGCTGCATTGGGTCTTTTTTGGCTGCGTTGGGTCTTTTCTGGCTGCATTGGGCCTTAGTTTCGGCATGCGGGATCTTCGTTGCGGCATGCGGGGTCTTTCGTTGCGGCACACGGTCTTCTCTCTAGTTGTGTCGCGCGGGCCCCAGAGCACGTGGGCTCTGTAGTTGTGGCACGCGGGTTCCAGAGTGCGTGGGCTCTGTAGTTTGCAGCACGCGGGCTCAGTAGTTGTGGTGTATGGGCTTAGCTGCCCCTCAGCATGTGGGATCTTAATTCCCCGACCAGGGATTGAACCCACGTCCCCTTCATTGGAAAGCGGATTCTTTACCACTGGACCACCAGGGAAGTCCCTTGATGCGATTTTAAATGGGATAGTTTTTAAGCTTTCTGGTATTTCATTATTAGTGTAAAGAAATGCAACAGACTTCTGTATATTAATTTTGTATCCTGCTACCTTGCTGAATTCATTTATTAGCTCTAATAATTTTGTGTGGAGACTTAGGGTTCTCTATATGGAGTATCATGTCATCTGCAAATAGTGACACTTTTACCTCTTCCCCTCCAATGTGGATACCTTTTATTTCTTTTTCTTGTCTGATTGCTGTGGCTAGGACTTCCAGTATTGTGTTGAATAGAAGTGGTGAGAGTGAGCATCCTTGTCTTGTTCCTGAATTTAGTGGGAAGGCTTTCAGCTTTTCACTATTGAGTATTGTATTGGCTGTGGATTTGTCGTAAATGGCCTTTATTATGTTGAGATATGTTCCCTCTATACCCACTTTGGTGAGAGTTTCTATCATGAATGGATGTTGAATTTTTGTTAAATGCTTTTTCTGCATCTATTGAGATGATCATGTGGTTTGTCGTTCCTTTTGTTAATGTGGTGTATCGCATTGATTGATTTGCATATGCTGAACCATCCTTGTGACCCTGGAATGAATCCAAGTTCTCTATTTTGTCTGATATGAGTATTGCTACCCCCACTTTCTTGTTGTTTCCATTTGCTGCCCTTACTTTCAGTCTGTGTGTGTCTTTTGCCCTGAAGTGAGTCTCTTTTTAGGCAGCATATTGCAGGTTCTTGGTTTTTTATCCAGTCTGCCACTCTATGTCTTTTGATCGGAGCATTTAGTCCATCAACATTTAAAGTAATTATTGATATGTATGTACTTATTGCCATTTTAATCCTTGTTTTCCAGTTGTTTTTGTAGTTCTTCTTTGTTCATTTCTTCTTCTTGCTTTTACTTTAGTAGTTTGATGATTTTCTTTTGTAGTATGCTTGATTCCTTTCTCTTTGGTTTTCGTGAATCTACTGTATGTTTTTTATTTGTGGTTAACATGGAGTTAAAGTATGTTGACCCATAAATACATCTACTTGCTTTAAACTGATGGTCATTCAAGTTCAAACACATTCTAAAAGATATCTATATTTTTATACTCTCCTCCCCCACGTTTTGTGATTTCAATGTCCTACTTTACATCTTCATGCTTATCCTTTTATTTACTGTAGTTATAATCTCTTTTATAATTTTTTCATTGTTTTTTAATCTATGTACTGGCTTACTTGAGTGATCTTCAGTCCTTAACTATATATTTGCTCTTCCTATTGGGATTTTCCCTTTCCTATGGATTCTTCTTTCTATTTAAGGAAGACCCTTCAACACTTCTTTCAGGTTAGGTTTGGTATTGCTGAATTCTTTTAGTTTTTGCCTGTATGAGAAATTCTTTATCTCTTCTTCTATTCTAAATGATAATCTTGCTGGAGAGAGCATCCTAGGTTGCAGGTTTTTCCCTTTCAGAATGTTGAATATATCATGCCACTTCCTTCTGGCCTACAGAGTTTCTGCAGAGAAATCAGCTGATAGCTTTATGAGGGTTCCCTTGTAAACAACTCTTTGTTTTTCTCTTGCTGCCTTTAGAATCCTCTCTTTAACTTTTGCCATTTTAGTGGGTGGGCCAATAGGTTCGTTTGGTTTTTTCCATAAGATGGCTCTAGTAGCACTTATTTGTCTTTAACTTCATTCGAAACAATTTTGTTAGATTGTATGTGACAGCTGTCATATCAGCATGCATTTAAAAAAGGACATCAAAATTGGTGAATTTTTATGTAGCCATCTTAATATTAAAGATGGAAGAAAAACAACATTTTTGGCATTTTAGGCTTTATTATTTCAAGAAAGGTAAAAAAGCAACTGAAATGCACAAAAAGATTTGTGCAGTGTATGGAGAAGGTGCTGTGACTGGTCGAACGTGTCAAAAGTGGTTTGCGAGGTTTCGTGCTGGAGATTTCTCGCTGGATGTTGCTCCACTGTTGGGTAGACCAGTTGAAGTTGATAGCAATCAAATTGAAACAATAATTGAGAACAATCAACGTTATACCATGCGGGAGAGAGCTGACATACTCAAAATATCCAAATCAAGTGTTGAAAATCATTTGCCCCAGCTTGGTTATGTTCATTGCTTTGATGTTTGGATTCCACATAAGTTAAGCGAAAAAAACCTTCCTGACCATGTTTCCACATGATATTCTCTACTGAAATGTAATGAAAACGTTCCGTTTTTAAAACAAATTGTGACGGGCGATGAAAAGTGGATACTGTACAATAATGTGGAGCAGAAGAGATCGTGGGGCAAGCTAAATGAACCACCACCAACCACACCAAAAGCTGGTCTTCATCCAGAGAGGGTGATGTTGTGTATATGGTGGGATTGGAAGGGAGTCCTCTATTGTGAGCTCCTTCTGGAAAACCAAACGATTAATTCCAACAGGTACTGTTCCCAATGAGACCAACTGAAAGCAGCACTCAGCGAAAAGCATCCAGAATTAGTCAAAAGAAAACGCCTAATCTTCCATCAGGATAACGCAAGACCACATGTTTCTTTGATGACCTGGCAAAAACTGTTACAGCTTGTTTGGGAAGTTCTGATTCATCTGCCGTATTCAGCAGACATTGCACCTTCGGATTTCCATTTATTTCAGTCTTTACAAAATTCTCTTAACGGAAAAAATTTCAATTCCCTGGAAGACTGTAAAAGGCACCTGGAACAGTTCTTTGCTCAAAAAAGATAAAAAGTTTTGGGAAGATGGAATTATGAAGTTGCCTGAAAAATGGTAGAAGGTAGTGGAACAAAAGGGTGAATATGTTGTTCAATAAAGTTCTGGGTGAAAATGAAAAATGTGTCTTTTATTTTTACTTAAAAAACCGAAGGCACTTTTTGGCCCACCCAATAATTATTATTCTTGTTTTTTAACATCTTTATTGGAGTATAATTGCTTTACAATGGTGTGTTCGTTTCTGCTGTATAACAAAGTGAATCAGCTATAGATATACATATATCCCCATATCTCCTCCCTCTTGCGTCTCCCTCCCACCCTCCCTATCCCACCCCTCTAGGTGGACACAAAGCACCGAACTGATCTCCCTGTGCTATGTGGCTGCTTCCCACTAGCTATCTATTTTATGTTAGATAGTCTATATATGTCCATGCCACTCTCTCACTTTGTCCCAGCTTACCCTTCCCCCTCCCCTTGTCCTCAACTCCATTCTCTACGTCTGTGTCTTTATTCCTATCCTGCCCCTAGGTCCACCCAATAATTATGGTATGTCTTAATGTGGGTCTGTTTGGGTTTATCTTGTTTGGGACCTTTTGTGCTTCCTGTACCTGAATATCTGTTTCCTTCTGTAGGTTTGGGAAGTTTTCAGCCATAATTTCTTCAAATACATTTTTGATCCCTTTCTCTCTCTCTCCACTTTCCGGAACCCCTATTATGCATAGGTTGACACACTTTATATTATCCCATAGATCTCGTATGTTGCTTTTGTTTTTTTTTTTCATTTGTCTTTTTGTCTGTTTTTTTCTTTTTAACATCTTTATTGGAGTATAATTGCTTTACAATGGTGTGTTAGTTTCTGCTTTATAACAAAGTGAATCAGCTATACGTATACATATATCCCCATATCCCCTCCCTCTTGCGTCTCCTTCCCACCCTCCCTATCCCACCCCTCTAGGTGGTCACAAAGCACCGAACTGATCTCCCTGTGCTATGTGGCTGCTTCCCACTAGCTATCTGTTTTACATTTGGTAGTGTATATATGTCCATTCCACTCTCTCACTTTGTCTCAGCTTACCCTTCCCCCTCCCTGTGTCCTCAAGTCCATTCTCTAGTAGGTCTGCATCTTTATTCCTGTCCTGCCCCTAGGTTCTTCAGACTTTTTCCTTTTTTTTTAGATTCCATATATATGTGTTAGCATACGGTATTTGTTTTTCTCTTTCTGACTTACTTCACTCTGTATGACAGACTCTAGGTCCATCCACCTCACTACAAATAACTCAATTTCGTTTCCTTTTATGGCTAAGTAATATTCCATTGTATATATGTGCCACATCTTCTTTATCCATTCATCTGTCGATGGACACTTAGGTTGCTTCCATGTCCTGGCTATTGTAAATAGAGCTGTAATGAACATTGTGGTACATAATTCTTTTTGAATTATGGTTTTCTCAGGGTATATGCCCAGTAGTGGGATTGCTGGGTCATATGGTAGTTCTATTTTTAGTTTTTTAAGGAACCTCCATACTGTTCTCCATAGTGGTCTGCTGTTCTGATTGGGTGATTTCCATTATTCTGTCTTCCAGATCACTTATTCGTTCTTCTGCATCAGTCAGCTATCCATTGCTTCCAGATTGCTTTTTATCTTGGAAATTGAATTATCTTTGGTACATTTTTTGTTTCTAGTTCCTTGTTACAGTGATCTGTGTTTATATTGATAATCTTTCTTAATTCAGTTAGCATTTTGATTACTACCTTTTTGAATTCGAGTTCTGGTAGACTGGTGAGCTCTGTTTCATTAGTTGTTCTTTTAGGGGATTTCTCTTGCTCTTTTAATTGGGGGTAGTTCCTCTGCTTTTCATTTTAACTTTCTCTGTCTCCACGAATTTAGGAGAAACAGTTATCTATTTTGGTCTTGAAGGAGTGTTTCTATGTGAGAGCATCCCTGTGTAGACTGTGTATGTCCAATGTTTTTGGTGTGAGGGCTGGTTTTGATATGGACACCAGCCATGTCTGTCCTCAGGGTGTACTGGCCGTTGTCACTCTGATGGGGGTGTGGTTGGTGTTGGGGTATCTAAATCCTGTGCAGGGTGTGAGGCAGGACTTCCTCTCTGCTCAGTGGCAGTCACCACCCTGTCAGGTTCCCAGTTGCTGGAGCAGAAGCCCTGAGGGTCAGGCTTGATCAGGCTCTATTACCCTTGAGTGCATGCTCCGCCCCAAAGGTGGGGAGTGCTGAAGGAACTGGGGCTCGTGCACTTACAGAGCACCAATGTGCCACCTAAGTAGGTGACGTCAGCTCTGCTCAGACGCAGCCCAGGGTCACATCTCTTCCCCTGCTGTGTTTGTCCCCGATCGAGTGCAAGGCTGTGGTGTGGAGTGGGTGGGGCTGGGGCATTTGCCAGGCTGGGGCTGGGGGCCAGGGCACTGTGGCAGCCTTCTTACAGGACCGGTCTCCCCCAGATCCAGCATCGAGCTGTGGGGTGGAGTGGGCGGGGCCGGGTGCTCCTGTGGCGCCGCTGGAGCGAGCTCTGACAGTGGTCGCCGGCGCCCCACCTGGCTCACAGCCCAGTCCCCCGGGGCTGTCTCTGAGCAGCTAGGTCGAGCCTTCTCCCTGGGCCTGTCTGCCCCAGATCCTGCGCCGCCAAGCTGCAGTGTGGATGGGGGCGGGGAGTGTTTGCTCAGCTGGGGGATGAACCGCTGCCTGCTCCTGGGGTGCTGCCCGAGTGCCCGCTGACAGTGGCTGCTGCCACCCCACCTAGATCACAACCCAGGCCCCCCCGGGCTGTCTCTGTGTAGCTAGACCGAGTCTTTTCCCATGGCCCGGTTGACCCTGATCTCACACCAGACTGTGGTGTGGAGTGAACAGAGCAGGGGTGTTCGCCCCGTTTGGATTAGGGAGTCTGGTGCGGCAGCAGCCACCAGTGCAAGGCTCTCTCTCTCTGCCCTGACTGTTGCAAGCCAACTTGTGTGCACTCCTTGTGAGTACAGTTAGGCTTCTGCAGCCCTTCTAGCTGTCCCAGCAGTTCTCCCAGCAGCCAAAGGGGCTTGTCTCCTCCGTGCAGGGCCCCGGATGGAACACTCAGACTGTGGCTCGGCCGCACACTCCCCAGGGCAAGGGTCTGCCCATGTGGACCTTCTCTTCCTTTCAGATCCCTCCCAGGGACACAGGTCCCAATCTGATGCCTTTTTTCTGCCCTACCCGGTTAAGTGGAGATCTTTCTTGCAGCTTTGGTTGTACAGAGTTCTTCTGCCAGTTTCTAGTTAGTTTTCTGTGAGAATTGTTCCACACATAGACGTATTTTTGACGTGCTTGTGGGGAGAGGTGAACTCTGTGTCCTCCTACTCCACCATCTTGATCCCTCCTAGGCAAAGAAAAGGCATTCCTAGAAGAGGGCACAGCTTGAGTAAAGGCAGAGGCAAGAATAGCTAACTTTATATTTTCACAAGTAGAGGCATAGATGGGATTTATTCTGGCTTCATGACCTTCTAATGAAGCCCCCCTAGAATGCATTTCAGTCCCCATTAATTTTATGGCCAATGGTTGGTTGATGCTTCTGATAATGTTGATTTTTTTGTTGGTGGAGGTATTACTGTTCAGTTACAAAAGGCTTCAAGGAGTGGAGCTGCTTAATTTGCTTTCTTCTTTCATCCATTCAGTCCACCATTTATAGCTTCCTGTACTCGGCTATATGACCCACTCCCCGTCCTTGACCCTATCTCCCACTTTCACTTGCTGTTCACAACTTTCTTCTGGCTACACTCCCATTTTCTGACTTCTGCATTTTAGCTCCTACTGTTCTATCCTGACTGAAATGCTCTGCCCCCTGGGGGAATCTTCCTAGATCGCCTTTGCCTGCATTTATCTTCCTTCCTCTGAACTCCTAAAGCACATGGGCACAATCACTGGTTTGGTGCTTATTTATAGTCTCTTTCTATCTACCTACCTACCTACCTACCTATCTACATCTATCTACCTACCTACATCTACTCACCTGAGGTCCACCAACTCCTTGACATTTTGTGTGAAGTTGTATGCGATGTGCATATGTGCATTTTCTGGAGAGCAGGTCTGCGACTTTCATTACTACCTCACAGGGGTCTATGATTCCAAAGTGGTTAAGAACTACAGTATCAAGGCAATACCAGACATATAAGAAGTACTAGTTTGGCTGAGAAGAACTGGCCAAGTGCATAGCTGAGCTCTAATTGCAGAACTACACAGTAACTGCTGACAATGAGAGACTTAGGTCTGGAGACATCTCTTAGTCCCACCATGTATATAAAAAATACCAGATTTGTAAAATTATAAATCTATATCCAATTACAAATTATATACACCTAGAGGTGGTATAGATATGCAGAATTAAACCTCATGGTCTTACTAGGAATCATCTTTTCAGTGGTACTGCAATTTCTCACCCACAGCTTTTCTATACAATATTCTTTCGTTCAAATAAAATTAAGAACTCACTCTGAGTATCAATTTTTAAGTGTTAACGTTCCTTTTAAAAGATCCATTAGTGTCACTCCTGCAATAAAATGCATCCATTTGTGTACCAAATATCTATCATACACCCATGTACTAGGCTCTGTCATGCTGAGGATATAGTTGCGCGCAAGATGTGATGGGGAGAGACGATAAACATGTAAACAATAAATGACAATTTCAGAGAGTCTTAAGTGCTGTGAAGAAAATAGGGCAGGTTATTGGATAGACGGGAATGGAGGCAGGTGGCGTGCATCTGAGTGGAAACCTGAATGGTGAGATCTGGGTCACGTGAGAGCTGTGACACAGACGTGAGCGTTGTTCATCTGAGGAGCACTGGGGGAGGCCAGTGGGGCTGGACCATGGTGAACAAGGGGCAGAGTGGGAAGAGATGAAGTCACAGCAGTGCTTTTACATCAAGTGGACTCTGGCTGAGAATTTACTTCTTGTTGAATGCATGGATTCACATACTGATTTTCTAACTAACTTCAAACCCTAAATAGGACCACTATCTTACTATTGTATTTTAGTTTACAAATGAGATTGAATTAGAAAATGGGGAAGAAGACTGACTTAGCAAGAAGAGGATGATTTGGAGCCAGAAAACCTGATTTGGAGTCCAGGCTCCACCACTTGTTATTTGGGCAGTTCATCGACCTGAGCGGCTCCACCATTTGTTATTTGGGCAGTTCATCGACCTGAGCGTAGCTTCAGTTTCTTTGCTTGAAAATGAGAATCCTGACATCTGCCCCCTCCCCTCTGGCCTATATTCATCCATCAGATGAGATGGCATGTGTGAAAGCCCTCTTACTGCCCTGTGTCACATAAGGCAGCTGTCCCAGTGAATCTCTCGGTCTGTTTTTGGCAGCTGAGAAACAGAAAACAAAGGCGGACAAAAAGGGTGTTTAATAGTAATACATTAACAATGACAATAAACAAAACAATAGCTATTATTTTGGGCCAAGCAGTACATTAACTGAGGTCCTATGTGACCTTGTTTAGTCCTCACAACAACGCTGTAAGACCGGTTCTGCGGTTATTCTCATTTTATAAAAGAGGAATAGGGAGGTTCAAATGCGAGCATTTCTTCAAAGGCAAGTCCTCTGAATACCCTCATTCATTGCCTATTTATTTTAGACAAAATTAGAATCAACTTGCTTATGTTTTTTCTGCCCCCAGATTTTAGTACCTGTAAATTAAACAAGGGTGAGCAGGTTTTGCTGGAGGTGGGCACCCTGCTGGCAACAAGATAGAAACACTTTTACAAAAAACCAGACACGCACACACATACACACAAATGAAAACAAAGCAACCAAAAGTGAATTGACATAGTGAGAAAAGGGACACTTCTACACCTTCACAACAGTCTTCACACCTCAGAACCTGGAGGCTTATGCCCACCACATTAACTGGTGCTCCTAAGGAATGACATTAAATCACCAAAAAAGGACAGATCATTTGTTTACTCTCCAAGGGAAGGGCATAATGAAATTTAGAACATTTTTATCCAAAATGCTTAAAGTTATAAAACAAAGAAAAAGCATACTTATATGGAATACCTTATTCCCCAAAGACACTGAATTAAATGTCATCACTGTATTATAAATATTAATATGACACATAGTATGATTCTACTTATATAAAGTTCCAAGTCTTGAAGGGTGCATACTTAGGAGGTATAAATAAAAAGAAGTGCAAGGAAATGTTTATCATAAAGGTCAGGAGAGTAGTTTACCTTCAGGAGGAAGGGGTGGGACCTGTGATTGGGGAGGAGCCCGTGGGGACTTCTGGGGGCCAGCAGTGTCCTACTTCTCAACCTCAGGAGTGGTGGCAGGGGTGTCCACCTTCTAGTTCATTAAGCTGTATTTGTAGGATTTAAGCACTCGTCTATATTTGTGTTATATTTCACAATAAATAATGTTTAAAAAAAAGAAATTAAAAAGAAAAAACTATGACAAAGAACACAGTACCTCTGTTTAGGTGTGTTTCATGTATTTCAAAATTCACTTTTTTTTTTTTTTTAATTTTTATTGGAGTATAGTTGCTTTACAACGTGGTACTAGTTTCTACCGTGTAGCAAAGTGAATCAGCTACATGCACAATTCACTTTATTCTCTTGCCGGTCCTGTGAGGAAGGGAGGGCAGGCATCCTCCTCCCCTTCCTCATTTTAAAGATGGGGACCCTGGAGTTCAAGGGGGTTACTCTCTTGCAGTCATGCAGTCAGGGGGCGAGCTGGGGCTCCCACCCCTGCCGGGTATCTCCGAGTGCCCAGCTCTCGTAGCCTCCACCTTATCTTTTCAGATACATTCCAGGCATAGAATGTATTGCAGAGCAACTGTGAAATCAGTGAGGGAATTTTCGTAGAGATGAAAACCTCACCTGTCACTGTGCTCCTCCGCAACCCTGTGCTTGTTCTGGAAATCGATCCTGGCCTCCCTGACCACGTTATACCAGGCCCTGAAAATCTTCTTCTGAAGAAAATGTACACACAGTGTTTGTACTTCTTCCTCTAGGTCAGTCAGGTACTGGGGATGAGAACAGGGAAAAAAGTGAGACAAATAACATCACAGACAAAGAATTCAAGCAAATAAACAGTACAAAAGAGAAAGAGTCGAACCAGACACAAAACAAAGGACACTGGAGGCATAAGGAGAAAGGATGATGTGGCAGCCAAGGCCATATCCTCTGTAAGGTATTAAAAGATAATAATGGAATCAGAGGGATAGAAACAGTTACAAGACTGAGGGCGTAGGTTTCTAGTAAAATCACTTGAGCAATTATGGGACAAGAAAGAAGAAATTAGTATAAAAACAAAAGCTGATGTAATGACACATTACAGTTTATAGGGACACTATGTGAAAAGAAACCTGCTTAAGATTTTATACTAACAAAACATTGATCTGACATTTTCAAATTCATTTCAAAGCAGTGAATTGAATTGCCTCTTCTATATTGTTCTTGAAAAAAACATAATGACTGTTGACATCTGGAGTGCACCTAATTTTCTTACATAGGGTTGGGCAGAGACATGTATTTAACACTCCCTTCATTGGGGCCTTACCTGTAGCCAGCTCCGGATGACTCTCCTAAGTAATATTTGGGAATAAAATTGATCAGCTTTGGCCATCTTCCTAGCCAGGCTTTCCTGACTCCACTGGAACCAGGTCAGCAGGCATTTCCTCTGTAGGGCCAAAGAGTGATGTCCTTTGGCCACCTGGACAATTTTTTAAATGAGAAAAGGAAATTATTCCTTATATGTTAAATCATTTAAGGAAATACACATCACCTTGGCAAGTGATGCTGTAAACCACATACAGGCAGTTACTAGAGAGAATAATCTTACGGACATTCACCTATGTCCTAAAAGCTTTGACTACTGACTGTATTACATGGGGACTTTAGATTCACATCATGCATAGCCTTTCAATGCTGACTCCCTGAAGACCACAATGGCTGGCTGGTTATTCAGGAAATGGAACAAACAACCTCCAAAACCATTTTGTCGCTTGCACTGAGTTTTAAAGTGCGTGGGTGGCAACATTCTTGGTTCCTTCTCCTGGAGCTTGGGCAGCAACTGCATAACAAACCTCTCTTTATTATATGTGCTTAACCACTGTCTAATCGAGGAAATGCCAATACTTTCAATTAGTTCTGTAGAATGAGCTGTCACTAGCACTGAAATTTAGACATTATCAATAAACCACAAACCATTTGATAGAAAAATAACATGCTGAATAATTTAATATCTTACCAACTTAAAGGGCTCAGAGTATCATTCTACCAAAATAAACATACAACTCAGACTTTATAGATTTTTTTTAAAGTAACTGTTAACAGTCTCTTAAGAGGCAGAGGGAAAAGCCCTTCTCTCTTAGTCCTCCCCATTAGACATTTTTCTGAGTCTTGTCTCACCACTGAGCACTGTGAATGTGACTGATCTAAGTGAGTCTCTTGGCAGTCACACATACTGGCCAAAATGACCATCACAGGAGGTCTCTGTGACACCTGGGAGCCAAAAGGCAAGGGGAGCCAGAAACACACAACCTCCTACCCTCTCTGCTCTCCATCTTCTAGGAAAACACAGAGAATCAGGGAGAAAAAGAAAGATAATCAGAAGATCCCTTAAAAATTCTGAAAATTGTTATTGGAACAAATGAAATATAGCACATGTGAGTTTAAGGGGAAATGCTAAATAACTCTTCTGAAAAAAAACAAAAACAAAAACGTTATAAAGAAGCCAGGAACTGTTTAACTGGACCCTTTTTCTTTCTTAATTTTTTCTATCCCTTCCTGGATGTCAGCTCTGATGGATGGAGAAGATACTGCTTCCTCTTGGCTGTCCTCCAGAACTTTTCCTTTTACTTCTTTATTGTTTTTTCTAACTTTCTTACGTCTTCTTTTTTTTTTTTTTTTTTTTTTTAACTTTCAGCTGGTGGTTAGTATCTACATATACCTCTGATTCCTACACAGCACAAAAGACATGCCTGAACTGGGCAGGATTTTTGGAGGAAGGGGTTGCTGAGCTCCATTCTAGCTTTGTAACCAATGTGCTGTGTGACCTTAAGCAAGTCGGTTTTCCTCTCTAAGACTCAGTTCCCTTATTTACAAATTGAAGAGAAGGAGAGGATTACTAATATTCTAAAATTCTATTATCTTGTGTGGTAGGCTGAATAGTGGCCCTCAAGGATGGCCACAAACTAATCCCTGGAACCTGTAAATGTTACCTTACATGGTAAAAGGGATTTTGCAGATGTGATTAACTGAAGGATCTTAAAATGGGGAGATGATCCTGGATTATATGGGAGAGCCCTAAATGTAATCACAAGAGTTCTTGTAAGAGGGAGGCAGGAGGAGCGGCATCAATATGAGATGTGACATGAATGTAAGAGATTAGAGTGAACTGAGGAAGGGGCTATGGGCACTGGGATGCAGGCAGCCATTAGAAGCTGAAAAAGGAAACAGTTTCTCTCCTGGGAAACTCCAGAAGGCAGTTGTCTGCTGACACTTTGACTTTAGCCCAGCAAGTCTGATTTTGGACTTCTGACCTCCAGAAATTTAAGATAATAAATTTGTGTTTTAAGCCACTATGTTTGTGGTAATTTGTTATAACAGCATAGGAAACTAACACACTTGTTACAAACTAGAGAGGTGATTCTCAAAATCACCTACTTGGATTAGACTACTTGGATCAGAATCTCCTGGGCTACTTTTTTTTTTTTTTAATATTATAGTCTTTTATTCTACTGTTTTGGTTTTTTTTTAATTTTTTTTTTTTTTTTGGCCACGCCATGTGGCATGTGGGATCCTAGTTCCCCAACCAGAGGTCGAACCTATGCCCCCTGCATTGAAAGCACAGAGTCTTAACCACTGGACCGCCAGGGAAGTCCCTGGGCTACTTTTTAAAAATGCAGATTCCCTGACACACCGCCCCCAGCCCCCTGGCCAACAACCCAGACCTACTGAGAACACCTGGAGGTGGGAACAGGAACTTGCATTTTTATAAGCTCTCCAGATGGTTTTATGAATAGGAAAATTTGGAAATGCTGGATTCAGATCTGTGTTCTCCTGTTTTTATTTTAATTAGGTTTTTCTATATTTAAGGCCTATAACTGTCATTTTGAACTCAAACTCCTGTTTCTTTTTATATTCTTATAAGTAAATTTTAAAAAATTTAATTTGATTATTCACCCATAG
Organism: Eubalaena glacialis; assembly: GCF_028564815.1. Taxonomy (NCBI): domain Eukaryota; kingdom Metazoa; phylum Chordata; class Mammalia; order Artiodactyla; family Balaenidae; genus Eubalaena; species Eubalaena glacialis. The sequence continues at coordinate 61,482,669 of NC_083721.1, forward strand.
ATTATTTTGTTTCTAAATTTTATAACTTTCTTGATTTTACTCGGTCAAAAACAGGGACCAAAAAAGAAGAGCTGATAAGAATTTAAGAGTGAGTTTTTCTACTTCCTGTCTGCTTTTTCTTTGTGTATTAATAATTAAAAACAAAGAAACAGACAAAAGCCAGACAGAATAAACAAAACTAGGAGCGCTCAACTGGATAACAAACTATCTGATATGACTAATGTTTGTTGTAGTATATTCAAGAAGCAAAATTCCATTCAGATTTCATTTCCAGACTCATTCACTCAGAAAACTATGGCTCAGCCCTCCCATATCATTACCAGAAAAATAGCAATGCTTGGGGCACAGATGGATCAAGGCCTCCAAGAGGAGGGATCCTCATGCCCTCAGGCCTGACCACCACAAATTGGCCTCCTTAGCTGGTTTGAGATACTCAGTGGTTCCAGAACCACCGGTTAGGAGGCAGAGGACAAAAAATCAGAGACAGAAATACAGTGGGGAGGGCATTTAGGGAAGATAAAAAGAAGAAAGTGTGAAAATAGGAAGAGAACAAAGAGAATGAAGGGTGAATAGATTGGCTAGGGGAGGAAAAAGTAGCCTAAGTCACGTTCACAAAGGTACAACCTGCAGCATTACTGCATGCAGTGGGATTCTTATGGTACCAGAGCATTATTGTTCATCTTTAATCCTGGTGTTCATAACCAAGAAGATTAGCCTTACTTTTCAGTATTAACTTGGCCAAATGTGTAAATAAGAGTGGTCATAACTGGTATGCATTACTGACCTTATTATGAAATAGAATTCTAAAGATAACATCTTATCTATTTTGAGCTTTTGATCATTTAGTTAAATGCCGTGTTCTGTGCACTGGATAAATTTGAATTTCAGTGGTATTTGATTTCATTTATCCCTGTGTGGTAGAGTGGATGACTATTCCGGATAATAGGATCAGACACCCACACACTTGCATGTGATTTTATCCTGTCTCCCAATGGAGTAAATGGAGCCTCTTTCTCCTCTCAGTGACCTTGAGTTTGGCCCTATGACTTGCTGTGGCCAATGGAATGTTAGTGGACATGATACAAGCCAAGGTTTCATATGGGTTTACATAATTGGGTTTGGCCTTTGTATCTCAGACATTTGCCAGGTGAAAGCTTGCCCTGAATAACAGCTGGAGCCAGAAAGAGGCTGTGGAGAGATCTGAATTTGATCTAAACTGGCCCACAAACATGTGAGTGGGAAATAAATACCTGAGTTGTAAGCCACGATATTTCAGGGCTGTTTGTTAGGCAGCTTTATTGCAGCAAAAATCTGATTAGTATACCTTACGGTAATTATTTTTCCTTTATTACATAGCTATACACGGCTAAAATTGAGAGAGGCCTCTATTCATCCTACCTTGGAGGTCTCTAATAAAAAATGTACTCTAGTTTTTTCCAACCTATTCAGTTACAGAAGTCTTTCTCTACCTTGGAAGACCAAATTCAAACTTTTATCTAAAACAGGTAAATATCCACACTCAATTCATTTATCTTTCTGACTTTTAAATCTCCAAACGACCTCCAAAGCCTCATTGGGTGTTTATCCTATTTTAAAGTCCACTTGCTGATTTTGGGGGGATAAGAGTGTGACACTATACCTGGAGGTTTTGCTTGCTTTGCATTCTCAGTCTCTTCCAAGGCTCCAGACCTTTTTTTCTTAGCAATACACTTTCATAATGTTCTTTGGCTATTGCTTCCAGCTGCTGGTTCCTCTTAATTCTCTTCTGCTTCTCTAGTTCTTTCTGGAAAAAATAAATAGGTAAAAATGCCAAGGAGGAACCAAAATAGTGACATAGGAAGTTCCTGAACTTCCCTCCTCCCTTGGATGCACTGAATGTATAGCTACACATGGAGCACTTCCCTCTAAAAGAAATCCAGAAACTAGCTGTGTGACTTTTCCACATCAAGCAAATGAGAAAATACCTACATTGATACATCAAAAATATTGACAGGAAAGGCTGAGACACAGGCTTGCCATAAACGCCATCCCTGGCTCAGTGCCCTATAATAGGGAGGGAACTCCCAACTCCCAGCTTCTTCCTAAGGAGTGAAGGATTTGGACTGCACATCTAGCACCCCAACTTTAAAGACAACCATTCAAGCAAGGGATGGGCCCCCCAAAACACCAACAAGGCTTGTGTCCACGAGACACACAAGACTATAGCAAACAAAGAAACAGGTCTTATTGGATGAGAGTACTCACTGTGGCTATGCTCCTATACTCACTCCTATGCTCTCAGGACTCAGTCCTGAGAAAGCAGGCAAAAAGCCCATCTCCCAGTCTTTCCCTGAAAGAGATTTGACTTCATACTTTACAAGCTGCTGCCTGAGGGTCCAGATTCTAATTTAGCACGCATCTAGGAGCTGGCTGAGATCCTCTCCAGAGCATGAGGGAGCCTTTGGGTACTTCCTCTGCCTTCTCCCTCTGGCTCACTCCACATCAGATTGCTAGCATCTGTCTGAAAGGAGCTTACACACACATTTTGCATGCTAACTTTTGTGACTGCCACTTGAGTGGGAGGGGCCCCTAGACTGCCTGGCTCTGATAGCCAGTGGAACTTACATTCACAAGTCCCATAGGACTACTGCAAACAAGCAGGCTTTAAACAGGCACAGGAGAAACCCCCCCCCCCACCATCGCCCTGGCCACCCAGCCCCATGGTTATACACCTGGGCTCAGTGAAAGGGAGCAGGAAAAACACACATCTCCTAGTTTCTCCCTGGAAGGGGCTTAACTACGTATTTTCACAGCTGCTGCCTGAGGGTACAGCTTCTAACCAGTGTGTATCAAGGTGCTGACTGAGATCCTTTCTTTTGGGACACTGATAGGTCTTGGCACACGCTCAAGTATGGGGAGCTACTAAGGACAAAGGCAGTGACAAAGGTCTGAGAGACAACCAGGAGCCTGGGCCAGGCTGATGAGATTCATCTTCTGCACGTGAGCACTCTGTCAAGACTAGCAGAGGTGACTGTTTTATCTAATGCACAGAAACCAACCCAGAGAGTCAAGAAAAATGAAGAAACAGAGAAATATGTTCCAACCAAAAGAGCAAGATAAACCTCCAGAAACCAGTCTTAATGAAATGGAGATAAGTGATTTACCCAATAGAGTTTTCAAAATAATGGTCATAAATATGCTCACTGACATCAGGAGAGCAATGCATGAACAAAGAGAATTTCAACAGAGATAGAAAATATACAAAAGTACCAAACATAAATCATACAGCTGAAGAATACAATAACTGAACAGAAAAATTCAACAGAGGGGTTCAACAGCAGACCAGATCAAGCAGAAAAAAAGATCAGTCAACTTATAGACAGAGCAGTGGAATTTAATTGGAGGAACAAAAAGAAAAAATAATGAGAAAAAGTGAAGATAGCCTAAGGGACTAATGGGACACCATCAAAGGGAGAATAAACATATTATAGGAGTCCCAGAAAGTGAGAAGAGAAAGGGGCAGAAAACTTATTCAAAGAAATACTGGATAGTTCAACTTCACATGGTCAGGCAGTTGGAAAGATGCTTAGTGTTTGTAATCCTTTGGGCTTCAATGATACAGTCTTTTCCCAGTGCCAGTTCTAGATCTGCTCCATCCTGTAGTACTTTATCTGTGACTGTTTTTAACCGCAAAATTCTCCTGATTAAAGAGGCAAATCCATATAAACTTGGGCTTTTAAACAATGCCTTCATTCTGTCATAACCAGTCCCTCTTCCTTAACAACACTTTTCTTACTTATTAAACAACTTAGCAAGCAAAAGAGTTTTCCCAACTTCCTCTTTTATAAAATTTTATAGATCTTTCAAAGGGAAAAGTACTTTATCTCCATCTTTGTCTCGTATTTCTCTACCTCTACACCTATGACAATATACAGAAACATTGGTATACCCTATTCTATAAAGCCAATTCTTATTTTGCTCTAGTCTCATTATAACCACGTTTCTTAGGTTTTGACCACTCCCTTTCCAGAATCTTGCATCATGAAACACGTGCACAGGGAACATTCCCCAGCACAGATCACATGCTAGGCCACAGAATAAGTCTCGATAAATTTAAGATTGAAATCATGTCAAGCATTTTTTTTCTGACCACAATGGTATGAATCTAGAAATAAAAAATAAAAAAAAAAAGGAAAAAAGAAAAAAAAGAAATACTGGCTGAAAATTTCCCTAACCTGGAGAAAGAAACAGATATCCAAGTCCAGGAAGCCCAAAAAGTACCAAATAAGATGAATCTAAAGAGACACACACCAAGACACTTTATAATTCAATTGTCAAAAATTAAAGACAAAGAATCTTAAAAACAGCAAGAGAAAAGCAACTTGTTAGGTATAAGTGCACTCCTTATACACTGATAGTATAAGACTATCAGTGGATTTTTTGGGCAGAAATCTTGTAGGCCAGAGAAGTGATGTTATATTCAAATGCTGAAAGAAAAAAACCTGCCAATTAAGTATACTCTACCCAGAAAAAATGTTCTTCAGAATTGAAGGAGAGATAAAGAGTTTTCCAGACAAACAAAAGCTGAAACCGTTCATCACCACTAGACCAGCCTTACCAGAAATGTTAAAGGGCCTTCTTCAAGTTGAAATGAAGAACACTAATAAGTAATATGAAAACATATGAAAGTATAAACTCACTGATAAAGGTAAATATATAGTTAAATTCAGAATACTCTTAATATTGTAATGGTGATGAGTGAATCACTTAAAACTCTAGTATAGGTTAAAAGACAAAAGTATTAAAAATAACTATAACTACAATAACTTGTTAATAGATACACAATATAAAATTGTGACAAACACATAAACTATGGTGGGAGAAGTGTAAAAATGTAGAGTTTTTGTATGCATTTGAAGTTATCAGCTTAAAATAGACTGTTATAACTACAAGATGTTTTATGTAAGCCTCATGGTAACCATAAAGCATAAACTTATAGTAAATACACAAAATATTTATAAATCACAGCACAAATACATATAATCAAAGCACAAAGGAATAATGCAAGAGAGGAAGAAAGGAACAAAGGAACTACAAAACAGCTAGAAAATAATTAACAAAATGGCAATAGCTAGTTCACACCTATTAATAATTACTTTAAATGTACACAGATTAAATCCTTCATTCAAAAGACACAGAGTAGCTGAACGGATTAAAAAAAACAAGACCCAACTATGTGCTTTCTATGAGAGGCTCACTTCAGCTTTAAGGACACATAGAGACTGAAAGTGAAGGAATGGAAAAAGATATTCCATGCAAACAGGAACCAAAAGAGAGCAGGGGTAGTTATATTTACATAAGACAATATAGACATTAAGCCAAAAATGATATCAAGGACAAAGAAGGTCATTATATCATGATAAAGAGGTCAATTCATCAAGAAGATGTAACAATTTAAAATATTTATGCATTCAACATTGGAGCACCTAAATGCAAAGCAAATATTAACATTTTGAAGTGAGAAATAGACAGAAATACAATAACAGTAGTGGATTTCAATAACCCACTTTAAACAATGGATAGAGCATCTAGACAGAAAATCAACAAGGGTATATTGGACTTAAACAACACATTAGACCAGATGGAATTAACAGACATATACAGAACATTTCATCCAACAGCAGCAGAATACATATTTTACTCAAGTGTACATGGAACATTCTTCAGGATAGATCATATGTTAGGCCATAAAACAAGTCTTAATAAATTTAAAAAGACTGAAATCATACCAAGCATATTTTCCAGCTACAATGTTATGAAATTAGAAATCAGTTACAAGAGGAAAACTGGAAAATTCACAAAGATGTGGAGATTAAACAACATGCTTGTGAACAACCAAGGGTCAAAAAAGGAATCAAAATAAAAATAAAATAATAAAAAAAATCTGACAAAAATGAAAATGGAAACACAACATACCAGAACGTATGGGATGCAGCAAAAAGCAGTTCTACGAGGTAAGTTTAAATGCTTACATTAAGAAAAAAGAAAGATCTCAAATAAACAACCTAACTATACACCTCAAGGAACTAGAAGAAGAACAAACTAAGTCCAAAGTTAGTAGTAGGAAGGAAATAAAGATCAGAGCAGAAATAAATGAAATAGAGAGTAGAAAGACAATTAAAAAGATCACAGAAACTAAGACCTGTTTTTAAAAAAAAACCAAAACAAAACGGACAAACCATTAGCTAGACTAAGGAAAAAAAGAAAAAAGACAAATAAAACCAGAAATGAAAGACATTACTACAGAAAACTGAGAAATACTAAGAATCCTAAAAAAAACTAAACAATTAAATGCCAACAAGTTAGATAATCTAGAAGAAATGGATATATTTCTAGAAACATGCAACCTACTAAGACTGAATCATGAAGAATTAGAAAATCTGAATAGACTAATTACTATAGACTGAATCAGTAATCAAAATCTTGGATTTGACACCAAAAGCAAGGGCAACAAAAGCCAAAATGAATAAGCAGGACTACATCAAACTAAAAAGCTTCTGAACAGCAAGGGAAACCATCAACAAAATGAAAAGGCAACCTATAGAATGGGAGAAAATATTTGCAACCACATATCCAATAAGGGGTTAATATCCAAAATATATAAGGAACTCATATAACTCAATAGCAAAAAACCCCAAAAAACTCATTTGAAAAAATGGGTAAAGGATCTGAAGAGACATTTTTCCAGAGAAGACACACACAAATGGCCAACAGGTATGTGAAAAGGTGCTCAGCGTCACTAATTATCAGGGATACACAAATCAAAACCACAATGAGCTATCACCTCACACCTGTTAGGATGGCAATTATCAAAAAGACAAGAGATAACAAATGCTAATGAGGATGTGGAGAAAAGGGAACCCTTGCACACTGTTGGGGAATATAAACTGGTACAGCCACTGTGGAAAACAGTATGGCAGTTCCTCAAGAAATTAAAAATGGAACTACTATATTATCCAGCAATCCTACTTCTGAGTATATATCCATAGGAAACAAAATCACTGTCTCAAAGACATATCTGTACTCCTATGTTTATTGCAACATTATTCACAATAGCCAAGGAATGGAAACAAAGTAGGTATCCATCGATGTATGAATGGATAAGAAATGTGCTATAGATACACACAATGGAATATTATTCAGCCTTAAAAAAAAAGAAGGAAATCTGGTCATTATTGACAACATGGATGAATTTTGAGGGCATTATGCTCAGTAAAATAGGCCAGACAGAGAAAAACAAAAATACTAAGTGGTATCACTTATATGTGGAACCTTAAAACAAAAATGGGTTGAAATTTTAGAAACAGAGTAGGATGGTGATTGTCAGTGCCTTTGAGGTGGGAGAAATAGGTAGGGCCTGGAAAAATGGTACAAACTTTCAGTTACAAGATGAATAGGGTCTGAGGACCTAATGTGTAACACGGTAACTATAGTTGATAACATTTCATAATTGAAACTTACTAAGAGAGGAGAAAATAAGCGTTCTTACACACACACACACACACACACACACACAGTAAGTATGTGAGATGATGGATATGTTAATTAACCCAGTGGGAATCCTTTTACGATGCCTACATATATCAAATCATCATGTTTTATGTACATTTTAAGTATCTTACAATTTTGTCAATTACACCTCAATAAAACTAAAAAAAAAAGATGCAATGACCTAAAAACTCATGAATTTCATTTCAACAAATAGCTAATTACTTTAATTTGAATATGTAACCACTAAACAGCATGTTAATCATGGTAATAGAACACTGGAACATTAAAAAAAAGGAAACAATTCTGCAAAGAGGGTGAGGAAAAGTTCCTCATGAATCCTGCAAGAATCAGGGCTATGCATATCCTTGGATTTATTCAGCATTGTTCACAGAAATGATTTACATCTCACCAAGTTACTAGAAAGTAAAACAGTTAGGAGAGCAATCAGTATTTTCCCCTTATTATTACAGGAAACGTAGCAATATAGCCCCTTCATTTAGATCATGGGGTAGAAATTTATATATGAATTATTCTATTCAAATTTAAAGCTCATACTCCATTAAAAGTCTAGTGATGGCTGTTATGCAAGTCACAGGAGCAAAAGTAAAGACTTCAGACTGTCTTCACAGTACTTGTCAGTCTCTGCAGTAAAAATCACTTAATTTAAGCTTCTTTTTCTTTATTTGCCACAATTTCACTTCAAGAAAACGGTTGTGGTGAATTGGCTGATTCTGACAAGCTACTTAATTGCCTGAGTCTTCTCTGAGAAAAAAAAATGAGAGAGATAGGGCACTGGTACATTTCTAAGGTGGAAGGGAGATTTGCTCTGATCTTCCAATCCAAACTACCTTTATCTGTACACATTCCTCAATGAATATGAAATGTCCATATTCTCTAAAGGATTCAACCAAAATTACCTTCATAATCTTTATTACAGACAGTTGAGATATTGAATTGAATGGACAGAAAAATTATTTTCGAGAATTTTCTTATGACCAACAAGAGGAAGCTGAGAGTTAAGTGGGGAGGAAAATGAAAGCTGGCCATTTTCACATCCACTGAAATGTCCCTGTAGCATCGAGGCAGCAGTTGCAACTTGTAGACAGGAATCTAACACAGTAAGCCTCTAGAGAAGCTCTCAGGCTCGGCCAACCCTGTTCACACACAACAACTAAGTTATCTTCCTAGAATTACAACTCTATGGCTGGTGTCGTAGGCTCTTAAGGAAAACCATTTTCATGTGGCTTGTGGGGGAAAATGGCCTATTTATTTATTTAAAAAAATTTTTTATTGGCATATAGTTGATTTACAATGTTCTGTAGGTTTCTGCTGTACAGCAAAGTGAATCAGTTATACATATACATATATCCACTCTTTTTTAGATTCGTTTCCCATATAGGCCATTACAGAATATTGAGTAGAGTTCCCTGTGCTATACAGTAGGTCCTTTTTAGTTATCTATTTTATATATAGTAGTGTGTATATGTCAAGCCCAATCTCCCAATTTATCCCTCCCCCACCTTACCTGCTGGTAACCATTAAGTTTGTTTTCTACACCTGTAACTCTATTTCTGTTTTGTAGATAAGTTTATTTGTACCCTTTTTTTAGATTCCACATATAAGTGATATCATATGGTATTTGTCTGTCTCTGTCTGACTTACTTCACTCTGTAGTGACAATCTCTAGGTCCATCCATGTTGCTGCAAATGGCATTATTTCATTCTTTTTTATGGCCGAGTAATATTCCACTGTATATACGTACCACAGCTTCTTTATCCATGCCTCTGTTGATGGACATTTAGGTTGCTTCCATGTCTTGGCTATTGTAAATAGTGCTACAGTGAACATTAGGGTGCATGTATCTTTTCAAATTATGGTTTTCTCTGTGTATATGCCCAGGAGTGGGATTGCTGGATCATATGGTAGCTCTAGTTTTATTTTTTTTAAGGACCCTCCATACTGTTCTCCATAGTGGCTGTACCAACTTACATTCCCACCAACAGTGCAAGAGGGTTCCCTTTTCTCCACACCCTCTTCAGCATTTATTGTTTGTAGATTTTTTAAAAGTGTACTTTTCCGGGCTTCCCTGGTGGCGCAGTGGTTGAGAATCTGCCTGCCAATGCAGGGAACACGGGTTTGAGCCCTGGTCTGGGAAGATCCCACATGCCGCGGAGCAACTACGCCCGTGAGCCACAATCACTGAGCCTGCGCGTCTGGAGCCTGTGCTCCGCAACAAGAGAGGCCGCGATAGTGAGAGGCCCGCGCACCGCGATGAAGAGTGGCCCCCGCTTGCCGCAACTAGAGAAAGCCCTCGCACAGAAACGAAGACCCAACACAGCCAAAAGTAAAAAAAAAAAAAAAAAAAAAGTGTACTTTTCCATGGAAAAATAGAAAGAAAAACATTTAATAAATCAGATATCTGCTTGAGCCAAAATTTTGTATTCATATGCAACAATTTACTTTAAATGTGTATTTCCTCCCTTGATTAAGGTTTCCTCAATAGAGTTGGCTGTATTTCATTACTATTACTGTATTTTCCATTTCCTTGTACAGAAAATGTCCATAACACCTGCATCTAAGGTTTATTGGGAGGATTACATGAAATGATGCTGTCTGCCTTGAGATGGCACTTATATTGGGGATCTATGCAGCTAGGGTTTCACAGAGCATAATTCACTCAGGCTAAAAAGGGACACAAAATCAGGGTATCTTTCTGATTTAAATTATTCAACAAACGATATGCAACAAATGAGACTCATTTGAATATATATATATATATCTCCACCACTACTGCTTTGAAAGAAAGACAAGGAATTACAGCAAGAATTGAGAAGAATACAGGGCAGTCGACACCATTCCCACACTCTGCCTTCCATCCATTATAAGCCACCCTTTCATTGTGCTCTGGAACGTATTCCCAGTTAGGCACTCCTGTAATTTATAGTCTTTGCCCTCTTGTATCATGAATTTCTCCCTCGCTACTAGATCATCCCCATCAATATGCATATATGTGCTGATACCTCCCATCTTTTAAAAAACAAAATAACACTCAAAAGACCAACTGCCAACAGAAAAAAAAAAATCCTTCAACCACATATGAGCCCTATTATATGGGCTCCCTTCCCAGCAGTCCACTGAAAACACTCTTGTCTATGTCATGAATAATCTCCATGTTGCCAAATCAAAGTTTCACTTGTCTGTCCTCTTTTTCATTGAACCCAGCAGCATTTAGCCCAGTTAACCACCATCACTTCCTTCCAGAAATACTTTTTTCTCTCAGCTTTTCAATAAACAATTCTCCTGGTACGCTTCCTACCTCACTATCTCCTCATCCTCTGAGTAGTTACTCATATATTCTAGGACTCAGTCCTGGATCCTCATATTTCTTCTCTATCCAGACAATTTCCCAAGTTGATTTCATTCACTTCCAGAGCATTAAAAACACTGACATGTTTTTGACTCCCAGGTTCCTTACTACAATCTTGATGTCTGGGCTTATATATTCAACTGCCTATTTGACATGTTCATTTGGATGTCTAATAGGTATCTCACATTTAACCTGCCCTTGTGGACCTTACAGAGGCCTCCTCAGCACCTAGCAGCTCAAATATCACTTCTTCAGAGAGGCTTTCCCCATCTTGCTTTCCCCATTATACCTCTCCCTCTACTTCTTAGTTATTATCTTGTTTATTGCCTGTTTTCCCCAACTAGCATATAAGCTTTATGAGGGCAGGGCTATTGTCTGTCTTCTCCACTGCTCTAATATCTAGAACAATGCCTAGCACATAGTAGATGCTCGACATATATTTGTTAAATGAACAAATATGCTTGCTAAGCAATTATGAAAGACTTCAAATCTTGCCTGGTCTTCTCTGATAAATTTATCTTTCCACCATAAACTTCATCAACTGTCTATTAATAATACAAAGCATATTTACACAGCCATAAAAGTTACTGCCTGATAAGTATTTGTAGAATACTTTTAATAAAAATAAAGCAATGGGATGTTAAAAGGAATTTAGATTATCTTCAAAAGATCATTGTGTGAGACCTGTGACTGGCCATCTTACTGCTGCACCTGATAGGCTATCCTGTCAGGGTCACAGGGACATTAAGCCACCACTTGTAGCATCACTGACCATGCTGCCATAGGTGGTACTTCTGCCATTGCTAAAGTGTCCCCTCTCTGAAGAATGCAGTACTTGTAGATACAGGTGGACTGCAGGTAACAGGAATCTTTCACAGAGGGCAGCCATGTCTAGACCTTGAACCACTTCTTTTTTGTTTTGTTTTGTTTTTTTGGGTTTTATTTTTTGGCTGTACCACACAGCTTGTGGGATCTTAGTTACTCGACCAGCGATTGAACCAACGCCCTCGGCAATGAAAGCATGGAGTCTTAACCACTGGACCTCTGGGGAATTCCCACCTCTTTTTTTTTAATATGGAGGACAAATTTGTCATGGGCTTATCCCTGAGGAATTCTTCCAGTTCTGTATCCTAAAACTGGTATCACAGAACTGATCTTGTGTTTTCTACCCAAAGAAATATATGTGATTGCTAGAGACCTTTATCAACAGTAGGGTTGCTCATCTTTGTAATTAGAAAGAAGTATGGTACCTCTGTCGGACAATTTGCTGATAAACTTAATGAGCAAAAACAGCCCAACTAGAAGAGAGGAAGCAGGCTTCCATCAAACACATCCAGGATGCAACTGATTTGGACAAGCCACAGCAAGCACTGGTTGAGAAGTGTCATTACTTTTTCGATGTTCAGAGGAATAACACTGCTATGGCCTGGGAGGGTGCTTACTGGTAATGGCTATATAAAGTATATAGGAGGTCAAGAATCACCTGTGCAGAAAATGATGCATCAAAAGGAATACAACCACATGACAAACTGCGTAGAAAAACACATTGTGCAGAGCATCTTTGCTCAGAAGCAAAAGGAGACAATTGCCAAGTGCATTTTAGATCTAAAGCTGCTCCCAAAGAAAGCTCAAACAAGTCAGTCTATAAATGCATCCATCTCAATTGAGACAGCTACAAACAGCTGATTTACTAAATGGAAACTAGTCTATGTGACAAAATCTTTTTGTCTATTGTTGTAGACTGAACTTACATTTTACCTTTCCTAAAAAAGAAAAGATTTGGGCTTGGATAGTGAGAGAAGCAGAACAACCTATTGGCCAGTAATGTATTTCTCATCCTTCTTGCTCTGTATAAGCAGTTTGCTTCCAGCAAGAAAAAAGCTGGACAGATAGATAACAAATGAATGACTTTTTATGAACCGATCAGAGAACTGAAGCCATCCCCAAATCTGGAGACAGGCACCTTCAGGGAGACACAACACCCAAGCATCTGCTTATCTGAGGCAGAAGCCACCCTACACCCTGAGCCAGTAAGATCATTAAGCTAGAAATCTGGCTAACTGCTGGAGGCCAAGGGTGGGCTGGCATGAGAAGGGTGAAGCTCCTGGGGGTCACAGTCATAGGGAGTTCCTACCTTTTTGCTCTAGGAACTCCACCAGGCTCTCACAGAGAGGATCAGGGAAAATCCGGATCAAGTCCCCGCCGTGGTTCTAGCTGGGGGAGAGGAACAGCAACCACTGCAAAATCTGCCCCGACTCTTCTCCGGGGCTTCATCTGCAAGCAGCGCCAACTGAAGGCACTAGTGTAATGCCACTGCAGCTGGGGGAGGGGAACTCTGCCCAGACCAGCCTCCCTATCTCATTCAAGTGAAGAAGGAACCTCACAGAGGGAAGGGCTTTAAGGTCACAGACCGAGACAGTGGATACTGAAAGAAGGGAACACAGGGACAGGGAAAAGCTCTGCCCCTCGAGTAGGAGCAGAAATTCTTCCGAATGGCCAATACTGTGCACTCCAAAGAGAACGTTAGAGAATGCTCCCCTCATCCACACCACACCAGCACGCTAGCAAACCTCTAGTAATAACAGAGGAGTATAGCTGGAGGATTGAAAGAGACAGATTTTCTCAGGGAACAGCACAAAGGGAAGACCTAAAGCCAAAAGAGAGGACAAAAAAAAGTCACTAGTGAACATTGAAGTCTATGGTGCCCATAGCAACAGCAAACCTCAACAATGGTAACCACAGCAACAACAAACTTCAAACATAGCCCAACTCCTGGCTACATTAACACAAATCTCCACACTAAAGGCCCATTTATCTCAGTTTCTATTGCCCTGTACATGTCTGGCTTTCAACAACAACAAAATCAGACATATTAAAAGACAAGAAATAAACACAGTCTGAAAAGATAAAGCCATCATTAGAACAACACTCAAATATGAAAGATGTTGGAACTATCAGAGAGGAAATTTTAAATAACTTATGATAATATTAAAAGCTCTAATGGAAAAGGCAGTCATCATTCAAGATTAGATAGGTAATTTTAGCAGAGATATGGAAACTATCATAAAGAGTCAAATGAAAATGCTAGAAATCAAAAACACACGGTAATAGAAATGAAGAGGGCCTTCAATAGGCTCATCACTAGACTTGATACAGCTGAGGAAAGTATCAGGTTACTTGAAGCTGGGGCAATAGAAATTATATAAACTGAAAAGCAAAGAGAAAAAAAAGAGTGAAAAAAAACAACAGAGCATCGAAGAGCTGTGGGACAATATCAAACAATGCAATACAAGCGTAACTGGAATCTCAGAAGGAGAAGAAAAAATGGGGCAGGTAAAATATTTTAAGAAATAATGGGTAAAGCATATGCTAAAATTACAGACAGACACAAAACCTACACAAAACCTACATACCTAAGAACCTACAAACCTACACAAAACCACATACCTAAGAAACTTAGAGTCCACCAAGCAAGGAAAACAAATAAACAAACAAACATACTATACCTAGACATATCATATTCAAATTGCTAAAACCCAAAGACAGAAAAAATCTTGAAGGCAGCTGGAGGAAACCCATCGTACCTACTCTTATGGATTTAATGTTTTTGTTCCCCTCCAGATTCATATGTTGAAGTCCTAAACCCACACCATCCACGGCCCCAGTGTGGCTGTATTTGGACATGGGGCCGCTAACGAAGTAATTGAGGTAAAATGAGGTTCTAAGGGTGGGATTAGTGTCCTCATAAAAAGAGACACCAGAGAGCTCACACACTGTCTCTCTCCCTCTCTGTGTACATGCACCGAGGAAAGGACATGCGACGACACACTGAGAAGGTGGCCTTCTACCCGCCTGGAAGAGAGCTCTCACCAGAAACCAACCATGCTGTCACCCTGATCTTGGACATCCAGCCTCCTGGATTGTGAGAATGTTAATTTCTGTTGTTTAAGCCACTTGCCCTGTGGTACTTTGTTATGGCAGCCTGAGCAGACTACGATATCTGCAAAGGAACAAAGATAAGAATTAAAGCAAACTTCTTGCCAGAAACCAGACAAGCAAGAAGACAACAGAGTGACATTTTTCAAGTGTTGAAAGAAAAAAACTGTAAACCCAGAATTCTATCAATATACCCTGTGAAAATACCCTTCAAAAATGAAGGAAAAATAAAGAATTCTCAAACAAATAAAAACTAAGGGAATTCATTACCAGTAGACCAACCCTGTAAGAAATGTCAAAGGACATTCTTCAGGCAGAAGGAATATGACATAGCTTAAACTTAGACCTACACAAAGAAATAAAGAGCACTAGAAATGGAAGAAATGGATGTAAAATATAATTTTCAGCTTATTTTTAATTACACTGAAATATAACTGTAAAGCAATAACAGTGACAAGGTGATGGGTATTTATAATATATATAAAAGTAAAATATATGACATATATGACAATAATGGTGAGAGTCTCAATCTTCCCCCTGAGATCTGGACTAAGGCAAGGATATCTTCTCTCAGTACTATTCAACCTTGCACTGGAAGCCCTAGCTAGGGCAATAAGGTAAGAAAAAGAAAGAAAAGGCATACAGATTGGAAAGGAAGAAATAAACTGCCTTTATTGGCAGACAATATGGTGGTCTACGTAGAAAATCCCCACAAAAAAATCTACCAAAAAACTTCCTAGAATGAATAAGTGAGTTTAGCAAGGTTACAAGATGCAAGGTCAACATACAAAAATGAACTGTGTTTCTACCTACTAGCAATGAATAAATGGAATCTGAAATTTTAAAAAGATGTCATTTGCAATAGCACCACAAAAATAAGTACTTAGGTATAAATCTAACAAAAAATATATGATATGTGGAAAGCTATAAAATACTCATAAACAAATCAAAGATCTAAATAAATGGAGAGCTATATCATGTTCACAGATTAAAGACCCAATGTTGTTAAAATGTCAATTCTCCCGATTTGATCTATACATTCAATATGATCCCAACCAATCTCAATACGGTCCCAAATGTAGCAAGCTTTTTTATACAAATTGACAAGATTGTCAATTTATATAGAAAGATCAAGAAACTGGAATAGCCAAAACATTCTGAAAAAGAAGAATAAAGTGGAAAAATTCACACTGTGAGACTGCAAGATTTACTATAAAGCTACAGCAATCAAAGATAATGTGGTACTGGCAAAGGACTACACATAAAGATGAACAGAACAGAATAGAGCCCAGAAATAGTCCCACATAAATGCAGTCAACTGATTTTTGACAAAAGTATAAATGTAATTCAATGGAGAAAAGATAGCCTTCTCAACAGATGATACTGGAACAAATGGATGTCTATATGCAAAAAAATAAACTTGATACAAACTTTACACCTTATGCAAAAATTATCTCCAAATGGACAACAGATCTAAATGTAAAACATAAAACTATAAAACTTCTTGAAGAAAATATAAGAGAAAATCTGAGTGACCTTGGATTTGGAGATTAGTTTTTGCATACAATACTAAAAGCACATCCAGTGAAAGAAAAAAAAAATCAATAAATTGGACTTTATCAAAATTAAAACTTTTCCTCTGTGAAAGTCGCTGTTAAGTGAATTAAAATACAAGCCGCAGACTGGGAGAAAATATTTGCAGTCCCATATCTAGTAGAGGACTTGGTCCAGAATATATAAAGAACTCTTAAAACCCAGTAAGAAATAACTTAATAAGATAATAAGCAATAAGAAATAACAGCTCAATAAGAAAATAACTCAACTGAAAAATGGGTCAAAAAGATCTGAACAGACACTTCACCATATAAGACATGTAGAAGGCAAGTAAACAAATAAGATGCTCAACATTATTTGTTGTTTGGAAAATGCAAATAAACACCACAATGAGATACCACTCATGACACACCTATTAGAATGCTTAAAATGCAAAAAACAAGCAAACAAACCAACAAACAAAAGGATAATAACAATTGCTGACAAGGATGTGGGACAAGAGGAACTTTCTGGTGGGTATGCAAAACAGTGCAGCCACTTTGGATGAGAATTTGGCAGTTACCTACAAAGTTAAACATAGACTTAGCGTACTACCCAGCAACCACACTTCTAGGTATTTACCTAAGTGAATTTAAAACTTATGTCTAAACAAAAACCTACATGTGAACGTCAGTAGCAGCTTTATTCATAATCGCTAAAAACTGGAAGCAATATTAACAGAGGAATAGAGAAACAAATTATTTCAGAATAAAAAGGCTGTTTTTAAAAAATGGCATTCAGCATATAAATAAAAAGGTTTTGAAGAATTCTGAATAACAAGTGAAAATACTCATGATAAAATCCTAAATGAAAAAAGCAGCTTAAAAACTATATACACCTACACACACAAATTATCAACTTAACTATTAAAAGAGAGAGATGCATCGAGATGAGAGAACAGAAGTAAGTATTCTAAGATATTAAGAGTAGTTACCTCATAGATTTTTTCCCCCGTCTTTTTTGTATTTCTCCAGTGTTCTACAATGAACAGATACGAGAGAAGAAATGTTCTGTACTGTGTATTTTTAAAATGGTCTCACTTCTTTACAGTAGCATGCCCCCAGTTCTTCATGAGACGTTGCTGGCTGCTCTATAAAAAGGGTTCTTTGGTCAGCCATATGTGACTGCTTGGCACACTGTCCCTCTTCTGGAGACTCATAATAGCTGGTAGGATGTTAAAGGTTCTGAGAAGGCAGCTAATAATGAAACTTGTTTAACTTGATTTTTTTAACCAGCATTTACCAAACTTTTTTGACCACAGAACTTACATTTGCTCAAAACTACTTAATATCTCAGGAACTACTAGGATTACACAGAACACATGTTGGGGAAATGTTCGCTTAGAACCCCTCAGGTAGTTTTTAAGGGAAGTAACTGAGCTGTTTCTTGAGATTTCTTTGGCTGATTTAGCAAAGGATGAATTATATATGCCTTTTGCTCCATGGACAAGATGACCCATTATGTGGATACCAGTCAGCCTCTTCCCCCAGCCACTGCTGTCATTGCCTAATGGGCTCATGAACAAAGTGGCCATGGTGGCAGGGATGGAGGATATACATGGGCTCAGAAACATGGATTTCCCCTCACCAAGGCCAACTGGCTATGGCCATGCTGAGTGCCCAATCTACCAGCAGCAGGAGAAACTAACACAGAGTCTTCAATATGGCCCCATTCTCCAGGTTGATCAGACAGCTGTCAGGTGGCAGATTGATTATATTGGACTGTTTCCATCATGTAAAGGGCAATGTTCTATTCTTACTGGAATAGACACTTACTCTGGATATGGATATGCCTTTCCTCCCCATAATATTTCTGCCAAAACTACCATCCATGGACTTACAGACCATCCCTGGATGTACAGAATGCCTTATTCACAATCATGATTTCCACACAGCATTGCTTCTGATCATGGAACTCACTTTACAGCAAAAGAAGTACAGCAAAGGGCCCATATGCATGGAATTTACTGGTCTTATCATGTATCCCACCATCCTGAAGCAGCTGGCTTGCCAGAATGGTGGAATGGCCTTATGAAGACTCAGCTGCAACACCAGCTAGGTGGCAGTACCTTGTAGGTCTGGGGTTAGGTTCTCTGGAAGTCTGTATATGCTCTGAACCAGCATCCAGTACATGGTACTGTTTCTCCCATAGCCAGTACTCATGGGGTCCAGGAAGCAAGGGGTGGAAGTGGGAGTGGCACCACTCACTATAACTAGCAAAATTTTTGCTTCTTTTTCCACAAATTTATGTTCTGTTGGCCTAGAGGTCTTGGTTCCAAATGGGGAAATGCTTCCACAAGGAGACATACAATGATTCCACTGAACTGGAAAGAATGCCACCTAATCATTGTGGGCTCCTCATGCCTCTGAATCAACAGGTAAATAAGGAAGTGCTGGCCGGGGTGACTGACCCCGGCTACTAGGGGCAATAGGACTACTACTCCACAATGGAGGTGAGGAAGAGTATGCCTGGAATATAGGAGACCCTTTAGGGTATCTCTTAGTATTACCATGCCCTGTGATTAAGGTGAAAGGAAAACTACAACCCAATCCATGCTAGACTACTAACAGGCCAGACCTTTCAGGAATGAAGGTTCAGGTCATCCCATGATTAGCAGCGATGCTTGCTGAAGACAGGATAGAGTGGGTAGTGGAAGAAGGTAACTATAAGTACCAGCTACATCCACTTGACCGGTTACAGAAATGAAGACTGTAATGGTCATGAGTATTCCCTTCTTATTTTGCTATGAATATGTTTGTGTGTATACGTATCTTGTTTTCTTTCCACTCTTATTCCCTAATCATGTAACATAAGATGTATTGACTTTGTGTCATGGTTAGCAAGGAGAAGAATAAACATCATTCAAGGACTTTACCTCCTCTTCTGGGGAAGGGGTGTTCATTTTCAGTTGTATGCAGGATAGTTGTATCATGTTAGGCAGAATTATGATCTTGTTGTTGTCTTTATTTGGAGACTAGGTATGGTTTAGGGAGATGTATATGGGTGCCAAGTTGATAAGGCATGGACTTGTGATTTTAATTTTATGTGTCAACTTGACTGTTCCACAGGGTTCCCAGATTAAACATTTTTGGGTGTGTCTGTGAGGCTGTTTCCAGGCGAGATTAGCCTTTGAATCTGTTGACTCAGTAAAGCAGCCTGCCCTCCCAAATGTGAGTGGGCATTATCAAATCCTTTGAGGGCCTGAAGAGGACAAAAAGGCAGAGGAGGGAGGAATTTGCCTGTTTTTTTGCTTCTTGCCTGCCTGTTGAGCTGGGACATTGGTCTTCTCCTGCCCTTGAACTGGGATTTATACCACTGGCTCCTCTGGTTTCAGGCCTTTGGACTTGGACTGGAATTACTGGAATTACCAGCTTTCCTAGGTCTTCAGCTTGCAGACAGCAGCTCCTGGGACTTCTCACCTCCATAATCCTGTGAGCCAGTTCCTCATAATAAATCTCTTCCTATACATATATCTTATTGGTTGTGTTTCACTGGAGAACCCTGACTAATACAGTTTCCAATTCAAATCCCTCTTCTATGAAAATACTTCTGATTTCTCCAAAATCTTCATGGATCTAGCCCTGTTCATATAACTCTCTTGATCTCTTTTGGTCTGTGAGGCACAGGACAGCATATGCTTGTACTGTATTCTCTCTGACAGGTGTGTATTTTTAGGCCTTATCTTTCCAACTAGAATTTAATAACCTTGAAAGTAAGAGCTTTATCTCTTACTTCTTCTGTATTTTCTTCCATTTGTTCATTTGTTTGTCCATTCATTTTTCATCCATTCAGTAGATTTTCTGAGTTTCTACCACTGGCCAGTTCAATAGTGAGTAACATCAGAGCGCTCCCTTTATTCTTATGGAGATTACGGTTTAGTTGGGGATACAGAAATGAGTAAGACAATCAAGAAACAGATACATAATTATAAGCCCTGGTAGTACTTTGAAGAAGATATACTCAGAGTCCATAAAGGGGGACGTAAACTGACTCTGGGTAGAGAGGAGGGTGGGACAAAGCAGGAAAGGCTAACCATGTTGAGCTAAGATCTGAGGAATGAATAGGTTTTCATTAAATAAGGTAGAGAAAGGGTGGAGGCGAGAGAAGAGTGTTCTAGACCAACGTTCTCCGGAGGAAAGGGGCACAGGACCACAGGATTGCACACAACAGGCTTCAAAGGACAGGTGGCTGACCAAATAGAAACTACTAACCATTTTCTTCAGTCTCTTCTCTTCTCGTTTTTTCTCAAGCTGAGCCTCCTTTTCTTCTGCCTCCCTCTTCCGACGCTCCTCCTCTTGGGCCTTTAACTGGGCCTGATCAAGATTAGAATTTGTAAAAATCAGAACCCTCAATTTGTGTGGAAATAAGATCTTTTATGTTGAGAAAAGTCAAGTATCTACCAAAGTGTTCGCCCAGTCTCTGGAAGAAACCTGCGCTTTGTGTTAAAAGTAGAAAACCTGACCAGCAGGTGGTCAGTAGTGTAACCTAAATGTTTCTCCAAAAGAATTCTCTTCTACTTGGGAAGATGAGACTAAGCATGAATAAGACCATTAACTTTTCATTACAAAATGATTACTTTTTAGTTCTTATTTTCATTTATGAAATACTAAGTCCAAACTATATATAGCATAAGAAAAATTTTTCTTCCATTTCACCAAAAAACCCCAAAGCTGTTAGAACTATTTATTTTTTCTTAGTAGGTACAAAATTTACTTCTGGCAGTCCAGGTCAAAACTTTGGAAGATAAGAATTATCACCTTTGTAAACTTATCAGGTTGGACATTTACGTGTAACACATTAGTCTTGGTTATGTGTAAATCTTCTAAGTTGCCAGCTCCCAACAACTTTCATAATATTTCCTTCCTGCTATACTAATGATGCTGATGTTTTTTCCCTTCATTTTCCTAAAATTATCACAGAGTTTAGGCCGGGAGGCAAAAAGCCATATCCAAAGTTGGTGTTACACTATTGCCTTAACGGTCTTAAACAAGCTAGGTTTCATTTTTTAATAAAGACCTATACAAATCCTTTTTCTTGCCTCACTTTGCATTCTTGATTTATTACCAATTTCTCCTCTTCTTTTTTTTTCTTCCTCTCTGCCAAGATCCGCCTACGTTCAGCTCGCTGAACTGCTCTCTCTTCCATGGCTAGAAAATAGTAATGCAGTTCCAATATAAAAAATATAAGGAACGCTGCAAAAGAAATGTCTCCATTTTATAGTAAAATTTAGTGTTATTGTTAAAAGTTTTCTTTTAAGTTGAATGTTCACAATCTCAGAAATATATGTGTGTGCATAAAATTTATATAAAAATATAATTACAGGGCTTCCCTGGTGGTGCAGTGGTTAAGAATCCGCCTGCCAATGCAGGGGGCATGCACAGGTTCGAGCCCTGGTCCAGGAAGATCCCACATGCCGCAGAGCAACTAGGCCCATGTGCCACAACTACTGAGCCTGCGCTCTAGAGCCCGCAAGCAACAACTACTGAGCCCGCGTGCCACAACTGCTGAAGCCCGTGCACCTGGAGCCCGTGCCCTGCAACAAGAGAAGCCACCACAATGAGAAGCCCGCGCACCGCAACGAAGGGTAGCCCCCGCTCGCCGCAACTAGAGAAAGCCGCGCACAGCAACAAAGAACCAAAGCAACCAAAATAAATAAATAAATAAATAAAATAAATAAATTAAAAAAATATATATATATAATTACAGAAACTGTAGGTATACACACACACACACACACACACACGCCCTACAGGTTAAAGACCTACAATCCCATCCTCAGCAATGATGAACAATTTGCAGATTAATTATGTTTTTGTTCACATTTCTATTAGAATAACTGTTCACTGGTTTAAACAAGATAATCTGTCTTGATGATACTTTTAGTACGTGAAACCCAGAAACCAGAATTTTAATTTGATAATTCTTTTAATGAATGTAGAAAACTTTAATTACATCTAACAAATACTCTGAGAATAGAATCACTCCTCAAATCCCACTGAGTTTGCTACTTTTTCCTAAGTCACTATACATATGTCTGTATATGTAACAACAACGACAACAAACAAACTGAAGTTTGGGGTCATGATGATTACATTTTAAACTAGTTTTAAGGCCTGGATATCCAGATGGACAGGAAATGGAATCGTACTAGGCAACTGAAGAACTGGCATCTGAATGAATTCAAGTGTCAGACTCCTGTTCTTGACAGTCTATTAAATATCCATCCAAAACAAGCGAATGTGCAAGATGGCTTGACAATATGACTCTGTCACCAGTTGGGGTTTCATAGGCAGGGGGGCATGGGTGGGAAGAGTATCAAGTTCTGCTCACCTAAGTCAGCCAATGGTTACTTTCGGTTCCTTGTGCTATGTTACAGAGAAGAAAATTTAAGTCCAAGTTTCAAGAATTAATAAACAAAAAACTCACCAGGCTATTTCTTACAGATATTAAGTGTCTGCTTTGCTGGAAAAAGAATAGTGGCGTTGGCACAGATGGCAGGAATGAGACTCTCTTTAAGGAGGCAGAAATAGACTAGAGGATTAAAGTGAGAGAGCCCCGAGAGGCAGAGTCTGTGGTAATATGCCCTTTTTCCATCTTTTCTAGAGCCAGTCATTAAAGACTACTTGAAAAGTAACCAGGTGTTCCAAAACATGCTAAGTCTTTGATCGGATAATAATTTTAAAAAAATAATCACACCAAACTGGGCATTTCCTGAGCATCCTCATTGGTGGACAAGGAGGGCATAAACTGCTGAACTGGAAGAGAGTCAATGTAAAGATTGCTGATTTCTTCATTAACAGCAATGGACTTCAGGTACAGTGTCCTTCAGGTGACATCACTTCCTGTTAGGGCAGCAATCTTACCATATATGAAAAATCAGATTTACAAACCACAATGTAATTGTCAAAATGCCTACCACTTCATATAAACATATGTTCAGTGCATGACTAAGTACAGAGTAAAAACAACTGGCAGATTCACTAGGGGGGTTCTAAGGAATACTTCTATTCTCATAGTACGGTTTGGTTTAAATAATGATTTCTATGCACATCAAGAATGTTATTAAAATGTCTGGTTTGATTTGTAGAGACGTGGATGGACCTAGAGACTGTCATACAGAGTGAAGTAAGTCAGAAAAAGAAAAACAAATATCATATATCAACGCATATTTGTGGAATCTAGAAAAATGGTATAGATGAACCAGTTTGCGAGGCAGAAATAGAGACACAGATGTAGGGAACAAACGTATGGACACCAAGGGGGGAAAGCGGCGGGGGGTGGGATGAATTGGGAGATTGGGATTGACATGTATACACTAATATGTATAAAATAGATAACTAATAAGAACCCGCTGTATAGCACAGGGAACTCTACTTCACTCCGCTGTACAGTAGAAACTAATACAACATCGTAAAACAACTATACCCCAATAAAAAAAAATTTTTTTTTAAATGTCTGGTTTGTGGATTTCATTCTAAAAGCCTATCATCAAGGCACAACCCATTATAAAATGATGTAATAACTTGATGTGGATTGCTGTAAACTCATCAATATTTTAATGTTAACAAAGTACAGTGATAGGTGATCTTTATCAGGGTTTATTCTTAGCAGCTACCCGGAATTTTTTATTTGTGTAATTGTCCCATTTTTAAAATCACAATCCAAATCTCAAATTACAGAAAAATGCTTAAACCTTTCAGCAATGTTTTGTTTGTTTGTTTTTTGTTTTTGTATTGGCTAGGAAGACCAGAAAGTTTGGCAAAAAGGGTAGGAAAAAAGCCGTGGCATTCTCTGGTGTATCCACTTCTCATGTGTCTACCCATCTTAGACTTTGACTAGGTTCTGCCAAGTCTCAAAACCCAAGAGTTGCCAGGATTCAGTCCCAACACATCCTACTCCAAGAGGAAAGATAACCACAACCAAGGCCCCACCAAGACAGCCCTGCCTTTCAGTATGGGATGGGGTGCCATCAGCTGCCTTGGATTCCTTCTGGGTCCAGACAGAGAACTTCGAGAGTCACTTCTACTACCTTCAGTACCAGGGGAAGCAACAGGCGAACTGCAGAAAAAAAAAGGAAAAGAATTCAGACCAATCACCAGCTTCATTCAAAGCCCTTGCACCTGAGGAACTCAACGCCTTTTACAAACTTTAATTAATCCTCACTTTCTGAGATAACTATGTATTACTATACCCCTTCAATAAATTGGTGTAATGAGGCATGGAAAGGTCGAGTGATTGGCCTGAGTCTACAATGTGAGTCAGGCGCTCTGATTCTCATCCCAGTGCTTCAAATCAATACATATCACCCACTTCTTATCCTACCATTTATCACACATACTGAGTATGTCGCAAGCAGGTCTAAAACCATCTTAAATAGCTTTTGAGAAATTTGGACTCTAATTCTAGGCTCAAAGATGTTTACTTTTATCTCAAACAACTACAGACTTAAGCTAGGTAACTGGCCATAACTAAGGGCTGCTCCATTTGGACCTGATATTGTCTGACCTGGTTCTCAGCCCTAAACATAATCAGAAATCCAGAAATTGAGTTAGAGCAAGTAAGCATTTTTCTCTTTTACTGGTATGGTGACAGAGCTATACAAAGGCAGCCACCATACAAATGCTAACTATATAACGGGATCCTTATAGGCAGCCACTTGCCTTAAATACGTTTTGGTACCTGTCACATACCAATCACCATGCACGGGGCTTCTCTGCTTTGCGAGTGCACAGTAAAAGAAAAGGAGTAATTGTACAGTCCGGACGCTGGGTAAAGTTCAGGAGCCTTTCGATCACAAAGTGAAAAACCCCAAATAAAGAGTCCAAAGAGTGTTCTGACACAATGGACATACTTTGGAAGCACCTGGCAGGTTCTTTTTCGTTCATCTTCTCCGGGGTTTGACAGCAGGCAGCTCTGTGTGTTGGCATGCCCTGCTGCCCGCCGAGCCTCTGCCAGCCGCTGGCTTTCCCTCAGCTCCAGAATTGTTTTCTGCTGTTCCTGAAGTTTCTTCTTCTGCTTTTCAATCAGCTGTTGCTGGAAGATGTGGCGGTTATGGAAATGACCCATGCACATAGGTTCTGCTTTCTGGCTGCTGATTCTGAGCTTCTCTTTGTTGCCAGGCTGTTGGGAGGGCTCAACATCTAGGGCCTTGTGCGGTTTAGTGTCAGATGTATCCAGAGGGACATTCTGGAGGGGAGCCTGCAAGATGTCCTTTGTTGGTCTTCCTAGGTGGGGGCTGGGCACATAACCATTGCTCCCCGAGGGAGGCTTTTCCAACAAAGGGGGGACGGCAGCCACCTGAGAGAGAAGGAACGTGTGATAGCTCAGCTATTTAAAGGACTGTACTGGTGAGATCCAACTCTACCTGGTCAGCACTGTTCTGTTCAATGACACAACTGCCCTGCACCCCAGCCAGAGCTGCCCTGTGCTCCTGGCCTGGCTATCTCAGAAGCCACCAGCCTTAGCCCCGTGAGTCACTCTTAGAATGTGCCCTGCTGCTCACCACAGAAGCTGGTGGGAGAGTGGGTACAATCACACGAACCACTGCCATGGCCAGGATATCTGTAATCAGAAAAATGTGCTCTTAAAAATATCTAATTTGGATAGTTCGTTTGTGAATTAGGCATGATTACTCCAGATATATATTCCAGGAATTCAATCTGCACGAATTGACCCTGAATTTTGCAGGAAATTGAAAATATTGTGAAAAGTTGTGAATATTGTGAATATTGAGAAAAGTATATACTGTTTCTCAAGAATGTTTGAAAACAAAGGAATAACTTTACAAATCAATAATAGCTCTTTAATAGTAACAATAGCTCTTTAATAACAGCTCTTTCAATGTCTCTCTTGCCACCAGTAAATTAATCACAGGGTATTTGTCTATTTCAGGATCAAGGCCTAGATTAAAGCATACAGTTTTAATCCAGCTATTCCCAAACAATTTATTTATGGGGAATATTTGCAAGCCCACAATCACTGGGCAAATATCTGCATTATATAAGAATAATGCTACCTAATAATATTTTGTATTAGCATATGGCTTAATAGTTTTCAAAGCTTTATCACATAAATCTCATTTAACAGACTGAGGTGTCATACTCAATAACAAATTCTATACAGATGGGAAAGAAGCAGAATTCTTAATCAGAAAAATTTATCCTGGCTAAAATAATGTCACAGTTAAAATGTTTCTTCTAGAATAGTTTGATTCCATGGTCTAAGCTCTGATCAGTTTTTGATTCTGTCACCTGCAGTGGTGTAAGGAGAAAAATACTGTGAACTATCTTATTATCTTAGAAGCTTCTAGCTCTAACAGGGCACTATATTTGGGAACTCAAAGATATTTTTCATAATGATGGAAATATTTTCCATAGACTCAGCCAAAGTGAAAGATGTGATATATGGAAACTCTGAAATGTTAAATATTTTAAAAAATAGCCTTCTATTTCAGAAATGTCAGTGGACATTTATTCATGAGAACACCTGCTTAAGCAATTTAGCGTCAAGCAGGGT
This sequence comes from Eubalaena glacialis, assembly GCF_028564815.1. Taxonomy (NCBI): domain Eukaryota; kingdom Metazoa; phylum Chordata; class Mammalia; order Artiodactyla; family Balaenidae; genus Eubalaena; species Eubalaena glacialis. The sequence goes on from NC_083721.1 coordinate 61,509,611, forward strand.
TTGTGTTTTAGGCCCTTTTAAACTTTGTGGTAATGACACATTATTAACCCAGCAAGACTGTAAAAGCCTTGAGTACAGCAACAAGATTTCTTTTGGATCATGGTAACTTTTTAAGGTGAAAATAAGAGAACGAAAGAAAATCTTAATGGTACAGATTGTACTTAATAGAACAGGACTGAACAGTCTGGCTCAATTAGAGAAAATCACCTATTAGCTAACTGATAATTTCAAAAAATTTCAAGGTATAAGATATGGGTTTGTGGTATATGCATTCCTGTGACTGTACAATTAATGAGCATCTAACTATAGATTTTATATTGTCATTTGCTCATGTTACACTATATACTCTGGACAAGATCAGAATTTATCTAGTAACCTATAGAGTCTATTATAACCTTTTATTTTAATTTGCTCTATTTTTCACAATTTTATCTTTTCTTGATAAAATCTTTTGTCTTGACTTCAGAGATCTGGAGACTTTTCTCTTGAGTCTAAATTATATATACATTTAGTAATTTTTCTGTTTTATGCAGGTAACAAAAGACTTTCTGCTGACTTTTTTCATTTGAAGATAACAGTGGAACTTTGTGAGGTAAAAGGTTCCACAGAGCTATTGGGTGGAACCGATAAGATTCTCTTGGGTCTCAATGGAAACAAGATTATCTAACTGACATAAAGGTACATAAATTGCCTAGGGGAAGGGACCAAATAAGCATCCTCATGATTCCTCTTTGCTGAGACACTAAGCTTAAATTAAAACCAGCCTACTTGCTGGCAGTAATAACAATACTCACAATAAAAAGCAAGGCTGGGAATCATCCAAGTGCTCAATTTAACTTCACACATTTGAGTTAAGTATTGATACTTAAAGGCATTATGTAGAAGGTGGCAGGGGAAGGGTTGGGGGAAGGATAGATTGGGAGTTTGAGACGGACGAGAACACACTGCTATATTTAAACAGATAACCAACAAGGACCTACTGCATAGCACAGGGAACTCTGCTCAATATTTTGTAATAACCTAAATGGGAAAAGAATTTGAAAAAGAATCAATACATGTATAAGTATAACTGAATCACTTTGCTGTACACCTGAAACTAATACAACATTGTTAATAAATGATACTCCAATATAAAATAAAACTTAAGAAAAAAGAAAATGAGTTAAATAGGTTTCCCTACAGATTATTAATTCTGTACTTAGAACACAGAATTTAAAATAAATGTACAATGTAAAAGAATGAAATTAGAACACTCCCTAACACCATACACAAAAATAAACTCAAAATGGATTAAAGACCTAAATGTAAGGCCAGACACTATAAAACTCTTAGAGGAAAACACAGGCAGAACACTCTATGACATAAATCACAGCAAGATCCTTTTTGACCCACCTCCTAGAGAAAGGGAAATAAAAACAAAAACAAACAAATGGGACCTAATGAAACTTAAAAGCTTTTGCACAGCAAAGGAAACCATAAACAAGGTGAAAAGACAACCCTCAGAATGGGTGAAAATATTTGCAAATGAAGCAACTGACAAAGGATTAATCTCCAAGATTTACAAGCAGCTCATGCAGCTCAATAACAAAAAAACGAACAACCCAATCCAAAAATGGGCAGAAGACCTAAATAGACCTTTCTCCAAAGCAGATATACAGATTGCCAACAAACACATGAAAGGATGCTCAACATCAGTAATCACTAGAGAAATGCAAATCAAAACTACAATGAGGTATCACCTCACACCAGTCAGAATGGCCATCCTCAAAAAATCTACAAGCAATAAGTGCTGGAGAGGGTGTGGAGAAAAGGGAACCCTCTTGCACTGTTGGTGGGAATGTAAATTGATACAGCCACTATGGAGAACAGTATGGAGGTTCCTTATAAAACTAAAAATGGAACTACCATATGACCCAGCAATCCCACTACTGGGCATATACCCTGAGAAAACCATAATTCAAAAAGAGTCATGTACCACAATGTTCATTGCAGCTCTATTTACAATAGCCAGGACATGGAAGCAACCTAAGTGTCCATCGACAGATGAATGGATAAAGAAGATGTGGCACATATATACAATGGAATATTACTCAGCCATAAAAAGAAACAAAATTGAGTTATTTGTAGTGAGGTGGATGGACCCAGAGACTGTCATACAGAGTGAAGTAAGTCAGAAAGAGAAAAATAAATACCGTATGCTAACACATATATATGGAATCTAAAAAAAAAAAAAGTGGTTCTGAAGAACCTAGGGGCAGGACAGGAATAAAGATGCAGACGCAGAGAATGGACTTGAGGACACGGGGAGGGAGAAGGGTAAGCTGGGACAAAGTGAGAGAGTGGCATGGACTTATATATACTACCAAATGTAAAATAGATAGCTAGTGGGAAGCAACCGCATAGCACAGGGAGATCAGCTCGGTGCTTTGTGACCACCTAGAGGGGTGGGATAGGGAGGGTGGAAGGGAGATGCAAGAGGGAGGAGATATGGGGATATATGTATATGTATAGCTGATTCACTTTGTTATAAAGCAGAAACTAACACACCATTGTAAAGCAATTATACTCCAATAAAGATGTTAAAAAAATAAATAAAATAAATGTACAACTAGGAAAATTATTTGTATTCAAATATGACAAATAATTAAAAACAAAACAAAACAAAACTTAACTGTATATAGTACCAAACACCATAAATAAAGCAAAAAGACAACTAAAAACAATGAAAAAGAACTGCAGAATATGTAATAATAAAAGCATCAATAGTCTTAAAAATATGAAGAGCTCCTATAAACAAGAAAAAGATATATATTCAAGGATAAAAATGGATAAAAGGCATCACTATTCATCTTTCTATACCCATTTTCAGATACATATATATGTAAATTGTGAATATAAAAAAATGTTTAACCCCACTAGTAATAAAAAAATGCAAATGTTGAAGCAATAGTAACACAAAAAATATTTTACCTGTCAACTTGGCCAAAATGATAAATATGTTATCAGGCAGGAAAACAGGTACTTCTTTGATACAACCTTCCTGGAAGGGCAATTTGGTAAAAGTCTTTAAAATATGCATTCTATTTTTAGGTATTTATCCTAAGTAAAGCCTTATGGATGTGTGCAAAGACTTAGCTACTTGTTCACTGAAGCTTTGTTTATAATAGTGGCAAACTAGAAACAACTTAAATGTCCAGCAACAAAGAAGGAGGTATACAGTCTAGCTCGTGGTTCATGATAGAATTTCATGCAGCCATTAAAAAAGATGGCACAGAATGACAGTCCTTAACCAGGGGTTATTCATCAGGTTCACCTGTGGAACTTTAAAAAAAGTATGGTGCCCCACACCCAGAAATTCTGATTTAGTAGGTCTGATTCTGTGTTATACTCTCAGTTGGGAACTACTGTTGCAGAAGTAGATTTAGTGACACAGAAAATTCTCGTTATATTGCAGAAATAACTTTCCAAAAACAGATTACGTTATTATTAAGTAGAAAAATATATTGTCATCAAAGTGGGTATAGAGGGAACATATCTCACCATAATAAAAGCCATTTATGATATACCCATAGCCAATATAATACTCAATGGTGAAAAGCTGAAAGCCTTCCCAATAAATTCAGGAACAAGGCAAGGATGCCCACTCTCACCACTTCTATTCAACACAGCATTGGAAGTCCAAGCCACAGCAATCAACAAGAAAGAGAAATAAAAGGTATCCAAATTGGAAGAGAAGAGGTAAAACTGTCACTCTTTGCAGATGATATGATTCTCTATACAGAGAACCATAAAGACTCCACACAAAAACTATTAGAACTAACAAATGAATTCAGTAAGGGGACTTCCCTGGAGGTCCAGTAGTTAAGACTCTGTGCTTCCACTGCAGGGGGCATGGGTTTGATCCCTGGTCGGGGAACTAAGATCCTGCATGCCATGCAGTACGGCCAAAAAAAAAAAGGAATTCAGTAAGGTAGCAGGATACAAGATTAACATACATTAATCTGTTGCATTTGTTAATACTAACAATGAAATATCAGAAAGAGAAAGAAAAAAGAAAATCCCATTTAAAATTACATCATATTAGCACAATACTGTAAATCAACTATACTTCAATAAATAAATAAATAAATAAAATAAAATTGTGTCCAAAAAACCTAGGAATAAACTTAACCAAGGAAGTGAAAGACCTATACACTGAAAACTACAAAACACTGATAAAGGAAACTTAAGGTGATTCAAAGAAATGGAAAGATATCCCATGCTCTTCAATTGGAAGAATTCATATTATTAAAATGGCCATACTACCCAAAGCTATCTACAGATTAAATGCAACCCCTATCAAAATACTCATGACATTTTCCATAGAACTGTAATAAATAATCCTAAAATTTATATGGAATCTCAAAAGACCCAGAATTGCCAAAGCAGTCCTGAAGAAAAAAAACAAAGCTGGAGGCATAACACTTCCAGACTTCAGACAATACTACAAAGCTACAGTAATCAAAACAGCATGGTACTGGCACAAAAACAGACATACAGATCAATGGAACAGAATAGAGAGCCCAGAAATAAACCCACACACCTACGGTCAATTAATCTATGACAAAAGAGGCAAGAATATACAATGGAGAAAAAAGTCTCTTCAGCAAGTGGCGTTGGGAAAGCTGAACAACCTCATGTAAATCAGTGAAATTAGAACATTCCTTCACACCATATATAAAAATAAACTCAAAATGGTTTAAAGGCCTAAATATAAGACATGACATCATAAAACTAGAAGAGAACATAGGCAAAACATTCTTAGACATAAATCATAGCAATATTATCTTAGATCAGGCTCCCAAAGCAAAAGAAATAAAAGCAAAAATAATGCTAATCAAACTTAAAAGCTTTTGCACAGCAAAGGAAACCATCCACAAAATGAAAAGACAACCCACTGAATGGGAGAAAATATTTGCAAACAATGCAACTGACAAGGGGTTAAGATCCAAAATATACAACAATGCATACACCTCAATATCAAAAAAGCAAACAACCCAATAAAAAAAATGGGCAGAAGACCTAAATAGACATTTTTCCAAAGAAGACATACAGATGGCCAACAGGCACATGAAAAGATGCTCAGCATCACTAATTATTAGAGAAATGCAAATCAAAACCACAATGAGGTATCACCTCACACTGGTCAGAGTAGCTATCATCAAAAAGTCCACAAATAATAAATACTGGAGAGGGTGTGAAGAAAAGGGAATCCTTGTACACTGTCAGTGGAAATGTAAATTGGTGCATCCACTATGGAAAGCAGTATGGAGATTCCTTAAAAAAATAAAAATAGAGCTACCATATGGATCCAGCAATCCCACTCCTGGGCATACATCCAGAAAAAATGAAAACTCTAATTTGAAAAGATACATACACCTCAATGTTCATAGCAGTACCATTTACAATAGCCAAGACATGGAAACAACCCAAGTGCCTATCAACAGACGACTGGTTTAAGAAGATGTGGTGTATATATATACAGTGGACTATTACTCAGCCATAAAAAAAGAATGAAATATTGCCATCTGCAGCAACATGGATGGGCCTAGATAATATCATACTAACTGAAGTAAATCAAACAAAGAAAGACAAATATTATGTGATATCACTTATGTGTGGAATCTAAAAAATAATAGAAATGAATGTATATACGAAACTGAAATAGAGTCACAGACATAGAAAACAGACTTATGGTTACCAAAGGGAAAAGGGAAGGGGGAGAGATAAATTAGGAGTATGGGATTAATGGATACAAATTACTGTATATAAAACAGATAAGCAACAAGGATTTACTGTACAGCACAGGGAACTATATGCAATATCCTGTAATAACCTATAATGGAAAATAATCTGAAAAAATATATATATATATAAGTGAATCACTTGTGCTGTATACCTGAAACTAACACAATATTGGAAATCAACTGTATTTCAATTAAAAAAAAGGCAGAAAAATACATGGCCTTCCTTTTCCTGTATTATGACAGATTAGATATCCTCAATGACTTGACTGAAGAAAATTTAAAGGCTAAATACAACATTAAAGAGAAAAATCTGCATATGCCTGAATAGAGAAAAGACAAGATGGCTATACTTCAACATGTTATTTATTGGTGGTTATCTCTAAATGATAGAATTATCGCCTATTTTTCTTTTTCCTCTGTAATTTTCTCCTGCCAAATTGCTACAATTAATACATATGATTCTTCTTATTAGGAAAATAAAAACTTAAACATTCCCCTCTTATAAGTCACAAGCTCATTTAGAAAGGAAATGCCTGACAATTAAATAAGAGGTGTTCAAGAGTTGTAAACAATGCTTTATATATCTGTTCCTGAAAGAATCTTTCACTTGTTTTAAATTCCCTGTCTATATTACGTCTCTACCAAGTTTCAACTATACCAGTTTGCATGTGATTATAAAAGAAGATTCAGTTCAAGAAAATCAACACTGACTGAAAGGTAAACTTTGTGCACTGTAGCAGCTCTCATCTTTTAGATAGCCCAGGCCAGGCAACCTGACAACAGCTAACATACCCCAGGCTATACAAGTATAAAGCTCAAAAGCAGGAAGACTAAGCAAAGGAAAAGCAACTTACCTCTCCATTTCTAGGTGTATCCTCCATGGCTGTTGCCTCCTCAAGTAGACTGATGCTTGATGACACGTTTGCACTGAGTTTCCCTAGTGATGCTGCCTTCAGCAGCTCATTCATTTTCTTCCTAGTTTCCTCCTTTGTAACAGCCAGCTCTCTCTTTTGGATCTCTGCACGATGCCAATGTTGCCATTCTGTAAAATGGTGTCGGAGAACTTGTTTCCGGTTATAGTCAGTGGCCAGTTGTTGTTTTCTAAGAAACAAAGCACTTCCATTAAAAAAAAGAAGCCATTTACTGCTTTTTGGTTGATAATATAAATGAAATACAAGTCCAAAGGAGTCCCAGAAATGCTCCATTTTAGCTCCAGCTTATTCTTTTATTTAAGCTCAAAGGAATCATTTTATAAAGCTCCCCAAGGCAAAGGGTCTGCTCATAGAAGTCATTGGCACCTCAAGGCATTGCTTCAGAAGAGTGACTGTTCTGTTCTATCACATCACAAAGGCATATTAAATTTTTTGATTACCATAAAATAGTTTCTGAGAGCTTTTGGAGGGAAGGAGCAGAAAGAATAGGTATTCAGATAACTGCTTTTAAAAAATATGCATACATGAGGGAGATATTCAGCTATACTTGCAAATCTAAGGAAGACAAGAGGTTTGGGAGAAAGAGAAAGGAACGAAACTTAACAAGTGAATTGTCAATAATTAAGTGAAAGACTTATAAAAATCAACATGAAATTATGAGGGTGGATCTTGTGAAAGAAGGACTTGGTCAGGGAAAGGATCTCTATAGAGAAGGTCTCATTTACCAAAGCCATAAACTGAGTGAATGAAGAACTGCTTTGTGAAGCACTTGTTGAACATTAGAAACGTGTGAAGGGCATACACAAGGCACTTGCTCTCAGAGAACTCACTCACAGTCTAGTAGGGGGTCTGGTTCACTCTCTTCCTAAGGAGGAGCTTCTTTTGATTCCTGGAAACTTCATGATGTTAGGGGATGTGACTGAGTGGAGTTCGGAACTGCCAGCTACATTCCCCTCCCAAAGGAACTCTCCATTAGGAGACATGTTTGTGGTAGCCAGTTGAGAATTCAAGTGTAGAGATTTCTGAGATCAATCTATAAGTGGATGATTACTGTCTCTGAAGAAGTGAGCTGTAGAGCTTGGAACTTATGTCGCAACTGGGGTCAGTTTCGAAGTTTAAGATCTAAGATTGTTTAGATACCTAAGTGATTTCATCTTGTACATATGACTGGAATAAGGTCTCTACAACACTATTTGCATATCCATTTCTGTTAAACATACATAATGTTTAACCCTCCTCATGGACTTTTTGGGGTCATATCAAAAAAATCGTAACATTTTAAGCCAATGAGTCAGAAGAACATTTCTACAGTTCTTAAATGCTTAAGTGACTTTTAAACCTTTTTTGACTGCCACCTAAAGAAAAAAGTGTCACACTATGACTTCAAAATAAGTTGATGTGTGTACGTGTGCATGAAACAAAAGTATATATAATTGAAACAAAGGTTCCACCAAACGATATTCACCCTTACTACAAGAGATGTACTCCAATGTTTCTTTTCTAATCTTTTCTATTTTTTAAAAAATATGCCTCATCTTGAGCCTGATTTTAGGACCCATTAATGAGTTAAAACCCTTAGTTCGAAATACTACTCTAGAGTCACAGAATTTAACATTATGTCGGAGAAGTTGGGTGAAACAACCAATTAGTGAGAGTAGTGTTGACTGAAATAATAGAATTCAGGATAAATGCTAACAGCAATTCTGCCAAGAGCATATTTCATTGTATATAATTGCTTCTTTCTAATGCAATGATAGATAATAAATACGACTGACTGATGGGTTTTATAATAAAAATACAATATAGGTGGTAATAAACATCTATATATAATATTTTACTTTGATGGAAAAAAAGAAAGTATCTGAGACTGAATAATCTTGAAATAAAAATTTTAAATAAGAGGGGCTTCCCTGGTGGTGCAGTGGTTGAGAATCTGCCTGCCAATGCAGGGGACACGGGTTCGAGCCCTGGTCTGGGAAGATCCCACACGTGACGGAGCAACTAGGCCCGTGAGCCACAACTACTGAGCCTGCGTGTCTGGAGCCTGTGCTCTGCAACGAGAGAGGCCGCAATAGTGAGAGGCCCGTGGTTTGCCACAACTAGAGAAAGCCCTCGCACAGAAACGAAGACCCAACACAGCCAAAAGTAAATAAATAAATTAATTAATTAAAAAAAAAAGAAATAAGAATAATAAATCAGGTAGCAACGCAGGTAAGAACAAAGTTCCAAAAATATCAATGTCTAAATAGTGAAACAAACAAAACACCTGATGGCATTTTACTCAAGTAAGTGGAAATCATGTATTTCCACAGACTAGAAGACATATGTTGCTCTGTCTGATTAATGTAAAATTTGATTTACATCAATCTGCTTAGGAAGGAGGAGTGTGAAATTTACCTGATGAGTTAATTTCATGTTTTTACAGCATAAACAGCCAAAAGCTACACTGGAGTTCTGACTGTCAAGGAGAGGGTTATTTGGACAGTATGAAAAGGCAAAGAGAAAAATATTTCTGTAAATATAACAAAAAGACTAAACAGTAAAAAAAAAAAAGGTGGGTTAAAAAATGCGTGTTAATTATTGTGTTTAGAGCCCTCTCTATCATGATCATGCAGGAGATTTGAAGATGTACTTAAGATATCTATGTTCATGGGAAGGGTAGGAACACAGAAGCTAGGGATCCAGAGACGAGACTGGTTCTACTCTTGCTCGCTTGCAGTTCACTTCAGCAGAGTGACAATACTGCAGATAAGTCCATTTCTATACTTTTTTTTAAAGAATGGATGCACTTATAAAGTTATTTATTTTATTTATTTATTTTTGGCTGCGTTGGGTCTTCGTTGCTGCACATGGGCTTTCTCTAATTGCCGCGAGCGGGGGCTGCTTTTCACTGCGGTGCGCAGGCTTCTTATTGCGGTGGCTTCTCCTGTTGCGGAGCACAGGCTCTAGGCACGCAGGCTTCAGTAGTTGTGGCACACAGGTTCTAGGCACGTGGGCTTCAGTAGTTGCAGCACGCAGGCTCAGTAGTTGTGGCACACGGGCTTAGCTGCTCTGTGACATGTGGGATCTTCCCGGATCAGGGCTCGAACCCACGTCCCCTGCACTGGCAGGCGGACTCCCAACCACTGCACCACCAGGGAAGTCCCATTTCTATACTTTTTAAATGATGACACTAAAAACACAAATATTTCTGAAAGTGAAAAATCACTTAAATTTCTTAAAAGCTTAGTCAGATGTGATTTACCTGGGCATGCTAACCCAAAGAAATGGTTCCACAGTTCCCAGATAATCATAAAATGAAGGACAGAGTTTCTTTATGGAAAACATCCTATCCCAATATGTTTCCAAGCTGAAATCAGGGAATTTCTGGCAAGGGTCTATAAACTGATCATTATAATTATACAACTGCATGCAGAGAAAGACTGTCTCTAAAGAACTAAGAATATAAGATATATAGGTTTAAATAGGAATTTAAATATGAACCAGGATGCTTAGAATCAATACCTCAAATGATACTTAGTTATTGATGCACATTCTAAAACACAGTAGTCAGAAGAACACCAACTAGATATAGGACACTGGGCAAGCAGCTGAAAGTATCTAAATTCCTCCTCAAAGATGGTGTCACTCTAACGACAACAACAACAAGCCCTATACCGCCTATCCTACAGGATTTTGTTTTTAAAGATGTAATTAAATTTTAAAAAGAACCTGAAGATATAGAACAAATTCACATGTAAGGTAATAACACAATCTTAGGACAAGACTACTAGATATCTAAAAAGTGTCTTGAATTTTCTAAAGGGAAATGAGAAATGACAAATAAATAACCACATACTACTGATCTGAATTGAGTGCTGAAATCTGAACAGAACATAAAAATAGCAATGATACAAACAGCTGCATTTGGGACGGGAGGTTCAGCAGGAATAGGAACGCATAAGCTAATGCATTCAGAAATGCACCAGGGAGCCCCCCAGGGAAAATGCAGAAGATAACACAGTTCTGTTTTAAAGAGTTTTAAAGTGAGCCAGTCAGTGCAAGTCTGGTCCTCCTGCCTCTCTGGCAGATACCAGGAGCTTTATCAGCTTCAGATGCCATGCAATTTCTAGCCTCTCAACTGGATACCCAGGTGGGCACGGAGGGAAGGGCAACGGACCATGACTAACAGAGGCGCTCCATAAATGACTGCCCTAAAGCACGCTGAAATCAGGAGTGCTGGGAATGGGGAATATCTGACAGTCTCTTTTCAATTCAGTCTCCCCACCGCTAGGCTAGCCTGGCGGGTTCACCCCAGCCTGTTCCCACACAAGCTGCATATGTGCTGGTTTACCAGTTTTCCCCTAAACTGAAAAGTGCTCTCTTCTACTTAGCCACGAGCTGTCTCTCTCAGAAGATGGGACCAAAGAGTTTCTATTTTTAAAAAGCTGCTTGGGGGATTGTAATGCATGATAGCCAAGTCTATGTCACTCCTAAGTTTTTATATTATTGTGCCTTCTGTTGCAATTATTTTTAGTATCTGGGTAAATCTTTAACTTCTTCACTTAGATTGAAAACTCCTAGAAGGCAGAAGTACCCCTGCTGGTACTTAAGAAAGAGTCTAGGGACTTCCCTGGTAGCCCAGTGGTTAAGACTCCACACTCCCAATGCAGGGGGCCCGGGTTCAATCCCTGGTCGGGGAACTAAGATCCCACATGACTCATGGCGCGGCCAAAAAAGTCTGGTACACAGTAAGCATCAGTAAAGCTGACTCACTCAATATATGCTATCAAACAGAATAACTGAATGAGTGAATGAATGAATGCCATGGTTTGAGGGACGTCATAGGGCCAGTTTTTCTACTGGCCTGCCACTGTACCCTCAAACCCCCATCACTTACATTTTGGGCACTGTTTCCAGACAATGCCTATTAAAGTATAAGTTTCCTGGGAGGGATAACATCAGTTGAGCAGTACAGAGGCAGAGCATGAGGGGATAGAGGGACACAGGGAAGAGATAAAAGCCTGTTCCAGGAAAGGCCCAAAGTATTTGGTACTGAGTACCAAGGCTCAGGAAGGGTAGGTAGAGGATGTTGAAACAAACCCTGCTTCTTCCCAATTTGTCTAGGGCTGGCTGTAAATTGAGAGAAGAAGGGAGAGAGGAGGAATGAAAGATCTGGAGCCAACTTTCAAAAGTGAATATGCTAAAGAATTAAAAAATACAGTTCAAATTCCCATACCACCACGTCCAAGGGTCTAACTTAGCGTGTGTACCAGAATTTTGTTGTATTGCCTGAGTGATTGAATCCTTAGTTAGAGTTTGGGAATATTTGTTAATGTTGCAATTGTATTACAATATTGTACTGAAATTTTATAACACCATTACCATAACTACTTTTAAAAGAAAAGAGATGGACAAAAATTCCTATTAGGGAAAGCAAGGTACATTTTTTAGAAGAAATACATGGATGACCTTGGAGTGGAGTGAGACTCTGAGCACAGGCTCAGTAAGAAAATATGGTGGCTGGACTTCCCTGATGGCGCAGTGGTTAAGAATCCGCCTGCTAATGCAGGGGACACGGGTTCAAGCCCTGGTCTGGGAAGATCCTACATGCTGTGGAGCAACTAAGCCCATGTGCCACAACTACTGAGCCTGCGCTCTAGAGCCCGTGAGCCACAACTACTGAAGCCCACGTGCCTAGAGCCCGTGCTCTGCAACAAGAGAAGCCACTGCAATGAGAAGCCTGCACACTGCAATGAAGAGTAGCCCCCGCTCACCGCAACTAGAGAGAGCCCGTGCACAGCAACAAAGACTCAACGCAGCCAAAAATAAATAAATAAATAAATTTATAAAAAAGAAAATATGGTGGCTAAATCATGAATGAGAAGAAGAGAGGGATCTGTTGTTGCTCCAGAGAGAAAGTGGGAAGAACAAAAAGGAAAGAAGGCAAAGAAAGAAGCCCAAAAGGCTGGGCCCTGCATGGCCAGTAAGAGGAAAGCCCAAGTGGCAAAAACAAATGTGGATTCAAGAGCTGGAGGCTAAGGACACAGCTGACATCTGAGAAACAGACACAGCAAATGATTTCCATGTCCAGGTGGATGGGCCAAAGAACCACCTATGCCTTGTCAATCTGGTAAGAGTTTAGTTGCTACAATGAGTAACCCATTTACAATAAATGCGCTCTATCCCTCGATCTCACTATTTAGAAAAAAGTGCTTGAAAATGTTATGGAGTTAAATTGCAGGAGAGGAAGCAACTGAGCTCTTCGTTCATCCACTAACTCACCTATTATTCAACAATTATGTATGTGGTGTCCACAGAGGAACTGGGAGAGACTCCAATGAGCACGGTAAAGAGGGTCCTGGCTCTCCTGACACCCCCGATCCCACTGACATTTCTTGGTTTCTGCTTGCACTGATAGTAGCTACCTTTGAGCTTTTTTCTCTACCTCTATTATCCCAACCTTCTTTGAACAAAATCACCTAACAATTTCCTAAAACAATCTCTAGAACAAAGAACAACATGCAGAGAGCCCGGGATCTGTAGGAAAGCAGCATGAAGGACAGTTTGTATCTAATAGCTCCTTTCTTATATGTTTCTAGCATGACTTGTTATTTGTTCATTATTGCTCTTGTTTTACATCTACAATCATCTGAAGTCAGCTGCAATATAACTGAAAAACATGACTGTCTTAGGGAGCCATCACCTAGATGCTATTTAACTAGGAGCAGCATGTTATAGGAAAAAGCATCTGACTCAGCATCGAAAGGACCAGGCTCTAGTCCTGGACTGGCTACTCGTAACTTTATGACTTGAGACAGCTGTTTATCCTTTTTGTGCCTTACTTTTATCATCTGTAAAATGAGGGGCTGGATCAGATGCTCCTTGAGGTGCTTTCCTACTCTAAGAATTTTTTGCTCTAAAGTTTTATAGTAAAAAAAATTATTATAAGTTAAATATTTTCTAACTCTGACAGTTAAAAAAATGTAGCACCCATTCTGAACATTTAAAAATAGACACTTGAAAATAATTCACAGATATGAGACAAGAAGTTCTAAGAGGATCTTTAAAAAAAATTGGCACATAATGCTATTATGAAATCCCCATTTAGTGCTTTTATATTTAAATAGTTTAATTGGAATGGAATCTCAAGTTCTTCAGATTTTTCTTCTACAAGTTTCTTCTGGCATGTAAATTTCACAGACCACTTTTACCTTTAACATCTTAGTTGCCACTCCCTCTATGCCCTCACTCATGATGCTTCCCCTTTCCAACACCTCCAATTTCTCTTCTTTATCCAACAAATCCAGCTTTGAGTAAGTTATCATCCCAATTCCTTAGATCAATCACTAGGTCCTGAAAATTTAGACATAAATTGTGAAAGAGCTTTTTTTTCCCCCCACTGAAGATTTCCCCCAGCATACTGTAGGAAAGGAAAACTGTCTAGGTCACCCTCCTGCTTAAAAACCTTCAGGAATTCACCTTTATTTACCTAAGAACGCCTAAACTCCTTGCCCTAGCATTTAAGGCCTTCCACAAGTTGATGAACTTGACAACCACATGCTTGATGATTTCCAGCCACACGTAATGCCATTACCTCATCTCCCTCTTTCTACCTAGGAACATCCTACTTCCTGTTCAGAGCCCAGCAAGACCCATCTTCCTGATAAAGCCTTTCCGGACACTCTGTAGGAGCCTCCCCAGTTACTTCCCTCTACTAAGTTCTCAGCAGCAGAAGGAGATGCATTACAAAGTTTATAATGTTAATCCATACCTGTACTGTTTCTAGATCTCGTTTTCCCCACAAAACTGAGTTCTTTGAGGACAAGGGGCCATGTGTCAGGCACCTAAGTATTCTCCCCAGGGCCTGATGCTGTCACAGGGATGCACAACTCCAGGGGGCGCCATTCCCTTCTACATGACGATGCTTTCATAAACCATTCATCCAATTTTTCACCCAGAAGGAATAACAGAGTTGCTGGTAGAAAAGTGATTAAACGTAAGACCATGAACTGCTCCCTCCAGCTCCCCCAACCGATAAACAAATGGCTCCTTCTACATCTATGATTTCGGTTCAAGAATGCAAAGTTGACCTTGGAAATGAAAAGAAGAAAATGTATTTGATTTTAGGATGATGGAACAAAGAAAGTTTTATTTGAAGGCAAATTCTGTGTCATTCACAAGCCTAAGAGGGAGCTGATATAAAGGTGTCAAAAACCTCTAAAGAAGGTGTGGGGGAAGGGAGGAATCACCCTTGCCAGGTCTGCCTTCCCAGATGAATGCTCCCTGTCTCCCTAATTAACATTCCACGTGCAGACAGTGATTTCTCTCAATGAGAATTACTACCGCATAAGCCAAATTCTGTCTTCTAAATTGTAAGATGGTCCAGGGTGCAATGATACTACATCAAAGGATAAGGGAAAAAGCATAATACTTGCTTCCTTTAAAAAAGGAAAGCATGTACATTGGTATATTTTAATCAAAAATTGTTTTTCGCTTATAATTTTCCATTACAATTTTCTAGTTTGGGATGTAACAGAGAAAAACAGTGATTATCATATATTATAAGTAGATGAGATGATTCCAGTGAACAGCATTTTTAGAGCTTATTTCTGGATTCTTCAGGAGGAAAGATGTCCTACATAAACATACTAGAAGGATTTTCATGGCATAAGTAATAGTACCTGTTTTCTTCCCTAAGGTCATTTTCCATGGCTTGAGTCTCCCGCCCCAACTTCTGGGATCTTGTGTAGTCTCTCCAGGCCCGCAGGACCTTCAGTTGCAACTTCCAGTCAGACAGGGTCCCAGCTTTCCCCAGCTTAATCCTATGATCAAGAATCAGCTTGTGCCAGGCAGAGAAATACCGTTTTTGACACTGCAATGGAAACATTGGAAAATCAGCACTAGGGTTTCTAATATCTACTAGTGAGAACCCTCTCCTCAGATATCCCCCTCACACTTTTTCTGACAAATCTAGGAACTGTTGTCTTGATGGAAGGGGAACAGACAATTGCTTTATGCTCAAATGACAAGAAATATTCAAGTCATGCAACAAAGGCACTATCAGCCTCATGGCAAACTAAAACATTTAATTCTCATTGTAAGGCACCAGTCCTATGCAGAGCTGGAGTAACTGTCACAACTAAGATCTAAGTTAAGGGGCTTGTTTGAGAGGCTTGAAAGGCCTGCTTCCAACAGATCTCCCCTGCCAGGCTGTCTTGGAGTTTAAAATACCATTAACCATTATCACCACTGATGTCCTGCACAAATGAACATGGGAGATCCCATAGGATGGAATGGGGTCTCTGGTCCCTGGGAACAAGATGACTAAAAACAGCTTCAGCTGGGCTACCACTGACCGTGTCAGGGCTTTGGTGAACACTCCTAGAGAAGCTAGATACGCGGGCTGCTTGCGTTCTTCCACTATATGTATCTGACAAAAAATCAGACAAGGTCTACTGACCCTAAGCATGTCCCCAGAGAAGTACTTATGGTCCTAGGCTAAGAAAATCTCTGCGATCTAGGCCTTGCCTACATCTTCTACCTTCACAGCAAACTTTATGCTCCTACTATATCAAATTACTTTCAGCTCTTGGCCTTATACCAGCCACACTGTTCCGTGCTTTTCTATCTATGGTCATAGTAATTTCTCTGTCCTTTTCTGCCCTCTCTCTGCCTATTTCAAGAGTCACCTCTCTCAGGAAGCCCTCCCAATACCAATCACTCTCCCCACATGTAAGTGCCCTTCCACTGTGTTCCCAGAGCAACCTATGCTTTCTTTAGTCAAAATGGTCATCACACTGTGTTATAATCACCTGTTTACCAGTTTCCACAAGACTGTGAGCCTCCAGAAGGAGGGACTGGCAGATCTGAGAGTACCACGTGTGAGGAGCACTAAAACAGAAAGTAACCTCATAGGAAGTGACTCTGGGAGGTACAGGAGATGCCTGCTGACCAGCTTCGAGAACTTGGTAGCCATATCAGGGTCAGCCCTATTTATTGCTTCTTTCTCTTTAAAAATACTTGTCTTTCACTATTTCAACATTTAGTAAGTTGTGTTTGAATTTGGGAATTCTGAACAAAGTTGTTTAAGATATAATCTCTATTTTTGAGAGGTTACAGGGAGAGAGAATATATAAATTAAAAGACCAATAACATTAGAGAGCACAGGCTAGACTTCTTAGAAATAGCCCATTTGGCCTGAAATATTTTCTACAAAAGAAACCAATTATATTCCCATTTAGACAAACTACAAAATCTTCTTTATTATAATTTTCCATTAGGAGAAACCATGGTAGTCTTTAAAAAGCCCTTGTTCCCTTTCCATTATGTCAAATGAGGGCACGTTTCCTAGACCTTCGCCTTAGATTCTGTGGAAGGAAAAGAGGGAAGGAGGGAGAGAGCAAGAGAACAGGGAGGAAGGGAGGAATGGATGAAGGGAAATTTGCTGAATATAAGATACGCCTTCAGTCATAACAAGGAAAAGACACACAGCTGCCTGGTTGAGAGGGTATGCTTTTTGCATTATTATTTGCTTATCTATCCCGCAAAATACAGCATGGAAAAAAAAAAAACCAGTGTTAACTTGTGCACCATAGTCAAAAGAAAATATATCTATTTACCAGATTCATTTAAGAGATTCTTCTTAAAAGACTTGATGAAATAGTCTATGTATGGGTAGTTATCTCTAATTTTAACTCCTGGAATATTTCTAATGATGAAATAGTACAAACATAATCCACCTTGACAATAATAGCACTATTAATAGTGTCCTTCTTGGATTTCCACATTTTTTTTCTCTAGTCCAAAGCATTTCACATGTACTATTTTATTGACTCATAGACCATTATTACAAAATAGAGAGGCTGTAGATATTATTATGATTTACCTTACCCAGCCAAACTTCAAATAGAGAACGGATAATGACTATATTCACAAAGCAAAGAGTTAGTGGTATACCTAAGGCTAAATCCGAAACGTTCAGGCAGCCTGATGACCCTAATCTACTAGGCAAAAAGTCTCTTTTAAAGAGGAAGAACAAATTACTTGCTTTTTTCTGAAAGAGAAAGAACTTGATATACAACTTACTACAGTAGAAAAGCACTGCTGGAAAATATCTGAATTTAAGAGGGGGAAAATTTGAGTCTGTAAATGCCATAGTCAATATATTTCTTTAAAAATACTTAAGTTTAGACTGTGAGAGCAAAATGATCGGTTTTGAAGGTCTATAATTCAGTTTCACTACACAGAAGTTAATAGCAGCAAAGTGACATACTCATACAGTAACTGCTTTCTTGAAATCAACTTGCCATTGGTTTTTTTTTTCCTGCCTACTCAAAAGAGCAATCCCATTTAAATTAAATTAAAAAAATAAAAGTATGAATCAAGAATAGCCACTCAGTTATTCTTGATTCACAGCAAACATTATTTAGGCAAACAGGAGTCCCATAAATGTGCTTGGAGGAAAATACTTGGGAAAGGAAAACATTCTCGGTCCTGTCTTCTCTGGGAGAAGATGCTGGCACTCCACTCCTACTTAGAAGAGACAAGAAGTGGCATAGTTCACAGTCACCATCTATTCACGTTTCCTATTACCCTCCCCCAAGTGGCGTCCCTGCAGCGCTCAGGCCTGCATTTCCTCTTCAGTTCTACACTCGAACTACAGCAGTGCTCTATCCCTTTGCTCTTTGAAACAAGAATTATTATTTAAAACCACAACTGGTCAGAAGAGGAACACCTTCTGCTTAAGCCAGAGAACTTAATGTTTGAACTAGATGGGCAACTCGTCTGACCGCCCTCTGTTTCTTACCTAGTTCACTTATTTCTGCACCATGTTTTTATTTCTGATAGATTCTCAAATATAGTCATGCATTCTTTTACTAATTTCTAGCATCTCTTTATTATAGTTGTGGTGATAATTAAGGCTTGTTACAGGTAAGTAAAATACTGAAAATCACTGTAGGAAGAACTGCTCCTAAGTACATATGTACAATAATTTTTAAGATAAAATACTACAAAGTGAAATTTAGAAAGTGTTTAAGTGAAATGCTTTTCTCCTTTCAAAATCAAAATCTTCCACGAGACATCATTTGGTCATTAAGGATTCCACTAAAGAGAAGAAATGACAGCTCACCCTGCTAAATTTATTACCTGCACTGGAGTTACCCTCGTTTCGTTGGCAAGAAAAGCTCTTCCCTGAAGTGTAATCACACTGCTGTCACTGGGAATGATTGACGTTAGGTGGAACAGCAATTTGCTATCTAATCTTCATTGTAATTCTAACCCTGTCACTAGAGATGCTTGTTCTGATTAATGAAGTGGGTAACTCATCAAAATTCCTCAGCTATTTCCCTTTTGTCAGAAAGCTCAGTGATAATTGCATCAAAATTCTCAGTCATGGAAAAATAAACAATGAATTGTAAAGAGGACAAAAATGTCAACAGGTTTACAATTTATTTTTGCCGAATGGAACTAACTGTGGTGCAACTGGTGGTCAAGGGGAGCCGGACAAGGACCAAAGGTTAGAGATAAAGGGCCCAGCTGACTCCTGGCTGCTTCCAGACCCAAAGGAAGAGACAGATGCTCTAATACTACCCAAGAAAGCGGTCCTCCACTCCTTTTTTCCTTTTTGAGGACCACTATAGCTAGGCAGAAGACCCCACAGATGCTAAGAAGTATTTGATGGGTGGAGAGGAGGATCTTGTTTTTGACAAAATGAAGCCCCTGGGAAGAAGCAGCACTGAAAAGCAGTCCCCTATATCCCATCCTATCCCTGATTTTCATAATTTTGCCCCAAAGAAAAGAGAGGAAATCACTGTGTCCCCTACCACCAACCATATACACTCCTATAACTATTATACATAAATACCTTAGGGAAAATACATTCAGTTTTCAGCACACTGTGCTAAGACCTGGACTTGCTGTTGGGTTCCATGGAAAAGCCTAAACTCTGACAACCACTGCAATGTGAAATGGTAACACTGGCTACAGACAAAAGGCTACTTTTGTTATATACTGGAAGCTGTGATGCTCATTTTACTTCTGTATTTAATGTTTTCCCCTTCATTTTTTAAACTCAAAAAAAAACCCTCACTCTATTACAGAAATTTCATAAACATACCCAAAAGTAGAATAGAAGAATAAATCCCTCACTCAGCTTCAAAAATTACCAGCATTATGCTGATTTTGTTTCATTTCTCTTCCACTCACTTTTCTTTCCTGGAGTGTTTAAAAATAAATTCCAGACATCAGACATTGTATCATTTCACCCATAAATGCATTGATATGTATTACTAACAAAAGGACATTTTGTAAGTTCTTCTTAATTCTGCTAAGAAGTTTCAATCAATAATATTGCTGTATTTATCTAATTCTGTTTCACTGCAGAAGTAGCAGAATTTCAGAAAGCAACTGCTTAGTCTCATCATATTAAATTCTTAACGAATAAAATGCTCTGGGATTTTTTAAAGAAGAACGACCACAATACAGCCTATAACCTGACTAGGATAGGGCTCCTTTCCCAACAAAGCCTGAACCAATTTTCATGACCTCATGTCTTTAGGGAAGGCAGGACTACTGCTCCTCATCAGCTTCTCTTTCATCTTTCTTTCCCTTCTAGACCTTCTTCCTCCCTCTACAATCTCCACTCCCTGCCCATTCTCCCCACTCCCAGCATGCCCCACAAACATACACTATGCCAAAAGTACAGCTGACTTCAGAATATATTAGACAAATGCTGGATTCACCTCTAGGGGCCTCTGACAGTAAGATGATGATGTGATGTCATTTGTTCCTCACCCATATGGTTCTTAAGATCCTTATAAATATTCACCTGAAATTTCTAGTGTTTAGGGGAAAAGATACTCTACTCTGCATAGTTTTAGAGAATGGGCTTCATTTATGCCAAAGGCTCTTTTCTTAACTTTTTAAAAGCAGAATTTAATCAGTACTTTTTTCAAAAGACAAAAAAAGAAAATCAGATACTTTTGAATTAGAACCTCTGGGATCAAAATGGTGTTTTGAAAAGCAAAACACTGTTGCAATGTTTTGGTAAACTGGCTCTCACTGTCCCTTCTGTGAGAATGGGAAACCTGGGTTACTCACAGGGTGAGAGTAAGGAAGAGTACAATAACAAACTAAACAACCTCCTTACCAACACCAACAAAATTTTATTTGGAAATTTTCCATAGAGTGGCTGTATGAAGTTATATATAATAATGCTTCAAAGCCCTCCTAAAATGCACAGCACACAATGTCCTTGGTGATACGTTTAGACGGGAGAGTTACAAGAATCCCAATATTCTTCGTGTGTGTGCCCAACACTTCTCTTACTCTGCAGTTTTATTTGCAAAGAGGTTTTTCCTTCATTTCCTTCCCCAAACATAAGACAACATTGCTGAGATGATAGCAGCAACTGCTATGCTCAGAAATGGTTGTGTTTCAGTGCTATGTAGGCAGTCCTGCTAAAACTAAGATTTTGGGGAAGGAATCATGCTGTATAAATGAGGTTCTTAACTACAGTTTTCAACACCTTGAAAGAAAGAAAGAAAAAAAATGCAGGCTTCTCTTCCATGGATTCCCACATTCCCTCAGTTTAGTTCGGGGCAGCCTCTTGGAAGGCACTACGCCACAAGCATAACATCAACAATGCCTCCTTTGGGTCATTATTATCTTATCCTCTAACAGAGATACGTAAACAAGCAAATCAAAACCTTCCCCCCCTAGAATTAAGATTTAGTTAGTGTCAACGCATCTTTCTTTGTTTTCTTCAACTTTTACAAGCAGGAAAGAACATAGATTTTTTTATCTGAAGAAAACATAAAATGTATTTCAGAATAGGGTGAGAATTAAGAAGGCCACTTTCCAAACAGTATAAGAATTTCATACTTAATCCCTTGCTGTTTCTGCTAATTAGCACTGACATGTGGATTGCTGAATCTCCCCAAGAGATTTCACTGCAAGATCAAAGAGGAAGTAGGATAGGATGGAAGTAGAAAGTTTCTATATAAAAATAAGTGTTTTTGACAAAATAAAGAGACCTGGCAATGAAATGAGTGGGAAAGAGGCATGAACAGTGCTGCCCCTGAACTTGTGTTTTGGTAAGAGAGCCTGCTCTGTTTCTCTCAGAAAGTCTCCTATTAAATAATGTGGCCCACGCATAGCACAGGGAGATCAGCTTGGTGCTTTGTGACCACCTAGAGGGGTGGGATAGGGAGGGTGGGAGGGAGACGCAAGAGGGAGGAGATATGGGGATGTATGTATATGTATAACTGATTCACTTTGTTATAAAGCAGAAACTAACACACCATTGTAAAGCAATTATACTCCAATAAAGATGTTTAAAAATAAATAAATAAATAAAAATAAATAAATAAATTTCTGACCCACAAAAAAAAAATAAAAATAAATAATAATGTGGCGCAAATGTGATGTTAAGAAATTGTTTGGCGGAACAAACCCAGAGTCAAAGCACAAAGAATACAGGACCTACAAGGGCCTGAACTAGATCAACCCTTAGAAACAGATTATTTGAAGTCTTCCTGCGAATTATATAGCTTGCTGTTGGGTTTGTGCCAGTGAACCATTCTGAGGGTGCTGACAAGAGTTGCTATCTAACCGCTCACTGCAAGCCAGGCAGGCATTTTCCCGCTTTTTATTCTGTGGTCATATTTAGGCTGCTGAGTATCCAAGTTTCATCACCCAAAGGCAGTTTCAGGCTCCTTCAGAGCCAGGCTAGGAATGTAGACTGGGACCAAGATAATGAGCCCAGAGGGCCTGCTACTCTGGCGGTGTTTACCAGAGGACATCCTGTCTCCAGCCAAGTCTACGTAAAAGCCTGAGGAGTGTGGTAAGCGGATTTCCCCCTGTGTCTCAGTTATACCCACATACACTGGGGAAATCTAAATTAGAGGTTCACTAACAATAATACACATGAATAACATAATCACATGGAAGGGGAAGGGGAAGAAAAGAACCAACCTAAGTAACTTTGGAAAACAATTTTGGCTGAGTAAGGCTGAAAACAAAAATAACTGTACAAATATTACACTGTAGCTAGTAAATTTGTTTCCACAGCAGTATAGGTTACCAATTCTGAAACTACTTTTATAGTATACTAGGACTAAACAAATAAATAAATATAATTTAGATAATAAGCCCCAGGTATAAACAAGCAAGGGGGAAAGGCTACACTAAAACCTGCAGTGCTAGATTAGGGTTGAAGTTATCATTATGAACTCACAATTATTTTAGTATATATACAGATAGATAGAGAAATAAGTGACAATTAAGGAAAAGGGAGGAGAGCATGACCCCTGTGTTGCTGCACTGGAATTGGATGTATCAGTATGAATTAATGGATTTTAATGTGTACACAAATAGATAGACACAGAAACAAGTATAATGTGTGTGTATGTGTAGTTAGTATATGTACAACTATTTCCCAGCTCTGTCTGCTGAGAGGGCCCAGAAAACATGATACCCCAGTAGCAGTGAGCACAGCTAGTATCCAGATCTTGGTTTCCAAATATTATTCTCCAACAAATGGAACAAGGGTTCCATGTATTGATAGAAGTGGTTGATTCCAGAGCTAGGGCAGGGAAAATATAAGATGAGCCTGGAACATCTTGTGGTGCCAGAGAAATAAAGGATTTTTTCTAAAAAGGATTTTGAAAGGGCAAAAGAGTCAACCTGAAAATTTTCCCAGTGGCCAAGGTTAGAAAAATTTGAGAAACAAAGTAAAAATAATACTAGAATATAATCCATAGGATAAAGTAAATATCCACAAGTCCATACTGATACAAATAAACAACTGAATAAATGAATAAATAAATAAATGGGGGAGAAGGGACAGTTTTTCCTTCTAGAAGAATTTAAACGAATACATGGAGACAAGAAGGGAAATACAAAATCATCATTAGACAAATACCACGTTAGTTATTGTTACAGGCAAGACCCATCAATGAATACTAAAATTAATAGGTGAAAGTTTAAGGATAAACAGAATATTTGCATAGTTTTACAATATTTCCTCTAAGACATTTATGAATTACAAAGGGAAAATAGTAACTTTACAGTGGAGAAACCCAGCAGACACAATCTTAAGTGATCAAAGTTAACACCAACAGTAATAAGACATATTAACATTATGTGGAATTCCCTGGCAGTCCACTGGTTAGGACTCCGCGCTCTCACTGCCGAGGGCCTGGGTTCAACCGCTGGTCAGAGAACTAAGATACCACAAGCCGCATGGCATGGCCCCCAAAAAACAAAAACAAAACAAAAAAACAGAGATTGGTTCAAGATGGTGGAGTAGAAGGACGTGCTCTCACTCCCTCTTGAGAGAGCACTGGAATCACAACTAACTGTTGAACAATCATCAACAGGAAGACACTGGAACTCAATAAAAAAGATACCCCACATCCAAAGACAAAGAAGAAGCCACAGTGAGATGGTAGGAGGGGCACAATCACAATAAAATCAAATCACATAACTTCTGGGTGGGTGACTGACAAACTGGAGAACACTTATACCACAGAAGTCCACCCACTGGAGTGAAGGTTCTGAGCCCCACATCAGGCTTCCCAACCTGGGGGTCCGGCAACAGGACGAGGAATTCCTAGAGAATCAGACTTGGAAGACTAGCGGGATTTGATTGCAGGACTTCGACAGGACTGGGGGAAACAGAAACTCCACTCTTGGAGGGCACACACAAAGTAGTGTGCACATCAGGAACCAGGGGAAGGAGCAGTGATCCCATTGGAGACTGAACCAGACCTAGCTGCTAGTGTTGGAGGGTCTCCTGCAGAGGCGGGGGGTGGCTGTCGCTCACCGTGGGGACAAGGACACTGGCAGCAGAAGTTCTGGGAAGTACTCCTTGGCGTGACCCTCCCAGAGTCCACCATTAGCCCCACCAAAGAGCCGGGTAGGCTCCGGTATTGGGTCGCCTCAGGCCAAACAACCAACAGGGAGGGAACAGCCCTACCCATCAGCAGACGAGCGGATTAAAGTTTTACTGAGCTCTGCCCACCAGAGCAACACCCAGCTCTACCCACCACCAGCCCCTCCCATCAGGAAGCTTCCACAAGCCTCTTAGATAGACTCACCCACCAGAGGGCACACAGCAGAAGCAAGAAGAACTACAATCCTGCAGCCTGTGGAACAAAAACCACATTCACAGAAAGATAGACAAGATAAAAAGGCAGAGGGCTATGTACCAGATGAAGGAACAAGATAAACGCCAGAAAAACAACTAAATGAAGTGGAGATAGGCAACCTTCCAGAAAAAGAATTCAGAATAATGATAGTGAAGATGATCCAGGACCTCGGAAAAAGAATGGAGGAAAAGATCCAGAAGATGCAAGAAATGTTTAACAAAGACCTAGAAGAATTAAAGAACAAACAAACAGAAATGAACAATACAATAACTGAAATGAAAAATACACTAGAAGGAATCAATAGCAGAATAACTGAGGCAGAAGAACGGATAAGTGACCTGGAAGACAGAATGGTGGAATTCACTTCTGCAGAACAGAAGAAAGAAAAAAGAATGAAAAGAAATGAAGACAGCCTAAGGGACCTCTGGGACAACATTAAATGCAATAACATTCACATTACAGGGGTCCCAGAAGGAGAAGAGAGAGAGAAAGGACCAGAGAAAATATTTGAAGAGATTATAGTCAAAAACTTCCCTAACATGGGAAAGGAAATAGCCACCCAAGTCCAGGAAGCGCAGAGAGTCCAAGGCAGGATAAACCCAAGGAGGAACACGCCGAGACACATAGTAATCAAATTGACAAAAATTAAAGACAAAGAAAAATTATTGAAAGCAACAAGGGAAAAATGACAAATAACATACAAGGGAACTCCCATAAGGCTAACAGCTGATTTCTCAGCAGAAACTCTACAAGCCAGAAGGGAGTGGCATGATATACTTAAAGTGATGAAAACAAAGAACCTAAAACCAAGATTACTCTACCCAGCAAGGATCTCATTCAGATCTGATGGAGAAATCAGAAGCTTTACAGACAAGCAAAAGCTAAGAGAATTCAGCACCACCAAACCAGCTCTACAACAAATGCTAAACGAACTTCTCTAAGTGGGAAACACGGGAGAAGAAAAGGACCTACAAAAACACACCCATAACACTTAAGAAAATGGTAATAGGAACATACATATCTATAATTACTTTAAAAGTGAATGGATTAAATACTCCAACCAAAAGACACAGGCTTGCTGAATGTATACAAAAACAAGACCCATATTTATGCTGTCTACAGGAGACCACTTCAGACCTAGGGACACACACAGACTGAAAGTGACGGGATGGAAAAAGATATCCCGTGTAAATGGAAATCAAAAGAAAGCTGGAGTAGCAATACTCATATCAGATAAAATAGACTTTAAAATAAAGAATGTTACAAGAGACAAGGAAGGACACTACATAATGATCAAGGGATCAATCCAAGAAGAAGATATAACAATTATAAATATATATGCACCCAACATAGGAGCACCTCAATACATAAGGCAACTGCTAACAGCTATAAAAGAGGAAATCGACAGTAACACGATATTAGTGGGGGACTTTAACACCTCACTTACACCAATGGACAGATCATCCAAAATGAAAATAAATAAGGAAACAGAAGCTTTAAATGACACAATAGACCAGAGAGATTTAATTGATATTTATAGGACATTGCATCCAAAAACAGCAGATTACCCTTTCTTCTCAAGTGCGCATGGAACATTCTCCAGGATAGATCACATCTTGGGTCACAAATCAAGTCTCAGTAAATTTAAGAAAATTGAAATCATATCAAGCATCTTTTCAGACCACAATGCTATGAGATTAGAAATCAATTACAGGGAAAAAACCGTAAAAAACACAAATACATGGAGGCTAAACAATACG
This sequence comes from Eubalaena glacialis, assembly GCF_028564815.1. NCBI lineage: Eukaryota > Metazoa > Chordata > Mammalia > Artiodactyla > Balaenidae > Eubalaena > Eubalaena glacialis. The sequence continues at coordinate 61,536,223 of NC_083721.1, forward strand.
TTACTAAATAACTAAGAGATCACTGAAGAAATCAAAGAGGAAATCAAAAAATACCTAGAGACAAATGACAACGAAAACACGATGATCCAAAACCTATGGGATGCAGCAAAAGCAGTTCTAAGAGGGAAGTATATAGCAATACAAGCTTACCTCAAGAAACAAGAAACATCTCAAATAAACACTCTAACCTTACACCTAAAGGAACTAGAGAAACAAGAACAAACAAAACCCAAAGTTAGTAGAAGGAAAGAAATCATAAAGATCAGGGCAGAAATAAATGAAATAGAAACAAAGAAAATAATAGCAAGGATCAATAAAACTAAAAGCTGCTTCTTTGAGAAGATAAACAAAATTGAGAAACCATTAGCCAGACTCATCAAGAAAAAGAGGGAGAGGAATCAAATCAATAAAATTAGAATGAAAAAGGAGAAGTTACAACAGACACCGCAGAAATACAAAGCATCCTAAGGGACTACTACAAGCAACTCTATGCCAATAAAATGGACAACCTGGAAGAAATGGACAAATTCTTAGAAAGGTATAACCCTCCAAGGCTGAACCAGGAAGAAATAGAAAATATGAACAGACCAATCACAAGAAATGAAATTGAAACTGTGATTAAAAATCTTCCAACAAACAAAAGTCCAGGACCAGATGGCTTCACAGGTGAATTCTATCAAACATTTAGAGAAGAGCTAACACCCATCCTTCTCAAACTCTTCCAAAAAATTGCAGAGGAAGGAACACTCCCTGACTCCTTCTGCGAGGCCACCATCACCCTGATACCAAAACCAGACAAAGATACTACAAAAAAAGAAAATTACACACCAATATCACTGATGAATATAGATGCAAAAATCCTCAACAAAATACTAGCAAACAGAATCCAACAGCTCATTAAAAGGCTCATAAACCATGATCAAGTGGGATTTATCCTAGGGATACAAGGATTCTTCAATATACGTAAATCAATCAATATGATACACCATAGTAACAAATTGAAGCATAAAAACCATATGATCATCTCAATAGATGCAAAAAAGCTTTTGACAAAATTCAACACCCATTTATGATAAACACTCTCCAGAAAGTGGGCACAGAGGGAACCTACCTCAACATAATAAAGGCCATATACGACAAACCCACAGCAAACATCATTCTCAATGGTGAAAAACTGAAAGCATTTCCTCTAAGATCAGGAACAAGACAAGGATGACCACTCTCACCACTTTTATTCAACATAGTTTTGGAAGTCCTAGCCATGGCAATCAGAGAAGAAAAAGAAATAAAAGGAATCCAAATTGGAAAAGAAGAAGTAAAACTGTCACTGTTTGCAGATGACATGATACTATACATAGAGAATCCTCAAAATGCCACCAGAAAACTACTAGAGCTAATCAATGAATTTGGTAAAGTTGCAGGATGCAAAATTAATGCACAGAAATCTCTTGCATTCCTATACACTAATGATGAAAAATCTGAAAGAGAAATTAAGGAAACACTCCCATTTACCACTGCAACAAAGAGGATAAAATACCTAGGAATAAACCTACCTAGGGAGACAAAATACCTATATGCAGAAAACTATAAGACACTGATGAAAGAAATGAAAGATGATACCAACAGATGGAGAGATATACCATGTTCTTGGATTGGAAGAATCAATATTGTGAAAATGACTATACTACCGAAAGCAATCTACAGATTCAATGCAATCCCTATCAAATTACCAATGGCATTTTTTACAGAACTAGAACAAAAAATCTTAAAATTTGTATGGAGACACAAAAGACCCCGAATAGCCAAAGCAGTCTTGAGGGAAAAAAACGGAGCTGGAGGAATCAGACTCCCTGACTTCAGACTATACTACAAAGCTACAGTCATCAAGACAATATGGTACTGGCACAAAAACAGAAACATAGATCAATGGAACAAGATAGAAAGCCCAGAGATAAACCCACGCACCTATGGTCAACTCATCTATGACAAAGGAGGCAAGGATATACAATGGAGAAAAGACAGTCTCTTCAATAAGTGGTGCTGGGAAAACTGGACAGCTACATGTAAAAAAATGAAATTAGAACACTCCCTAACACCATACACAAAAATAAACTCAAAATGGATTAGAGACCTAAATGTAAGACTGGACACTATAAAACTCTTAGAGGAAAACATAGGAAGAACACTCTTTGACATAAATCACAGCAAGATCTTTTTGATCCACCTCCTAGAGTAATGGAAATAAAAACAAAAATAAACAAATGGGACCTAATGAAACTTAAAAACTTTTGCACAGCAAAGGAAACCATAAACAAGACGAAAAGACAACCCTCAGAATGGGAGAAAATATTTGCAAACGAATCAACGGACAAAGGATTAATCTCCAAAATATATAAACAGTTCATGCAGCTCAATATTAAAGAAACAAACAACCCAATCGAAAAATGGGCAGAAGACCTAAATAGACATTTCTCCAAAGAAGACATACAGATGGCCAAGAAGCACATGAAAAGCTGCTCAACATCACTAATTATTAGAGAAATGCAAATCAAAACTACAATGAGGTATCACCTCACACCAGTTAGAATGGGCATCATCAGAAAATCTACAAACAACAAATGCTGGAGAAGGTGTGGAGAAAAGGGAACCCTCTTGCACTGTTGGTGGGAATGTAAATTAATGCAGCCACTATGGAGAACAGTATGGAGGTTCCTTAAAAAACTAAAAATAGAATTACCATATGACCCAGCAATCCCACTGCTGGGTATATACCCAGAGAAAACCATAATTCAAAAAGACACATGCACCCCAATGTTCACTGCAGCACTATTTACAATAGCCAGGTTATGAAAGCAACCTAAATGCCTATCGACAGATGAATGGATAAAGAAGTTGTGGTACATATATACAATGGAATATTACTCAGCCATAAAAAGGAATGAAATTGAGTCATTTGTTGAGACGTGGATGGATCTAGAGACTGTCATACAGAGTGAAGTAAGTCAGAAAGAGAAAAACAAATATCGTATATTAATGCATGTGTGTGGAAACTAGAAAAATGGTACAGATGAACCGGTTTGCAGGGCAGAAGTTGAGACACAGATGTAGAGAACAAACGTATGGACACCAAGGAGGGAAAGCCGCGGGGGGGTGGGGATGGTGGTGTGTTGAATTGGGCAATTGGGATTGACATGTATACACTGATGTGTATAAAATTGATGACTAATAAGAATCTGCTGTATAAAAAAAAAATAAAATAAAATTCAAAAATTAAAAAACAAAACACAAAAAACAACAAAAGAAACCATTAAGTATACCTGATATTATAGTGTCAGGGGCACTGCATCACTTCTTGTAGTATTCTTACCAGTAATGCATAATCTCAATCTAAACAGAAGAGAACATCGGAAAACCCCAAATTGAAAGACATTCTACAAAATACCTGACCAGTATTCTTCAAAACTGTCAAGGTCATAAAAGAAAAGGGAAGATTGAGGAACGATTACAAACTGGAGGAGACTAAGGAGACACGACAAGCAAATGCAGCATGAAATTACAGATCAAGTCCTGAAACAGAAAAAAGACCTTAGAGGAAAAATAGGTGACATTCTAAAAAGTCTTGTTAATTGTACTTAATGGTATTTTACCAGTGTTAATTTCCTAGTTTTGATAATTAAACTATGGTTATGTAAGATGTTAACATTGAGGAGAGCTGGGTGAAGGGTATTCAGGAACTCCATGTACTATTTTTTGCAATTTTTCTGTATGTCTAAAATTATTTCAAAATAAAGACTCAAAAATATAGGTTCAAATCAAGCAGAATCTGTGGCAAAGTAGAGATAATTTATTCATATTGACTCATTTTTAAATATACCAGCTGATCCTTTTAAAGCTGAGTAATCTGTTTTGGTAGGCCACTAATTTTGAAAAACTCTTTTTGTGTGTCTAAAATTCATACCTAGCACTTCTTTCTAAAACATATATAGTCAGCCCTCTGTATCTGCAAGCTCTACATCTGTGGATTCAACCAACCATGGATAGAAAACATTCGGAAAAAAAAAAATTTCCAGAAAGTTCCAAAAAGCAAAACTTGATTTGCCAGGCTGGCAACTATTTACATAGCATTTACATCTATTTACATAGCATTTACGCTGTATTAGGTGTTGACCTGGAACAAACAGACTGCCAGGTTTTACTCCAGCAAAGATGGATTTATTTGGAGTCAGCAAAGAATTGCAATTTGGGATCTCCAGCCTTGGTAATCCATGTGTAAGTTCTTTCAGGGCAAGGGGAGGAGAACTCTTATAGAGGGAAAAGTAAATTGGGAGGGCTGTAGTAGGCAGAGTCCATGGCTTTTCATTGGCTGAGTTCATGCCAGGAAATAAGAGTTTTTCTTCTTCCTTTTGGGCTCTGCTATTGTCACAGGGCATGAGAGCTCCCCCTTCTGGTCTTCTGACTCTACTTAATTCAGGTTTCTATTTATTAATTTTTTACATAGGTGTTATAAGTAATCTAGAGATGATTTAAAGTATACAGGAGTATGTGAATAGGTTATATGCAAATGCTATGCTATTTTATGTAAGGGATTTGAGCATCCACAGATTTTGGTATTTGCAGGGGATCCTGGAACCAATCCCCCTTGGATACCAAGGGACGACTGTATTACTTCTTCTTGCACAGTGGACTTCAATAAAATTAAAAACTTAATCTTATAGGGAACACACATCTTATCCATCTCTCATTGGTTGGGGAACAAACATATCATGGCCCTTTTTCCTTATGTCTTCTCAAGATGGCCCCCTCTGTACCCATTTCCTTTCCTATTTTCTTTCAGAAATCTGAACTGTTACTGCAGGAGGGCACATTAACTCCATCCGTCTCATGCAGGGGACGCAGCATCCAAAAGCCTTTGCCCATCTTTCCCAAAATGTTAGTCCCAACTCTTAATAGTTCCTCCTACACTTGCCTCTGCCTATTCCTAAAGCCAAAACTCTGACCAAACTCATTGTTTTATATTTGAATAATTATGACTTCTTGCCTATCAGTCCAAAATGCTACCATCAAACGTGTCTAGCATTTTTAAAGAATTGCTTTGACTACTTTACTTTTTCCCTCCTATCTTAGTTATCCATATCATATTCACAGGCCTGTTTTTGATTTCTAGGTCCCTTTTAGTCTATCCTACATTTATCAAGCTCCCTCAATCTCTTCCTGACATTCTTTTCTCTTGTTAAATCCATTCATTTATACATTCATTCCATTAACTGTCACTGAATTTCATCAACGCCCAAGGCCTTGGAGTGGATGTTGTAGGAGATATAAAATATACATATTTATCTTTTCTCATCTGACCACCTCGTTTACAAATGTTCCAAGTAATTCCTTTCACCTGAAATGTTTATAAACCCCAAATTTATAGTGTTATCAATCCCACTTCACTGAAAAAAATTTCTGCCTAAGTAGCCTGGGGAGGATGCTCATTAGTCAATAAAAAATTGGCCAGTTAATTTTACAAAAAGTGAAACTAAAGAAAGGGATAGAAGAGTAAAATAAAATGCAGACCATTAAAAGTAGAAGCACAAACATGTCATTGTTTAGGATCTGAGCTACCAAAAGGCAAGTAACTTTCTGAATAATTCTTCTGAATAATCCAGAACACAATAGTCCATAAGACTGTCAAAGTGGAAGCTACACTTTCAAACTGCCAGAGATCTACATTAGTACTTGCATGCAATTCTAAAAAGGGTAATTTAGGAAGACATCCCAAATTCATACCCCAATTTCCCAGGATCACATGGAGTATATAAGAATAGCCCTGAATAGAGGATTGAAGCACTCCCCTGTGTACTAAGCCAGCTGGGTAGCACAGAACAAATGGTGTGGGCAACTTTGGTATTTGTAACAAGGCTCAACTGGGCTTAGTGTTACACTGTCCATCTCTGATGGAGCCCTTTGTCATTTATGCTACAGAATGCTGAACAAAGAGACATTACAATTCCTACCTGGTGATTTTCCTTGAAAGTTTGGATTAATAACTCTTTCAGTTTCTTCTTTCTTTCTTTTGCCATTTTTTCTTCATCCAGAAGAATATGAACACTTTGAAACATGCCTTTCTCTGGATTTTTTGGAGAATTTTCTTCTTGCTTTTTCTTCTCTCTATTAATAACAATTAAAAAACACAAATATGAATAATAGACTTAACAATGAGTAATTAGAACATACCATAGTGGAATGAACACTGAATTTTCCATCAGAAGATAGAGATTTTTAGATCTGGCCCTAAAACTACAAAGTAGGGTGATTTTTTTTGAGATTCAGTTTATTCCTTTATAAAATACAGTTAAATGAAATAAAATTATTATAATGTACTCTGAAAAGGAGAAAGCCTTATATATATTTTAGTAAAGTATTTTTATTGAGTTTAACATTGAGTGATACCTTGATCAAAATTTGAGAGATAACAACTATCAGGTATTCTCTAATATAGACATAAGTTCCCTCTCTTCTTACAAGGGGAGACAAAACAGGACCCTCAGGTAAGAAAGGAATGACATTTTTCCCACAAGGTTTTTACAAGGTTTCTAGGAAGAAAAATAATAAAAGAATCAGATGTTACTGAATAAGGAGAAAATGGAATTTATATTAATTCTAAAATAGCTGTAAAGAGAAAAACTAGAACTTAATAACAATAAGGAAAAGGACTTCAGGCAAGTTAACAAGAATCTCTTAGTAACTTTGTTGCTCATATTTCTGGTTATCTCTTTCTCAATCACCTACCTTTTCTTTCTCATCCAGGTCATCCCTCTTACACTCAGCAATCCAAGCCAGCTCACAGCCATTGCCTTCTTATTGCAGTGTATTAAACTACACAGGTATGTGTAAGTGTATAAGGTATATATTTTATCAATGATGTAGTAAAGATAGCATCTAGTCAGGAATCTGGATTCATGGGTTCTGGCCACAGATCAGCTGTGAAAACTCAGGCAAGTCACCCAGTCTTTCTGAATTTCACTTTACAGTTGTGGAAACTCAAATTGAGAGAGGGATGCCAGAATAATCTATAGACATTCATTCATTAATTATCATATATAATACAGGGGGCACACAATCTTATTACTGGTGATATGAACCATCATTTGGTTAAGGTGGTTTCTCCAGTGTAAAGTTGCTATTTTTCCCTTTGTAATCAATAAATCTCTTAGAGAAGATACTTTGAAACTATGCAATGAAGCAGATTTAGGACATCTTACAAATAAATTTAAAAAGCCCTACCAACAATAAAATTTTATTGACTCTTTCCAAACTTACTAATGCCATAACAATGTTATATTAGATAGTTACAGACAGATCATAGTGGGCATTTAAAGAAATACAGTTCTAATACCAAGGATGTAGTCTTTTAAAAAAACATCAAAATACATATCTGTTATGAAAGCAATGTTTGCTCATTGTGCAAAACTGGAGATGTATAAAAGCCATCCATATTTCTACCCAGAAGAAAACCCTGATAACATGTCAGTGCTGTTTCATTGTACAACTAGTATTTATTAATTTCTCCAATATTTATTAATGTCTGTTATTATAAATAATATTATTTTCATTATCTTTGTGTACAAATCTTTGGATTTCTGATCACTTTCTACACTTGATCTTAGCCAAAAGGCCGAGAAGCGATTCTGATCACTTTCTTAGGGTAGTTTTCCTAGGACAGGAATTCCCCCGGTCAAGTGATAATAACATTTTTATGGCTCTTATTGTTTATTGCCAAATTGCTTTCTGGAACGTTTAAACCAGTCTGTCCACCTAGAAGTACTGCATATTACCTGTCTCACTGTATCTGTGGATAAGCTTTTTTTTTTTTGCCCACTTTTATTTATTTTTTTAAACATTTTTTTTTTTTTAAACATCTTTATTGAAGTATTTTAAACATCTTTATTGGAGTATAATTGCTTTACAATGGTGTGTTAGTTTCTGCTTTATAACAAAGTGAACCAGCTATACATATACTTATATCCCCATGTGGATAAGCTTTTAACTTTTAAAGAAATGACTGGTTAGTGAATGTCTGTTGAGTGCCCACTGTGAGCAGAACTTCCTGCTACCATCAACTATTACTTGTTTTCACAATTTATTTTAGGTCAGCCTAGATTCTTCAGGGCTTGAGAACAATCTGAAGAGCAAGGCTGACCTTAGCAAGAACTCACTAAAAAACTGGAGATTGCTTTCTGAAAGGAAAGGCCTCTGGAGGAGGCCTCAGCCTGGCACTTGGAAGAATGAAATGTACGTCCACTGCCGAGCTGTTTTAAATTGGGTAGGATGAGAGCAGTCAGGAACACAGGGGGAAAAGCTGTGTAGGCTGATGGGGGTGGAAGGGGGTGGCAGGCTAATAGGTCTTTCTGGCCCCTCAGTTTGAGTATTCAGGCACTTCAGGCACGTTGTCCTAAGGCTTTTGCAGTTTATGCACCAGTGCTGTTTCTCAGAATAAATACATTAGTTATTTCATTTATGAAGCTCATTTTCTGCATGAGGATACACAACAGCACTACATCCTGTGAGGACTGTTTTGATTTCCCTCTTATGTCAGATATTCTTTTTCTTTATCAGTGGCAGTAAGGCAATGGTGACTCTCTGTATGATTATCAGAAGATAAGACACTGAGGCAATTCACAATAGAATGAGGCACAGTTAGCAAACGTGCATAAGGAAACGTGTTCAACCTTACAAATGTTCAGGTACACAAAGAGATGCACACTAACCAACAGAATACCTACTAAAAGTGCAAAAATATTGAAAATGATGATCTCCCCCAATGCTGAGTGGGGCTCACTGTCAGCAATCGTGTAAATATGCACAACTCGTCTGGAAAGGAATTTAGCAATGTTTCAAAAGTCATAAAAAACCTGCACAATTTACCTCAGTAATTACACTCCTATGAACATAATTCAAAAGAATGAAAAAGCTCTATGCTTAAGGATGCTCACTGCACTATTGGTGAAAAATCTGAAATTAGCTGAAATGCTTACCAGTATAGGGAGTGGAAGTCATTACATAAATTATGGTAGAGGAACTCAATGGAGTAATATACAGACCTTAGGACTCCAGGCGATGTGGTTATTACAACAAGCAGAATAACAAATTAAATGTACTTTATGGTTGCAGTTAAGTTCCTAAAGGGACCAAGACCAGGAGGAAACGTGGAAAAATGAAAATAGTTAACTTGTTAAGATGGTGGACTAGTGGGTGATTTCTCTTTTGTGCTTTATTATTGCATTGTCTGTGCATTTTAAGGACCTTTAAAGTACTTCCAAAATGACTGCTTAAACAAAAATACTTCACGCTGCTCATCGTGACTGGCTTACATTTTCCATGCTTCTTCCACAGTGCGTCTCCTCTCAATTATCTCCCTCCGCAGCTTTACCATCTCCCTTTGAATCTCCTCCTCCTCTTTCTTGGCCTCTAGAGCCTTCCTTTTTTTCTCTTCTTGCACCAGATACTGAGCCTCTAAGAAGGCTGATTTTTTCAGGGTCTTTTCAATTCTCTGGCGCTCCAGTTCTTTCTCACGTCTTAAGCGATTTTCTTTTACCTTAAAGAGAATACAACAAGGGTGAAATGCAGCCTTTCAAGTAGAAAGGGATATGCAAAATCTTAGAACACATTTTGAAGTTCAGAATACAACTACTTCGAAACATTTTGGCCCAGAACCCCACCGTTTATCAGAAAAATAGGGGAAATTCATTTGTTTACTGGGTAATGGCCTACACAAAATTTTAAATGAAGTCAGGCGAGATGACTCCAAACAATTTGGGAATGATTGGCACTACAGAAAAGCTGAAAATCCAATGGGTTGGATGCTAAATTCTGGATTCTTATTTAGTAATTATTTTCAATCCATAAGATTTTCCAAGGTGTACATTACTGTTATTTATTTAGGCTCTGTCTGTATGTTAATTATAATTTAAGAAAGAATAAGGATATTTTGGAGAGGCTACTTTGTGAAGGCTAGAACAGTGATTTACTGCCTTAAAGGAGCATCACGACCTTTTATTCAATTCTATCTTTATTTGAATTTATCAATGATTCTGGATCATATTTGGAAATCAAAACCACAAACTTCACAGATATTTCTGAATAAGCACAATCATTTTTTTCAAACTCAATTCTTTAGACTAGCTATGAATTAAGGAGTGGTCCTTTCCTTCCTGCTTCACTTAACTTTACCCTTATCTTACTCTTCAGTTATGATAAGACTTCTAGATAATGGCTACCTCTTACTGAACCTTTTCTCTTCCCTTTTATCATAAATCCAAACCAGGATCATGCTTCTACTCCAGTTTCTCTCACATCCTTAGTGCTGCTTTGGCATACATCATGGTTTAAAGTAATCAGAAATTCAGTGTTATAAAAAGATAGCATACACACATATAGACATTAATTCTACTCTGGTCTTGGTTCTGGACATGTGGAAAAGACTTGGTCTTTCGGACTTCCTAAGTTACTCTACAAAGTATTGAGATGAATCTTTTTCCTATAACCTACTATTCCCTTTGGAGAAAAGAAAGTTCCCATACGCCTTTCTAATTCAAAACAGCTGAACTAGATTTAATTCAGCTCTGTCCTCCCTTTCAAATTATAATCACAAAATAAGTGAAATTTTCCACTGTCTAGAAAAGAATTATCATTATAACATTCACCAGAATATTCATGATATTAATATCTTGATGTCACAATACAAAATCCAAATTCAAGCAAAACCCAATCTACATATTTATAATAGGAAGTATCACATCCAAACTAATAAAGTTTAGCTCACCACTCTCATGGTCAAAATCAATTATCCCTCTTTTTGGTTTTCTTAAATAAATTGTTTCCTATCCTCAGCTTATGAGCATTATTTTTCTTCTGAAGTTCTTATATTTTATTTTTATTCTTTCTAACCAAACCACAGATGGCACCCTTTTTCACAATAAAGCCTAAGTCTTTATTTAAGCTTATTAAATGTGTTACACAAAAATTGCTTCCTGTTATCCATTTTAATTTTGCTTTTCCCTCCCACCTGCTTATGTCTCATCTCCATGGTAAGATGAGGATCCTTCTGCCACTTCTTGTCTTGGTTTTCATTCATTCCAAGATCTTCCAATATCCCAGAATCCACCAAGTCTTTATGGAGCAGATGGTCTATGAATTTTTGAAAGGTGGTACTTTCATCTTCTTCCTCCAAATAACCACATAAATCTGGGGGAAACATAACAACAACAAAGAAGGAAAAAATTTTTAATTTTTAAAAAATTTAATTTTAGTACAATTTCCATATTTATGTAAATAATCCTGGTACAATAAAAATACAAAGCTGTGAGTGTTCAATAAATAGTAACTGATAATGCCAGTTGGATGAATACAGCCCTCAGCAATTACCTTCAACTAAGAGGAAAAAACCTCCACTCATGAGGAATTGCCCTCACCCAAGTCACTAACTCCCTCACTGCCAAATTTAAAAGCTATTACTTTTACATTTATGTTACAAGGATCTAAACATCCTTGAGGACTCCATTGCTCTTTTTAAAAAAGGCTTTACTGTGGTATAATTGACATGCAATAAACTTGTAAATATTTAAAGTCTGCAATAAGCTTTGACATATATAGATACCAGTAAACATCATTACAATCAAGATAATGAATGTGTCTGTCAGCTGCAAAAGGGTCCTCATGCAGATTTGCAATCTCTTCCTCTCACTCTTCCCCATGCTCTTTGCCCTATCCCAGGCAACCCCAGACCTGCTTTCTGCCAACAGATTAGTTTAAATTTTCCAGAATTTGGTATCAATTAAATCATATACTATGTACTCTTTCTGGTCGTCCTTCTTTTACTCAGCATAATTATTTTGAGATTCATTCATGTTGTTGTATCAATAGTTTATCCCTTTTTATTGCTGGGTAGTATTCCACTGTATGGGCATACCACAATTTGTTCATTCATTCATCTGGGGATAAACATTTGGGTTGCTTCCAGATTTTGGCTATTACAAATAAAGTTGTTATGAACATTTGTGTACAAGTCTTTGTATGAACATTTGCTTTCTTTTCTCTTGGGAAAATGCCTAGGACTGGAATGGCTGGATCACATAAGTATGTGTTTAACTTTTTAAGAAACTGTCAAGCTGTTTTCCAAAGTGGCTATACAATTTCACATTCTCACCAGCAGTGTAGGAGGGTTCCAGTTCCTCCACATCCTTACCAAAAATTGGTATGATCAGTCTTTTAATTTAAGCCATTTTAACAGGTGCGTAGTGGTTACTCATGGTAGTTTTAATTTGCTTTTTCCTAATGACTAACAATATTGAATATTGTTCTTGATGATGTTCTATTTAGTTCCATACATTATTGAAAATGGAGTACTGACGTCTCCAACTGTTATTGCTGAATTATCTATTTCTCCCTTCAATTTTGTCAGTTTATGCTTCACATATTTTGGGGCTCTTTTGTTAGGTGCATATATATTTACACTTGTTATGTTTTCTTGATGGATTGACCCTTTTATTATTATAGAATGCCCTTCTTTGTCTTGAGTAACAATTTTTTATCTTAGAGCCTATTTTTTCTGAGATTAGTAAGCTGCTCTCACTCTCTTTTGGTTACTGTTTGCATAGTACATCTTTTTCCATCCTTTTATTTTCAAGCTGTTTGTGTCTTTGACTCTAGACTGTGTCTCCTGGGACAGCATATAGTTAGGTCATATTTTTAAGTTCATTCTGCCAGTCTCCATCTTTTGATTGGAATGTTTAATCCATTTACATGTAATGTAATTCTTGCTAAGGCAGGATTTACGCTTGTCATTTTGGTATTTGTTTTCTATATGTCTCATGTAAATGCCCCTTGTCAGGATGAAAAATTTACCTTTTATTACTAGTTTGCTGAGAGTTTTAATCAGGAATCAATTTTGTCAAGTATTTTTCCTGTACCTATTGAGATAATCATATGTTAGTTAATAATTTTTTTAAATAAATTTATTTATTTATATATTTATTTTTGGCTGTGTTGGGTCTTCATTGCTACAAGTGGGCTTTCTCTAGTTGCGGCGAGCAGGGGCTACTCTTTGTTGTGGTGGCTTCTCTTGCTGCAGAGCACGGGCTCTAGGCGTGCGGTCCTCAGCAGCTGTGGCATGCAGGCTCAGTAGTTGCGGCGCATGAGCTTAGTTGCTCCACGGCATGTGGGATCTTCCTGGACCAGGGCTCGAACCCGTGTCCCCTGCATTGGCAGGGGGATTCTTAACTACTGCACCACCAGGGAAGTCCGTTAGTTAATAATTTTGATAAACATCCTTTTTTAATGGCTAGGTAATATTTTTGTTCAATGTTTCGATCCCAAAAAAAAGTAATACTACAAGCATAAGATGAGTGAGGCCTGATAAGATACTAGAAGGTAATAACAAATCTAAGTAAAGAGATATAACTAGATATATTAGCACCATATGAAAGAAAGTAGCAGTTTCATTATATTTCAGACATGCTTCAGAATAAATATTACATAGTGAAATGCCTCATTTTAATTATGATATCATTAAACTAGAAAACATCCAGAAGGTGGCAACCAGTATATCTAGAAACAATGTGATATAAAGAACTGTTGAGAGTACTGGTGCTATTTAATCTAGGAAGACTGATGTATATGAAAGATCAGATATGATTACAACTCCCACAAGAAAAGAAAAGACTGTTCTTGAGAGAGAGAACATGATATTATTTTCTGTTGCACAAAAGGGTAAAAGTTACTGAGGACAAAATCCTAATCCTCCTAACTAAGAGAGAATTTATGAATATTAGAGCCTCACAACAGTTGATGGGCTCCTCCCAGAGTGCAGGCTCCCTATCCTGGGAGGTGTTCAGGCAGAGATTGTATTACCCCATATTAGGGATACTATAGAAGGATCTCTGTCTAAGGGGGTGAAGAGGGTAGATCAGATTAGGTGATCTTGAGGAGTCCCCTAACTTTAAGGGCTCATGACTTTGTGATTTGCGAGCTGGGGATTTTGTAGTGTCCTAAACAAGGGAAATGCTGCAAGATGAGTTCATCAGGGGTGTCTGAGCCATGCATGGCAAGATGCCACCACCATCACCATGCCTACCCTTATGCTTAGGGAAAAAAATCTTAGACTCTTTGGGTACAACTGAGGAATCCTCACAAGTTAGCTATTTAACTTGTCTGACACTAACTCTGTGTACAAGTAATAACCTCCCTTATAAAGATATATGAAGCATTTTGTAAATACAAAATGAGATATCAATGTTTAAATACAGTAAAACATTTAAAAGCCATCAAAGTAAATGGTCATCCAACAATATATGGAAAGAGGCACTCTTAAACAGCATTAATTGCCATTATAATCATAAGAAGAATTACAAATAATAGAATATTTTAATTTTAAAATAACCACGAATTTACTGAGGATATAGATAAGTAATTTAAATTGAATCAAGAAAAATTAAAACCAACTACAAAACTAAGCAAAACACAGAAAAGTCAAATAACATATCATTTATTATTCAAAACAATTAAAAAGACTTCTTGGACACATTCACTGGATGTTAAAGCTTAGCACACTTAAATAAGTTCTTACCATCGAACTTGTCATATTTCAAATACCCGTTGGCTTCTGGCACAGGAGGGATATGTGACACAGTGTCTTCAGCATCACCGTCCCCATCACTTGCTAGTTCTTGCTTAAGTTTGGTATCTAACCAGTCATTGACCAATTCCTGAGCTGTCAATAAAACAAAAACATCTTTTTACTTCGGAGACTTTCTTCATTTGCTGTTTTCATTCATTCAATAAATGTTAACTGAGCACTTATCATGTGTCAAGTACTGCTCTAGATGTTGGGAATACAGCAGTGAACAAAACAGGAAAAATAAAACCTACCACCATGAAGCTTATGTTCTAATTGGGGAAGAGAGACAATGAACAAGCAAGTCAGAAAAACAGAGCAGGAGAAGGAGAAATGGTGTACCAGAAATGAAAGATGGGTGTTGATCGTTTTAAATTAATTGGGTGGTCAAAGGAGGCCTCACTGAGAAGACATTTGAGCAAAAAAGGGAAGGAAGTGAGGGAGTGAGCCATATGGCTATGTAAGGGAAAATTAATCTGTGCAGAGGGAAAAGAAGTGCAAAGGCCCTAAGGCAGTAGAGTGTCTAGTGTATTGGAGAAACAGCACGGAGGTGGTATGGCTGGAGGAATGAGTGAAGGGAGAGTAGTTGGAGATGAGGTGGAAGAGGTAGTGTAGGGATCAGGTTTAGAGCAGTGGTTCTAGAGCAGTGGGGGTGATCTTACTCCCCAGTGGACATCTGGCAATGACTGTAGCCATTTTTGGTTATTACAACTGGGGAACTGGGTAGAGGCCAGGGATGCTGCTAAACATCCTACAATTCATAGGACAGGACCCACAACAAAAATTATCTGGCCCAAAATATCAACAGTGTTGAGGTTCAAAACACTTTGTTTAGATAAGTCTTGACAGCATTCTAGGTACTTTGGCTTTTACTCTGTATGTAATGGGAGGTTTTTGAGCAAAGAGGTAACATATTTTAAGAGCATCACTCTGATACTATGTTAAGATAGACTATACGGGGACAAGCTCAGAAGCCGGAGACAACAGTTGAGAGACAAATATCCAGAAAAGGGGTGATGATGGCCTGGACCTGAAGTGGAGGTACTAGAAATGCTCAGATTCTAGAAAATAATGTTTTGAGGTGGAGTTGACATGATTTGCTGATGGGCTGGATATGGGATGTGAGAGAAAGAACTCTGTAAGGTTTTTGGCTTAAGCAACTACAGGATGGAGATGTCATTTACCGAGACAGGGAAGACCAAGGGAGCAGCAGGTTTGGACAGAAGATCAGGAGTTCAGTATCAGATGAGTTGGGTTTGAAATGTTTATGAGACATCCAAATAGGGATGTCAAATAGGTATTGGCTATATCATCTGGATTTCAAGGGAGACGTCCAAGCTGAAGAAATAAATGTGGCTGTTGTCAGCATACAGATGGTATTTAAAGCCATAGAAATGAATGAGATCGGCAAAGGAGGAAGGTAGATAGAGAACTGGTTCAAGGACTAAGCCATGAGGAACTCTAGTATTTAGGGGTTGAAGAGATAAGGCAGAACCAGGTAAGTAGACTAGGAAGGAGAGACCATTGAGGTAGGAGGAAAATCAAAGAGTGT
Organism: Eubalaena glacialis; assembly: GCF_028564815.1. Classification (NCBI taxonomy): domain Eukaryota; kingdom Metazoa; phylum Chordata; class Mammalia; order Artiodactyla; family Balaenidae; genus Eubalaena; species Eubalaena glacialis. The sequence goes on from NC_083721.1 coordinate 61,552,434, forward strand.
GATATCCTGGAAGCCAACCTCCATTTGGATTTCTTTCTTAGTGACATTCAGAAAATCTTCTTAATTATAGAGGTATGAGAGAAAATGTCTACTTTAGCTTTACTTTCATCATTATCATACAGCTCTTATGGATAGGGCATGGGCGTTTCAAAGAAGAAAAATGTCTATTTCAGTATTATCTTCATCATTGTTATTATCATTATTGCACAGCTCTAAGGGAACGGAGTGTTTCCAAATACTAAATGATGCCAAGAGACATTTAACATAGATAGGAAAGCATGATATGTAAAAATAGAAAAAAATGAATCAAGGTGATAGAAACTAAGTGTAAAAAGTACGCAAGCAACAGACACTACTGGCCTTCAGAGGAAGGTAGAGAAAGGGAGCAGATATTTACTGAGTAACCCTGTGTACAATAGTTCACATATTTATAATAAATTATGTGTAAAATAATTTGGATCTACTAAATGCCATTTATTAGTAAATAGAGGTTTACTATTAAGTGCTCCAAAAGAACAAGGAAAGAGAACATCTCTTGGAGGTTTCAACTGTAGTAACGCTTCATGTTGGATCAGAGGCTTGACGCCTACCTCAAAGCAGAGTTTCTCAAAGTATGTTCCCCAGAACACTAGTTCTTACTGAATATCAATAGACAGCTGATGAGAGGAGGAAAAAAGGATATAAACCTTTGAAACACATGTTCTGTTCATACACTAGTACTTTCTAATGTGGATCACTAGTTTCTCAGGATATTAATATGTAATTCAAGATAAAAAGAATTCAGGTTCTAGGAAGCTTGGAAAATGGGGTAAGTAAATATATATTTAACTGCAGGACTTTTTGGAAACCTTGAGTGGCTAAAGTATATTGTGTATTCCTATTGGTGGGGTGGGAGAAGGGGTGGGTAAGACATAGCCTTGCCAATTTCTGAATCAATCTCCTTTCTCCAACTCCAGTACCACCGACCACCCAAGACCAAGTGCCATTACAGCTCACAGAGACCACTGCAAGAGCCTCCCACTAGTCTCCCTTTTCCCTCTTTTTCTGCCCTATAATTCATTCTTCATATATTAAAAAAAATTATCCTACTACACCTCTGCTTAAAACCCTTCAATGATGTCTAATCACACTCAGAATAAAATCTAAATTCTTTCCCCAGGCCTATAAGGCCCTATGTGACATGTCTTCTGCTCACTCCTGCAAGCTCACCTCCATGGGGAAGCTGCAGCAACACTGGTCTTCCTTCAGTTCCTCAAGCACAGCAAGCTTGTACTTTAACTTTTTTTTTTTTTAACATCTTTATTGGAGTATAATTGCTTTACAATGGTGTGTTAGTTTCTGCTTTATAACAAAGTGAATCAGCTATACATACACATATAGCTCCACATCTCCTCCCTCTTGGTCTCCCTCCCAATCTCCCTATCCCACCCCTCTAGGTGGTCAAAAAGCACTGAGCTGATCTCCCTGTGCTATGCTGCTTCTTCCCACTAGTTATCTATTTTACATTTGGTAGTGTATATATGTCCATGCCACTCTCTCACTTTGTCCCAGCTTACCCTTCCCACTCCCCGTGTTCTCAAGTCCATTCTCTACGTCTGCATCTTTATTCCTGTCCTGCCCCTAGGTTCTTCAGACTTTTTTTAATTTTAGATTCCATATATATGTGTTAGCATATGGTATTTGTTTTTCTCTTTCTGACTTACTTCACTCTGTATGACAGACTCTAGGTCCATCCACCTCACTACATATAACTCAATTTCGTTTCTTTTTATGGCTGAGTAATATTCCATTGTATATATGTGCCACATCTTCTTTATCCATTCATCCGATGAGGACACTTAGGTTGCTTCCATGTCCTGGCTATTGTAAATAGAGCTGCAATGAACATTTTGGTACATGACTCTTTTTGAACTATGGTTTTCTCAGGGTATATGCCCAGTAGTGGGATTGCTGGGTCGTATGGTAGTTCTATTTTTAGTTTTTTAAGGAACCTCCATACTGTTCTCCATAGTGGCTGTATCAATTTACATTCCCACCAACAGTGCAAGAGGGTTCCCTTTCCTCCACACCCTCTCCAGCATTTATTGTTTCTAGATTTTTTGATGATGGCCAATCTGACCGGTGTGAGATGATATCTCATTGTAGTTTTGATTTGCATTTCTCTAATGATTAATGATGTTGAGCATTCTTTCATGTGTCTGTTGGCAATCTGTATATCTTCTTTGGAGAAATGTCTATTTAGGGCTTCTGCCCATTTTTGGATTGGGTTGTTTGTTTTTTTGATTTTGAACTGCATGAGCTGCTTTTAAATTTTGGAGATTAATCCTTTGTCAGTTGCTTCATTTGCAAATATTTTCACCCATTCTGAGGATTGTCTTTTCACCTTGTTTATGGTTTCCTTTGCTGTGCAAAAGCTTTCAAGTTTCATTAGGTCCCATTTGTTTATTTTTGCTTTTATTTCCCTTTCTCTAGGAGGTGGGTCAAAAAGGATCTTGCTGTGATTTATGTCAGAGTGTTCTGCCTATGTTTTCCTCTAAGAGTTTTATAGTGTCTGGCCTTACATTTAGGTCTTTAATCCATTTTGAGTTTATGTTTGTGTATGGTGTTAAGGAGTGTTCTAATTTCATTCTTTTACATGTACCTGTCCAGTTTTCCCAGCACCACTTATTGAAGAGGCTGTCTTCTCCATTGTATATTCTTGCCTCCTTTATCAAAAATAAGGTGACCATGTGTGTATGGGTTTATCTCTGGGCTTTCTATCCTGTTCCATTGACCTATATTTCTGTTTTCGTGCCAGTACCATACTGTCTTGATTACTGTAGCTTTGTAGTATAGTCTGAAGTCCGGGAGCCTGATTCCTCCAGCTCTGTTTTTCTTTCTCAAGATTGCTTTGGCTATTCAGGGTCTTTTGTGTCTCCATACAAATTGTGAAATTTTTTGTTCTAGCTCTATGAAAATGCCATTGGTAGTTTCATAGGGATTGCAATGAATCTGTAGATTGCTTTGGGTAGTATAGTCATTTTCACAATGTTGATTTTTCCAATCCAAGAACATGGTATATGTCTCCAACTGTTTGTATCATCTTTAATTTCTTTCATCAGTGTCTTATAGTTTTCTACATACAGGTCTTTTTTCTCCTTCGGTAGGTTTACTCCTAGGTATTTTATTCTTTTATAGCAATGGTAAATGGGAGTGTTTCCTTAATTTCTCTTTCAGATTTTTCATCATTAGTGTATAGGAATGCAAGAGATTTCTGTGCGTTAATTTTGTATCCTGCTACTTTACCAAATTCATTGATTAGCTCTAGTAGTTTTCTGGTAGCATCTTTAGGATTCTCTATGTATAGTATCATGTCATCTGCAAACAGTGACAGCTTTACTTCTTCTTTTCTGATTTGGATTCCTTCTATTTCTTTTACTTCTCTCATTGCTGTGGCTAAAATTTCCAAAACTATGTTGAATAACAGTGGTGAGAGTGGACAACCTTCTCTTGTTCAGTTCCTGATCTTAGTGGAAATGGTTTCAGTTTTTCACCATTGAGAACGATGCTGGCTGTGGGTTTGTCATATATGGCCTTTATTATGTTGAGGTAGGTTCCCTCTATGCCTACTTTCTGGAGGGTTTTTATCATGAATGGGTGTTGAATTTTGTCGAAAGCTTTTTTGCATCTATTGAGATGATCATATGGTTTTTCTCCTTCAATTTTTTAATATGATGTATCACATTGATTGATTTGCGTACATTGAAGAATCCTTGCATTCCTGGGATAAACCCCACTTGATCATGGTGTATGATCCTTTTAATGTGCTGTTCGATTCTGTTTGCTAGTATTTTGTTGAGGATTTTTGCATCTATGTTCATCAGTGATATTGGCCTGTAGTTTTCTTTCTTTGTGACATCTTTGCCTGGTTTTCATATCAGGGTGATGGTGGCCTCATAGAATGAGTTTGGGAGTGTTCCTCCCTCTGCTATATTTTGGAAGAGTTTGAGAAGGACAGGTGTTAGCTCTTCTCTAAATGTTTGATAGAACTCGCCTGTGAAGCCATCTGGTCCTGGGCTTTTGTTTGTTGGAAGATTTTTAATCACAGTCTCAATTTCAGTGTTTGTGATTGGTCTGTTTATATTTTCTATTTCTTCCTGGTTCAGTCTCGGAAGGTTGTGCTTTTCTAAGAATTTGTCCATTTCTTCCAGGTTGTCCATTTTATTGGCATATAGTTGCTCGTAGTAATCTCTCATGATCCTTTCTATTTCTGCAGGGTCAGTTGTTCCTTCTCCTTTTTCATTTCTAATTCTGTTGATTTGAGTCTTCTCCTTTTTTTTCTTGATGAGTCTGGCTAATGGTTTATCAATTTTGTTTATCTTCTCAAAGAGGCAGCTTTTAGTTTTATTGATCTTTGCTACTGTTTCCTTCATTTCTTTTTCATTTATTTCTGATCTGATCTTTATGATTTCTTTCCTTCTGCTAACTTTGGGGGGTTTTTGTTCTTCTTTCTCTAATTGCTTTAGGTGCAAGGTTAGGTTGTTTATTTGAGATGTTTCTTGTTTCTTGAGGTAGGATTGTATTGCTATAAACTTCCCGCTTAGAACTGCTTTTGTTGCATCCCATAGGTTTTGGGTCGTCGTGTTTTCATTGTCATTTGTTTCTAGGTATTTTTTGACTTCCTTTTTGATTTCTTCAGTGATCTCTTGGTTATTTAGTAGTGTATTGTTTACCCTCCATGTGTTTGTAGTTTTTACAGATTTTTTCCTGTAATTGATATCTAGTCTCATAGTGTTGTGGTCAGAAGATACTTGATATGATTTCAATTTTCTTAAATTTAGCAAGGCTTGATTTGTGACCCAAGATATGATCTATCCTGGAGAACGTTCCATGAGCATTTGAGAAGAAAGTGTATTCTGTTGTTTTTGATTGGAATGTCCTATAAGTATCAATTAAGTCCACGTTGTTTAATGTATCATTTAAAGCTTGTGTTTCCTTATTTATTTTCATTTTGGATGATCTGTCCATTGGTGAAAGTGGGGTGCTAAAGTCCCCTACTATGATTGTGTTACTGTTGATTTCCCCTTTTATGACTGTTAGCATTTACCTTATGTGTGTGCTCCTATGTTGGGTGCATAAATAGTTCCAACTGTTATACCTTCTTCTTGGATTGATCCCTTGATCATTATGTAGTGTCCTTCTTTGTCTCTTGTAACAGTCTTTATTTTAAAGTCTATTTTGTCTGATGTGAGAATTGCTACTCTAGCTTTCTTTTGATTTTCATTTGCATGGAATATCTTTTTCCATCCCCTTATTTTCGGTCTGTATGTGTCCCTAGGTCTGAAGTGGGTCTCTTGTAGACAGCATATATACAGGTCTTGTTTTTGTATCCATTCAGCCAGTCTATGTCTTTTGGTGGGAGCATTTAATCCGTTTACATTTAAGGTAGTTATCAATATGTATGTTCCAATTACCATTTTCTTAATTGTTTTGGGTTTGTTATTGTAGGTCTTTTCCTTCTCTTGTATTTCCTGCATTGAGAAGTTCCTTTAGCATTTGTTGAAAAGCTGGTTTGGTGGTGCTGAATTCTCTTAGCTTTTGCTTGTTTGTAAAGGTTTTAATTTCTCCGTCAAATATGAATGAGATCCTTGCTGGGTAGAGTAATATTGGTTGTAGGTTCTTCCCTTTTATCACTTTAAATATGTCCTGCCACTCCCTTCTGGCTTGCAGAGTTTCTGCTGAAAGATCAGCTGTTAACCTTATGGGGATTCCCTTGTATGTTATTTGTTGTTTTTCCCTTGCTGCTTTTAATATTTTTTCTTTGTATTTAATTTTTCATAGTTTGATTTTTATGTGTCTTGGCGTGTTTCTCCTTGGATTTGTCCTGTATGGGACTCTCTGCTCTTCCTGGACTTGATTGACTATTTCCGTTCCCATATTAGGGAAGTTTTCAAGTATAATCTCTTCAAATAATTTCTCAGTCCCTTTCTTTTTCTCCTCTCTTTCTGGGACCCCTATAATTAGAATGTTGGTGCATTTAATGTTGCCCCAGAGGTGTCTGAGATGTCCTCAATTCTTTACATTTTTTTTTCTTTATTCTGCTCTGCGGTAGTTATTTCCACTATTTTATCTTCCAGGTCACTTATCTGTTCTTCTTTCTCAGTTATTCTGCTATTGATTCCTTCTAGAGAATTTTTAATTTCATTTTTTGTGTTATTCATTGTTGTTTGTTTGCTCTTTAGTTCTTCTAGGTCCTTGTTAAACGTTTCTTGTATTTTCTCCATTCTATTTCCAAGATTTTGGATCATCTTTCCTATCATTACTCTGAATTCTTTTTCAGGTAGACTGCCTATTTCCTCTTCATCTGTTTGGTCTGGTGGGTTTTTGCCTTGCTCCTTCATCTGCTGTGTGTTTCTCTGTCTTTTCATTTTGCTTAACTTTCTGTGTCTGGGGTCTCCTTTTCACAGGCTGCAGGTTTGTAGTTCCCGTTGTTTTTGGTGTCTGCCCCCAGTGGCTAAGGTTGGTTCAGTGGGTTGTGTAGGCTTCCTGGTAGAGGGGACTGGTGTCTGTGTTCTGGTGGATGAGGCTGGATCTTGTCTTTCTGGTGGGCAGGACCGCATCCAGTGATGTGTTTTGGGGTGTCTGTGACCTTATTATGATTTTAGGCAGCCTCTCTGCTAATGGTTGGGGTTGTATTCCTGTCTTGCTACTTGTTTGGCATAGGGTGTCCAGCACTGTAGCTTGCTGGACATTGAGTGGAGCTGGGTGTTAGTACTGATTTGGAGATTTCTGGGAGAGCTTTCGCTGTTTGATATTATGTGGAGCCAGAAGGTCTCTGGTGGACCCATGTCCTGAACTCGGCTCTCCCACCTCAGAAGCATAGGCCTGACACCTGGCTGGAGCACCAAGACCCTGTCAGCCATACAGCTCAGAAGAAAAACGAGAAAAAAAGAAGGAAAGAAAGAAAAAAATAAAATAAAATAAAGTTTTTAAAATAAAAAAATTATTAGAAATTTAAAAAAGTAAAAAGAAAAAAAAGAAACAAAAAAGAAAGAAGAGAACAACCAAACCAAAAAACAAAGCCACCAATGACAACCAGCGCTAAAAACTATACTAAAACAAACAAACAAACAAACAAAACAGACAGAAATCTAGGACAAATGGTAAAAGCAAAGCTATAAAGACAAAATCACAGAAAGAGGCATACACATACACACTCACAAAAAGAGAAAAAGGTAAAAAATATATATATATATCTATATATTAAAAGAAAAAAGGAAGAGAGCAACCAAATCAATAAAACAAATCTACCAATGATAATAAACGCTAAATACTAAACTAAGATAAACATAAAACCAAAAACAAATTAGATGCAGAAAGCAAACCCCAAGTCTACAGTTGCTCCCAAAGTCTACCGCCTCAATTTTGGGATGATTTGTTCTATTCAGGTATTCCAGAGATGCAGGGTACACCAAGTCGATTGTGGAGATTTAATCTGCTGCTCCTGAGGCTGCTGGGAGAAATTTCCCTTTCTCTTCTTTGTTTGCACAGCTCCTGGGTTCAGCTTTGGATTATGCCACACCTCTGCGTGTAGGTCGCCTAGGGCATATGTTCACCGCTCAGACAGGACAGGGTTAAAGTAGCAGTTGATTAGGGGGCTCTGGCTCACTCAGGCTGGGGGGAGGGAGAGGTTCAGAATGCGGGGTGAGCCTGCAGCGGCAGAGGCCAGCATGACGTTGCAACAGCCTGAGGCATGCCGTGTGTTCTCCCGGGGAAGTTGTCCCTGGATCTCAGGACCCTGGCATTGGCGGGCTGCACAGGCTCCCGGGAGGGGAGGTGTGGATAGTGACCTGTGCTTGCACACAGGCTTCTTGGGGGTTGCAGCAGCAGCCTTAGCATTTCATGCCCGTCTCTGGTGTCCACACTGATAGCTACAGCTCGCACCCATCTCTGGAGCTCATTTAGGCAGTGCTCTGAATCCTCTCTCCTCGTGTACCCCAAAACAATGGTCTCTTGCCTCTTAGGCAGTTCCAGACTTTTTCCCGGACTCCCTCCCGGCTAGCTGTGGCGCACTAGCCCCCTTCAGGCTGTGTTCACACAGCCAACCCCAGTCCTCTCCCTGGGATCTGACCTCCAAAGCCCGAGTCTCAGCTCCCAGTCCCCACCCTTCCCGGTGGGTGAGCAGACAAGCCTCTCGGGCTGGCGAGTGCTGGTCGGCACTGATCCTCTGTGTGGGAATCTCTTTGCTTTGCCCTCCGCACCCCTGTTGCTGCGCTCTCCTCTGTGGCTCCGAAGCTTCCCCCTTTCAACACCCGTCTCTGCCAGTGAAGGGGCTTCCTAGTGTGTGGGAACTTTTCCTCCTTCACAGCTCCCTCCCACTGGTGCAGGTCCCATCCCTATTCTTTTGTCTCTGTTTTTTTTTTCTTTTGCCCTACCCAGGTATGTGGGGAGTTTCTTGCCTTTTGGGAAGTCTGAGGTCTTCTGCCAGCGTTCAGTAGGTGTTCTGTAGGAGTTGTTCCACATGTAGATGTATTTCTGATGTATTTGTGGGGAGGAAGGTGATCTCCACGTCTTACTCCTCCGCCATCTTGAAGGTCTCTCTGTACTTTAACTCTTGATGCCACCTTTCCCACTGCCTGGGATGCTCTTCCTCCATTACAGCTCACCTGGCTCTTTCTTGTTATTCAGGTCCAAACTCGGATCACTTATCACTACCTGACCATTTATTTTTCGTTTTATTTATTCCCGCTCTAGAATGTATACTCCATGAAAGCAAGGACTTCATCTCTTGTTCATAACCTGATCTTCCAATGCCTAAAATAGTACCTGGCACAGAGTAACAATTTAATATGTATGTGGAATAAATGAAGAAATAATCTGAAAAACTGGAGACGTAAATGATACAAATGGAAATTGGCTTCCAGGACATGGCACCCTGGCTTTCCTCCTACCTCAGGGGTCTCTCCTTTCCAGTCTTCTTTGCTGGTCCCTCCTGATCTCTTCATCCCTAAACAGCGGAGTTCCTCAGGGCATCGGTAACTAAAATACTGAATTCCAGAGGAGTAAATGTTTTGGGGAGGCAGGGAGGTGAGGTCAGCTTTAGACTGTCTTCATAAGGAACAAAGTTGATTTATAAACTAGTGGTCAGATTATCTGTATGATAGTAGATCAAATTAACAAGCTGCCCTCTGTGCCACAGGATTAATATCTTACACTTACTAGATAACTGTGTTATGTCAAAACTGCCTCTGGATGTGGTTCTACTTCAAGAGACAAAATAAGCCTTAAATGTAAACCGACTTGTAATATTGGAGTTAGAGTAAATTAGCTTCAGGGAAGTAGAAACAAACAAAAATTAAGAACAAGAGAAAGAAAAGCTTTCATTTCATACTTTGAAATACATTATGAGTTTTGCTTTAGTAAGTTGTACTCCAAAGAATTGTTAACATCGCAGCAAAAAATGTATTCTCTTACCTTCTGCATAGACTTCATCATGATCCTCTATTTGCTCAGGTGTTTCCAAATCTACAATTTGGCCCCAAAGCCTTCTGGATAAATCTGAATTTCCAGCAGAAAATGCTTTTGAAACTGAAAATTCTGAAGCTTTCTCCACTCTCTTTAAAAGAAAGAAAGAAAAACTCCACTAAGATGACAGCTTTCTTCAGGGTTAGAGAATTTCTCTCCTATTTAAGAATCTGATTTTCTACCAACTACCAAGATACTTTCATTTTTCCATTTTTAAAGGAACTCTGAGGTTTAAACATCCACCCTAAATAATTTCATTCATTAAACATGCGATTAATTACAGTATTTTACCAAGTTTTAACAGGTGTTCACAATGTTTATATTTGAACAAAAGGTAATTTAAGCTTTAGATAACTTTTGTTTAGAGAATTAGTAACGGGATCCTGACACCTGGATATTTTATTTTAAAAAATATATAATATTTTATTAGCTTCCATGCCACTAGGACTTGCATATGAATATGAACCAGAGGCAGATAGCTACACTTCCTCAAATTACTACCTCTGAAAGGAACTTCCCATCATATATTAGGCAAACTGTAAGTTCAAAAAAAGTGGGATAAACAGAGTCATTGAACTGCAGCAATCAGGAATATTTTAACTCAACAGTGAGAATCTAGTAAACGCATGGCCAAATTCACAGAAACGGGGAAGGGATTAGCAGAGGCGGACAAACTCTTGCACGGTACAAAAAGTGTATTTTACAATTAACCCCCAACTTCCCCCCCTCGCCCCACAAGCCAGCTTTTCTCCACGCCTGTTGTGTTCCCAGCCTTCCAACTCGGGTAGTGACAACTCTATTCTTTCAGTTCATCAGGACAAAAATCTTGGAGGCCTTCTTGAATCCACTCTCTGTTATCCCACACATAATCTGTCAGGAAATCTGTTGACTCTAATTTCAAGATATATCCAGAAGCTGACCCCTTCTTGTTACCTCCAGTGCTCTCACCCTGGTCCAAGGCACCACCGTTTCCTGACACGTTTTCTGGAATAGTCTCCCACCACAGCAGCCACAGAAACCCTTTTAAAATGAAAGCTGTCTCATGCTAACTACACTCCAAACCCTTCGATGGTTCCCTAGCTCACTCAGAACAGAAGTCGAAGTCCTCACGATGTGCTCCGTGGTCCTGCAACATCAGGCCCTTGGTGAGCGCTCTAAGCTCGCCCGCCGCTCCTCCCACCGCTCACCCTACCCCAGCCGCTCTGACTTCCCTGCTCATTCCTCCTTAAACGTTCCCAGCGCACTCCCACCTCAGGCCTCTGTGCTTTCTTCCCCTCTGACTGCTCTCCTCCAGAAGGCCGTACTACTCTTTCCCTCCCCTCCTCAAGTCTTTACTCAAATGTCACCTTTGTAGCAAGGCCCGCTCTGACTACCCCTTAAAGAATCGTAACCACCCTCCTCCTGGCTCTCCCTGTTCCCCTCGGCAGTTCTGACTTTCTCTACAGCACTTATGACCTTATAACATATTTTATCGTTTATCGTCTCCCCTAACTTGAACATAAGCAGGGATTTTTGTCTTTTTCATGCGTGAAACCCCTAGCACCTAGAACAGTGCTTGGTACCTAACAGATGCCCCATCAATGTTTGATAAAGAATGAATATGTTAAAGAGTTATTCAAAAAAGCCACACTTTCCCATAGTTTATATTGTTGTCTGACCTATTTTGAAATTTTTCCTCTTGCCCTTCGTGGAAAGACTGGTAGTACAACTGTCAAAACCTGCCATGGGCTTTACCTTTTAAACTCTCAAGGGTTTCGTATACTAAGTTTGAATTAGACAGAAGCAGAGGAATAAAGTTGAAAAGGCAAGGGTAACTTGGAAAAGATGTAGAAAATAGAACATATGGGAAAAGATATGAATCAGAAGAAAAATGATCTAATCAGGGGTAGAGTCAAGAAAGTATCATTTACTCTTTATGAGGTCACTCTGGAGAGATCTGTTTCCCACATTATCTTTCCATATATGTCCCCTTCTTCCATTTTGAGTGAGTGGTCCACTCAAGTGGATTTGGAAATCTTAGTTCTAGAGGTTGTAACAGTTTAGGGTACACCCAGAGTTGGGATATATTAGGGAACAAAATCAGACAAGACAGAGGAGTGAACAGAGAGGTATTAAGAGAAGCAAGAGGAAACAGTGTCACGAAAAGATAATGGAGGAGAGAATTTCTAGAATAAAAAAGTGATAACTGTATCAAACAGACCTTAAAAAGTTTGAGGACAAAGAATGGACCACTGGATTTAGTCAGGAAGCCATTTATGGCAACTTTCTGTGGAGTGGTAAGAAGTAGAAACTGAAGGAAAATAATTTTGGACACAAGAGGATAATAAAAACACAAAGGCAAGGAGTCCAGGCTATACATCCAAAGATACTGGAAAAGAAAAAGAAATAGTATGGCAATCAGAATGGACTGCAGGGTGAAATGAGAACTTCTTGATTTTTTTCAAGACGGGAGATTTGAGGGTATAATGGAGAAAGAGCTACTGCAGAAGTTTTAGAGGAGTGATAAAATCTAACCAAATCAAGCTGGCTGACAATGGCATGAAAGAGGAAAATGGTGCAGACAAGTCACAGCAGAATTTTATCCTTCTATTTTACCTAAATCTTCCCCTCTGGAGGAGACGGTGACTAAATGTACAATTAAGCCCTGCAAAGGCTTGGCATTCTGACTTTCAACACTGACATGCAAGCTGAGCCTGACGGAGACTGAGAAGTGGGCTTCCTAGAGGCTAGCCTCCATGACGGTGGACCCATTTTACTGTCTTCTAAGTCAGGCCTTCTGCAGGAGCCAGGAAGCTTCCCTGGCCCCATTTATATGAGCGCCCCACGCCATGAGCTTCCACTGCATCCTTAATTCTCCCAACAATTTAAAGTAAGTTGTTTAGCCCCCCACTGGACTATAAACTCTGGGAAGGCAGAAACTGTACCTGCCCCGTGCACTGTTACTTCCGGTGCCCAACATAGTGGGCTAGTACTTGGCAGGAACTTAATAAATACTGGCTGGATGAAAAAATGGTTAACAGTGATTATATCTGGCCTAGGTTCCACCTGGCCTGGTGCTCATAATGCCTGTCAATTTAGATAAGTAATAGCTCTTCAAAATACTACCAGGCAGAAGGATATTTTCCCAGGAAGATACTACATGATTTTGAAACATGTGGTGCACAAATGAGTATGGCAAGTTGCCAAAATGACACTCGGAGGCACGCACCGGAAGTGGTTTAATGGTACTTTCAACTTAAGTGGTACTTGGACTCAAAAATATACGTCTCAGGCCTAGAAGAGACCTCAGAGGTTACCTAACCCAATCCACCACCATCCTCCACCCCCACTAAACGCTCAGACATATTCCTCATTAGTGACCATTTAGAACCCATTTGAATACCTCTAGTGATAGAAAATCCATCTGTTTATAAGAATGCCCACTCCATTTTTGGATTGCTTTAGTTATTAGAAGATTCTTACTTGTGATGCATGCATAGCTTTTACCTATTGTATTGGTCCCACAGGTCAATGTAACTCCAGTACGTTCTTTCCAATTACCTGGGGAAAGCCACAATGTCCTCTCCTAAGGCTTCTCCTGCCCTCCTCCTTTAATCTTCTTCAGATGATCCTCATGGCATTTGAAAGGGATGTCTACCTGTTATCTTGTCATTCATGCTTTTATGAGAAGTCACAAAATCATGAAAATGTACTACAGTACAAAACTAAGGCAACATATATAGTCACATGGGAATGAAACAGCAAAATATATGCAAAATGGAGACCTATTAGTATTCCTATTCCATCTGATTATGTGTGACTCTTAATTCTCTTTCTATCTTAATTATTAAATATCCTTACCTTAATCCAGTATTCCACATTGTCAGGGTCAAACACAGGCTGTAGATAATATATACAGAATATTAGTACCCAGCAATGTATCTATCAACTTTGCCATTTTAATTTGTCTTTCTGGTTGAAGCATGTGGACAAGCGTCCTTTAGTCTTTCCCCAAAGCATTGCATTAGAAAGTTCAGCAACAAAAAAAATACAGAATGTTGGCAGAATGAAGAAAACACGAAGCCTTCTCTGGAACGACTTCTGACTGCTTTATCTTTTACCTAGGCCCATCTCCAGATTCTGATTTAATTGGTCTGGGGTAGGGCCCATGTGTCAGTATTTTTTTAAAGCTCCCCAGGGTTAAAAGCCAAGATAGAGGAATGCTACATATAATATTCCTTATAAAAACCCAAATAAGCACTGATTAATTAGCCAGATTATTCAAGTGTCATGGAAGCAAATCTACTTGGAGAAAGGTGTGCACCTCTCCCCAGACCCCTCTTTTCATGAGTAACTTGTATTTACCTAGAGCAGGGATATTGTTTGGTCCAATAAGAAATGGGGGGCAGAGTGAGGGATAACCAATCTTCCACTGTTTTACAGAGCAAAAATAAGGCAGAAATCACATAAATTTCTACCCAGGTCAGTCAGATATTAATCTGAAATTAGAAATCAGACCAGTAGGACACCTGCTTTCTTCACTCTCTGTTAACTCTCAGAAGTTTGCAGAATTCCCTCTAATAGCAACTTAACAAATAGAGGTATTTGCTTTGCTAATAATTCAGGTGGGTTTTTAAATAAATAAGGGAATATGTAAACGAGCATGCTGACACATACAGGAGGGAAAGGTATAATACTATCCTTCACTTATATAACACTTCCCCTTCAAAGCATCTTATGGATAACTAATTAATGCAGCTGTACTGCTGAATAATTTTGTCGCTGCAACAAAGAAACAGCTGATCCTATTCAAACACAATTGAACCTCAAGGAGCTCTTGTGTTTTTACCTTTCTATCCTCTAGGCAGTAACAATGAGCACTAGCAGCAAAAACTTTCCTTCTGGGGTCCCCAAAACTGTCCCCAGTTTTTACCTTTCATCATCAAGTTTATACCCATAACCTACTTTGGATCCAATCTATTATGGAACTGGTACAACAGGAGCAGACTCTGTTTCCAAGTCTAATGCTCCAGTCTGCACACTCCAGGATCTGGCGCAAGATATTCACCAAGTAGAGTATGTCCAGTGCATTATTTAGCTGGTATACTTAGAATAACCTGCAAGCACAATTGCCTAGGGGCCTCAGAAACGCCACATGTCTACAGAATATTTTTTAAGGAGGTGTAACTTAAGGGTGAAAACAGCTGTAAGCTGAGAAGTCCTCTATTTGGTACTCCCATTTACATTTAAAGCATTCATTTTTGTGACTGTTAAAAAAAGTAGCCTGTGGGGCTACAGTGGTTGAGAATCCGCCTGCCAGTGCAGGGGACACGGGTTCGAGCCGTGCTCTCGGAAAATCCCACATGCCGCAGAGCAGCTAAGCCCATGTGCCACAACTACTGAGCCTGCACTCTAGAGCCCGCGAGCCACAACTACTGAAGCCCACGCGCCAAGAGCCCGTGCTCCGCAACAAGAGAAGCCACTGCAATGAGAAGCCAGCGCACCGCAACGAAGAGTAGCCCCCTCTCGCCACAACTAGAGAAAAACCCGCGCGCAGCAACGAAGACCCAATGCAGCCAAAAATAAACAAATTAATTAATTTAAAAAAAATAGTCTGTGTAAAGCACACTCCGTGTGACTGTGACTTTGCACATGTCATTTACACGTTTCAAGTTTACAGTGGGGTTATCAGTTTTCCATGTCTTTGGATGCTAATGCATCAAAGAAGGTGGCAAATATAAAGAGGATCTATTTTTTGATTGTTTCTAGAATTTAGATTTTCAAGTGAATCAAGTATTGATATAGTCAATATCCACTTGCATTTCTGAGTTCATTTTAGATACTTTATGTAAAACTAGAAGGGGAGGAATATGAGGCCGAGGACTTAAGGTGAAGATCTTACCCCTCCAATAAACAAGTTTCCTATGATTTGCAAAACATTAAAAAGAAAGAAAGAAAGAAAGAAAAGAAGAGAAATGAAACCGTGCGGGAACTTCCCTAAAACCAGGAGTGGTGGGGAGCAGGGATAGCCTTAGCGCAGTGCTGGCTCTCAGTGGGTCATGGCAGGAGCGGACCAGGTAATGATGCCCCTGGGGCAAGAGGGAGGAAGCGCAGGTGGGGTTGCGGCTGGCCTTAGGACCGGTCCCCGCCTCCCCTCCCCTCTCCAAGAGCTCCCGATAGGAATGGATCACCTTGGTGGGACTCGGCTTCCTTGTAAACTGTTTCCATCCATTCAGCCCCGACCTCTTCCTTGAGGAGGACCTTTCCTGGGGCGCCAGAAGCATTTTCCAGGTTCAGAGCCGGCCTTCGGCTAAAGCTGAAACAACCGCTCCTTTGCCTAGACTGCTTCCGGGTCTCCCTGGGAGTTGTAGTTCCTCTGCCCACAAAGGCTGCAGGTGTGGGGCGCCGCCGAACCACCACTCCCAGGAGGCTTTGCGCAGGCGGAACGTGTCTGCTCAGTTACCCATGGCAATGGTAGCAGTCCCTCGGCCTTGCAAACACCAAAGCTCATTTTCAATTACCTTTGCCTTTTCCTGGCGCCCGGTGATGACGCAATGCTCCCTGATTGGCTCTGCATCGGAGGCGGTGGTTCAGGGAGCCGAGAATTCTGAAAGCTGGACACGTGGTAGCGAACGGCGAGGAGCTTAAGGGGTCTCAAGCCCAAAAAAGTTGGGAGGTTTGCAGGTAAGTGCTCCCTTTCCCTGTTGGTGTGGGAGCTGCTACGCGTAAGGGGAGGCTGCTGCGAGAGAGTCGCGTCGCGTCTAGATGCTTCCTGGTTGTGTTGCGGTAACTGTGATTGTACTCGCGCCATGTCTCTTTCATTTTTCTGGGTCTCCTGGTGGATCCTGGCTTCTATAAATCCATATTCTCCCAAATCGTGTGAGCCTCACCGCATCTCAGAGAGAAAAGTGTCTCCTTTCGACCGGGCTCTGCTTAAAGGTCAAGTTTCCGTGTGCAAGTTTTTTCTAGACTCCCCAGGATGCTTGGGAGGGTTGGACCGATCTCGAACACCTGATCTAAGCGCTTCGCGAGGTCTGGGGCCCCTGGAGACGGCCCATGGAGTGAAGCTAAATCCATCGTTATTGACTGAGCCTAGGTGTTCCCGGGGACAGTCCATGCTGGGATATGTAGGTTTATAAGGCAGGGTAGAGATTTAGACCCAGCTACTTTGTAGTTGTATGACCTTACGCAACTTGTTTAATAACTCTCGGACCCTCGATTTACTCATCTTTAAAATGGGAGCTATAGTACCTAAATCATTAAAGTGTGGTACCCATTAAAAAATCAATGTATGTAGAGAACTCTGCCAGGAAACGTAAACTGAAATAGACTTGAGATTTGTCAAAAAGATCAGGGAAGCTGTGCCCTCAAGACTACTGCAGCAATCACAGGACCTGTTCTCTAACTTGAGTGTTCATCAGAAGGGTGATGGTAGATTAAATTGTGTTACATCCAAGCTATGCAATATCATGAAGTAGTTATTTTAAAGGGTAAGTTAAATTCTGTGTCTCTTCTTCAGGAAAAATATCCGTTGTGTATTCCTGGGCGAAAGCAAATTTCAGAGAAGTGCTTATAGTATAGTATATTTGCATGTTTTTAATTAAAAAACAGCCTTTCCCATACAAGTATATTTAAATGTTTGTGTGCATATATAGAAAGGTTGTAGAGGTTGGAGGATGGATAGAGGCAGAGAAGGGAAATAAAGGAAAACAAGAACAGTAATAACAGTATAGCGAAATGGAAAATATGACTGTAACATTATATCTTAACATTACAGTTAATATATAAACATTGCATGTGTTTATGGACAAGATGGGACTTCTAATAGACTACCAGCCTTTTAGAGTACAGCCTCTAAAGGCAGACTTCTATGATTTAAGTGGCTCTGCCACTTTGTAAATGGTGACTTTTTTAGCCTCAGTTTCCTCATCTGTAAAATGCCCATAATAATAGCATCTGCCTTAGATTGACATGATAGTACATAATAGTGGAGTTAACATGTGACTAACAGGACCTGATACATAGTAAACAACCAATAAATGTTGCTACTGTTGTTATTTCTTTAAATAGGTGAAACTAATTTAACTTTTATTGTGATTACTGACATATTTGGACTTACTCCTGCCATCTTATTTTGTATTTTCTGTTTTTGATGTGCTTTTTGGTCTCTTTTCCTCTTTTTTTCCCTTAAGTATTAACCAAGTTTTCTTTATCCTTCCCTGCCCCTCCCCAGCGGGTTTGGGAATTATCCATTTTCAGTAATCTTTTAATGCTTACTTAAAAATTTTTAACACGCATACTTAAAGTTTAACATTATTCATGATCTCTCTCCTCCTCCCAAATAGTGTAAGAATTTTAGAATAGTACCTCTGAATAATCTCCTCCTCATCTTCCGTTACTAGTTTCTAGAATTTGAGTCCATCATTTCTATATGTCTTTCTTAGTCAGCTCAGTGCACCATATTGTTTAGAAGTCCTTCAGACTTTTTTTGCATGCATATACAGACAGTGTACAGTGTGTGTTTGTGTGTGCATATTTATAAATATATATATGCAATTTTTCTTTTGCAAAAAATATGTTCACCTAAGCCTGCTCTTTTCCCTCAGTGTATTGTGGTCATCTTTCCATGACAGTCTGTAGAGAATCCATTAAGAAACATTAAAAAAATCCCTTTTTTCCTAAGGGAATGGAAGAAGGGGAGAAATATGTGGCAATGGAGGTATTAAGATACGTACAGTGCTGCCACAAGTGCAGGGAATCTTGGTTAGCCCTTGTAAAAGCATAGATCTACTTGTCCTTAAAGTGATTAAGAGTTTTTCCATTAACCATTATTTCCAAATGGCTCTTTAAATGGTTTTTTAAGACTTTACCAGGAAGTGAAAATGTAGATGTTTGTATATTGAGAAAAGCACAACCCCAGAAATCTTAGAAGAGACTCACAACAAGTGAAAGGGAAAAGGGTAATGATATGAAGCCAAATAAAAACCAGTTAATGTTTTGGAGACCGTTAGTTTGTTTCTTGAGAACTTTGCTTGGATCAATAGACTATATCACTCCAAAAGCATGTTTTAAAAATATGTACATGAGGGCTTCCCTGGTGGCGCAGTGGTTGGGAATCCGCCTGCCGATGCAGGGAACACGGGTTCGAGCCCTGGTCCGGAAGGATCCCACATGCCGCGGAGCAGCTGGGCCCATGCGCCACAACTACTGAGCCTGTGCTCTAGAGCCCGCGAGCCACAACTGCTGAGGCCCGTGTGCCTGGAGCCCGTGCTCTGCAACAGGAGAGGCCACCGCAATGAGAGGCCCGTGCACCGCAGCGAGGAGTGGCCCCTGCTCACCACAACTAGAGAAAGCCCACGCGCAGCAGTGAAGACTCAATGCAGCCAAAAATTAAAAAAAAAAAAAATGTACATGAATATGTATATGTGTGTATATATTATATTCACATTACTCCATAATAAAAACTTTTTGTGTTCAAGCCCCTAGAAAAAAGGTGCAATTATAAAAACACTAACCACAAATTGATCAGTAATGAGGAAAGGAGAAAGCTGGGTTCAAAGCTGGACAAAGTTGCATGTTATTTTTTAAATGTTGATTTCCAGCTAAAGTACATTCTCTGATGCTTTCCTCAGATTTCTTAATATTTGCATTCATCCTCACAATACACAGAATCACCAGTAACAATTTATCTATTACAATACTTTTCTTTAGACACATTTGTCTACTTTTCCTTGCTTATACTTTTTCCTTTGATGTCGTGTCCATTTACTGTGATTAGGATAGAACTCTTAAGAAACCCCAAACAGCAGAATGTGAGTACATAGCATCAGAGTCCCATACTGTGGAGAGAACCAAGTGGGTATTTCTCTCCAGCTGACCTAGTGGGTTCAGTACACTAAGCTAAGGATTTTCAATTTCATCCTTAAAGTTATGGAGATTAAACTTTTGTGCATTGTATCACAGGAGGACCCATCTCTGCATCTAAGAGCATGGTGGCTGAGGCCCTCTAGAACTACAAAGGACCTGTAATGACAGACCTTGGGTTAAGAATGAAGGAAGCTATTTCTTCGATTGAGGAAAGAGTGGGAAGAGGAGATATGCATATACAGACATTGTATTACTCTCACTTCAAAGATGTAATCAAAAGCTCAGGCCTCTTGGCAGAGACCTGGGTTCTAGACTAAGTCTGATTAATCTTGCTTAGCCTCAGATTTGTTATTGTGGAACGGCAGAGGGGATGATGAAGTTCATGAGGAGCTCTCAGTTTGGCGTCTCTGGTAGTAATGGTCAGACTTAACTATTTTCAGCATTTCTAAAGTCTGATGGCAATCATACATTACCTGGGATGTTAAACAGAGGTTTACTAAAGCACTGCGGTTTGTTGTTTTTACCTGGAATTGAGTTAACTTGACATGGAAAAGCACATTATCTCATGCTTGTCAGCAGCTTTGATTGTCAATCTTTTATGTTATTTATTAATAAACTGGAAAAATGAAAGGAGGGTTTGATGGGGAGAGATAATAATAAAAATTGGTAGCATTCTAGAATCCTAAACTTCATTTTTCACACATCCTAGTTTTATCCTATGAAGGCTCTTCCTACTTTTATATGGATTTAATTTAAAATACAACTCGTGTGTACATTTAAACTCTTTACAAAACTTAAGCAGCTCAGATGAGACAGAATTTTTGGAGTAAGGGGAGGAACCAGCAAATTCTTCTCTCTAGGCCTTTCTGAAAACACGCGGGACAATGCAGTTTCTTCCATTCTCAGATGTATGTGAGGGTAGTAAGCGCTAAGTTGTTGCAGTATTAGTAATCTTGGTCCATTAAATTTTCATTAGTTCTTATTTATGTTTCAGAAACCTATTGTTCCATATTTGTTTCTCAATAAGTGATTTATTAGTGATTCTAATAGTCAGAATAATAGGGTTGATTCATTAACTTTGAAGTGAATTTCTTACTTTCGTGCGTCCCCCGCTTCAGTTCTCTAGAACTTACTTAGATTGCAAAATACATTCTTTAACTTTGCTACAAATGGCTTCCAAGCTCTGTTAGTTTAAAAGATATTTATCACTTGAAACCAGAAGGTTATGTGTATTATTTGATAAATCAATAAGGAGTATGAGGGACTTCCCTGGTGGTCCAGTGGTAAAGAATCCACCTTACAATGCAGGGGACGCAGGTTCGATCCCTAGTCAGGGAACTAAGATCCCTCAAGCCTCTGTACCACAACTACTGAGCTCGCACACCTCAATGAGAGAGGCTGTGGGATGCCCACGTGCTCTGAACCCCGTGAGCCACAACTGGAGAAAACCCGCACGCCACAACTAGAGAGAAGCCCGCGCGCCACAAGGAAAGATCCCACATGCCTCAACGAAGATCCCGCGTGCCGCAACTAAGACCCGATGCAGCCAAAAGTAAATAAAATAAATAAATAAATAATAAATAAATCTTTTTTTAAAAAAGGAATATGATTGTATAAACTAATGACTCTTCTTTTGTATTGTATTTTCTATATTACCTTCTCATTAGCCTGTAATTATATTTATTTTTTTGGTATAAACTTTCTTTTATTTTAGCAGTTTTAATGTGTAATAGCATGGCTTTAAAAAAATAGCTTTTATATTACCCTTTGTTAAAACATAATAACTTTTTTCTCTTAACACTCTTCATTTCTGTGGGTTCCAGTGAGACATTTTATCTTTGTGATAACTTGAAATAATGAAGGTAGAGTCACAGAAAATTGACCAGCCTTTCCCCAAATACTTATACTATTTTTTATAATTCATGTTTAACATGAAATCACTTATTGAACCATATGGAAAGTAGTTATTCTTTTTTCTAAAATTCAAAAGACTGTTAACTATTTTATTTCAATATAAAAATTTATAACTCCCAAAAAAGTAATATTTGCATTCCTGAATATTTTTTAACTAATGATAAATAATGCTTATTTATTTGGTAACATCTTAAACAATGGTTGACTTTCAGCGTGTGGTTTAGTATAATGCTTAAGAGGATAGGATCTAAGGTTGGAATCTCTCAGAGAGCTGTATTAATTTATCTATTAATAAAACTGGGCCTAGCCTAACTGGCAAAAATTCCAGAGGGTATGGTATCAATACTTGCTGCAGAGACGCTGGTATATCAAAATGCTGGATATCCAGTGACATTTTGCAAATGATCTGCCATGCCTGGTTACTAAGTTTTACAGGGCATTTAAAGAAGTGGGGCCCAGGATTTGCTTCACTGAATAATAATTAATTAACACAGTCCAACAAAGTAATTGACCATGTTTTCTGATTTTTTTCCCTGTGTATCTGTGGAATTTAGAAAGTATATCTTTTTTGTTAATCAAATATTTTTCCTTCCCAATTATAAGAGTAATGCAACGTTGCTTACGAATTGCATGGATGCGCCACACAGTTTCTCACCTCTATTTGGACACCGTATAAGAACAAAGTTGGAGAATAATCCCACCTCTCTGACATAACCTCTGTGTATCTTTTGATGTATGTTCTTCCATATATTTTAATAAACAGCAGAATGCTGTTTTGGAATCTGTTTTCTTCATTTAATTACATATTAGGAAAAATTGCTATGTTGCCTAGTATTCTCTCAAATTAGAGAAAGAAAAAAAATGGATCAAATCAGTAATCAGTATTTCCTAAGCAGTATGACCTTTCTCTATACACATTTTCATGGCTGAGAGCAATCCTTGGCTTCACAGTGCTCTTTCCATGATTAGTCTTTACTTCTGTCCTTCTGTTTGTTTGATTTCCATCAGCTCGGACAAAATTTCCATGACTGAATTTAAATGTGGTTGATGTCATCATATTGTGCTGGGACTTTGGGGAAGGTGTCTTATTCTCTCTGTGTCTTTTCCCATTCCCCTATTCCTGATATCTAAAAAAATCCTAGACTGGAAGTAATAACAAACATGCTATCATTTTTTTTTTTTTTTGTAGTTTGCTTGGAAAAATGTTTAGCTTTTAGATGTCATGGAACTCCTTCTGAATGTAATGTACTTTTCTTATCAGGACCTAGAGGAACCCCTTAGGATGAAGCTAAGTCTTACCAAGGTGGTTAATGGCTGTCGCCTAGGAAAAATAAAAAACCTAGGCAAAACAGGGGACTGCACCATGGACATTCCAGGCTGCCTTCTGTACACCAAGACTGGCTCTGCCCCACACCTGACCCATCACACGCTGCATAAAATCCACGGGGTTCCTGCCATGGCTCAGCTTACACTGTCATCACTGTAAGTATGAGACCTGATCGTTCACATGTCAACCCTGGCAGCAGCTTGGTTACCTTAATAAGGTGTGGTAAAGAGGAAGACTTTTTTGCTTACGTGCAAAATTTGTAGGTTTTTTAGAATGAAATCAGAAGAGAGATATCAAATATTATACATCATCTGGCCCTAATCTGGAATCATGGGCCAGACCTACATGATAGAGCTGCTTCACTTTTCCATACCGCCCTCATTGCCACTGCTCCCAGGGGTGACAGGGCCTGGAATGCTCTATGAGGGCTAAACTTGGAACCTAGGGGCTGTCTTCACGCACCAGCCTCAAAGTTTTCTCTGTCTCTGCACATGTTCTACTCTAGGGAAACAACTAATGGAGTGAGATCATTTTGTGTAATGTACATACTGACCTCATCCCTAATTGAAGAATCTGCTATAAGATCAAATAACTCTGTAAGACTGTGTAAATAACAGTGATTTTAAAGGGACAAGGGAAAGAAGAAAATCTAGATATTCTGAGGCCATTGCTCTTTGCCAGTTTCTCCTCTCACAGAACCACTTGCAAATTGAAGAGCTTTGCTCTGGCTAATGAACCCAACCTAATGAGTGGGGACTCTTGAATAATGGTGTACTTGGTTGTTTGAGACTACATTTACTGTCACGTAGCTTGTTTGGGTGAGAAGAGGGTTTCAGTTGTTGCATAGAGTATCTGTAGAATGATTCATTATTATGTTACATAGTTTTCTGTTTGCTTGCAGGGCAGAACATCATGAAGTCTTGGCAGAATATAAGGAAGGAGTTGGAAAGTTTATAGGTAAAAATTAATCAAGTTATTTGTGTGTGCCTTGTGGTGTATTAATTTGGAGGTTGGAGATGCTGTTTATTCTTTGATCCTTCATTCATACATTTATTTATTCATTAATTTAATAAGCATTTAATCTAAGAACCAGGAACCCCTATGGGGATTCAAAGATGAGTGGGAAACAATTGCTGCCCTCATGAAACTCAGAGCCTAGTTGGGGTAAAGATAAACAGGTAATTCTAGTAGAGTGTGGTGACTACATTTGCAGGATCAGGTGTAGATACATGTATCATGAGAGCCCAGAGGAAGGAACACATAACCTGCTGTTGGGTCCATGTGGAAGGAGGTCAGAATAAAGGAAGGATTCTTGACAAAGAAGATGAGGGGGCGCCTTAGCTGGGTCAAGGAGGAGTAGGAGTTAGCCAGGTCAGGAGGTGGGTGCAGTGGTGGTGGGAGACAGGTGTGGGCAGACACTCCAGGCAAAGAGCAAAGACCTAGAGGTGAAGGACTGCATGGGACACACCTAAGATCCAAAGCGGGCTTGTCATGTTTGAGCCTAAAACATAAGGCAGAGGATGAAGAGTTTATATTCAGCTATATTCTGATATGTGAATATTATCTTCTGTTCCAGAAATAGGATTTTGAATGCTGATATATGTGTCCATTTATTTATAGGAAAAGCTTAGCAGGGACAGCCAGAGAACCAATTCTTCTGTAGACCATTTTCTTTTGAAGCTTTTTCCCAATATCTAGGACTCACTTAAATGAATGAAGATCCTGCTTCCATTGGTTATTCAGTCCTCTGCTTCTGAGGGAAACTGCATGATGACTTGGTTGTCACAAGGGCCTGTGTTTCAGTAGAGGAATTTATATAATATCGTTTTCCTTGATCTGAGACCAATTTTAATAACCAGCTTTAAAGTATACAAGCGTATAATTAAGTGAAAATAGCTAATATGAGCTTTCTAGAGATAATTGTAATAATTGAAATTGTAGACAATAAGATGGAGAACTGCAGAGATTTTTGTTTGCTTTATATTTTTGGTCTTTTTTCAGCAAAATTCAATTTTTTTTCTTATGAAAATGCAGCATATGAAATTTAAGTACATATGGCTTAGTAAACTTTTTTTGGATTTTTTTTTTAAACAACTATCTTTTTGATTAAAGAACCTAAGAAACTGGCATCTTGAGTAAATGAAACTTATTGAAAATGAGATCCATTTGCAATGTCCTGCAGCTTTTCTATAATTCTGCCCCTAGGGACCCATGGTGTGGGCTGGATCTATTATTAATAAGATTACCTATTGACTGTATAATTTCATCTTTCCAGTAGCTAGTTCCCCTTGGATAGTGCCTAGAATGACCATACTTGATATTAAATTCTTCAAAGCAAATCAAGTAGGGTCAACATATCATTAAACACTTTCATCGTATCATACTTCAGGTTATACCTTTCTTTTGTAGCAACTCACTATGTCTTTAGACATGAACCTTTACGTTTAATTCTTCTTTTAGGTTAGTAGGTTTCAAAGTAATCTTTTCATTCATGTTGACAGGCCTCCTACAATTCTAAGATAAAGTATGAGCAATTTATTGTGTTTTAGACTTGCTTTATCCAGCAGTACACATTATGAAGCTGCTCTCTGTTACAACACAGTGTAATTGTTGATGTAAGTGCTCTCAAGGGTTCTTTTTTTATGTTTATACAGGCATGCCAGAATCACTCTTGTACTGCTCCCTGCATGATCCAGTCAGCCCTTGCCCAGCTGGTTATGTAACAAATAAGGTATGTTCTCAGAAGGTCCTCCAAGGCTGAAGGTTTTTCTCAGGAAGTCAGCCTATGGGATCTCTCAGATGCAAGGATCCCACTGCTTGGGATGCTGACCCATTCCAGACCCCTTTATGCCTTCTCTTTATTTCTACGACTATAGTGGGATGGTGTGGTTTATAGGAGTTAGAGTGGGGCAGCCCAAGGATGAGGTTAAGGTAAGGACTGTATCCTCAGCTTTTTCATTGTTGCCAAAAATTTGGGAGTAGAGAAAGGTCAAGTACATGCCAAAAAAAGAAATTGCTATGATGGTAGAAAACAATAGTCTTTTGATACCATGCTTTATTTGAAGTTTTAACAACCTCAGGAATAGTGGGGAAAGTTGCTGATGAGTGTTATCACATGTATAACTATATATAGTAGAATCTCAGTATAATACTGCTGTTTAGAACAGAATTTGAAAAAGCCGGAGATTTTAGCTAGTGAAAAACAGTATTCAAAGGACTTCCTTAAAAGTTTTAACCTGAGATATGGCCCCATTGCATTGTCCCTGAGGACAGCATTCTGGAAAAGCTTTAGTATATATTGCCACTTTACAAACACAGTTACTTTTCCTGCACCCACTTTATTGATACCAACAATATCTATTAATCTTACCTAAGATAACTATTTTAAATTTGTCTTCTGTTTTACACTTCTTTTCATTTTGTAATTTGAATTCAAAAGAAAATATTTTGACCTCGGTTGTCTCTTCCATTTATAAGGGAGAAAGGATTCATTTAAACAGTGTTCTTATGCCAGAATAAAAAGATTGTATGTGGCCCCGCATTTATGTCCATCTCTTCTAAGAAGAGAGATGCTGTAGGGAAAGGAATAACCAAAGGAACATATAGAGATTCTTGTGTACTATGGGATTTATGTCTTTGCACATATTTCTGTATCTAACTCAATCTAGTAAACACTTATTAAACATTAATAATGTGTGAGGCCCCAGACTGTGCGTTTGGGGCACAACCATGAATTCGGATACTCTAGTCAGACATATATACAATGGTGTGATAAGGGCTATCTTTTCTTTTTCTTTCTATTTTCTTTGTTTGTTTATTTATGGCTGTGTTGGGTCTTCGTTGCTGCGCACGGGCTCTCTCTAGTTGCAGCGAGCAGGGGCTACTCTTCGTTGTGGTGCGCGGGCTTCTCATTGCAGTGGCTTCTCCTGTTGCAGAGCACGGGCTCTAGGCACGCGGGCTTCAGTAGTTGTGGCTCACGGGCTCTAGAGCGCAGGCTCAGTAGTTGTGGCGCACGGGCTTAGTTGCTCCGCGGCATGTGGGATCTTCCTGGACCAGGGATCAAACCCATGTCGCCTGCATTGGCAGGTGGATTCTTAACCACTGCACCACCAGGGAAGCCCCAGGGCCATCTTTTCTATGAAAAAAATAAATACAAATTGCTGAAAGAGCTTATAAGAGTGAGCAATTGATTATGCCTAGTAACGTTTGGGGAACACAATAGAGTAGATGGTATTTGAACTCTCATGTCTTGAATAGTATTTTACCAGGCAGAGAAGTAGGGGAAGGCCATTTCAGTCAAAAGGAACAATGTGATCAAAGACAGAAGAATTAAAGTCTATGGTGTATTCAGAAACAGCAGGGGGCGGAGGAGAATGGAAGACTGGGCTTCTGGAAAAGTAATTATAGAATTCTGAGTGCTAACTCAGAAGTTGGCTTGTGTGGCCATTGAAAGACTTTATCGGAGTCCCTCTGAGCTATCAGGTCCTTAGAGAATTTGGAATATAGTATAGGAAACCTCTTTACCCACCGTGTCTAGGATATTGAATTGCCACCCTCTCTCCATCTGTAAAGAAGAATTGAGTTCAGGATTGCTTTGCTCATTTTATTATTTTCTTTTTCTTTGCATGTTACTCTTCCTAATCCCTCATCGTCTTGTCCCATGGCAGTCAGTGTCTGTGTGGGGTGTTGGAGGACGAGTGGAAATGACTGCCTCCAAGTTCATGGCAATTCAGCAGGCCCTTCAGCCAGACTGGTTCCAGTGCCTTTCAGATGGAGAGGCAACTTGTGATGAAACCACTTCCATAAAAAGAGCCAGAAAGTCTGTGGACCGATCGCTTCTATTCCTGGATAATTGTCTGAAGCTACAGGAAGAGTCAGAGGTAAAGCTGTGCCCCTCGCCACTCCTTTCTCTTAGAAACTCTCGCTAATTTACATTCCATGTTACCACCCTTTCTGCTCCTCCTTCTTCTCTGTTCCTCATTTCTTGGTCTCTTACTCTCACCTGATTTTTTTCCTGATTATTTTATTGCTCTTTAGGATTCTGTCTTAGGCTCTCTTTTCACCCCTCACTATTTGTTCTCCCCAGGCAGCTCCCCTTAGTTTTAATTGCTGAAAATTCTAAAATTGTGTGTGTAATGGAGATCGCTCTACTTAGCTTCAGAATTACATAAACACAGGCCTTTGCTGGGTTCTGTCACTAGAGTATTCCTCATGTGCACCTCAAACTCAGAGATAACCAAACTCGGTATCTCCCCTCCTCACACCTGCTCTTCCTTTGGCTCTCCCTCAATACTCTGTCTCCCTTTGTGGCAGCCCCCAGCTCCTCAGCCCAGAGATTTGAGTCTTTCAAGACCCCTTTTAATATCCAAGTAATATTCAGTTTTTCACTCCACCTTGGTACCAGTTCCCTAAGTAAGTCTGGAATGTGCCCCTCCCCACCCTTCTTATCTCCTTAAGGCACAGTAAACTCATCATCTCATGAGCTAGGGAAGATGAAGCTGTAGCAGTGAATAAAGGATCTTTTTTTTTTTTTTTTAATTTAATTTTGGCTGCGTTGGGTCTTTGTTGTTGCACGCGGGCTTTCTCTAGTTGCAGCGAGCGGGGGCTACTCTTTGTTGCTGTACACGGGCTTCTCATTGTGGTGGCTTCTCTTGTTGTGGAGCACGGGCTCTAGGCATCATGCAGGCTTCAGGAGTTGTGGTTGTGGCTCATGGGCTCTAGAGCACAGGCTCAGTAGTTGTGGCGCACGGGCTTCATTGCTCCGCGGCACGTGGGATCTTCCCGGACCAGGGATCAAACCCGTGTACCCTGCGTTGGCAGGCGGACTCTCAACCATTGCACCACCAGGGAAGTCCCTGAATAAAGGATCTTGACAGCAGAGTTAATAAAGCTGGAAAAGGAAGGGTTCATTAGGAGAGAGCAGAGGATGTGGGAGAACAGGAGATACGATCAGAGGAGAAGCTTTCAGTGTCTGATCATTTATGTAGAGTAATCCTGAGCAACAAGTGGGCCCCACTATGACAAAAGCACACGGAGTTTCAAAAACATCATTACTTTGAGTTTACCAATAAAAAATATAATTTGGCTAATCAAGTTAATATACATGAAATAATTAGAGGATGCTTACTTGTCGTTCTTAATAGAACTCTCAGTATGTGCAATTAGGGTCCAGCGTGGGACCATTGCTGTGGGTCTGCATTGTTAGCTCTGCGAACAGTTGTTTGCTGGCAATTGTTTTGAGCCAGTAATTATCCTCGTAGGATAAGTAATGTTTGGATGAGGAGAAAGGAGGACAGGGCGTGTGACGGAGCATGATTATTAGATGAGCCTCAAATCCCTCTTCTGTGTTAAGTCAGCCTGACCATTTCACATTATTTCTGTGTGTTGGTCAAATGCAGGGGTCCCTCTCTGTACGCCTTATGCTTACGCTATTGTCTTGACATGATTATTGGTAGTGTCCCCTTTTACTTTTAAATGTGTCCCATTTTAGACAATAAATTATATGGTTATACGTCTTACACCTGTGAAAATGAATTTCCCAGGTGGGGCTGTACCAGTCACGGAAAGGGGCAGGCCGTGTAACCGTCTGCTTTGTATGTCTGCATACATCTTTTCCTCTTCCTGTGATTTCTTCCCCTCTTATTCACTGGCTCCTCTTACTCTGAATGCCCTTAAATACTGAAGCTCCCCAAGGTTCTGTTGTTGGCTTTCTTTCCTTCTCCATGTATTCCCTAGGCCAGGGATGGCAGATGAGTTTCATCTCAAGGTGCTTGGAGCTGCGTCCAGGTGCAGCGGGGTGAGGGCGGTCTGCTGGCTGGCTGTGTCTGCCATGGCAGCAGGTGTGGGGAGTGGCAGCACTGTGTCAAGCACCTACCGTTCTCTCTAGGCTGGGCAGTCACACTCTATATACATATCCCTGACTTTCGGTCCGTATGTTCAGTGGCTGATACCTCAAACCCAGAATGCACAAAAGAGAATAATCATCTGGCCTCCGCCTCCACTGTTTTCTTAGGATTCCCTGTCTTTGCTCTTCTCGTCATCTCCCTGGACTTCTGAAATTGGAGCCAGGAGTCATCCTAGATTTTTGTCTTCATCCTCTCCCCAGGCAACTCATCGGTCAGGTTGAGTTGATTGTACCTCCTGATGAGCTTTCAAATCCTCTCTCTCCTCTTCACCCCACCGCCACTGCCTTAGTCCAGGTCTTCTTCGTCTTTCCCTGGATGATTAAAGTCGTCTCCTACTACCCCATCCTACCCTCACCCTCATTCATTCTCCACGCAGCAGCTGAAGTGCCCTTTCTGGAGGAGTGGTCTGACTGTGTTCCTGATTGTGTTCCTCCTGCTTAAACCAAAAAGCAAAATTCCCTCTTTATAGCCTTCCAGGCTCCCTCCCCATCCCTCTCTTCCACCAGAGACCCACTGTTGATTGGTGTTTTTCCTTGCAAACCTTATTTTTTACAGTTCCATACACATAACTATTACATATATGCATGCCTCTATGTGGTTTTTGTTACATGAATATAATCATCTATTCAAAAATTCGCTTGTTTTTGTTTAACGATATCTTGAAAGTCTTTTCCTGTCAATGTATATGTTAATATATGTTCTGCTTTCTTTTTAAAACAGCTATATAGGAAGCCTACTATGAACATATTATATTGATACTTTACTTAAGCCTTTACTCTATTGATGGATGTTTAGCATGTTTCCAGTTTTTCATTATTCTAAACATCTTTCGCAAATAAACCTTGGTGCATATGAATGGATATATTTGTAGGAGATATTCTTAGAAGTGGAATTATAGGATATATAAAGAGAAAAGCATTGACGTTTTGATAAGTGTTATCTACTTGCCCTCCCAAGAGGCTGAACTAATTTTTATTCTCTCTAGTTATCAGGGTATATAAGTGCCATTTCTCTAACACTTTTACCTCTGCTATGTTGCTATCTGTCTTTTAACTTTTTTGTCGGTGTGATGGGCAAAAATGGTATCGAATTATTTCCAGTTTTCATTTCCTTACTTTTGAGGTTTAGTAAGCTCTCCGGATATGTACG
This sequence comes from Eubalaena glacialis, assembly GCF_028564815.1. Classification (NCBI taxonomy): domain Eukaryota; kingdom Metazoa; phylum Chordata; class Mammalia; order Artiodactyla; family Balaenidae; genus Eubalaena; species Eubalaena glacialis. The sequence continues at coordinate 61,583,079 of NC_083721.1, forward strand.
GGGCATTCACATTTGTTTTTCTGAAGTTCATAGTCACATATTTGCCTAGATTTCTATGGGGTTGTCATTTCCTTAGAGGATTTGTTGGAGCTTTACCTATGGTGTAGACATTTATCTGTTCCTCCAAAGAATAAGTTCCCCTTTGTCTTTGTTGATAGTATATTTCACTAGGGAATTTTTAATGTTTTTGTACTCAAATATGTCTGCCTTTTCCTGTAAGCTTTAGCTTGCTTTGAAAGGCCTTCCTTATCTCAAGACTATAAAAATATTCAACCTATTCTTCTAATACTTGTATAAGTATATTTTTTATGTTTAGATCTTAGGGCCGTCTGGAATTTATTTTTGAGGATGGGGTACAGTAGTAATTTTTGTTTTATCTTTTTCCAAATGGACAGTCAGTTGTCCCAGCCAAACAGTTTTACAGTTCCTAAAGTTATTTCTAACTAAGAGATTTAGAAGTAACCTAAGGTAGACCAGGATAGCCATTTATAGAAATTAAAACTGTTGCTTTTGTTCTTTTCCTCTTATACCTGCTTGGTGTGTGGTTAATTTAATCTAAGCTAAAGCCTGATTAACTATGTTGATTGCCTCAGCTTCTCTTCAGTCTTTTCTTCCCTTTTTGAGTGGCTTTCAAATTGTGTTCTTTGGAGCCCTAAGGGTTCTTAGGAAGGCGGTAAGGCTCATTTAAACAAAGGTCTCCACTACTAGAAACAGTTAAAAGCGTTCGATCCTTTCTCACCTTAGGTCCTCCAGAAAAGTATGATCATTGGAGTGATTGAAGGTGGAGATGTGATGGAGGAGAGGCTGAGGTCAGCACGAGAGACAGCCAAGCGGCCTGTAGCTGGCTTCCTTCTGGATGGCTTTCAAGGGACTCCAACAACCCTGGAGACTAGACTGCACTTGCTGTCATCAGTCACTGCGGAGCTACCGGAGCACAAACCGAGGCTAGTGTTCAGTTAGGGTGCAGGCTGAGCCTGGTGGGCTGCAGAGCAGGGGTGCTGCCGAATGTGTGGTATGCAGTCTGTACATGGGTGTGTCTTTTGATGTTTTGATTACGTTCTTTCTGGGCTGAGTCTGCTGAAGCAGACTGTGGAGGAAGTTTCCATCAAGGCTGTCTTGCCTTTGATTTCAGAATGTAGACCAGAGGACACTGCCATGTGAATTAGTTTATTTGATCCTCATTATAAGTGAGGGCAAGTGTTATACTGGTTCCCCTCATTCTTGTGCCAATTGTAAATATTGTTCTTTATTCACTATAACCTGGTGCCTGGGGACAGATATAAAGTCATGTGGAACCCTGGCCTTAAGCAAGGAAAGTTGAGGACAGACCTGGGATGCCTAGTGGAATGAAGATGGGTTCTGTCAATAAGGACCTTTAAGAAGTTCTTAGATTTGAGGCAGGTAGTGAGTGGTATTATTTTTTGAAATCAAGGTCACTGGCAACCCTAGTGGGGTTGGTTCTTTCCATCAATCACAGGATTCATTATGTGCTGGAGAGAACAGTGATCTGCAAGATTCAAAGCTAAAAATCCCCAAGTTTCTGAGTATAGCCAATGTCTTATTAGACTATCCAAATTTTTTCTTTTTTTTTTTTTAAAACTGTAGTCTTTTATCCCATTTGGTATGAATATGCATGCTTTTTTCCTACAGATATATTAAGAGGTTTGATTATGGGGTGCTGCTTTATACCCCTTGGGCTGCTGGATATGTATATGTAATTTTACTACTCTTTAAAAAATCCAGGTATAGCTAGCAGTTAAGTATATGAATCTTATGTATACCCTGCTGAATTTTTATTCGTATATATGCTTGTGTAAACACCAGCCAGAACAAGATATTGCCATCACCCCAGCCAGCATTCCCCCCGCCCCCCCCGCCAGCCCCAGTGTTATCCCAGCTCTCTGTGTTCATTGCTTTCCCTCCTGTGCTTATTTCATTCTGGTGCAGATGATAGTTCAGCACTAGTATTTCTAGTCATTTTCTGGACTTCTTTTGAGTTAAGTGCTCACAGATGTCTGTTACTGGATTTGAAAGCTGGGATTGTTTTTCTTTCTATAAGTGTGTAGAAATGCCAGCTTCAGTTGGAGAGGAGTTCTAAAACATGACATTACTTGAAGGAAACTGTAGTCAGAAAAACCAGCATATATTTAAGGGTTCTGGTTGTTTAATATTACATAAGCCTTTTTTTGGACTTCTTTTAGAAATCAGGGAGTCTATAAGCTTTTCTCTGCCAGTGTGTAAAAGGGACTATGAGTAGAAAAACAAACATAAAAAATAGCAGCCAGCCAGCCCTCGTCTAGTGCATTTCCCCATCTTGTTTTAGTGGCAAAACCTGGTTGAATGTTATTAACACTCTCAGAATTCATTACCCATTGCCTCTGGAAATACCATCTCATTCTACCACGCAGACATTTTATTAATGGAGAAAATAGAAAGAGGCATAAAGAAAGCTGACTAGATTCTTAGAGCCTATGGGCAGAGTTGAAATTCCAAGAGCAAGAATTGCTTCGTAAGTGAACCTATGAAGAATACAGTAGATAAAAATGTCTTTCTTGAAGCAATTATGAAAAAGAATTATAAGCAAAATACAGTTAAAACATGGAAGAGTATTTGAAAGGGAAATAAAGCACACAGCTTTGCACTAAAAAAATCTTATGTAGCGGTTAGAAAGACTACAAAGTTCAGTCTGAGACTACGGAGGTTATTTCAGAAGGGATGAGAAGGGAAGGAAAACTAACCTTTGTTAAGCTTCTCTTTGGGGCAGAAACTACACTTTGTGCTTTTGCGAATATGTCATTAATCCTTACAACCAGTCTGTGAGGTATGTATTCTTGCTCTTGTTTTTAAAATGAGAAAACTAAAACTCAGAAAGGTTAAGAAACCTTCCCAAAGTAACACAGCAAGTAAATAAATGGCAGAGCTGGGATTCTGGTCCAGGTCTCTCTGCCTCCAAAGCTCTATGTTCTTTCCATACACCTCCTTATCTGCTGCCTGCCACGCTAACCATGATTTTTATTATTATTACTGTTAATGCCCTCTGGAAAGACTCTCTGATTTCATTCCTGGCATTGTTCTTATGTCACTGTTCGTATTATTGTCACAGGCTCATCTGCGGTGTTAGCCAGCCAGATGAGGTGCTCGAGTGTATTGAAAGAGGAGTGGACTTATTTGAGAGTTTTTTCCCTTATCAAGCAACAGAGCGGGGATGTGCCCTGACCTTCAGCTTTGATTACCAGCCGAATCCTGAAGAGACATGTAGGTCTTTTGAAGTTAATCTCTGTGTTACCCTTAAATTCTCTCTATTTCCTATCAATTTTTGCCTTGAGTTACAAGCCAGAAATGTGTACATACTATAAAGCCAGCCTTTTATAAAACTATGTCTTTGTGTCTTATCTGTCCACCCTGGCACGTTGGCACACAAAACCAGGCACTTAATACTATACACATAGCTCATCAATGTTAGGAAGTGATTTTGTAGTGAGCAGAACCAAGAAAAACAAAACCTCTTCTATTAACAACCTGAAAAAAGAGCATTCAGAGTGAATAGTGATGAAAATCTAAGAAAAGAAAACCTTTGAACTGCTTGGTAAAAGTTAATTTGTTTTTTCACAAAAGAGTTCTTGTCTGCTTTTTGCAAACCCCATGCTATTAATATACAGGGAGTCTCATCCCCTCTGATCCTAGTGTTACTTTTGCTTTTTTGGTTTTTTATACATACTGAGATGTGAAAGCTGTTTTCCTCTGCTAATGGTGCTTTGAAGCACTGCCATTTTCTTTTATTGTTTAGTTATTCAGAAGTCAAGAAAATCAGTTTCAGATTCTAACATCTAACTGGCAGTAGAAAAGGAACCAGGATACAGACTTTGGGTTGGGGTCCCTTGAAGTGTCTGCACAGTGTTTCAGGAGAATGTTGTGTGCCTGGTCTTCCGTCTGGCCTTCAGAGTGTGCTTTCCGTTCTCTCCTCCTGCCCTCTGTTGAACTCTTGCTCTATCACCGCCAACCTTATATTTGAGTAGGGCCAGAGACTTCTTTAAGGGTTCATTTTATTCCCCACAAGTGATGAAAATTTCATTCAGAATATGTTACACTCCTATAAAGCAACTTAAGCATTAATCTAAATGGAATTAGTCCTAGAAACAAAATCAATCAAGTTGATCAAATTCTTATACAGAGGAGGTCAATTTTACTGTCTTTTAGACAGACTAGAACGTAATGTATATGGGTAGGCATACCATAAACAATTTATACATGTTCGTGACTTCATTTACAAGTGAAATTATCTCTGCCAGGACATAGGTGACTGATAGTCATTCTGTACCGTGAATATGCAAAACTCTACAAAGAACATGATATTGAATTCTCTGGAACAAACACGTTCCTTTTGGGCCAGAGAAAGCCAAATTTCTTTATGATTGGGAAAACTGAGTTTGAACATTTTTATGCAAGTATTATGAATCACATTTGTGTACGTGTGTATAGTAAATTGAGGCTTTTTGCCAATTACAAAGTGAAAATTCCAAAGGAATAAGTTGCATAATGTAGGCAGCAATTCCCCCTAGTAACACCAGTTACTATGCAAAGAGCCAGCTGCTCTGAAGAGAGGCAAGTAGATAAGTATTTCTGGTGTTTCTCTTGCAATTCCAGGAATGTTCTTTCTTAAAGCAAAGAGTTCAAGGGAACAACTCAAGTCCCCATTTAACCCTGGATTATCTGAGCTCCCTGGAAGGCCAGAGTCTCCATACAGAATACATAAATTAAAACCATATTCTACTTTTAATCTGTTTGGAACATAGGCAGTTACAAAGCCCAATTAATTTGCATGTACATTATGATAAGACATAACTCCAACACACAGGCACACACATTTATTCTTTCACACACACACACCCCAGCTGGTTTTTTAAAATCATTCCTTGGCAGTAAGATTATAAAATATATACTTGTAACTACTATTCACTTAGACATAGTTGAATCTCCAAGTTTTGATACTATAGATAATAGGTCATTGATCATCTTGTTACATATTGCTTTTTTTTTCTTGTGCTATTTCCTCCGGATAAGTTCTGAGGGGTGGAATTACAGGGTCAAAGGGCATGAAATAGTAACTAAAATAAAATTCTCCCAATGGCCACTCTTTATCTGATCTTCATTCAAGACTTTTTGTTGGTTTGTCCTTTAGTATTGCAACAAAATGGGACACAGGAAGAAGTAAAATATGTGGATCAAACAAAGAAAAGTAAAACAACCAGTTGCAACCAAGAAATGACATCATTTGAAATTAATCTGAAGGAAAAAAAGTAAGGAATTTTTTTTTAAGTATGGATTTTGATTTCTGACTTTTTAATTTCAGTCTGTTTTGAAAGTTTATATAACTGTTCCCTTTTCAGTTCATGACTTCATAAAATATTTATAGTTGGATATTGTTTGGGCCTTCTCAAATTCAGTGCCAGCAGTACTCTTTTTTTTGCAGATGAATTTGTGTACTTTGTCTTGTCAGAAAACTGAGGCTAGATAACTGTTGTTTTAGAAGAGCTGTCAGAAAAATTAGACCAGATCCATTGTTTGGTGTTCTTTACTCCTTATGATTACTTTACATAATAACAGTGTAAAATAAGGATTTCAAGATAAAATATTATAACAAAGTTTTTAAATTTTAAGGAATTTAAGCCATCTTGGTTATATACAGATTATAAATCTTAAATAAAATATTTGCCTCTGTAAAGACTGAACTAAGATATCTTATAACTTTGTATTTGGCCAAAAGTGGAAATAATCAGTGAACCAGTGAGCCGGTTTTCTGTGAACTTGGTATACTCACTTTAATGCTGGGGTGTTTTTGGTCTTACGTAAAGGGACATTTTAGGGACTCAGACTTATTTATGTCTATCTAGTAACAGTACAGACTTGAAAATTTATGAAAGAATATGAAATTCCTAGTTCTTATTTCTATAGTGATTTCTTGATTGTAGGTCTGTAATGGTGATGTTTATCACATTTGACTTCTTGAAAAATAACCAAGGAGATTCATTTCCATTTTTAAAAAGCTAGGGTAATATAAATGGTTACTACTAAAATTCACTTTACATTATAGATATAATTGGAAACTGCGGTATTTTTATCATCAGCACTAGAAGTTTTGGAGATTTGGCATTCAGATTGTAGCCTTGCTTGTGACTGTGTGACCTTGGTCAAGTCATTTAACTTCTTTTTAATAGCTGATAGAAGGTAGCACGTATATAGTGCTTAGCATGTACCTAGCAGTGTCCTTTACTATATTAACTTATTTAATTCTTGTAACAACTCTATTAGGTAGGCACTGTTACTACCTTATTACATTTCAGATGAGAAAACAAAGACACAGAGGGAGGTTAAGTGACTTTCCCAAGTGAGTTGTGAGCCAGGAACCGACCCCAGGCATTGTAGCTCCATAGCCCTCCCTCTTAAACCCCTTGGCAGTCTTCACTGGTAAAGTGACAGGAAAAATGCCTATCTCAGGCTTCCCTGGTGGTGCAGTGGCTGGGAGTCTGCCTGCTAGTGCGGGGGACGCGGGTTCGGGCCCTGGTCCGGGAGGATCCCACGTGCCATGGAGCGGCTGGGCCCGTGCTCCCCAACTGCTGGGGCCTGCGCACCTAGAGCCCGTTCTCCAAAACGAGAGGGGCTGCCGCGGTGAGAGGCCCGCGCACCGCGGCGAGGAGTGGCCCCCTCTCGCCGCAGCTAGAGAAGGACCGCGTGCAGCAACGAAGACCCAATGCAGCCAAAAATAAATAAATTTATTAAAAAAAAAAAAAATGCCTATCTCCATGGGTGGCTGCAGAGATTAAATGAGACAGTATATATAAAAGTTTTTTATAAACTGCAAAAAGCTATGCAAGTAAAAGGTCATATCATCTCTTCTAATATTAGCTCTGGTGGCAAGTGGGAGAAAAGTGTCATTCATCAGAACAGTGTCTCCTAACATTTTTGTGTGCCTTTACAGTGTGACTAACCCTGCTCAGCAGGAGGGAGCGAGCACGTGACTCTTCTGCCGCTCCTTGGGAAGCCTCAGTCTAGGAGGCTGTATCCCTCTGAGGAAGACTCCTGAGTCTCCTGGCCCATTGTACTCTCCGTTAACTTTTGACCACATTGCCGTCTTAAGCAGGTGCCTGGCACTACGTTTGCCAGTTGTGTTACTAACTATTGGTTACGTGCCAGCAGAATAGGTTAGTCTAGGTTGTCGAGGTCTTGTTTTCCTCACTTTCCGGAATATCGTTGTAACTTCCTTTCTCAGGTACCAGGAGGACTTTGATCCGCTCGTGAGGGGGTGTCCCTGTTACTGCTGTAAGAATCACACTCGTGCGTACATCCACCATCTGCTGGTGACCAACGAGCTGTTGGCTGGCGTCCTGCTTATGATGCACAACTTTGAACACTACTTTGGATTTTTCCAGGCCATCCGGGAAGCACTAAAAAGTGACCGACTGGCACAGTTGAAAGAGCTCATCCACAGGCAAGCATCTTGAGACCTGGTACGCATAATCTGACTCTTCACGTTGAGCCTGCACCACGGTTGTAATGTGGGAAGAAGAGAGCAGGAAGTGATCTTCACTTTAATCACTTATATTTGAGAATGAAGTCTACTCAAATAAGGAACATCTGTACTGTACTCTGCCCACCTGAGGCTAAAGAGACTTCTTCTTTAGAGTCAGACTGAAATGACCTAGAATGACCTAGATTGATCAGAAAGAATTGAAACCTGACCTTGAATATTTCTGCGCTAACCCTTTTAGTCAACAGAGATTCGTTTAGTCAAAGATAAAAGCTTTAGATGTGAAGGGACAGCCTTGAAGTGGGGATGATGAGAATCTGAGGGTTCACTGAGTTGGATTGGAGCTTGAAGGGAGTTGATTGGTCATGAGTAGCATGACCTCTGTGGACACATGCCTGTTGACCAAGAAGGAATTTGTCTGATTCAAGAGTTTTCTTCATTTTAATCCTTATATTCTCAGGGGTCTCTTTTGGACACTTGGCCTTCCAAGCTGTCCTGGCAGTGCAATCAACCAGAAATGACTCTTGTGATTTAACCACGCTCACATCTCCATGGAATGTGGAGCTCACACATTGCTCCAATGGCCAGTTGGCCCAGGGCACACTCTTCGTTTGACCCTATGGTCTTTCTGTGACTTGTCTCACTAGAGTCAGCACAGTTGCCTATTAGGAGCTGAAAGTTTGCCTAGCTGCTTTCATCTGGTCGTACAGATCCACTGTGGTCTGCCTTTTAGTCTCATTAAGAGTCGAACCACATAATAACTGGAGCTACGTCACCTGGAGAGATTCAGTCACCGTGTGTTCACTTGGACGGAGCCCTGGCCTGCCAGTTAGAGGATTGGGTTTCAGTTCTACTAAACTATGACACTTGGGCAAATCACTTAACCTCTCCGTGCCTGTTTCCTCCTGAACAAATGGGGACAGGCAAAGTGAATAGTACTAAACGAATTTCTAAGGTTCCATCTAGCTCTAATATTTGGGGAACAAGAAGTTTTAGATTGGAACCATAGCTTTATGTGTATCCTTGTTTATTGATCACTATTGGCCTGATAAAAAATGCAGTGGTGCCAGGAGTCAGGCAACAGTAGAGATATTTGAGAGCCTAAACAGGTTTAGCCTGTAGATTTTAAAGTGGTTGGTAAATTGGCATCAGCAGGTCCTGAGGCTGGGAAGACCTTCGCTGATCACCTCTCATTCTCTGAATTTTTTTCTGCTCTTGTCAAAGGAATGACATTCATGTTGATAGTGTGACAGGTGATTTTTATTTTCTTTGTGCTTTTCTATATTTGTCCAGTTTTCTATAAGAATACACATACATGCACGTTTCACACATAGTTTTTATAAAAACAGCAGAACCAAAAAGATGCCTTTGTTTTGTTTGTAGGGGTATAAAATATATTTGTTTTACATTCTTGTGCTACATTTTTCTATTTGTTCATTTTAGTGGGCATTACTGAACCTTGTTTTTAATTATTATGTGGTTACTATATTTTTATATGTAGGGTGCCCATCTATACTGTTTTCTTTTATTAGTGGTTTGAGAACGTCCATGAATTCCAAAGCTCATGAATTCCAGAATTCATGGATATTCTTACAACCTCTCCTCCAATTAATGGCAAGGATACTTATGAAAGACAGAGTTTCTGTCCTCAAGAATCTGCTTGTTTTGGGCTTCCCTGGTGGCGCAGTGGTTAAGAATCCACCTGCCAATGCAGGGGACACGGGTTCGAGCCCTGGTCCGGGAAGATCCCACATGCCGCGGAGCAACTAAGCACGTGCACCACAACTACTGAGCCTGCGTGCTGCAACTACTGAAGCCCGTGCACCGAGAGCCTGTGCTCCGCAACAAGAGAAGCCGTCGCAGTGAGAAGCCTGTGCACCTCAACGAAGAGCAGCCCCTGCTCAACGCAACTAGAGAAAGCCTGCGCGCAGCAACGAAGACCCAATGCAGCCAAAAATAAATAAATAAATAAATAAATAAAATTTATTTAAAAAAAAAATCTGCTTGTTTTGAAATATATTGGATTGGAGTTGTTCATATGTTTATAACTCCTGTTCAGTGCCAAACCCATTGTTGGAGGAGTATTAATAAATATCCCAGAATCCATATAAAATTTATGAGTTTTATTTGTGTTCAAAACTGAAAATTCTGTCCAACTTTGTCCATTTTTCTGGGTCTTTTTCTTATTAGCACATTTGAAAAAAATGTTCCTTTCCTTTAATGTAAATCTATTAAGGTCAATAGCCAATAAACATTTTTAATTAAAAAAATATACTAGTCTGGTTTCCTGTAAATAGTAATGAGTCTATTAAACAAAACGTTAAATTTCCATGGTACCAGAAATGCTCTCCATTAGAAAAGAATTTTTCAGCACCTATTCCATCTATAGTCATTGTTTTAAGTGCACTCACACTAAATGCAGAATCCAAGAAAGAGATTCAGGGAGGCACCTGTCTTTTTACATTATATAATCAAGGGCCTTAAGGCTATGCTAGCACATAATAAAAAAATAATAATAGCCACAATCTATGGAGTACTTTTACTGTGCCAGGCACCTTAGTAAATGCTTTCCACACATATCTCATTGACTCTTAGAGCATGGCTGTGAGGTGTTGATACTATTATTCCTAGCCTGAGTTTCGGGAAGGTTGAGTAGCCTGCCTGAGGGCCTACCAGGAATTTCTGGAAGGTTGAGTAGTTTGCCTAAGGACCTACCACTAGTCAGCTCCCAGGTTAGACTTGGCGCCATCTGACTAAAACCCAACAGTTAACCATTGCACTAGCTTCTTCCTGGTGGCTTACTCCTGAGTTGAAGGGGCTATGAGCAGTGAGGACTGAAGAGATGGGCCTTCTGGCCCCGAGGTGCGGGCTGCTTCTGGAGCTTTGCTGCAGCTCAGTCCTGGTTCCCACTCCTCCACTGGAGACTAGCTGGCCCTGGCCTGTGTGGCCCCTGGTACCATGTTGGCACCTGTAGGTCTGTAGGTGCTCAACGTGAGTTGCCATTCCACGTCCCCCAATCCTTCCTGACCCCAGTTTGGGGACTGTAATCACACCTTGAATGGTTTCGAGAGGGTTTCTGTCTGCGATCAGTTAAAGTGGACTCTTGGGGAATCAATAGGAGTCTGAGGTTTCCTATATGCGTTGGGGGAAGGATATTTTATTATTCTCTGGGAATAAAGGGAAAAGATTCTTTTAAAACATTTTTCAAACTGAATACTTGTGTAATTAAAGCATTTTAATAAAAATTTCAAACAAAGACCATCAAAAGGTCAAGATTAGAGTGTGTAAGCAACCATCTCCAGGATGCTTTTTCCTGTTGAGGCAGCTTGGAGCTCACTGAGAAACCACAGAGTTAAATGATTATCCTGTGCCTTCCTAATTAGGAACAGGCTGTTCTCTGCAGTTTGATTAGTCTCGCTGGTAGTGATGGGATTACAGCTTATTAAAACTGACAGTGCTGTGGAGGGCAGGGAGCCAGGAAGGTCAAACTTACATGCTGAGCCAGCCACCAGCAAGGTTCTGCCTTTACCTGAAGGTTTGGTGTAATTGGCATTCATCCTAATATTCTTTTTCATTTCTTTATTTTTTTCAACTGTCAAGTCTCTTCCTCATTTTACACCTTTTCTCTCTCTTCTTCCTCATGGGAGTCCCTGACTTATGACCATATAACCCAAATAACAGTTGGCCAAACCAGAAAAGCAAGCCCAGTGTAGGCAGTGTGAAGTAGGGTAAACATACATCCTCGTTGTTCACAACAGTCCTGGTTTATGTCTGTGGTCCAGGCGTCATTACTAACAGCACCCCCTTTTACTCTCAAAAGTGCCCTGTTTGGACAAGTTATATGGTCACCCTAATGTGAGTGGTGGGGATGGTCAAACTAGAGAGCAGATGCCCCATCTAAACAGGACAGCTGCTACCCACCTCTCGCTAACTGCTGCTGTGGGTCCAGTGCTGTCAGATCTTCCTGTGTTTCAGAGAAGCCAAAAAATCTGGATTTTCACGTGAAAGCTCACAATTTTTAAATGCTGGATCAATTTTTAAAAAATATTCTGCTAGCCAGACAAAACCTAGGTGTGCCTAGTTTGCAGCCTGTGGGTTAGAATCTGGAGGGAAGACTGGCATCTTTAACATTTAAAAGTTTCTCAGTGATGCATAAAAATATATAGAAAAAGCACCTAGAGTTTCTAGCTCCTGCAGCTGATTACAGATTTCCCCATTAAGAGATCCCCATGTTAGGAACCAAATTATTAGTTATGCTTTTTTTAAAAAAATTACCAGTTTACATAATTAATCAGGATGCATTTTAAGTTCTAACTTTTTTTGTTTATTGTGTAATGCATCACTTGGAAATACTGAGGAAATATCCTTTTGTTTTTAGTGATGCATGAGTGGAACTAATGCTAGTTGGCAGTATTTGATTGTAAGAAATCAATAAAGTAATTGTTTTTTTTTTTTTTTAAAGAGATCCCTATGTTGTCCCAACTCCCTGGCACAATCCCCAGATAACTCCCAGAACCATTCCAAATCTGCCCAAAGGGAGGGTATGGATCGCCTTGTTCAACCTATTTTATGGTTGAGAAATGTTAGGCCTGGAGAAGAAAGAGTAGCAGTCACAGTGTCTTTCCTCTTAAGGAGTTTAAAACAGAAGCATATTTCTTTCCAGTTACCATTTTGGCTCTCCCCCGTCCTACCCTATTTCCTGCCGGGCTGTGCCCTTCCAGGGTCAGCAGTGATTTCCCAGTACCCGCTTTCCAAGGATCCTTTCTGACTCACAAAACCAGTTGGTACAAGGACATAAGGTCTCCTATCACACCTTCCAGCATTAACAGCAATAGTCCTGGCTGACACAGCTCAATTACTGTTTGTCGAGGGAACGAATATTTTCAGAGCAGTTGAGGCATTATCTTCAGATTATCGCCAGCTGAGCACTGGTTAGAAGTGACTGGCACAGCAATACGTGGTGGGACCTATAGGCTGAATGTCTTGTTAGTGTGGTTTTATCTCACTTTACGCTAAGCAAGCTCCCAGTGACCTGACACATTTGTATTCTCTTCTTTGACTCGGTTCTGCTTTCTACCATTAGCGTCTTCTAGTGCTGGCCTCAAAGCAATTTCCCCTGCTCTGACAAGAGGAACTCAGAGTGAACTTTTCTTTTGTTCTTATTCCTCACAATCCATTTTGAGACCAGGCTGAAGTTGCCAAGGACTTCAAACGCCTGTGCACCTGCCAGTGTGATTCAGAGGGATTAGCGCGTCCCACTCTGCACACTCTCCCTAATGTTCGTCTCTTTCTCTAAACTGCTGTCCCCTGCTGTCTGCTCCTTTGTCTGAGAAATACATTTTCTCGTATTATCCCCTTGTTCCCTGCCTCTTTCTGATGACTTCGGAACAAAATCAGGATGTGGCTATTAACGGTCTTCTTTCTTAACAGCCCAGGGTCACTTCCTTTTATTTAGTCCATTTTCCCTTCCCTCCCGAACAACATAATCATCTCTGCTTCAAATAAAAGTTTCATAACCATTTCATAACTACTCTTTATCGTTGCTATCAATAAGGCATATGAGAGAGGAGATAAAAGTAAGGGAAGAGAAGCCAAAAGGTGAGGGGGTGAGGGAATCTCCAAAACTGAGAAACGGGGCAAGCATCTTCGGGATGCTTCTTTCATGAAGAAATTAGGTAAGATTAGCCCTCAAGACTGAACGTTACAAGCCCAGTGGTCTGGTGAAGTTTTCCTCTAATTTTTATGGATGGAACGGGAAAATGGTCTCCCCTCGGAGGATCTGATTTCCTTCCAAATGGTTAAAGTACTACTCAGAACCATCCCAGGATCATTTATGTTGGTCATAAATCCTTTCATAGAATTCGATTACATAATAGATATAAGAGTTTTTCAAATCACACCTCCCAAAAGCTAAAATATTTACCCACATTTTCCAGCATTTTCCATTCCCTATTCATTTATTTTTATTCTCGTTTAACAAACTTATAGAACATTTTCATGACACTTCTGTGTATGATGATGCCATGATGCCAGCTGAAGAAAATACAAACTATGTAAATATATTCAGTCCCCCACATAGTAATTACACATCAAAAGAGAAGAGAATGACAGAGCATGTTCAATTTTTTCTTTTTTTACCCTGTATCTGATTTTGGTTAGACTCCAATTTCATGTTGTCTGAGTAGAAAAGTCGCTTCCAGTCATGTGAAAAAAGTCAGTTCAACTTCACTTTTCGACTTGAACATTCAGCTATTACCACAAATCCAACATGTCAGAAACTAGATTTATTGTCTATGTTCCTTCAATCAAACTAGTTCTCCACTTCAACTTCCTTGCCTCTGTCAATGGCACCTGTCTTCTAGTCAATCCAGCTGGGAAACTTACTCCTTGGATGAATGATATAATTCATAAAAGGGATAGGGATAAGATATTTTAAGGGAGAGAGCAACAAGGCTTGATAACTGGTTCCTAGGATGCAGTTAAGTCATGATTCAAGGAAGATTACCACCTGTCCTGCCCTCATCCCCTTCTTGTCTGATCCCACTCCTCTCTTTCTCTTTTAGTTTTACCATTCACTGCTACTAGGCTAAGCTGTCATAAATGTTACCTTCACTGGGACATTCCCTGACTAAAAACCTTCCATGGCCGTCCAATGCCATATAGATCAGCACTAAGCTGGCTGCATGAATGTCTAGGCCTGTCACAATCTGATGCTATCCAGTTGCCATGGACTTCCCTCCCCTCTTCCCCCCGCAAAAACAAAGTCTGAAGCCCAGTGTTTCCCAGTTTCACTCCTTGAACTCCCTAAATTGAGAGCATCTACTCTCCTTCAGGAACAAAGGCCAGAGGTAGGTGGAAGCCTAGGCCAAACAAAGTTCCTTGTGTGATCACCTCTCCTGGTTGCCCTCTGGGCCACCCCCGTAATTACTGCCTGTTATTCTAGGACTGGTAAGTCAGATTGACTTAGCAACTGTTTTCTTTTCCTTTTTTGGGTCCAGAAATCTGCAGCTGCATTTTAATGATGAGAGGACTGAGGAGTCACCAGAGATGGTAATTTTGTTTTGGTCAAAGTCTCATACATTTGCATATAAATGAAAAACAAAAGGACATTTAAATTGTAGAAGTTGGGGGAGGAAATAAGCTTTTCTCCTTGTCAAAAAAAGGATTCTTTGGTGACACAGAGAATATAATAATTTATCAACCCCCTCATTTTATACACAGAGGTAGAACCGTGGCCCAGATAGAATATGACTAACCCAAGGTCCAACAGGAAATGGGAGGCAAGGCTGGAACAGGAGTTTAGGAGTTTAGGTTTCCTTTCTCAGCTCTTCTCTCTGTCCCTATCTCTTGTTCTGCCCCATGCAGGCTCAGTACTCTTAAGCAGCTCCTACGTCATATACTAGGTGCTTGTGATGGTTAATTTTATGTGTCAACTTGACTGGGTAAGTGATGCCCAGATAGCTGGTAAAACATTATTTCTGAGTGTGTCTGTGAGGATGTTTCAGGAAAGATTAGCATTCGAATCCACAGACTGAATAAAGAAGATCTCTCTCGGACTGGGGTTGACGGCGTGAACACAGCCTGACGGGGTTAGCGCACCACAGCTGGCTGGGAGGGAGTCCAGGAAAAAGTCTGCAGCTGCCGAAGAGGCAAGAGACTTTTTCTTGCCTCTTTGTTTCGCGGCGCGCAAGGAGAGGGGATTCAGAGCGCCGCCTAAATGAACTCCAGAGACGGGCGCGAGCCGCGGCGATCAGCGTGGACCCCAGAGACGGGCATGAGACACTAAGGCTGCTGCTGCCGCCACCAAGAAGCCTGTGTGCGAGCACAGGTCACTCTCCTCACCTCCCCTCCCGGGAGCCTGTGCAGCCCGCCACGGCCAGGCTCCCGTGATCCAGGGACAACTTCCCCAGGAGAACGCACGGCGCGCCTCGGGCTGGTGCAACGTCACGCTGGCCTCTGCCGCCACAGGCTCGCCCCGCATCCGTATCCCTCCCTCCCCCCACCCGGCCTGAGTGAGCCAGAGCCCCCGAAGCAGCTGCTCCTTTAACCCCGTTCTGTCTGGGCGGGGAACAGACGCCCTCAGGCGACCTACACGCAGAGGCGGGTCCAAATCCAAAGCTGAACCCCGGGAGCTGTATGAACAAAGAAGAGAAAGGGAACTCTCTCCCAGCAGCCTCAGAAGCAGCGGATTAAAGCTCCACAAACAACTTGATGTGCCTGCATCTGCTGAACACCTGTATAGACAACGAATCATCCCAAATTCAGGAGGTGGACTTTGGGAGCAGGGTATATTAATTTTTCCCCTTTTCCTTTTTTTGTGAGTGTATATGTGTATGCTTCTGGGTGAGATTTTGTCTGTATAGCTTTGCTTTATAATAGCTTTATTTTACTTCACTATATTTTATCCTCTTTCTTTCTTTCTTTCTATTTTTTCTCCCTTTTACTCTGAGCCGTGTGGATGAAAGGCTCTTGGTGCTCCAGCCAGGCATCAGGGCTGTGCCTCTGAGGTGGGAGAGCCAACTTCAGGACACTGGTCCACAAGAAACCTCCCAGCTCCACGTAATACCAAACGGCGAAAATCTCTCAGACATCTCCATCTCAACATCAAGACCCAGCTTCACTCAATGACCAGCAAGCTACAGTGCTGGACACCCTATGCCAAACAACTAGCAAAACAGGAACACAGCCCCATCCATTAGCAGAGAGGCTGCCTAAAATCATAATAAGGCCACAGACACCCCAAAATACACCACCAGACGTGGACGTGCCCACCAGAAAGACAAGATCCAGCCACATCCACCAGAACACAGGCACTAGTCCCCTCCACCAGGAAGCCTACACAACCCACTGAACCAACCTTAGCCACTGGGGACAGATACCAAAAACAACAGGAACTACGAACCTGCAGCCTGCGAAAAGGAGACCCCAAACACAGTAAGATAAGCAAAATGAGACGACAGAAAAACACACAGCAGATGAAGGAGCAGGGTCAAAACACACCAGACCTAACAAATGAAGAGGAAATAGGTAGTCTACCTGAAAAAGAATTCAGAATAATGATAGTAAGGATGATCCAAAATCTTGGAAATAGAATAGACAAAATGCAAGAAACATTTAACAAGAACGTAGAAGAACTAAAGAGGAACCAAGCAATGATGAAAAACACAATAAATGAAATTAAAAATACTCTAGATGGGATCAATAGCAGAATAACTGAGGCAGAAGAACGGATAAGTGACCTGGAAGATAAAATGGTGGAAATAACTACTGCAGAGCAGGATAAAGAAAAAAGAATGAAAAGAACTGAGGACAGTCTCAGAGACCTCTGGGACAACATTAAACACACCAACATTCGAATTATAGGGGTCCCAGAAGAAGAAGAGAAAAAGAAAGGGACTGAGAAAATATTTGAAGAGATTATAGTTGAAAACTTCCCTAATATGGGAAAGGAAATAGTTAATCAAGTCCTGGAAGCACAGAGAGTCCCATACAGGATAAATCCAAGGAGAAACACGCCAAGACACATATTAATCAAACTGTCAAAAATTAAATATAAAGAAAACATATTAAAAGCAGCAAGGGAAAAACAACAAATAACACACAAGGGAATCCCCATAAGGTTAACAGCTGATCTTTCAGCAGAAGCTCTGCAAGCCAGAAGGGAGGGGCAGGATATACTTAAAGTGATGAAGGAGAAAAACCTACAACCAATATTACTCTACCCAGCAAGGATCTAATTCAGATTTGATGGAGAAATTAAAACCTTTACAGACAAGCAAAAGCTGAGAGAGTTCAGCACCACCAAACCAGCTTTACAACAAATGCTAAAGGAACTTCTCTAGGCAAGAAACACAAGAGAAGGAAAACACCTACAATAACAAACCTAAAACATTTAAGAAAATGGGAATAGGAACATACATATCGATAATTACCTTAAATGTAAATGGATTAAATGCTCCCACCAAAAGACACAGACTGGCTGAGTGGATACAAAAACAAGACCCATATATATACTGTCTACAAGAGACCCACTTCAGACCTAGAGACACATACAGACTGAAAGTGAGGGGATGGAAAAAGATATTCCATGCAAATGGAAATAAAAAGAAAGCTGGAGTAGCAATTCTCATATCAGACAAAATAGACTTTAAAATAAAGACTATTACAAGAGACAAAGAAGGACACTATATAATGATCAAGGGATCGATCCAAGAGGAAGGTATAACAATTGTAAATATTTATGCACCCAACATAGGAGCACCTCAATACATAAGGCAAATACTAACAGCCATAAAAGGGGAAATCGACAGTAACACAATCATAGTAGGGGACTTTAACACCCCACTTTCACCAATGGACAGATCATCCAAAATGAAAATAAATAAGGAAACACAAGCTTTAAATGATACATTAAACAAGATGGACTTAATTGATATTTATAGGACATTCCACCCAAAAACAACAGAATACACATTTTTCTCAAGTGCTCATGGAACATTCTCCAGGATAGATCATATCTTGGGTCACAAATCAAGCCTTGGTAAATTTTAAAAAATTGAAATCGTATCAAGTATCTTTTCCTACCACAACGCTATGAGACTAGATATCAGTTACAGGAAAAGATCTGTAAAACTACAAACACATGGAGGCTACACAATACACTACTTAATAACGAAGTGATCACTGAAGAAATCAAAGGGGAAATCAAAAAATACCTAGAAACAAATGACAATGGAGACACGATGACCCAAAACCTATGGGACGCAGCAAAAGCAGTTCTAAGAGGGAAGTTTATAGCAATACAAGCCTACCTCAAGAAACAGGAAACATCTCGAATAAACAACCTAACCTTGCACCTAAAGCAATTAGAGAAAGAAGAACAAAAAAACCCCAAAGCTAGCAGAAGGAAAGAAATCATAAAGATCAGATCAGAAATAAATGAAAAAGAAATGAAGGAAACAATAGCAAAAATCAATGAAACTAAAAGCTGGTTCTTTGAGAAGATAAACAAAATTGATAAACCATTAGCCAGACTCATCAAGAGAAAAAGGGAGAAGACTCAAATCAATAGAATTAGAAATGAAGAAGGAGAAGTAACCACTGACACTGCAGAAATACAAACGATCATCAGAGATTACTACAAGCAACTCTATGCCAATAAAATGGACAACCTGGAAGAAATGGACAGATTCTTAGAAATGCACAACCTGCCGAGACTGAACCAGGAAGAAATAGAAAATATGAACAGACCAATCACAAACACTGAAATTGAGACTGTGATTAAAAATCTTCCAACACACAAAAGCCCAGGACCAGATGGCTTCACAGGCGAATTCTATCAAACATTTAGAGAAGAGCTAACACCTATCCTTCTCAAACTCTTCCAAAATATAGCAGAGGGAGGAACACTCCCCAACTCATTCTACGAGGCCACCATCACCCTGATACCAAAACCAGACAAAGATGTCACAAAGAAAGAAAACTACAGGCCAATATCACTGATGAACATAGATGCAAAAATCCTCAACAAAATACTAGCAAACAGAATTGAACAGCACATTAAAAGGATCATACACCATGATCAAGTGGGGTTTATCCCAGGAATGCAAGGATTCTTCAATATACGCAAATCAATCAACGTGATACACCATATTAACAAATTGAAGGAGAAAAACCATATGATCATCTCAATAGATGCAGAGAAAGCTTTCGACAAAATTCAACACCCATTTATGATAAAAGCCCTGCAGAAAGTAGGCATAGAGGGAACTTTCCTCAACATAATAAAGGCCATATATGACAAACCCACAGCCAATATTGTCCTCAATGGTGAAAAAGTGAAACCATTTCCACTAAGATCAGGAACAAGACAAGGTTGCCCACTCTCACCACTATTATTCAACATAGTTTTGGAAGTGTTAGCCACAGCAATCAGAGAAGAAAAAGAAATAAAAGGAATCCAAATCGGAAAAGAAGAAGTAAAGCTGTCACTGTTTGCAGATGACATGATACTATACATAGAGAATCCAAAAGATGCTACCAGAAAACTACTAGAGCTAATCAATGAATTTGGTAAAGTATCAGGATACAAAATTAATGCACAGAAATCTCTTGCATTTCTATACACTAATGACGAAAAATCTGAAAGTGAAATTAAGAAAACACTCCCGTTTACCACTGCAACAAAAAGAATAAAATATCTAGGAATAAACCTACCTAAGGAGACAAAAGACCTGTATGCAGAAAATTATAAGACACTGATGAAAGAAATTAAAGATGATACAAATAGATGGAGAGATATACCATGTTCTTGGATTGGAAGAATCAACATTGTGAAAATGACTCTACTACCCAAAGCAATCTACAGATTTCAATGCAATCCCTATCAAACTACCACTGGCATTTTTCACAGAACTAGAACAAAAAATTTCACAATTTGTATGGAAACACAAAAGACCCCGAATAGCCAAAGCAATCTTGAGAACGAAAAATGGAGCTGGAGGAATCAGGCTCCCTGACTTCAGACTATATTACAAAGCTACAGTAATCAAGACAGTTTGGTACTGGCACAAAAACAGAAATATAGATCAATGGAACAGGATAGAAAGCCCAGAGATAAGCCCACGCACATATGGTCACCTTATCTTTGATAAAGGAGGCAAGCATATACAGTGGAGAAAAGACAGCCTCTTCAATAAGTGGTGCTGGGAAAATTGGACAGATACATGTAAAAGTATGAAATTAGAACACTCCCTGACACCATACACAAAAATAAACTCAAAATGGATTAAAGACCTAAGCGTAAGGCCAGACACTATCAAACTCTTAGAGGAAAACATAGGCAGAACACTCTATGACATAAATCACAGCAAGATTCTTTTTGACCCAGCTCCTAGAGAAATGGAAATAAAACACAAATAAACAAATGGGACCTAATGAAACTTAAAAGCTTTTGCACAGCAAAGGAAACCATAAACAAGACCAAAAGACAACCCTCAGAATGGGAGAAAATATTTGCAAATGAAGCAACTGACAAAGGATTAATCTCCAAGATTTACAAGCAGCTCATGCAGCTCAATAACAAAAAAACGAACAACCCAATCCAAAAATGGGCAGAAGACCTAAATAGACATTTCTCCAAAGAAGATATACAGATGGCCAACAGACACATGAAAGAATGCTCAACATCATTAATCATTAGAGAAATGCAAATCAAAACTACAATGAGATATCATCTCACACCGGTCAGATTGGCCATCATCAAAAAATCTAGAAACAATAAATGCTGGAGAGGGTGTGGAGGAAAGGGGACACTCTTGCACTGTTGGTGGGAATGTAAATTGATACAGCCACTATGGAGAACAGTATGGAGGTTCCTTAAAAAACTACAAATAGAACTACCATACGACCCAGCAATCCCACTACTGGGCATATACCCTGAGAAAACCATAGTTCAAAAAGAGTCATGTACCAAAATGTTCATTGCAGCTCTATTTACAATAGCCAGGACATGGAAGCAACCTAAGTGTCCATCATCGGATGAATGGATAAAGAAGATGTGGCACATATATACAATGGAATATTACTCAGCCATAAAAAGAAATGTAATGGAGGTATTTGTAATGAGGTGGATGGAATTAGAGTCTGTCATACAGAGTGAAGTAAGTCAGAAAGAGAAAAACAAATACAGTATGCTAACACATATATATGGAATCTAAGGAAAAAAAAAAAAAGGCCATGAAGAACCTAGTGGCAAGTCGGGAATAAAGACACAGACCTACTAGAGAATGGACTTGAGGATATGGGGAGGGGGAAGGGTGAGATGTGACAGGGTGAGAGAGTGTCATGGACATATATACACTACCAAATGTACAATAGATAGCTAGTGGGAAGCAGCCGCATAGCACAGGGAGATCAGCTCGGTACTTTGTGACCACCTAGAGGGATGGCATAGGGAGGGTGGGAGGGAGGGAGATGCAAGAGGGAAGAGATATGGGAACATATGTATATGTATAACTGATTCACTTTGTTATAAAGCAGAAACTAACACACCATTGTAAAGCAATTATACTTCAATAAAGATGTTTAAAAAAAAAAAAAAAAAAGATCTCTCTCACCAGTGCGGTGGTCATCATCCAGTTTCTCGAGGGCCTGAATAGAACAAAAAGGCAGAGGAAAGCTGAATTAGCTCTCTTGCTTGAGCTGGGACATCCACCTTCTCCTGTTCCTCTGGATATCGATGTTCCTGATTCTTGGCCCTTTGGACTCGGACTGGAACTTACACCATTTGCTCCCCTGGTTCTCAGGACCTTGGGTTTGGACTGGAACTACATCACCAGCTTCTCTGGGCCACCAGCTTGTGGATGGCAGATCAGATTGTAGGACTCCTTGACCTACATAATTATGTGAGCCAATTCCTATAATAAATCTCTCCTATCTGTCTTCTATCTATCTATCTATCTATCTATCTATCTATCTATCTATCTATCTATCTATCTATCTATCATCTCTCTATCTCCTTTTGGTTCTGTTTCTCTGGAGAACTCTGACAGGCATGATTTTACCACTCTGGCAGTGGCTGTAGCCTCCCCAGCTGCTGGGATAATAGTGATTCTTGAACACAAAGGTCATTCTGTTTGTAGATACATTTTTAAAAGTCTGCATTGACCTCATTATGACTGTGGGCACCACGTTGGGTTGGCAAAGATGTCGCAAGCCTAGTTCAGAAAGATCATATAGACCAAGCTTTCCCCAATGTATTACATTATGCCATTTATAATCCCTTCTCTGGCCTATACCCTTCCCATAATTGTAAAGGGCCCCACTGCTTTTTATGAATTTTGTGTCAGGGGAGGGGAAGGAGTGAGCAATGGTGTTTATCATCCAGGGCCTCATCAGGTGATCGTATCTTTTTCTCATGGGTCCTTGATGATCTATGGAATTTGGTCCAGCTAAATCAATACATAAAAACAAATCTTGAGGGACTTCCCCATAATTTGGCACTGGGGACATTGTTCAGTCATATATATCCTCACCATCATGATTCTTCCAATACCTAGCATTCGTTCATTCAGTCAGTCAAGAAAAAACTTATCCAGTTCCAACTAAGTGTCAGGCACTCTCTACACTTGGGGTTCAATGACAAACACCCCACAGAGAGCACCTACCTTCTTGGAATTTATAGACCAGGAGCAAACTCAAAATTACATACATTCTACAGAGTTAGAAAACTTCACTTTGCTCAACAATCTATTAAATCATATCCCAAGCACGAAAGAAGACTATGAAACTGTCCTAAGAAATGAGAGAATGTAGAAGATCACCAGATGATAATACCTATAGAAAAAGAAAATACAAATGTTAAAGAGTTTTCTACTATTCATTAATGAAGAAATAGAACTGCGGGCCAAATTAGTGAGCTGAGTTTGCCTGGGCTGGCTCACACTAATTCAAATGGAGTGTTCTTCATTTTAAGGCTCCCAACAAATCTACAATCCCTCAAAAAAGTATAATTTATATTTGAGAAAACAGGCTGGAACAATCAAATAACTACTTACAATTATGTACCTTGATTCCAGGAATATCTAGCTCTGGAGCCTACACTATAATTCCAACCTCACCCCTTTCTCACTCACTGGCACCTGGCGTCCAGGGTAGGGCACTGCAATGGATATATAGCCTACCTTCTTTTAATAAATGTATTTCTACAGAACATGTCACTGATTTTTTTTAAACAGAATTTTGAAAGAAGTGATCTAATCTTGATGTCTAGAAGATAATCATGGGAGTAGAGACCTTTCCTAATGACCCAGTAATTATTCAAAACCTTCTTGGAGCAACGTTTGGAAACAGAGTTTGGGAAAGGAGTTCAGACTGGAAAGCAGACCCAGCTGAGTGTTCTTAATGACAGCATTGTATATGTGCTTTACATTTTAGAAAATAACAAAAGGTCATTTGAATCCATGTCTCATGAGATGGTCAAGCTAAGTAATTCTGGTTATGATTTTTTTTTAAAGGGTGTGGGTATATGGGTCAGAGTAGCTGCAAAGCAAACTACTACTGGTTTTCTCGTGTGATTTTTGAAGTCAGTAAAAAGAACCTAGCTAGAAAGCCACATTTGGAGTGTTCATCCAGAAAACAAAAAATTAAAGAAGTTGCCATTTCATACTATTAACCTGTTTGGATGCCTGATAATATTTGTCGATGGATGGTCTATTCATTCAACATGTATTGCCTGCTTATATGTCCCACATTTGCTGGATGGTGGAGATTGAAAGGTGAAAATGTCAGGGGTTTTGCTTTTGAGATCACAGCTTAGTGGAGAAAATAAACATTTTACTGTGCAAAACAGCGCAGTAACCACATTGCTGGTGGGATATACAAAGTATAATACCATGGTATGAAAGTTTTACTCACCATGTTTTTTTAACCAAAATAGGAACATGTAGTTGGATGAATGTGAATCTACTTATGGGGACAACAGGGAAAATAGTTGACTTGGTAATTTAAAAAAGGATGTATAGAGCTTTACCAAGGGAAGAAGATTCCAGGCCACTAACCAAGTGGTCCAGGAATTCCTCCCGGACTTGCCTGTGTTCTTTCCACGGTGCCATGTTGCCTCTGATTACCCTTCCATTATCCATCCCTTACTCACCCACAATTTGCTGACTGACTAGGCAGGCAATGCAAGGGATACAGAAGAAAGGAATGTTGTTTCCTCTGATAAAATGAAACCCAGAATCCCTGAAGTTTAGCGCTGGAAGGAAGGTGGTATTCCACAAAGGGGTGGTTCACTGATTCCAGCCATCCCAGCGTTCTCCCGCTGGGATTTAACTTCCCTCTGGAGGTTTCATATTCAAGTTAGCCCTGTCTCCATCATGTGAGCTTCTCCTGGAGGAACGCTGGCTCAAGCTGGATTGGAAATATTTGTCTCCTTCCCTGACAGCAGTTGGAATTTCTTCATTTTTTCACATAGATGATCTAAATCTTTAGATCCACAATCTTTTTTATTTTTTATTTATTTTTAAAATTTGTTTATTTATTTTTGGCTGCATTGGGCCTTCGTTGCTGCGTGTGGGCTTTCTCTAGTTGCAGCGAGTGGGGGCTACTCTTCATTGCGGTGCTTGGGCTTCTCATTGTGGTGGCTTCTCTTATTGCAGAGCACAGGCTCTAGGTGCGTGGGTTTCAGTAGTTGTGGCATGCGGGCTCAGTAGTTGTGGCTCGTGGGCTCTAGAGAGCAGGCTCAGTAGCTGTGGCTCAGTAGTTGTGGAGCACGGGCTTAGTTGCTCCACGGCATGTGGGATCTTCCTGGACCAGGGCTCGAACCCCTGTCCCCTGCATTGGCAGGCGGATTCTTAACCACTGTGCCACCAGGAAAAAGTCCCACAATCTTTTTTAAATTTCAGCATTGGGGGTGATGTAGGGTAGCAGAGGGAACGTGGGGAGTTACCGCCCACAATTGGGTGTCTGCTTCAAAGCCAGGGGAGGTATTCTGGCCACTGTTACAACCTCTCCTGGAATCAGAAGTGATTGACTTCTGTGATTGACATAACCAGCAGCTAATCCTGGGTTTCCCTGGTGGTGCAGTGGTTAAGAATCCGCCTGCCAAAGCAGGGGACACGGGTTTGAGCCCTGGTCCGGGAAGATCCCACATGCCCCGGAGCAACTAAGCTCGTGTGCCACAACTACTGAGCCTGCACTCTAGAGCCCCTGAGCCACAACTACTGAGCCCACGTGCCACAACTACTGAAGCCCATGCGCCAAGAGCCCGTGCTCCACAACAGGAGAAGCCACCGCAATGAGAAGTCCACGCACCGCAACGAAGAGTAGCCCCCGCTCGCTCCAGCTAGAGAAAGCCCGTGCAGCAACGAAGACCCAACACAGCCAAAAATAAAGAAATAAAAATAATAAAGTTCCCTTTAAAAAAAACCACATGTATTATAGCGGCTAATCCTGATTCCATTATCTCCTTTGCAGTGGATTCAATAAACAAGACCCTTGCTATTCTTTGACAGAAACTCTAAACAGCAAGCTGATGCCATTTTCTTAGTGTCAACCGATCAGCTCAGGGCGAATCTTGTTTGTTCTACATTCATATCTATTCCTCCCACTCCTATCTGGATTATTTTGAAGCAAATTACAGACAATTTATGATATCATTTGTAAACATTTCAACATGTATCTTTAAAAAATAAGGACTCTTAAAAAATTAATAATAATTTAAAAAACAACCAAGAAACTCTAAAATACACACGTGAAATAGCTGACCACTTCAGATATTACTTCATTACACACTATACCACTTTATCCTATTATTGATTAAAGACTAGTGATTTTTACTGAAAAATCTTTGAAAGTGGTTCAATAAAAAAATTTCACCAATCAATAAACAAATAAATAAGTAAACACAGTACTGTTATTCCACTTAAAATGAATAATACCTTACTATAACCAAATACCTAGACAGTACTCAAAGTTCCTCCAACATCTCATAATGTTTTAGAGTTGATTTGTTTGAATCAGCATCTATGTAGCTATTAATTGCTTGAAATGTGGCTAGTCTGAATTGTTATATCCTTAAAGCGTAAAATATACAACAGATTTCAGAAATTTAGCACATAAAAAAGATGCAAACAATAATTTTTACCCTGTTAACATTTCAATGATAAATAATATTTAATACATTGGAATAAATATATTATTATTAAAATTAATTTTACTTATTTACTTTTACTTTTTTAATGTGGCTGGTAGAAAATTTTTAATTACCTGTGTGGTTTATATTATATTTCTGTTGGATAGTGATGATCTAGAGGCTTGATCAGGTTCAGATTTGATGTTTCTGGCAAGACCATTTCGGGGATGGTGGTGTGTTCTTCCACGTGGAGGCATGTAATGGTTCGTTCACTTTTCGTGCTGTTAAGATTGATCAGTGGTCCTGACATTGCAGCCTGATCCATCAGCTTTTCATCTAATGGTCGTGGCAGCCACTAATGATCATTTCCCAGATCCACTATTTCATTAGTGGCTGCTGTGGACTGAATATTTGTGTCCCCCCCCAAATTCATGTTGAAACCCTAACCCCAATGTGATGGTAATTGGAGATGGGGCCTTTATGAGATAATTAGGTTTAGATGAGATCATGATGGAGTCCTCATGGTGGGATCAGTGTCCTTATAAGAAGAAACTAGAAAACTACGTTCTCTCCACCATCAGAGGGTACAGCAGGAAGGTGGCCACCTGCAAACCAGGAAAAGGGCTCTCACCAGACACCGAATCTGCCAGCACCTTGATCTTGGACTTTCCAGTCTCCAGAACTGTGAGAAATTAGTATTTGTTGTTTAAGTCACCCTGTGCACGGTATTCTGTTACAACAGCCCAAGTTGATTAAGACAGGGGTTTCTAGGTAACAGTCTGCCATTACTTCTGTCTTTATTAGTTGGAGTATTTCTGTAAAGAAAAACCTTTCCTCACCAAAGATTTGGTTTTATTGAGGTTCAAATTATATAGGATAAGTGCTTGATTATTTTCTTGTGTTTACCAGTTTTCAAAAGAATGTGTTGTTTTCTTAGCATCCTCCAAAAGTAACAAATGAGAGTTTTTTAAAATTTATATTTTAAGTATCATAATGTACTCACAACATTTTAACTGCCTGTTGTTTTAAAAACCATTCCAGTTATCCTTTGTGATGCTCAAATTGTCTCAACTTTGGCCATTAGAAGGATCATCCTGTTGGCTTCTGAGTCCTTTTGACACAATCCCAATATTTATTTTTTTCTTTCTGGTATAATAAGATGTTCCAGGATCATATTTTACATTTCCTGCCCCAAATTGGAATTAACCATTTTGCAAAGAAGTTCTGATTCCTTTTATTGGAAAGTGCTTTTTCAGAGACCATAATCTGGGTTCTAGGAGTATTTATTTCTATACATTATGATCATTGCGTCTACGTTTTTTCAGTGGAAAGAGCAAAGAAATACATATTTTTTAAAAGCGAAAATACTCTGTGAACTCAAAGTCAAATTTAGATTATGGGGTTTTAACATAACTTTTGTTATGTTAAACATATTACATTTATATCTCCTTTTACACTGAAAATTTTAGTTCCTTAATGACATCAGCCTAATTACTTATTTTGATTTACCCCACCCACATATGCAACAGTGTCAGAGTAACAATTCTAATATTATTACTAACAATGTGATGTCTCATAACAGTTTAAAGGTTCTTTATAATTCTTCATGCTCTTGGAGATGTACACCTCTTAGAGATGTACAGTCAATTACGTGTTTTAAAGTCACTTGGAATGACTCCTCTCTCTGGCTAAATCAACTCTATTCACAGATTTGTTTATTTTATTTTGCTTTTGATTGTTAAGGGTTGCTTATTTTCATGAGTATTTAATCCAGATAAGGGTGAGTGGTTTTTTCTTTCAACACTTTAAATATTTCACTCTGTTCTCTTCTTGCTTGCCTGGTTTCTGAAGAGAAGTTGTAATTCTTATCCTTGTTCTCTACAGGTAAGTTGCTCTTTTCCTCTGGCTTCTTTCAAGATTTGTTTTCCTCTTTGTCTTTGGTTTTCTGCAGTTTGAATATAATATTCCTAGGTGTAGATTTTTTTATATTTATCCTGCTGGGTGTTCTCTGAGCTTCCTGGATCTGTGGTTTGATGTGTGTCATTGATTTTGGAAAATTCTCAGCCATTATTACTTCAAATAAGTCTCCAAACTTCTCTTTTTTATAAGGACACTGGTCATATTGGATTAGGGGCCTTTCTAATGACCTCATTTTAACTTGATTACCCTTGTAAAGACCCTATCTCCAAAGGTAGTGTTCTGAGGTACTGGGGATTAGAACTTCAAGATTTCTTTTCTGAGGGACACAATTCAACCCATAACAATGATATAAACTCAAATCTGTATAAAATTGAAGACTGAATTAGTAAACTGAAGATAGTATATATTGAGAAATTCACCCAGAATATAGCCCAGAGACCCATATATACATATGTGTATGGTCTGAGTGTTTGTGTCCCCTCCAAACTCAAATTTTGAAACACTAAACCCAAGTGTGATGGTATTAGGAGGTGGGGCCTGTGGAGCTAATTAAGATTAGAGAAGGTCATGAGGGTGGAGACCTCAGGAATGGGATGAGTGCCCTTATAAGAGTCACAAAGAGCTTGCTTCCCTTCTCTGCTCTCTGCCATATGAGGACACAATGAGAAGTCTGCAGTCTGCAACCCAGAAAAGCACTCTCACCAGAATCCAGCCATGCTGGCACCCTGATCTAGGACTTCCAGCCTCCAAAACTGTGAGAAATAAATGTCTGTTGGTTATAAGCCACTCAGTCTGTGGTATTTTTGTTACAGCAGCCTGAACAAGACAATGTGTGTGTGTATTTATTCAGACTATATATGTGTGATGTATTTATTTAATTAATTTACTTCAGTTAAGAGACATGGAGGATAGATTCAAAGGTTCCAACATTCCAGTATATCTAATAGGATTTTTATTGCAGAAGGCATTACTAACAGCCTACCCAATCACCATTACTCCTCCATCCTTAATAGCAGTATCCTGATATTTTTCAGGGAGGAAATGTGCCTAGCTAAAAATACTTGATTTCCCAGTCTCTCTTGCAACTAAGGTAGTCATGTGACCAGTTCTGGATGGTGAGATACCAGCAGAAATCCCTGGGTAGGCCATTCTTTCCTTAATACGAAATCAAAGCTCCATTAGGAGAAAGCTCTTCACCCTATAGCATTTCTCCCACTGCCCCTCATCAAAAGTCTCAGTTGATTTTTACAGAGTAATTTAACAAACGTAATCTCTACCTTTTGAAAAAAAAAATTTTCCTGACCAAGACGAATTGATCCCCAAAATGCAAATGATTTTACATCAGAAAATCTATTAATATACCACACAACCAATTAAAAGAAAAAAACTCTATGATCAACTTAGTAGATACAGAAAAAAGAAAGCACATTTGATAAAATTAAACATTCTTGCACTCTCTTATTCGTTCATTTAAAGGAAAAAAGTAGCAGAATAAGTATTGGGGAGTTGAGAGTTGCTATTATATCAATATATAAAGAGTGCCTTTTATAGGTGACATATGAGTAGACACCTCAAGGAAGTGAGGCAGTGAGCCATGCTGACATCTGAGGGAAGAATGTTAGGGATATAGGCTTTGAGATGGGAACATGTGTAGCGCTTTTTAAGTCATAAAAGACATAAACAACTAAACTCTTAGCACTTATGGGTAGAAGAAAATATCCTTAACTGGACAAAAGGTATCTATCAAAATCTTGCAGAAAGTTAATAATGAAACTAAAAAACTATATCACCACTTCTATTCCACATTCTACTGAACATCCTAAACAATGTAATAAGACGAGAAAAAGAGTAAGAGGTACAGAAATTACAAAGAAGTTCCAAAATAGATCTTATTTTCAGTCAACATTTTTGATTACATAGGAAATCTAAGAGAATCTACAAACTACAAGACTTAATCAGAGAGTCATTGAAGGTTTCTGGATACAATATCAATATAAAATGATCAATTGTATTTCTATATTGTGGTAATAAGCAAATTGCAATTGTAATAATGATATTTCATCAATGACAGCCATAAAGCTATAAAGTGTCTAGGAACAAATAATACCCATTAGATTAACAAATTAAATAGGTAACAACTCAAAGGTTTGAAAGAATATGGATAAATGGGAACTCATAAACTAAATATGGGGAAGTAAATTAACACAACCACTTTGGAGAAAAATTTGATAATATCTACTAAAGTAAAAGATGTGCAAATCTTTCTACCAATAATTTCTCTTATAGGTTTATATCCTAGAAAAACTTCAGCACATATGCTCAAGGATATATTATAAAAATATTCGTTATAGCTTTTTAAAACAATAAAGATTTCAGAAGAGATTAAAGGATTATCAACAGGAGAATGGTATGTTTACATAGAGTTAAAATGAATGATTGAACTAAACTTCCATGTATCAACTAATGTAAAAAAAGAATTTTCAGAGAATAGTACTTATATATACTTTGAAAGCATAAAATAAAATACAATATGGATATATGTGTATGTAGCAAAGCATAAAACATGATGAAAATGATAAACATTTAATGCCAAATAGTGATTCCTTCTGAGCATAGAAGGAGAAAAATGCTATAAAGATGATTAAGTGTTTTTGTAATGTACTCTTTCTTTTAAAAGATCTGAAATGAATATAGCAAAATGTTAACATCTGATATAGCTATTAGGTGTAGTATTATTCTCTAAAGTTTTCTGAGTATTTGATACATTTTATGATATTTTCAAAAGTGAAATAAATCATCTAAGAAGACAACATTTTTAATCTCATGGACCACTCCCAGGGTTGCAGAATTTAGTGTTTCTACCAGCTGGATGTTCCAGTTCCCCTCTCTGAGCTCCCTGTCTCCTCTTTAGGAAGTTAGTATGAGGTCATGTTTGTGTAACCACCAGGGCAGCCCAACGAGAACCAACTTTTTATTTGTTCCCTATGGTTTTGGTTTTTCTTCCTGACAAGAACTAAAACTCATGTTCTATTTCCACCCCCTTGATGTTGCTCATGGATTGACATAATTAAACGAACGAGAACTTTGAGGTTTCTCCTACATTTCTTCAGAGTGAAACCTGATGAAGTTTGAAGGTGATGGTGCTGGGCCGAGTGAGAATATGGGTGGGATGGCGTTACCAGGCAAGCTTTGTTTTCTTCTTCACTGAAAGGAATTACTCCTCCTAGCTTTCTTAGCTTCTTTCTAGCTTCTCACTGAATTCTTTATTTCTTACTAACATATCTCACAGCTTCTCTCTCTTTTTTCTAAACTTGAATTTATTTTCACTTGATCAAGCTGTTTTCCTACTTCCTTTCAATTTCTACTCTACGCAGCACAACTTCCCTTATCCCACAGAATCTTTGCTCCCTCACTTTACCTCCCTTTGCAAATCCTGAGCAAGACTTGCCCTTATCTCCACTCCCCTCCCTCTATCTCAGTCTTCTGGACAGTTTTGTCTTTATAGTATTTTCAAAAGTTAGACAAATCATCTAAGAGGCAGTAACATTTTTATCTCATGAAACCCTCCTACGTCCTAGGCTTTAATCCCCATATGTGTGGAGACAGGGCATTCTTTTTTTTTTTTTGAGACATTAGTAGTTTTATCGATAGGGGAACTTACACATCTGAAGAAAGGTCCTGGAGTGACACCCCGCTGTGTGTGGCCGCAGACGGCAGCGGGAGGTGGCGGCAGGCTTCGCTGGGGGCGGAGGGGGAGATTACCAGTTATAGGGGAATTGACATGTCAGGTAGGCTCATTAGTTACCAGGGAAACCAGTAGAGGGTCACACCCCTCACCGCCCCTTTGATAAGAACAATCACTATCTGGGGCCTGGGGTAAGTATGTAGGAAAGTCAGTCATATGAGTAAGATACAGGTGAAGCAGGCACTGGTCAGGCAGGGGATGTACGGAGAGCAAGAGAACAGCCATCCTGAGTGGCCTGACCGCACACTCCACCCCTACATACCCTGCAGGACCCTTATAGTCTTGGTCTGCCCCTCTTCTGCGATATCCCTGGAGTCAGGTATGTAGAGGGGCACTGCAACCGGTTACCACAAATACAATACAGACAGGCCACCCCTGGTTTTCACAAACCCAGGGCCACCCCCATGGGGAGAGGTGGGAACAGGGCAATTCTTGATTTAAAAAACTCAGTTCTCAGACTTGTGTTTGCCAAGAGGCGGAGGTAGAGGAGGAATGGATTGGGAGTTTGAGATTAGCAGATGTAAACTATTATATGTAGAATGGATAAACAAGAAGGTCCTACTGTATAATACAGGGAACTATATTCAATATCCTGTGATAAACCATAATGGAAAAGAATATGAAAAAGAATGTATATATATATATATATGTATAACTGAATCATTTTGCTGTATGGCAGAAATTAACACAACATTGCAAATCAACTATACTTCAATAAAATAAATTAAAAAAAAACTCAGTTCTCAACATTCCTTGCTCAAAATTCTCCCTAAAGATTGTTCATTTCTACCCAGTTTCAACTCAAAACTCCCATCCCTGATATTTTCAGACAACATATCTATGTTAAGCACAAGTAGTAGATATTCTTGTATAGATAGATCATGGTTTCCAGTTTATATTTTCTTACACGTGATTTTTTTTCAACAACTCTGTAGACAGGACAGAGTTCATTGCCCTCACTGAGGAGGCTGAGGCAGAGATTTACTCCTTAGAGTTTGTCAGCTGAAGAAGGTGGACTTTAATTGAAGTTGATAGAAGCAAAACAGTTAGGAGATGGAAATCCCCAGCTGTCAGGGTTTACAGGCGGAGACAGCCAATTCCCTGTAGAAGTGCTTTCTTCACTTGGCTCCACTCATGAGTTTTCTGGAGGCAGGTGGTAGGTGAGTTTGCCTGGTACAACAAAGGCTCACTCCAGTACATGAACAGAAGGTATTTCAGTCCAACAAAAGCAGTGTCTGGAAGAGAAGCCCAGGGGTCTTACAAAGATCCTGGAAGGAGGCAGGAAAACAGAGGGGAAAAAGACCGGAGGGAAGGGGGAGGGGGAAGGAGAGTAAGTAACGGAGAAGAAAAAAGGTGTGAAAGAATTTGCTCCTAATTTGTCTTTATGAAATTTTGATATATGAAAATTCCTACTTGAAAGTGAGATAAATAAATAATAAAATGAGATAAAATATTTGCATTACAAATTAACTCTTCACTTCAAAAGAGTATTTACCACAGGTGTGATTCTGTGATGTGAGACTTTAGAATGGAATATGACTTGGGGGAGGTGGGAGGTTTAAAAAATAAAATCCTGATTATAATATAATAAGAAATAATCCAGGGATAAAAGGGGAGACATCTAAAGAAGGAGGTGGTTGTACAGGGAGCTCTCTGCAGAGCTCAAGCTTTTAAAAGGACATGCACAAGACAGGGAAAGGGGATTACAGATGAGCTTGAACACAAAAGACTGTCATGAACCTTCAAAAACAGAATAAAGGAGGCTAAAGTTGGGAATAAACCGAGCCTTATAAAAAGTGCTAAAGACTGCTGTAAGGACCCTAAAAGCTTTGTTATGGTAAGGAGAAGCCCAAACATGGAGCAACTTGCTCTTTCAGTAAGTGAGATGGTATAATGTTAACATAAGTTAAGTAGTTCTTACTTTTTTCTATTGTTTATATTGCTCTGTCTTCACCGACATGCAAAAAGATGGAAAAAAATTGTATTTCTCTTAGCTAGTGTGGAAGGAGTATATTGATATTATTCCACTTGGAAAAGGAATGAAGATTCCCGGAGTCTGGGCATCAAAGACAGGAGAAGAAAAAAAAAAAAAGACAGGAGAAGACTTGGGAGCCCTGAGGCCAAATTTGGGAGAAAGGTGGTGAGAAGATACAGGAGAAAGACCAAGCCAGGAAGATGGTGATCTGCCCCTCCCCTCTTCCTCACTGGGCTCAGATCTTGGGTAAATTCCATTAAAGCTTGTTAATTGCTTAGTGTGAGTGGACTTCTTATGGAAATAGAAGATGGGACTCAGCTCAGTTCCCTGGGGGCCTGGGGAAAATAAAAACCAACTTTCAAATGTAGGAGCCAGAGGAAGGGGATACCAGGATATACCACATTCAATTTTGAAAGGAAGGTGCAAGGAGAATTGAAGTCCCACATAAGTGAGAAATTAAGAAAACATGGAACCTCTCTTAGTGGATTTAAGTTTCTAGAGCTGGAGGAATTAAATGCCAGGAAATTGAAATAATGTGCAGTGCAGAGGGATTCCCAGTGCCTCTATCAGTAATCCATTGGGGGTTACAGCAAAAGGGAGAGGTGCCTGAAGGCTGAAGGCTTTTCACACAGGGGAACAGATTAGATTCTACCAACTATGGATCAGGAAGCCTGACATCGATTCCATTGCAAATGACTGGTTTAAGGCTAAACCAATCATGGTATTCCATTCCCCTTGCCAGGATGGATTTTAGAGCGTTACAGACTTAATCCAAGGATGAGGGGAATTCTTTTTAAGGGACAAAGCCTCAGGTAGTATGCCTGTCAAGAGGAATACTTTGAGGTAAGAATATATATCACGCATGGGCAGTAGTGAACGATTTGGCCAGTTGATGCTTTACAACCTAAGAAACAGAATGTCTTAGCTAGTTGATGTCGGCCAACTTCTATCAGTGCTGGCACAAAAGGCACATTAATGCACTAGTAAGTAAGAAATGGAGCCACCATCCTAGCAAGGCTCACTGACCTTTATCACCAGGAGAAGACAGTTCTGCTCTTACATAATGGAGACAGAAAAGAATACTCAGTTGCCCAAATATGATGGTAATGGACAAGTACAACAACCATGGCCTGTGAAATGGTAGCAAGGATGGAGGCTACGCATGGCCCCAAAACATGGGCTCCAGCTATCTAAGTCTGATCTAATTATTGCCACTGTTGAATATCCAGCCTACCAGCAAGAAACACCAGCAATGAGCTCCCAATATGGCTCCACCTCTTGAAGAGACCCATCAGCTCCTTAATGAAAAGTTTATTACAATGGGCCCTTCCATCTTGTGATTCCTCTTGATAGGAATTGACTGAATTGACACATATTCCAGTATGGATTTACCTTTCCTACTCATACAATCTTAGCCCAACAATGCTTATGTGGTACTTGATCCACTGGAATAGAATCCTGACAAACATCACCTCAGACCCAGGTAATTGCTTGTATGGATGGAGGAATGGCCGTATGCACATGACCATGTGATCCACTGTTTCTATCACATATTACACCTCCCAGAAGCTGCTAGTCTAATGGATGTGCAACAGCTTTTTGGATGCATGATAGAGGCATCAGCTTGGAGATGATGCCTTCCGATGATGGGCACCAGACTTCAGATAGAGTATATTCTCTAAACCAAAGACCCTTATATGATGCCAATCCAATCAGTAAAATACATGGATCTGGGAAATGAGAAGTAGAAGTACAAGCACCACTGCTTAACATTATTCTCTCTGATGCACTTGAGGAATTTTGTACTTCTTGTCCCTGCTATTCGGGACTCTGCAGATTTACAGGTCTTTTTTTAAAAAACATTTTTATTGAGGCATATTTTACATAGTGTGTAATTCACATACTTCAAGTGTATAACTCAGTGATTTTTAGTACGTTTACCAAGTTGTACAACCATCACAATAAATCAGTTTTAAAACATTTGTATCATTCCAGTAAGATCCTCATGCCCATTACATCTCCCTGCCCCAGGCAACCACTAATCTTCTCTCTTTCTCTGTAAATTTGCCTTTTTGGACATTTCATATAAATAGAATCATACAATACATAGTCTCTTGTGGCTTGCTTCTTTCATTTAGTAAAAGTTTCTGACATTTGTCCATGTCACAGCATGTACAACCAGTTTGTTACTTTCCATCGTTGAATAATATTTTGTTGTACAGATACACCACAATCTGTCTATCCATTCACCGGTTGATGGACATTTGGGTTGTTTTTAACTTTTGGCTATTATGAATAATGCTGCAAAGAATATAATGTGCAAGTCTTTGTGTGGATATTTGTTTTATTTACTTTCTCTTGGATAGATGCCCAGGAGCAGAATCACCTGATGATACGGTAAATTTATATTTAACTTTTTAAGAGACTGCCAAACTGTTTTCCAAAGTGACTGCGTTATTTTACATTCCTATCAGCAGTGTATGAGGATTCTCATTTCTCCACCTCCTCTCCAACATTTGTTATTGTCTGTCTTTTTAAAAATTTTTTAGTCATTCTCTAATGAAAATGATGAGTGTCTTTTTCATGTATTTATAAGCAATTTTTCTCTCTTTTTCAGTAAAATATCCATTAAAATATTTTGCCATTTTTGGATTGAGTTGTCTTCTTATTATTGAGTTGTAAGTGTTCTTTGTATATTCTGGATACAAGTCCTTTATCAGATATGTGTTTTGCAAATATTTTGCAAGCCAGTCTGCTGTTTCTAATTAGTGTCTTTTGAAGTGCAAAGTTTTAAATTTTCACAAGATCAATTTATCACTTTTTTTCTTATTTAAGGTGCTTATAGTGTTATATCTAAGAAATCTTTGTCTATCCTAAGGTCCAAAGACTTCTACCTAGGTTTTCTTTTAAAAGTTTTATTGTTTAGCTCTTACATTTAATTCTATGATCCATATTGAATTAATTTGGGGGGATGGTCTAATTTCATGTTTATGCATATGAATATCCAACTGTCCTAACACCATTTGTTTAAAAGGCTCTCCTTTCACTAACAGATTGTCTTTTTTTGAAAATCAATTAACCATAAATGTAAGGATTTCTTTCTAGACTTTTAATTCTGTTCAGTTATCTATATATCTATTCTTATGCCAATACCATATTATCTTGATAACTGTAGCTTTATAGTGAGTTTTGAAATTGGGAAGTAAACATTCTCCAATTTTGTTCTTCTTTTCAAAAATAATTTTGGCTATTCTGAAACTTTTGCATTTCCATATAAATTTTACAATCTGCTTATAAGTTTCTGATAAAGAAAAAAAAAAGGTCTGCTGGACTTTTGAGATGGATTACATGAAATATATAGATCAATTTGGAGAGAGAACTGCCATCTTAACAATACTGAGTCTTCCAATCCAAGAACATGGGATCTCTAGGTCCTTGTTCACTTTTATTTCTTTTTAAAATTAAAAAAAAAAAAATATTGAGGTGAAATTCCCATAACATAAAATTAACCATTTTGAAGTGAACAATTCAGTGGCATTTAGTACATCTATCAACTGTACAACCACTACCTCTATCTAGTTCCAAAACATTTTCATCACCCCCAAAGAAAATCATGTACCCAATTAAGCAGTTACTCTCCATTCCCTCCCTATCTACCCTTGGAAGCCACCAATCATTATTCTGTCTCTGTGGACTTATCTATTCTGGATATTTCATATAAATGAAATCATACAATATGTGACCTTTGTGTCTGGCCTCTTCCATTTAGCATAATGTTTTCGAGGTTCACCTGCATTGTAACATGTATCAGTACTTCATTCCTTTTTATGGCTGGATAATATTCCATTTTACATATATATATGTAAAATGGAATTATATATAATATATGTGGTATATATATTATCTATATAATGGAATCATATATACTATATATGTGATATATATATTGCATGTAATTTTAACTATTATGAATAATGTTACTATGAACATTTCTATGCAAGGATTTGAACATTTGTTTTCAATTTGGGGGGTATATACATAGGAGTGGAATTGCTGGATCATATAGCAATGCTATATTTAACTTTTTGAGATAAAGGTCCTTGTTTTTAAAGGGGGAACATGTCCACTAGGGGATGAGAATCCCATTAAGCTTTAAGTTATAGTTTCCACCTAGTCATTTAGAGCTCCTTGTGCCAGGAGACCAACAGGCAAGTGATGGAGCATCCTGGATAATTGAATCCTGATCATTAGGAGAAGTTAGGGATGTTGTTACACAATGGGGACAGGGAAGAATACATCTGCTACCTGGATGATCCACTGAGGTATCTCTTTGTATTCCTTCATTTATTTTGATGGTAATGGGTAAGTGTAGCAGCCACAGCCTAAGAAAGTTGCCATGTCCCTCAGGATCACTCTACCAGGTAAGCCACCTGGACCAGTAGAGTGATAATCAATAGTGAGGGGAATCTAGAATAGACAGTAGAAAGGGAAATGATGAGAATTACCTTGTCTTTGAAACCATTTGCTGTGGCAGAGATTATAGTCCATTCCACTAACTTTCCATAGGAAGAGAACCACTAGATTCCTGAGGAAGCTGTTTCTAGAATTTACTATATGAGGAAAAGTGAAGCCGAATGGCATAATGGGTGAACTGTAGTGGATCCTGTGGTATGCCACCCAGATCATACTTCAGGACTGAGGAATTTGTTCTCCCAGTTGCTAGGAGTGTTGACAGCTGAAACCTTTCAACTGAAGAGAGCTTCCTTGTCTAAGTCATGCCTCCTTCCCAGAGGTAGCCTGCATTCAATTACTGGTTGGGACCACAAACCCCCTGCTCCCTCCAGAACTCCCTGTCGGATCATCTAAGATTTTTGTGTGACTGCAACACTGTTCAATTCCTCCCTCTGCTGAATCCTACTTCCTTCAAGTGTAGGTGTTGCTCCTTAAGGCATACCCCATTAAATTTATCCATTCAGGATGCAAATTTCCTTCTTAGAGTTTCAATATGAGCCCTAAGAGTCTATGCAGTTTGAGTTGGGTCATCAAAAATGGAATATACCAATCATGGAGAATAATGAGTCCATGGTGCTCTGAACTGGTTAAACAATATTTAGAAGATTGGATTCTATTTGTGGCCTCATATTTTAAGAGAAACACTAACAACGTGGTTACATCCAGAGGAAAGCAACCAAGACAGAGAGTGCAAGGAAATGTAACTTGAAGTAGAGATATAGGGATTGAAACTTTGGAGAACTGTCTTAATCGCACAAAGGCTATCATTGAGAAGATGGAACAGAGGAGAGAATAGGGACCAAAAGGTGGATTTTATAAGAAGGCAAATTTTGGCTTAAAAGAGGGCGGGATTTTCTAAAGGATAACTTGTTATATGTCTGGAAAGAAGTGAGCCAGCTCCTTAATACAGCTGGGTGATAACGAATCAGAGATGTTAGAATTTCTACAATAACCAGGGGATTGGAGTAAAGTCCCCTCCAACTTGCAAATCCCATAATTATACACTGTGATGAATTGCAAGCTTTTTTTAAAAAATAAATTTATTCATTTATTTATTGGCTGTGTTTGGTCTTCCTTGCTGCGCGCGGGCTTTCTCTAGTTGCAGCGAGCAGGGGCTACTCTTCGTTGTGGTGTATGGGCTTTTCATTGCGGTGGCTTCTCTTGTTGCAGAGCACTAGGCATGCAGGCTTCAGTAGTTGCGGCACGTGGGCTCAGTAGTTGTGGCTCACGGGCTCTAGAGTGCAGGCTCAGTAGTTGTGGCGCACGGGCTTAGTTGCTCCACGCATGTGGGATTTTCCCGGACCAGGGCTTGAACCCGTGTTCCCTGCATTGGCAGGCGGGTTCTTAACTACTGCGCCACCAGGGGAGCCTGAATTGTAAGCTTTTAAAGTCTTTACTATGGAGTTTTATGGAGTCTGCTCAAACTATAATGCAAGACTCAATTATGTTTGTTTTTCTTAAAGGAAAAAACACCCTCCTCCACCTTAGTCAGTCTGAAGTGGTGCTACATGGAGTAGGAGACCTACATGATATTCCCTCAGCTTTCCTCCTCAGCCCCTAATTGCTGTTGAATTAGTTTTTTTTCTTAAGACACAGAGAAGCAACTAAGAGTTGCTTCTGAACAGTTTTGACTTTTATTAATAAGCATATTTGTAGGCTTTTAGGGCTCAGAAGATAATTTATATCCTTCTAGAATTATTTTAACTTGTCTCGTCATAGCTTAGGAATTCAGACTTATCACTTTTACTGATAAGAAAGTTGAGTTCCAGGAAGTCTGCAGATTTGACTCTAAAAGGCCACTAAAAGGACTATATGCCAAGGCTGAAATCAGACCTCTTATATTCTGAATGACAGAGCTTTGTACACTTTCCCAATTCATCCAAGTTCCAAGTCCTCCTGCCTTTCAGATCACTTTCACCATAGCTTATGGATTTATTTGCCTCTTTTTATATATTTATTTATATCTTTCCCACAAAAAGATATGTTGAAGTTCTAATTCCCCAGAACCTGTAAATGTGACCTTATTTGGAAATAGGGTCTTTGCTGATGTAATTGAGTTAAGATGGGGTTATATCAGATTAGGGTGGGACCTAATTCAATGACTTATAAGAAGAGTGAAATTTGGACATGGACACACAGGAGAGAACCCCATATGAAGATGGAAGCAGAGATTGGAGTCATGCTGCCACAAGCTATGGAACACCAAGGATTGCTGGCAGCTGCCAGAAACTAGGAAGAGGCAACGAAGGATCTTCCCTTATAGCCTTCAGAGAGAGCATGGCCCTGCCAGCACCTTGGCTTTGGACTCCAGCTCCCGGAACTGTGAAAGAATAAACTTCTGTTGTTTTAAGCCCCCCAGTTTGTAGTAATTTGTTACAGTAGCCCCAGGAAACTATTGCACCAGATCCAATGCACTTGTCTCAGGAAGGAAGAGATGGAGGAAGAGAAAAGCATGTTTGGCTCAGACGTCATGAGGAACAAAGCTGGAAAGTTCTAAGGAATAGATGTGTTCTGCTGCTTTTTCCTGGCCAGGAGAGGAAGACAGGCCCTGAGGTCACATTAGCAAGCGAGCATCTGCCGTCAGTCTGGTGTTAGATCATGCCACACTTGTGTACTTGGCTGTGTGAACAGGGAAATTGCCTAACAATCTGACTACAAATTCAGCCAAGTATCTTGGGCACATTTGGGGAATAAAAGACAAGAGAAAAATCAGTTTCAAGTGGGAGGCTGAACAGATTATGCTTAATAACTTGAGACTATTAGAGAATCAGCAAAGAGAAAGAAAGGTGGGCTGTGAACCAGATAGTTAGGGTAGAAACAGCTGCTTAGGGGGGAAATAATAATAATAATATCAATAATAATAATAATAATAATAATAATAATCTCTTACATTCGTTAGAGCTTTGTAGTTAACAAAGCACTTTTAATATTAGCTATTTAATCTTTAAATGGTCTATGAAGAAGGCTAAGCCTTCAGGTCACCATTTTACTAATGAGGAGGTTGGAACTCATAGAGGTGAAACACTTGCCCAAGGTCGCTTGCCCCTGCTAGTCCTCCAGTATTTGATTCATTTCTGTCCATTGTTTTTCCCATAAGCTGGTCAGAGAAACCTTGGGTTCAGCCTAGCCCCCTCTCTGGGGCACATCCATCCTCAGTGGCCTATGGCCATCTCTCCGCTCATCCCAGTACCCAGCAGACTGCACAAAGCAGGGACTTGATGCACAATGGTGGAGGCTGGGTGATTAATTGAGGTGAGGGTAGGTGGAGCAAGAGGCCCCAGGTCTTGTGCTTGGCACAGACTTCAGGTTCGGCCTCTGCCAGTGTGTGCTACAAAGCTGAGCTGCCTGGCATCACCCTCAACTGAGTCTCCGTGTCAGGAGGTAGTCATGGAAACTCACTCCCTTTCTAAGCTGATGGGGAGAGAATTAGGTAGAAAGGAGGAATCAAATTAATTGCCTGTCATCCGCTCTCTGCTCTCTGTGTGTTGATTCAAATTAAGCTTTTTCAGTTTTCTGATGTCAGCAGATACCATATGATCAGAGCACAGGCCTGGGAGTCAAGATCTCCAGGAAACAGCCAGTTTTTAGCGAATCCCTTAACCTGTCTCTCTGTTTAGTTCTGACCCAAGCATTCAGAAAAACAAATCTCTCTGCCTGACCTCCCTTGATTTCTGACCTAAACTCTCTGAACTGCCTTATTTTAATCATCTTTGACTCTACAGTCACCCAACCAACCATCCCTCCTCTTGTAGAGAAAAGAGCAGAGAATTCGAATCGAATTCTGCGTTTGCTGAAATTGACTGCAGCTCAGAGAGAGGTAGTTAAGTTAGTCAGTGATAAATGGTCTGTGATGCGTGTTGCCCACCTGGAGGAAAGTGGAGGCAAAATCTTGAGATTTTCTGTGAGACGTGTCACCACCAGCTCAGCTGCCACCTGAGCAGAGCCAGAGGATGTCTCCAAAGATGCGGCCCTTTCCTTTCCTGTGCTATCTGTAGGATCTCTTCTCTACAGCCAGTTGGAATTATTTGAGATTCCCTGCATGTTCCTTGCTTGTTTGTTTCTTTAACTTTTCAGAGGTTTTCTCTGCTGAGAACACTCTTCCTACTTTTTCATTATGTCTCAACCCTGGCAACACGTCTGCGAAGCCTTCTCAAGGCGGAATGTGGAATTTCCAGACACCATGAATTCCCTTTATTATAGATGACAAGCAGGTCATCACTGTACACAGGAATTCTACCTCCCCAGTGGTCTACAGGCTTCCGAAAGCAAGGACTATGTCTTCCTTGATCATGTTCCCAGCACCAAGCATCATGCCGAACACATAGAAGGTAATCAATCTATTTATTGAATAAGGGACTGATTTAATAAATGAGTGATGAATGGAAGTTTTTCAGGATGGTGTCTTAGAAGAAGAAAATATTTACTTAAGGTCTA
Source organism: Eubalaena glacialis (assembly GCF_028564815.1). Classification (NCBI taxonomy): domain Eukaryota; kingdom Metazoa; phylum Chordata; class Mammalia; order Artiodactyla; family Balaenidae; genus Eubalaena; species Eubalaena glacialis. The sequence continues at coordinate 61,625,824 of NC_083721.1, forward strand.
GAGTTGAATGTTGATTGTAATCTGTTTGGATTTTGATGCTGTTTGCATTTCACCCAAGTAGAATGGACTGCTGTGAGGTGTCTTTGGGCTCCAGACCTGGTTTGCCCCAAGAACTCTGCTCTGCTTTATTCAGGCCAACATCTCTCCAGAGTCATACTGGCTCTGAAAGTAGCGACCTCTCTGAGGTCAAGCGTACTGATTCATGTTGGGAATGTAGAGTTGGAAGAGATAGAATGCAGAATCCCAGGATGAAGAGGGTGAAGTGAGTGCTTGGCAGATGTGCTTGGGATTCCCCTAGGAGGCTCTTCCTGGATCAGAAAAAGATCCTGGGAAGGAGATGTTGTCTCCTAATAGATACTATCTAGGGGAAAAAGTGCCTCTCAGTTTAACGATGGAGATGACAATACGATTTTATCCTTGTATCTGTATGGAGTTTATAGTTTTTATGGGCTTCTCAGGGAGTGGGGTAAAGTAGAAAGAGCACTGAACTAGGATTCAGTGGATTTGAATACTTGTGTGTCATTATCCAACCACGGGACAACAATTCCTGGCCTCGCTTTCCTTTTCTGTAAATGAAGGAGAGGGTAGAACCAAATACTCCCTCGGGTCTGTTCCATGATTCTATAAAAATAGGTTATGCATGTCCCATGTGACTGGTTCAGAGGTTGAATATGGCAGGAGAGTGAGAGTAATGCCTTGGGCTGGGTTCTCAGGAAAGTCTAAGGCGGAGGTCGGTGGGGCAGGGTGAGGCTCTCCCAGGGATCTTGCTCCATCTTTTTCTCCCCACCCCTTTGCCACTCTGGTGGGAGGTAGTGCACCATAGTGGTTAATTGCATGAGCTTGGGAATCAGGCAGGCATGCCCTTGAATCCCGGCTCTGCCACTTACTGACTGTGTGACCTGAGGTAAATTTCTTAACCTCCCTCTGTCTCAGTTTCCTCACCTACAAAATGATGTTTATCTTCCTAAAGTCATCATAAGGGTTGGATGACCTGATGTAAAGAAATGCAACAAAATATTTGCTATCACTTTTCCTCACAAATATATGAATACTGATGCTGTTTATATTTCTCTCTTTAGAACTCTGATTTTGACATGAAATTCTGTGGTCTTTCACCCCACTCTCCCACCCATTTGCTGTTTATTTTGCTTGAAAAAACTTAGGAATCACGTACTTTGACTTCTTCTGATATTTAATTGTCTCAGTCCCTAGTTCTGCTTGTACCATAAACCTGGTGAGCTAGATGGCTCCAGGTACAAGAACTAGTGGGCAGACAGCATTGTTATCAACGATAACATTTAAAAATATTGGCATTAAAAGCATTCAGGAGTAACATAACTGACTCACTGATGGGGGAGGTATATATTTCCTCCTTATACACTTAAGGGTTAGAGGAATAAGAAGGGGCAAGGGACGCCTCGGATTCCATATAAAATTCCTGTGTATTTTGAGGTTTTAACAGCATTGCAGCAGGTATCTGTCACGCCTATGCACTAACAGTCTTAACAGTAAATTTATTGAAGTTCAGGATGATAACATTTCATAAATTATCCACAGATTGTGTCTTGATTCTGTAATCAATAAGAAATAGCTTCTGTAGGTGAAAAGGTAAATGTGAGGATATTCAAGTTTCTTATAAATACAATTTTGAATGACATTTACACATTGTTTCTATTATACCTTTCATCTCAATTGTGAGAGGATAATGTTTAGCATCTGCATTAGGACTTTACAAAGACTGTCCATATGATGGCTTTGGACAGCTAGTCTGTCTCAGTTCTGGGGTCCTCTGGCAGTTTAGGTGGGTCCCTACCACCCTTAGACAAGTAAACTGCCAAATACAGGAGCAGGCGGTGGGCTCCTTGAGTGCAGGAGCTGTCTTATTCAATGTCATATATCCAGAACCTGGGGGGTGAATGGCACCTTGTAGACACTTAATAACGAATGGGTTTCAGGGTCTGAAAGTATTGGATCTCTGTTAAGCAGGAGATGGAGATGCCTGGGTAGGAAAACCTCACAGCGTTTTGAAAACACATCTAAAGCACGCTCTGAACCACAAGATTCAATAGTGATACTGTAGTGGGCATTGTCATTCCTTTGTCACTTAACATCCCCATCTTAAATTACTCTGGAACTGAGACTCTGAGAGTAAGGAAATGGAATCAAAGGGGCTTCTTAGCTAGAGCTAAAATACAGGGGGAGCAAGGTTTGAAAAGGAAGCCCAGGTGCCAGTGTGGGACCATGTTTCCCTCAGGGTGAGGAATTTCCCAAATCAATGTAGCCAATCAGATTCTACAGAAAGGTGGAAGCACTGACCTTGCTATTATATTTCAGGATGCAATGAATGAAAGGAATGACCAAAGAGAGTGGGCCCATGAAAGTACAAGGTTAGCCTGACAGTTAATTAGAAGTTTGAAGGAAGTGAGACTGGCTGTCTGCAAGACAGTTTACTGGCTGAGATTTCAAGGACCCTTGGCAAGTTGAGAATTATGAGATCTGTTCATTTTTCCTTCGCTATAATGAATCATGCCTCTGATGAAAATTGTGTTTGTGTGTGGAGTCATGTTCTATCAGCTTCTCGCCGAATTACTGCTTATCACTTGGGGGCCCCCGAACGACTTGAAGGTTGCCAGAGTGAAGTCAGAGTTTAGCTGGGGAGGTAGAACTGTCTGTTCTGGAGGAAGCAGTTGGTTACACCTGCTACTCAGGGACATCTTGCCTTCAGGAATCTTCTTCCTGCCACATGCCAGCAGACATCGCACTGTCATTTTGAGCAGGTCCTGGCCAGTGGCCCGGTGGCCTGGCAGCTAAAGGTGGGCACAGGGAGTCTTCTCTCCTCCTTTAGCAAGACAGGATCTTGAGGAAGGCTTTTCGGAACTCGATGTTGAAGGTGGTATAGATCACAGGGTTCAGGGCGCTGTTCACGTAGCCCAGCCACGTGGTGGCACTGTAGAGCTCTGGGGACACGTGGCATGCTTGGCAGTGGGCATTGAGAATGTGGGTCAAGAAGAAGGGCAGCCAGCAGACAATGAAGGTCCCTAGGTTGCAAAGGAAGAGAAAAACTGGGTCAGGGGTTTGTTTACTCCCTTTGTTGTAACATGGAAATGAGTCACAGTTGTCTACTTTACGGCAGCTGCTATGCTGGAAGTTTCACATACCCTTTTAATTTTTACACCAACCCTATGAAGCAGGTGTGATTAGTCACTTTTTTTTTTTTTAGGTGAGAAAACTAGATGCTAACATCTTTGATTCATCCCAAGCCTTTGCTCCTAAATCAGTTCTCTGGTTTGATCTTTAGATAGTCCTTTGCTAGTCTTTTCTACTTCTCAATTCAATTCAAATATTTATTTTATGTCTATTCATGCAAGACATGTTCCTAGGCACTGATAGGAAAAAAGACCTTAAAGATGCAATTCATATAGTTAAGGTTGTTGAGGGGATTAACATAGAGGTTCCCTGGATATGAGAAGTCCCTAAGACATGAGTAGTTTGGGGCTTGTCTGTGACAGTGAACAGGATATGTTCACCTTCACTAACTCTCTATGGTACCGTGACTTATCAATTTTTAATTTCTTCATTTAAATAAATTTATATTTTTCTACTATAAAAACCAGCCCTGATTTTATACACTATGGAAAACTGGGTAAATATGCAAAAGTAGAAAGAAGTGAAATAATCACCCACCACACAAAGACAATCAATCACTTTTGACATCTGAGTGAATTAATTTTCAGTCTTTTTTTCTCTGTATTTAAAATAATCTAGATGTTATAACACCATATGACAGTAGTCTTTTTGCATCCTCACATTTTTCACTTAATATTTTAAAATAGGTAAGCAGGTAGGAAATATCCAGTATGTGCCAGATGCTTTTAATGAATCATTATCTTACTTATTATTTGATTTATCCATTATAATTCCAAGTGATAGACACGAAACACAGCTCAATTATGTGACTTGTTCGGTTTCATAAATTTCAGTCTAGGTGTTTTGAACTTCCACCAGAGTTAAGATTTATTCACAAACTCTTTTCATTTACATTATAAACATTTATAAATATTACAGTCGTTGGATTTCCAATTTCTGTTAAATATGGTTACCTTAGTATCCTCCACCAGCTCCACTGAACTCAACCTAACCCAACGTAATCCAACCCATCCCAACTTAACCTGACTCACCAAGCACCATGACCAGCATCTGGGTTGCCTTCTTCTCCCGCAGCGGCACTCCCCGAGGTTGCAGGGGGCCCAGCTTCAGGGATGTCGACAGCCTGCCATTACTGAGTTTTCGAACCTCTAAGCTGAGCTTAGGTGCCATGGTGGGGCTGAGGGAGTTCCGAGTCCTCCCCTCCCTTTTCAACTCTCCTTCCCCTTCTTGGAAGCCTGGTCTTCCCAAGGCAGTATCTTGGCAGATGCTGTAGTAGCGCTTCAGCTCCATGTGTGTCTGACCAGGGGAGAGGGGCTGTAGGTGTAACAAGAGAGGGTCCTGACATTTCTGGGGATATTGTTTATCTTCTGAATGTTCCTGAAAGGGAAACAGAATGCAATGAAGGAAGATGAAGCCATCATTGTGTGAAACCTACAGAGGGTGCATCTGAGAGTGGTGGGCTCATGGGAAGTTAAGGTAAACAAAATCTGCTTCTGCCTTTACAACTCAAAAGCACCTACCACATAAAGAACATCTGAGAATCACAATAATCCCTTGAGGAGGGTAGCATAGAATTATAGCCTGGCCTTTTTAAGGTAGAATGACCTGGATATACAGAGGAAAATGTTAAATGGCACCATTGAGATGTAAGCAGAAAAATCTGGAAAGTGGGAAACGATAAGACAAATGACTCAGTTTCTTCAACAAATAAATTGCAGTGACAACACCACCACCATTTACCAGGTATGGGTCTTATTTGAATTTTGATTCAAATAAACCAACTATAAAAAATCTGTAAGACAATTGGGGAAATTTGAACATTGACTGGATATTTAATGATAGTAGGGAATTATTATTAAATTTTTTAGTATGATGTTGTATTGTGGTTACATGTTTTATAAAAGAGCCCATATCCTTTAGAGAGCCTTAGAGAAATATTTTTGACTGAAATGTTGTTATGTTTGAGATTTGCTTCATAACAATCCAGTGGGTGTGTGTGAATGTAGGTGGGAGTGTAGTTGAAAGAAGACGGGGCCATGAGTTGATAATTGCTGGAGCTGGCTGATGACTACTGAAGGCTTAGTTATATTTGTCTTTCTACTTTTTTAGTTTTGAAATTTTCTATAATAAAAAGTTTAAAAAACCCAGGATTTTCATCTCAGCTTCCTACTTAGTTGATGCATCCTGGCCAAGTTAATTAAATGTCTCTGAGCCTCATTTGTAAAACAGAAAAGAAATGAAAAGAAACAAGTTTGAGATGAGCAGACTCTGAGAGTAGAAAACTGAAGATACATGAAAGTTTCTGGTATTTTGGGAGGACGTGTGTGTGCCAACGTCTGAACTTCTTTCCATGTTTGAAAAATCAGATGCTGTGTCAATCTTGAGTAGAAGGCAGGACTCCCCGGCTCCCTTACCAAAGCCATAAAAGCCAGATATTCACTCTCTCCGACCTCCCCACTGGGCAGCTAGAACTCTGGTACCTGAACCAAGCCCAGCCAATTGGAGATTCACACCTACAACCTTGAATTAGAGCTCATGAAGCAGGGAGACTTCAGAATTCATCTAGCAGTGGTGACGGTCAATGTCCAGTGTCCTAGGTATTTGAACCAGATTCTTCCTTAGGCATGAACAGCGTCTTCTGAAGCTGTTCTTCAGCCTTCTCATTGAGTCTGAGCTACTTGATATCCTTCCAGTAAATTCCTTTTTTACATAAGTTAGTCAGTGTCAACAACCAAGAACATTCACTAGTCTCTTCTTAGTTCAAGGAATCATAGTTTTCTAGACACACAGGGCTGGTACACTGTACAAACTTAGAAGCATTGTTGAATAAATGAATGAATGAATGAATGTAAGTGGGCTTCAAGATTATTTAGTGTTTTAAAAACTGTGCTCCACAGAGGTGTTTGTAGGAATTCTATCATAACATATTTTTTAAAAAATTTGGTTCTCATTTTGATGGAATTTTCTAATAATTAATGTAAGTATACTGTGTTTTATCTGAATGACCATTTGTAACCAAGATTATATTTTATCATTGAGCTGGCATCTAGTGATCTTCTAAAACATGCATTATTTCTGAAACTAAAGGACTAGGGACAAATTTTTGAGAATGTTTATGAAATCTCAGATTTGGGACTTCCCTGGTGGCGCAGTGCTTAAGAATCCACCTGCCAATGCAGGGGACATGGGTTTGATCCCTGGTCCGGGAAGATCCTACTTGCCGCGGAGCAACTAAGCCCATGTGTCACAACTACGGAGCCTGCGCTCTAGGACCCGCGTGCCGCAACTACGGAGCCTGCGTGCTGCAATGACTGAAGCCCGCGCGTCGAGAGCCCATGCTCTGCAACAAGAGAAGCCACTGCAATGAGAAGCCCATGCACCACAGTGAAGAGTAGGCCCTGCTCGCTGCAGCTAGAGAAAGCCCACACAGCAACGAAGACCCAGCACAGTCAAAAAAAAAAAAAATTTATGAAATCTCAGATTTGAGAACACTGATCTAGTACAGCTTGTCTCCATTTCACAGATTTGGAAATTCAGTCATGTAGAAGGAAAGTGATTCTTCCAAGATTCTATATTGATGAGTGTATTTTTCAGCTCTCTCTGCACACTTTTATCACCACCTCCATGACTGACATGAAGAAACATTGGATAGCTTTGGATCTGGCTGGCAGAGCCCTCCACTCCCAGATGGCAGGACAGAACCTAATTCTCCACACTCCAGGCAATGCCAGCTTCTTGACTCTTCAATCTCTCCTCTGTAGTCACCGCTTTTCCTTCTTTTGGCCTTGGAGCCTTCTCGGACTTTAAATCTCTTATCTATAAAAAAAATCATTTACAGCAAGAGTCTGTAACAGCTACATCCGGCCTGTGTAAAAGTGGTTAATTAACTATACGGAGGTTAGACAAGGCTTAGACATTCATCATTATGGGTTTTTGAAGCTTCATTCCTAATATTTACTTGGCTGTGGAGCTCAGGGAGAGGAATACTGGTCTTTTATCTAACACCTCAGGCTCCATGCAGCACTTGGCTTTCTTAGTGCGGCAGGGCTGGTTTGAATTGGAAGGATAAGAATCAGGGTGACTATGAAATTGTCTCGGTTTTCCCCATATTTAATGGCAAATAAGGCACTTGAAAGTTTCCCATTAGTCTCCCTTTTCGGCTTTTCTTGGATCTGCCCATGTCTGTTTCAGCGATGCCCTGTTTCCTCTAATGCAGGTTGTTCTGGATGGTATCTTCACAACACATCCAAGAGTCATTGGCTCTGGTCATTGGGATCTAGCCCAACAGTCATATGCTTTTGGAATATTATTTGATAATGCCTATTCTGAAGCTCAAATCAGGCAGAATCTCAGATCTGTTATTTATTACAGATGCAAGTGTGAGGTTGGCACTAAATTTGATTTTGGGGTGGAAGCGGAATTAAGTCAAGCCAATGTCTTGAGAAAGGGTCTCTTATTCTTTTCCTACAGTCAAAGGCATGGCTTACTCACCATTTTCCCCATGGCATCTGATGGAAATCTGGCCCTTATTGAAAAACTGTCACATAGGGTGCAACCGTAGCCAGGAAGACTAGGGTGGGTTGAAGGAGAAACAGTTGTGGGTTAAGCTCTATATAGTTGGGCCATATAGGTGACAATGCTTTGAATACAGTGTGTTCATATCCTCCGTCTTGGGTCCTGACCTCCTATTTCACAGGGGCCAATATTTTTGCTCTACGCAAGTCTTGGGACTTTGAGTTAGAGGCTCTGATTCTCATTCAAGTCATTATAGGTTGATCTAGACATCCAATGTGCACCTGCCTTCAACATCAAACTCAATTCTGACTCTATGGAGCCCTTTCCGGAGCATATTGACCTTTATCTTCTCATAACCTCTCCAGCATTTAATATTTAGATGCTTAGTTGTCTTCATCTCACATTTGGCAAATGTCCCAGTCAGTGTTGGGCTGCTCATTAATTTTGGGTGGAGGTGTGTTTTATTTGCTTGTCTAAGATTCTAAGCTACATGAAGGCAGAGGCCGTATAATATTCTTGCTGTCTCTTCCCTAGCAGATTGCAAGGGACTGGTATTCATCCATTCATGCTTCAAGTACACCTTGAAGCATGTGCCAGGCACTGGAATGAGCAGAATTTACAGCCCAAGCAATCAGAAGATTTCAGTGACCTTCCTTTTCAGAGCCTTGGAAGACCTAATAAAATGTGTCACCAGCATCTCCCATTCCCTCGGCTGGTTAGTGCCTCAACACAGAGGCAGATCGAGAAAGGACAAGAAGTTTCAATGGACCCCCAGTGATTCCTAATGTCATGATCTGGCCAAAAAGTCATTCCTGGAAACCCGGCATCGGTGAATGGTAAAGCTGCCACGCTAAAACTTCATACCTGTGTGACATCTGAACAGCTGGCCATTTAGGGGCAATGAAACACTTTGAAAGGGAGCAGAACAAGCCCGGAAACTATCCTATCATCTTGCTAAGTCAAGTGTGCTCTAGGGAAGACTATCAATGCACTTTTGAGGTTGGATTTCCTACTTTTAAAGCCTAGCCAATATCTGCAGATTAAAAGGTGGGTATCAGATGTGTGTCCCCGATGTGGCATAACAGGCAAAAGCATGCACTGCTGGACACAAGGCTGGAGGCCACGGGGCTGGGTGTTGTCTTCCTTCTGCCCCTCCAGGGTGCTTACCTGTTGGGGGAAGCCGGGCCTGACGCTGATGCACTGACTGTTCTGTCGAGTGAGGATCCGTTTCCGTCTCCTCTGTCTCAACACCACATAGATCCTGGCATAGACGAGGACAGTCACTCCAAAGGGCAGGTAGAAGGACACCACTGAAGAGTAGAGGACAAAGTCAGGGTTGGAGATGGAGCAGATGCTGGGGTCTCCTGTGAGTGAGAGAAGGGGAGAGAGCAAAGTAGTTGGCCAAGTATGGGACCTCGGTAGGGAGCACAAAATATGGCCTCACATCATGTGTGGTGTCTCCACCATCGAATCCACAGTGGAGCTTCAAGAAGCACTGGCCAGTCCCACCTACCCCCTCATCATGTCCCGGTCTATGTGCTGCCTCCTCCGTGGAGGCTTCCTTGCTTGATTTTCTCAGTCAGGGGCGACTCTTACTTCCTTTGTGCCCCACAGCCCTTTACTGTGCAGTTAGCACACATGGCCTGATTGTTAACTCATGAGGGTGCCATCTCAGACACATACGTCGTCCGCTCGCTGAGATTAGGAGGTCTAATTCATCTCGATGTCGCGCACAGTTCACTACAAAGAAAATTTACTGATGATCACATGCCAGACACTGCTCTACACTGGGGCTGCAAAGATGAATAAGACACGGTGTCCTCCCTTGAAGGAGCTCCCAGTCTAGACAGACAGACGATCCCTTCCGTATGCCGCGCTAAGCGTCACAGAGGAACGCGGTCTGGGAGGCTGGGGTCAGGGGGTGTCACAGAGCAACAGAGCAGAGGCTCCCAGGAGGGATGCGGCCCCCAGAAAAGGGCCTGCCTGTGTGGAGGCATCAGAGGATTGTTGAATGCAATGAAAGAAAGGCGGACGGCTTCTTTGCTGAGAATGCCAGGTCCCCGATTTTGAATTCGAGTTGTCGGGCAGGTGGTGGCTGACTACAGGCAAGTCTGTTTTTCGGCGAATCCCAGTACTGCTCAGGGTTGAGATGGGAAAAGGGCCAGTAAACCTACTGTCATCATGGGCAATGTGAATCGAGGCACATCCTTATCCTTGTTTTATGTCCTGAAACGCTCCTGCCCTTCCTCCTTAGGGGGCCCTGCAGCTTTGTCTTCTTCACTAGCAGATGTTGAGATCTCTCCAGTAGCCAGAGTAAGGGCTACAACTTGCCCCGTCTTGAAAAAGAAAGTGGAAGGAAACTAATATCTTCCAGGTGATTCCAAGGGCTTTAGACACATTATCTTACCTAATAAATGTGGCAACATGATGTAGGCAGGTGCCATTACCGTCTCTACTCTCAGATGAGCAGACTCAGGCTCAGAGCTATTCAGTAAGTGGCCTAACATCACACAGTCTGGATGTGTTCCTCCAGTCATTTTGACCCCAAAACCAATGTTCTTTCTATGATTTTGACTCTCCACCTCCCTCTACTATTGGGCACGACAAATTTGCACTTCATCCTGTCAGCAACAGGTGTTGGCACATCCAGCCAATCTTAGTAAAGGGATGGGCATTCTCCAACCCAAACTCTGGCCTCGGAAGATGCAGCCTCAGATGTGAGCTGGTGGGGAGAGGGCCGTGGCCACATGGGCCCCTCATTCTGCTTCTTGGTCTCAGAGGTAGGTGGAGGCCAGACAGCCTGAAGTGGGAGACCCAGGTCTCCATTTACTAACTGTGTGACCTTGGGCATGTTACTTAACTATGCCAAGCCTCAGTTTCATGGTCTGTAAATGAAGGACAAAAATACTGTCTCATGTAGTGGTTGTGAGACTAAATGGTAACTATTATTATTATTTATTCTTTACTATTATTTATTATATACTTCCTCTGAGCTTTTTGAACTTGAAAGGGAAGGTATCACTTGGAATGAAAATTTGGAGAGAGACTTATAGGGAACAATATTTGTGGGGGAGAGAAGGGAGCAACAGCTAAGAATTAAAACAAAACAAACAAGAAAGAATGTATTCAGTGCTCAGTTAGGCATTTTAATGACAGCACTGCCACCAGAATCTTTATGAGCTACTCCAAATTCTCTGATTCTCTTGGTAGGGGGGTAAAATTCAGGTAAAATTAATGTCATCTCACCAAAGCCTATATCATCATCTTTTAGGAAATGGCTCATAAAACTCTGAACAGTGGTCACCAAAATGGCATCTTCTGGTCTTCTAGGGGAGTGGGGTTGGGAGTAAGGATAGGGTGGCAGCTGGTGGTCTTTCTGAATCTGTAAGGAGCCACGCTGGCAGTGATCACCCCTCCCCTGCAGTCAGCTCCCCTGCTGTCAGCATCTGACTATGATTGAAATGCTTCCTCTAATGAGGAGGTACCTCAGCACGTTTTGTAGTGAGAGGGGGTCAGAGGGGTGGCAGGGCCACTTTCCCCCTATTCATCTTGTCGCCATCCTTGGTGTGCTGGATAGTCCCCATGCATCTCTGCAGATATACCATCTACCCTTCTCTATCCTCCTCTGGGTTTTGGGAGGCTGACCTCTATATTTTATATATTAACTACGACATTTAAAAAGCCAGGAGCCAAAGTGGGTATAGTGTGCTTCCATTTGTGTAAAAATGGACACACACACACACACTCACATGTGTCCATGCACGGGTGGGTGTATGCACTTGCTTCAAGCGTGGCGTGCGGGATCTTAGTTCCCTGACCAGGGATTGAACCCGTGCGCCCTGCAGTGGAAGCTCGGAGTCTTCACCACTGGATCTCCAGGGAAGTCCCGAGCATTATCTTTTAAGAATATGGGTGTTCACTTCTAGGGAGGGGACGGGGGGACTGGCAATCTAGGGTAGAAGGGAGACGTACAGGGAAGTCTGTATATATATCTCATTATACCTTACGTTTTATCACGTGCAAGTATTTATTTTTCCATTAAAAGCATTTAAATATTGAATCGTTGAAATATTGAAAGCATATGTATGAGAAACAGAGTGAAGAGAGAGCACATAGCTATTTCGAAATCGCTGATCAATGAAGATCTTGAAGATCAGCATACAATCCCTGAACCTGCATTGTCATCCCTTCCTTCCTTCCCTACCTAAGAAACTGCCGCCTGTGCTTAGACAGAGTTTTGCAGCCTCTCCCAGAATTTCTCCATGTTATGCGTCCCATGAGGTCTGTCAGCAGGCAGTGTGATGCTGGAGGCGGTTGGGCAGTGAGTGGGGCCCTGCCCCAGCCTCCGCCAGGCCTGGCCTGGGTGTGTGTCCTGTGGGCAGCGCAGAGTGAAACACCACACACGGCAATTCTGAAAGCTTCTCTCTGCTGAGTCCTGAGGAGGTGGTGAGGGCAGTGAGGCCCCCAGGAGCTAGGCTTCCCCAGGAGATGAGGTGCCTTGTCTTGATTATTTAACTGAAAGGGTAGTGTGCTGTCAGCATAACAGTTATTGAATGAATGAATACATGAATGATGAATAAACGAGCAAACGGTACAGATGAACATTTTCCATAAGCACATCAGCAGTCACTAGCTGGAGTGTAATAGGGAAGGCCAGGAGGCTACTCCCCATCCTCTGAGATTGGGATGTTTATCCCAACCAATCTCAACAGCTAAGGAGGAAAGAATGATGATGAGGACTCATCCACTGACTCATTCAACACAAGTTTACAGAGCACCCGCTGTATTCAAGGCGCTGTGCTCGGTGATACACTAAATATCTTTCGTGGGCTAGCCTGGGAACTTGAGTCCCACAGTCATGTGAATGGCAAAGTCAAAAGCAAGTTGAGTTGAGAGGTTCATGAACTTCTAGCTCATTGAAGGATTTGTCCTCAATTTGTTTCCAAAGACAGGAGATCTTAATGAATTTGATCGAAGATGAGCCTAGTATTCTCTTTGTGCTTCTCAACCAAGCCCCCCTACCCCCAGATGCAGGGTTCTGAAAGCCAGGTGAGGCGTTCTATTGCTAAAATCTAAATAGCCCCCCTCCATTTCTTTGTTTCAGAGGAAAATTAAGTCAGTTGGTAGGACTTCCTCAACTTTAAGTTTTTCTGCCCTTGAAAGTTTCTTAAACCCTGGTCACCAGCTATCGCTTATCCATTCTGGAATTTTTAATAACCCAATAGCTATCTGATTTAACAGAAATTTAAATACTAGTTATTTTTCTTATCTGTAAAATATAAGGATCAGGCATCTTTCAGGTTTCCTCTAGTACTAACACTCCATCCTCCGCTGCCATCAGGGGCTGTGGATGATGTGATATTTGGCTCCTGACTGCTGGGTCTCTGCTGGGAGCTGGGCCAACATGGGTCAGCCAGGCCCCACAGCCTTGGAACTCTCTGTGACCCAAGATCCTGCTTTATGTGTGCATCCAGACATGCATGTCACCCTTTTTTCAGACAATAAGAGCAATTCCAAGATAGAAGAACCTGAAGTTCAGCTTTCCTCTACGTTACCTTCTCTGACAATTCACAGTCCCGCATGGCAGCCCATTTCCTTAAGAGAAGAGCCCTGCCAGAAAGTTCTGTTTTGTGTTGCACCTCATGAAAGTCCAGCCACTGCCAATATCAGGTGTTGTTGGCAGTATCTTGCCCTTTTCTCCTCTCCTTCTCACAGGAGGAGTAGAAAAAAATGGCTGAGAGAAGTCATTTATATTGGGCTTTTGAATGAACTTGGGAAATTCCTTAGAGCTGTAAGAGGTGCTGGAGGAACCCACATGTATCAAGATAATGAAGCTTTGCTGTGAAGGTCAGACTGAGGCAGAGAAGGCCAGTGGGGCTTCTCTGCCTTGAGTCCTGCTCACAAATTCCCTGAACTAATGTTCTAGAATGAGACGACTAGGCTCCTCTCTGACCACCAACAGGACTACCACTGTTTAGATATCCCTTGGAGCAGGGGGCATAGTTAAATTTTGAGGCAGAGGAACATTTTCTAATACGTAATAATAATAACAACAATAACACTAGCTAGTATCTACTGGGCTTTTACAACGGATCTGACACTTTAGCACAATACATGAATACATGGAGAGCCTACTGTAGTCTAATTAATACATTTAAAAGTAAGAGAGAGAGAGATGAGAAAGAAGTGAGTCTATACGTGGTAAGTCATGAGCCTTTTTTGCCTTCTCAATTCTATATTTGAAAATCCTTTTGGAAAGATTTTTCTGAGTTTTGTTTCTGAAACAATAATGATCTCACTGGTGGCAACAACACTGCAATTAGGTCGTCATTCTTCTTCACTTTATACGTTGACTTTAACTGGGAACTCTGTCTAATGTCATATTTTGACTAAGTGTTACCGGGTGTGTGTGTGTGTGTGTGTGTGTATGTGTGTGTGTATCTGTGTCTGTGTCTGTGTGTCTGTGTATCTGTGTGTGTGTATCTGTGTGTGTGTGTATCTGTGTGTGTGTGTGTGCCCGCGCGCGCGCATGAGTAAGACCGCCCCCGCCAGCCTCTAAGAATGAGGAAGAGGAATCACTCCGCCCAGCAAAAGTTGGTGGGGCTTTGCTGTTGCCCGGGTTAAGGACTGCCTTGGTCTAGCAGTGGTAGGAAGTGGCCCATACTACAAATTCCAAGTTAGAAGGCATTTTCTCATAGAAACACGGATATAGAAGGTGGCTTAGTTATCGGACTAACCCCCAAAGCACATTTAGACTCATTGACATGGTATTTGAGCACCAGAGTCAGCCTCTACAGTCATGTTAGAGAATGTTGCCTTGGTGCATGTGCGTGCACACGCATGTTTGTGTTTATAACATGACATTGGTGAGTGATAATGGGAAGCGCTAAAGAGTAATGCAAAGACGATAACAACATCATATTTTAGGAACACGCTGAGTTAACCAGGCACATCTTTGTTGGATAACTTGGCTACTTAACCTCTAATGCAGCAGAGAAACAAGCCTAACCTTAAGCAGGTGATATGTGCTTGGCACATCTATGTATGTTATCCCAATTTAATCCTCACTTACTTGTAAAAGAACTCTGTGAAGGAGGTAGAGTGGAGTTATAACATATGTAGGCTTAGATTCTAGAGTCAATGAAAATTATAGAAAGTCAAAATTCACCCTGAATCACACATAAAGATACACATGGTTTGATTACAACCCTGAACAGTAATAAGTAAAGACATATGACACATGCAGTAATATGTCATCTATTATAAAGAGTTCAACCTAACATATAATTTTAGAGATGAAGTTGCTGGACTTACTTGTAGGAGGCCATATATAAAAATAAATATTGAAAACTTCCTAACTAAATACATAGACCTAGTCCACATATTTGATTTTGTTCAAGTTTATGCTGTGCTATATTGTTATCCCAAATTTATCAACAAGGAAGCTTAACTTAGAAAAGTTAAGTAACTTGTTCAAGCAGACACAGCTGTTAAGCAGCAGAACTGGAGTTTGAATCTAGGTTTTTCTGACTCCAGAGCCTCTGTCTTCCTAAATGTATTTTGACTTCTAAATAATTGACCAGCAAATGACTCTTTGAAGACTATATATAAGTTAAGATTTGCCTGTATTTATATGTAATGTGTTACATATAATATATCTGTATACACATAGGCACACAGCTATGTGACTTGTACATATATACTAGCAATTCATGAACCTGGAACATAGTAGGAATTGAATGAATCAATTTAAATGGAGAAAATAAGAAATCCAGATGAACACTAGAACATGAGTCAATCAGTTCTCTCTTAGTGAACACTCAGTGTTTATTTTCAATACCTGTAACTATACTATATGTGTTAATAGTTACCATTCAACACATGAAATTCTTGAGGCTGAAAGATGGTCATGGAACAGACACTGAAGGCACTGTGAGGTGTCAGTTTGGATTGGTGTTATATCTAAAATCCCAGACATCTCAGATATACACATTGTTCATCCATATGTCCGTCCACCCATCCATCCATCCATCCATCCATCCAATAGAAGATGTACCATGTGCCAGCACCATGGCCAAAATTTTTGTATATTAAAAAATATAGGACTTCCCTGGTGACGCAGTGGTTAAGAATCCGCCTGCCAATGCAGGGGACACAGGTTCGAGCCCTGGTCCGGGAAGATCCCACATGCCATGGAGCAACTATGTCCGTGCACCACAACTACTGAGCCTGTGCTCTAGAGCCCATGAGCCACAACTCCTGAGCCTGTGCGCCACAATTACTGAAGCTCACGCGCCTAGAGCCCGTGCTCCACAACGAAGACTAGCCCCCGCTCGACACAACTAGAGAAAGCCTGCGTGCAGCAATGAAGACCCAATGCAGCCAAAAATAAATAAATAAACTAATTAAAAATATATATATATATAAAATACATCCTCCAGTAATTTAGGAATTCATCCTAGTTCCCAAACGTCAGAAATGATTTTTATCGAATAAAAAGTTAGAAATGTATACCCTACTCCAGGGCTGTCATTGTATGTTATTTTGCATTGTAAATCCATTGCGAATTATCATCTTTTCATTAGCAAACTTCACCTGAATTATTCATATAGCATAGTTTTTTAACTGGCACATTTCTTCAAATGAATACAATGGCTTTTCTTTCAAAATAGGAGTAAGCAGACTTTTCATTAATTGGGGCAGAACAGTACTCCTGTGCCATTAATTGAAGAGGTTTTGCTTTCTATTTTATTTGTAATCAATAAAGGCCAACGCTTTGCAGTCTATAGCATCCTCATTTGATTACATTGACCAGGGGTCAGACATTTCAGGGCTCAGCACCACTCACAACCATTCAGATGTGCTGTGAATCATGCCGCTGTTGGAAGTGGGGCCGTCATTGTTACCTGTGGTGTTGAAGCCAAAGAGGAGAGGGCAAGACACGGCAAAGGCCAGCACCCAGACAGCCGTGATCATGAGGGCCACGCGCCGACAGGAGCTCTGTCCTGTGCCATGTTGGTAGTGAACTGGCATGACCACTGCAGTGTACCTGTGAAAGGGAGGGGAGAGAGGATAGACATGATGAGAAAGGTCCTAAAGACAAGTTGAAAGAGGTTACTAGAGAAGTACTCAGGTTGATACATGTGGCAGGAGAAAAATAATTTGGTTGGAGAAACTTAGAGAGGAAGGGGTATTTGAGTGAACATAGCAGAAAGGCTGAGACAAGATAGATGAAGTACTCACTGAAGGAGGTGAGCAGAGAAAGGGAGAAAGAATAAAAAGCATAGCATAACAACACTGGGTTGCCGGAGAGCTTCTTACCAGTGCTGGTTGACGGCCCAGCATATCCCAGCCTTATATTCACACACCCTTAACCTTCAAGACTCTAGATGCTGGTTTGTGTGCCTTTACGTTCTCCCACAGTTTTTCAGATAATGATGGAACTGTGCCCAAAGAGGATGTTTAGCCCTGCCTGTATCCTAAAATTAATTCTAACCCTCGTAGTGACAACTATTCCAAGTAGCAGAGATTTTGTAAATAAAGATGAGTAATATCCAATGAAGGCTTATTTTAAAATCAGGTTTTCATGCTGTCTTAGTCTGCTTGGGCTGCTATATCAAAAATACCATACACTGGGTGACTTAAACAACAAATATTTATATTTCACAGTTCAGGAGGTTGGGAAGTCCAGCATCAATGTGCTGGCAGATTTGGTGCCTGGTGAAAACCCACTTCTTGGTTTGTAGACAGCAGTCTTCTTGCTGTGTTCTCACACGGTGGGAGGGCTCAGGGGAGCTCTCTGGAGTCTCTTTTATAAGGGCACTAATCCCATTCATGAGGGTGGAGCCCTAATCACCACCCAAACGTCCCACCTCCTATACCATCACATTGGCAGTTAGGATTTTAACATATGAATTTTGGGGGGGCACAAACATTCACTCTACAGCACATGCTTTTACATGGTCAAAGCACAGTTTCTTATTCTTGTTGGATATTGTTGTCTTTTCTGTGGTATATCCACACATACATTTACAGCTGCTTATTGGACTTACCTGCATGATTGCTCCATGGTTGTCCCAAACTCAAATTATCTGAAATAGATCTTCCTATTTCCCTACACCTCTTAATCTGCTTCCACTTCCTGCCTTTCTTCCAGACATCCACACCCAACACTCAGGCTTTTTGACTCTTCTTTGGCCCTTCCATATCATTTGCTCACCCATTCATTTAGCCTTTCATTCATTCAATATTTATTGAGTTCTTACTATATACCAGGTCTTATTCTGGAAATATAGAGATGTGCAAATGGGACATTGTCTCTGTCCTTACTGAGCTGGGAGTTGAGTGGAGTAGATGGATGAAAAAAATGCTAATATAAAATGAAGAGTATCACGAAGGAAGTAAGCTGGGTGATGTGTTTAGGGATAGCAGAGGATGTAAAGAAGGGGCAAATGACATAAGTGGGTAGGAAAATGAGTGGGGTGAGAGGGAGCCAGACATGAGGGAAGGTAGGAGAAGAACATTTTAGGCAGAAGGACAGCAGGTCCTGTAAATTTACCCATTATGGTATCGTCCCCATTATCCATGCATTTCTTTTCTACCACTTTTTCTCTGTGATGGCCACAGCCTCCTGGCTGGTCTCCTACTGCTAAGTCCCCAGATAGATTTCATCATGTCCCCCCCAACCCATGTTCCCCCCAACTCAGATGAAAACTGTCTGAAACAGGCATAATTCTAAGATGGCCCCCAAGATTTATGTACTGTAGAACTAGTAGAACTAGTAGAAATCCTGTGATTAGATTACAAATCAACAGACTGAGTAAATCAAAAAGGAGATTATCTTGGGTGAGCCTGACCTAATTGGGTGAGCCCTTGAAAGGGACTGAGCCTTTCCTTAATTCAGAGAGATTCAAAGCATGAGAAATTATCCTCCTGGCCTGCAAGGGGCAAACTGCCATGTTTGGGAAAAGATCATTTGGCAAGGAACAGCAAAAGGCCTATGGGAGCTGAGAACAGCCCCTGGTTGACAACCACCAAGAAAGTGGGAACCTCAATCTTATAACTGCAAGGAACTGAATTCTACTGACTACCTGAATAAGTTTGGAAGACGAAAACACAAGTCAGCCTACACCTTGTTTTCAGCTTTGTGAGACCCTTAGCAGAGAACCTACCCACATGGTGCACAGACTTTTTGACCTGTGAGATTAAAAACGGATATAAAGTCACTACATTTGTGATAATTTGTTACACAGCAACAGAAAACAAATACAACGTCAATACTTAGCCTTCCTCAACATGACCCCAACTTGCCCAGCCAACCTGACCTCCCGTTGGACCCTGACACTTACATATAACTGCAGCCATACTGGCCTAGTGATGGGTTATCTTCAACAGTCTTTGTTCAATCCATTATCCCTTTTCCTTCCCTGGGTAGCTCATTTTTTCTCTCCTTTAATCCCAGATCAGCTCTCCAGTATCCTTTCCAGTCCTTCTATCTTACAGAGACCTCTAACTCTGAATGCATAGCACTCCTATGCCAATCAATCACGTTGCCCTTCTGCATGCATTATTGAACTTGCCTCATGGCTGGAGAGAGATAGACCCCATAGGATTTAAGTTACTTAATGGCTCAAATCATCTTATAGCTTTGGTATTCCATATAGGTCCTTGTACAAAGCAAGTAGTAAGAAGCTGTTGACTGATTGCCTCACGGACTCTGAGGGCCTCCTTCCTCATAAGAGGACAATTCTAATCCTAGCCCAGCTCAAGGGATCTAATATATGTAGCTGGGTCTACATATGCTCAATTTTTATTTATTTATTTATTTATTTATTAATTATTGAAGTATAGTTGATTTACAATGTGTTAGTTTCAGGTATACAGCAAAGTGAATCAGTTATATATACATTCTTTTTCAGATTCTTTTCCCATATAGGTTATTACAAAATATTGAGTATAGTTCCTGTGCTATACAGTAGGTCCTTGCTGTTTATCTATTTTATATATAGTAGTGTGTATATGTTACTCCCAAATTCCTAATTTATCTGTCCCACCCACCTTTCCCCTTTGGTAAGCCTAAGTTTTTTTCTATGTCTGTGAGTCTGTTTCTGTTTTGTAAGTAAGTTCATCTGTTTCATTTTTTTTGGATTCCACATATAAGTGCTATATGATATTTGTCTTTCTCTGTCTAACTTCACTTAGTATGATAATCTCTAGGTCCAACCATGTTGCTGCAAATGGCATTATTTCATTCTTTTTTTATGACTGAATATTATTCCATTGTGTGTATATACCATATCTTCTTTATTCATTCATCTGTTGATGGACATTTAGGTTGCTTCCATGTCTTGGTAATCGTAAATAGTACATATGCTCAATCTTTCATTGTCTCGTCAGTGTCGAGGGAACCTGGAGGCCAGATGCAGAGGAGGAACCCCCTTAGCTCCTCTTGTGCACCTCAAGGCTTGGGGCTGAGGCAGGGAAGGACAGACCCTGGGCTGGAGGGGGTGGGGTAGTGCTCCCCAATGCTCCTTCTATATGTGCCAGCCCCCTGACTCATCTGCCTCATATGCATCTGGCCCTAGAGTTCATGTGTTAACATGTGTATCCCCAAAGAGCAGCCTGAGAGTCAGCTCTGAGGGCTGAGATGGAGGCAGACTCTGCAGAACTTGGCCTTGGCACCCTAACATGTGACAGAGGTGGCTTCTTTGTCAAGAGGGAGAAATAGAGTCCTTATCTAATAAGGTCAAATTACGATCCCACCACCAACCTCAAGGAAGGCCCATGACAACCCAGTTCCCTTCTCCTGATGCACATACACTATAGATCCTCCCTTGAATCCCTAACTTGGCGATGAAGGAGCAGGGCAAGTAGCACCTGGCACTCCTCCAGGCTTCTCACTCTCTCAGGACTTCCGACTCTGCTGGGGCAGTGAGCTGGGGCTTCACGTCAAATATGTCAACCAGGGCCTGGCCCTTAGCAGTGATCCCTGAGGCACCGTGGAGGAGAGGCTGAGCCTGAAGCCCCGCAGCTGTCCTGGCCAAACAGCTGATGAGGGTCAGGAAGGAAAGGTATGGCACACTTCTTCCTGTCCAGAGCTGTTGGCCTTTATTTACATAATGACCTTGGATGTAAAAGAACCCGACCATTCCATAATTTGGTAGTGTGCTGCTAAATGCCTAACAACTGGCTCTGCAGGTGAAAAAAAGCCCTAATTTATACCATTTGTCAATTTCTGTGGTACAAATACTCCCACCATTGTCCATTTCAAGTTACACCAATGGTTTAATAACTGGCTCAAAAAACTAAAATTTTGCCAGTCAGTTCCCACTAGCCATTACAAGCTGACTCCAAGCCCACCATTGAATGTTGCACACTTTCCTAGATCCGCTTTAATATTCAGCAACTTCTTGGAGGCTCCCATTAATTCAATGAGTCAGTAAGTGTAGGGAGCTCTGGCTCCATTTTATAAAGGACGAATCAAGGCCGTAGAGAGGTTACATGATGAAATCAAGTTCCCACAGCTGGTGGCAGCAGTCTCCGAGGCCAGGTCTCTCCTGGGTGCCCTGCTCCCTGCCAAGGGCACTGCAAGTGAGGCCTTATGGGGATAAGGGCTTCCTCAGGAAACGTGGAACTGAAAGGTGGTTTGTACTTTGAGAGCACCGCGGCTACCCAGAACTGAGTTTCCCCATCAATTAGCTTGATTCTATCAATTTCCTGGGGGTCCTGTTAAAACACATATTCCAAGGCCACACCCTTGGATACTTGTTCCACTCCAGAAGTTTGTATTTTTAACAAGCAAGTGCATCTTATAAGATTAGACAAGTTGGAGAAAGTCTGCATTAGGGAAAATTTCTGTGTCAAAATTCTTGTTAACTTGGGTAAGAAGTGAGAGATGAGACTACGTTTACCACTGTTACATTTATATATTTTTTCTTCTTAGTTTTAAAACATGATTAAACTTTTAGAATAAATGAGACCCCCACCCCCACCCCCCCGCCAAATTTGTTTCCAGGGTGAAAAACGCCAGGAAGCTTGCCATCGGAGCTGAAACACAGACGCTGTTCCGGCATTGGCCATCGGAGGGCACCAGAATGCAGCAAGAACCCAGCCAGCGCGGCGTGGTGAGAAGTTCACGGCTCACCTGGGGGCTCTCCAGGCCCCCAGTGGGGAGGCGGGGAGGGAAAGCTCGGCCCCCCTGGTTCCTGCAGCCCTGCAGGGACCCTGAATTCCAACTCAAGCAGACTGCTCAGCCTCTGATCTCCTCCCGAATCGATCGCAGATGACCGACCGCAGGCCAGGCCAGGGCAGGGCAGGGCTGGGCGTGGGCCCGATGCGCTCACCCGGCTCTTCCGGGTCTTCGGCCGGAGCGCGAGCGCGCGCTGCGCGTGCTGCCCAATCGCTGCCTGGCCAGCCGCCTCCCTTTGAGCTCCTAGCTTTTTGGGTCTTTTCTGCCGGAACGCTGGCAGCGTGCTCAGTGGGTAAGTCAATGGACCTTGGAAACAGACTGATTAGCGTCTGAATCCCGCTTGGCCTGCCGCTGAACCTTGTGACCGTGCACCACAGATTTGACTTCTTTGAGACCCAGTTGCCTCATCGCACAAGGGGGATAATGAGTCCGCCTGATAGGGCTGTTAGGCGTATTGAATGAGGTGATCTCTGGGAAGTTTTTTAGCACAATGCCCGGTCCATCTTAAGCATTCAAAAAACGGTATTATTATTATTGTGATTATTATTGTGCTAGCCCAAGGGATCTGTGATTGTTCATATCAGTGAGTTTAGGGGTGTCTGCCCCTTATTCCTGATTATCAGGGAACATTAAATTTATTTATTTCTCAAACAAACAAGTATACAGCACTTTCTAGGTGCCAGGCAACTGTTCGAAGTCCTTTACAAACATTAACTCATTTACTCTTTGTAACAACACTTTTGCTCTGATCTCCCCTAAACAGGTAAGGGAACTAGGCCCAGAGAGGTTAACTGACTTGCTCAAGTTCACCTTGCTATTAGGTGAAAGAGCCAGGATTTCCAGCCAGGCAGTGTGACCCAGAACTAGGGGCCCAGAGTAGGCTAAGCCTCTGAGAAAGGCAGTGAGCTGGAGTAGAAAGAGGCTGGCTGAATCCCCTCTCCTGTACCTACCAGCTGTGTGATCTGGGCAAGGTTACCCACACAGTCTAGTCTTATCCTTACCTGTAGAGTGTGGGTAATACACCTACCTTGGTGGGATGTCGTGAGAGTTAGCGATAATGACAAGCTCTTGGTGCCCGGCACGTAGTACATGCTAAAGAAATGGTAGCTATTTCTACCGCTGTTGCCTTTAGATTCACTCAAGTTAGGATTAGCACAGAGGTAGCCAGGGCATTGAAGACAAAGGAAATGTGACTGGTTTACTCCCAGGAAATAGCGCCTAGAGAACTGGGTGCCGGCATGGCCAGAGGCCCCTCCCTCGGTGTCCCATCCCCGCCTCCACCAATGAAGGGGCTAGACAGACCGGTGGTGTGGGAGTTGGGAGACTCAGGTTCTAGTTTCAGACCTAAGAGGCTACGGGTCCCCGTGCGAGCATTTAGTTTAACTCATTTCTGCACAAATGAGTTAAACTCTAACGCCCCTTCGGACTCCCAATTCTGTGACGGGGGTTCGTGGGCTTGTCACTCTGCTGAAGGTTTCAGGATCCTCACAGAATTCGACCTCTGCCTGGGGCCCTGTCCCCAAGTGGGGGACGTGTGTGTGTGTGGGCGGGGGGGGGGAACTCAGGAAGGTGCGTCCCGGGGAAGCGGCAGTGGGGGAGGAAGGAGGCTGGGCTGGGTAGGAGGACCTGAGTCTAACTCCCTGCCTGGGTTTAATGAGCCCCCGAGCTCTGTGAGGGCTGCTTTTCACCACCTTTTATTTGGTCAGACAGGGGGCTCAATAAATCTTTAGTTCTGTGGACTCCCCGCACCGAATGGTTGAAGGAGAAAGCTTTTTGCAAATGACTGGAAAGCCCTTTGCAAATATAAAGTGCTTATTTAGATGCAAACTAAAAATCCAAGGTGCCTGTGACTCATCTGGTACCTATTGTGCTCGCTGCAGAGACGCGGAGGCTTGCCTGTGTGATGGGTGCCGTTTGAGAGCCACTTAAAGAACTCCCTGGTGAATGAATTTGGTTGCATTATTCCTGGGCTCCTTGCAGAGGACTCGAATTCTCACCGCTTGCTCGGATCTTGTCCTGCTCCTTTGACACTTTCTCAGCCCTCTCCCCGAGTTAGTTCTGACCCAGGATGTGGCGGGAGGGGGCTGCCCTACTGGGAGGCAAGGAGCCAAGGGCGGGTTAGGGGGTTGTGCTCACCCACTCTGCTTTTTAAAAAAGAAAAGGCGGCATTAATCCCAGCATCCAGAGCTATGCCTACGAATCTAATGACAATGGCATTACTTGCTTTCAAAAACCCTTTTATCATTTCCTTTTCTTTCCTATCTCTTACCGCCCTGTTATTACAGATCAGGGCTTCATGACCAAAAAATGCTGAATCCATTTGGTCAAGTTTGTCAGACGGGTGACTAGCATTGTGTGAAGACCAAAGGTCTGCATGAATGACTGCATTTTTAATGAATTGACCAACTATTTGGCATCCCATGAACAGAATTTAATGCTGTGTACTGCAAACTGCTGTGAAGGATAATGGAGACGGCTTTTCCAAGGCCTATTTTCAGTCCTAGAAGAGAAAGGAGGCTCCATTTTGAAGTTTGGTGAGGATTGGTTCATATAGACCTACAGGCCAAGAGGGGTGCATCCTTGACCTTTGCGGTCCAAGGCAGGACTTGTTCCTCAGGTTGCAGGTAGGTGAATGCTATGCATTCTGGGAGTTCTCCCTGTATGGGACAGAAGCCAGTTCAAGGTTTGTTCTTGTTGGTTGTGTCTACCAGGTGGTGCAAGTAGAAGCGTGTGTTAAGCATGACCGCTGCCAGCAAAATGGTGCTTTTGTGCAAGTTACAAAAAGATACCCTCTCCTGGCTGGTAAAGGGCACCCTCTCTTGGTTTACTCAAGGCTTGGCAATGAAGCCCTTGGCTGAATTGAGTTCCCACACTCCAGTGCACAGCCTGCACAGCCTCACCTGCCAGCCGCATGTGTGAGAATGTGTGTGGGTGGATTGTATAGGCACACTTTCCAAGATGGTAGACGGTAGGGTTGGAACTGAAAGGCTGGGAGGGGGCTGTCCTAGAGCCTCTTCTAGAAGCTCTCTTTATACAGTTCTTCCCTCCCTCCTCCAAGGCTGATCTGATCCTACTCTCTCATGTCCTTTCTGAAGGTGCATATTTGTGGTATAAGCATTGGCTACCCTCAGGCAGGGACCACCGGATTCAGAATTCAGTTAATATTCCCTTTTTTTTTTTGGCCGCACCATGTGGCTTGCGGAATCTTAGTTCCCTTACCAGGGACTGAACCTGTGCCCTCGGCAGTGAAAGCGTGGAGCCCTAACCACTGGACCGCCAGGGAAATTCCCTGGTTTAATATTCCTTGTTCAAAGCTCTGTAATAGGCACAGCAGGGAGATTCACAGGTAATGAGGAACTAGGATGATATAATAGTTTGGGGTGGTGGAGGTGATGATCTAGCAAACCAGATGCAGTCTATTACTTCTGTAAATGATATATTTCTGAAAGCACGTACTAAAACATGTACTAAATGTCCGGAAATCACACAAAAGACTTAGATGTTATTGGAGGAATTCTGTTCTCAGAGAGCTAAAAATATTATAAAATCACTAACTATCCCTTCACTGTTTAACAGCTTTATCAAGATATAATTTGCATACCACACAATTCATCTAAGTATACAAATCAGTGTGGATTTTTTGGGTATATTTACAGAGTTATGCAACTGTATCCCTTTATTTTTAACACATTCTTTAATGGTATTAGTTTCAGCATTATGGACACGTTCTTTAATTTTCCTTCTCAGGCTAGCCAATCAAGTAATAAAAGTCAAGTGATAGCCAAGCAAATGATAAAAGTCAAAAGACCACCGAGTTGACTGGTTGGGTTTGCAGTATCACTAGAGCATAGGGTTTTCATGCCCATTCTTTGATTACACACATGCAAGGAAGTTTAGGGCTGTTGATACAGAGGGCACAGCAGTGGGTCACGTGAATGTCACACTTGGGGACATGAGGAGGATGTGCATTAGGACTCCTGCAAAGGGAGCCTGGAGATGCCACAACATGGTTACAGAGGAAGCACTGTGAGAGTACAGGGGTGACTGAATTAAGCTGTAGACATTTGGAAGGGCTTCATGGAAAAGGGGGCCAGTGTGATCGGCCTTGGAGCATGAGAGGGCTAGAGGGCAACCCAGAAAGAGATGAGATTGAAAAAGTAACGTGAGGCCATATTGTGGAAAACTTTGAATCTTAGGCTGTGAAGTAACTTCAGTTTTTATTCCACAGGCCAGGGAGACACTGAAGGGTTTTGAGTAGGGCAATAGACATTCGGGCTTTACTTCTGGGGGAATAATTCTGAGAGTGGTTGAAGGGCCAATTAGGAGGCTGTGGCAGAAGTCTAGGTGGGAGGTCATAGGAGCCCAAAATAAGCAGGTGAGGTAAGAAAGGAAAGATGGGTCACATTTAGAAAGCATTTCAGAAATAGAGTCTGTAAGCGTTGATTGCTTAGATGTGGGAGATGAGGAAGAGAAAGGAGTCGAACAAAATCCAAGTTTTCAGAAGAATGATGTTAGTAAGAGATCATCAAGTCAAGATGGTTTGGTGCGGTGATGGTTTGATGGTTTGGTTTTTAACATTTTGTCCTGTAGGAGCCAGTGGTATATCCAGGCAGTAATGTGGTCTGGATATCAGGGGAGAAATTAGGGGTGAGGCTGGAGATTTGAGGAGGCTTAGCACAAAGCCTAAGATGGTTAACTTGGAGTCAGATAGACATGAATTCAAATCCTGGCACTGCTTCTTATCAGCTGCGTGACTTTGTGCAAATTCCTTAATTAGTCTGAGAAGCTGGAAATGAAGATAGTAATAGCACCTGAGAGTTGTTGTGAAGGGGAAATGAGTTAAGGCTTTGTCGTGCCTTAGCACGATGTGCTAAATTCGCAATAGATGGCGGATTTTTTTGGGGGTCACCTGTTGGAGCTATGGAGTGGATGGATAATATTCCTGGGAGAGACTGTAGGAAAAGAAGAGGTGGACGGGGACTCGGAGAAGGGAAGATTGGAGGCTCTTGACTGGCAACAGGGGCCATAAGCTCGAAAGCGACTTCCTTTCCCCAGGGCGCTCAGTGGGCCTGGAGATGTCCTTGGGAGCCATGGCAGATCTAAGACTCAGGAAGGGGAAAGGGAAAGAGGAGAGGAAACTGAAAGAGAGGGGAAGAGAGGAACAGAGGTCCCCAGAGCCGGGGCGGTACACTCTTAGGGACAGAGAATGATGTTACTCTGGTGGAACACACGAAGGCTCTAGTCAAAATCACAGAAATCCACTCCAGCAACCAAAAGGCAATTCTAAAAAACATTGTTCTCTACTTGTTTTTCTTAAACTCTATGAAGGAAATAAATAAATAGGGCACAGCCACATTTTCTAAAATTACCATTCTCCACTCTTCTCTCCCCCCTCACAGGTACTCCCAAGCTCCCGAGCTTTTCTCTCCGCTCTCTGTCTTTCGCCCCTGCTCTCTCTATGTCCCTCCCTTTACCAAAACACAATAACAGTAGGAACAGTCTCTCCTGTGTCAGCTCATCTCACCTCTTTGTCCCCCTCACCCTTTCTCCCCACAAAAAGTTAGGAATCACAAAAGCCCCAAGGGTGGTGGAAAAGCAAAACCAGAATCCTCTGGGGGAAAGGAAAGCTCATAGGATAGTTATTTCTCTCCTGTCACAGGAGTTTCCTCTCACCTACAAACCATCGCTTAAAAGAAAAAAAGGAGAAAAGAAAACGTCCCAGAGTTAAGTTGTACATGGCAGTGACCCCAGTGCCCTCAGATGCGAAGACTGTGCCTTGAATGTAGCAAGAGCAGCTTCCCTAGGTGGTTTCCCTCGCCACCTGACCTAGGCCACCTCTCTCCTAAGTCTGGAAGGGAAGCCCAGCCTTACCTGTCGATGCTGATGGCACAGAGGTTCAGGATGCTGGCTGTACACATCATGACATCCAGAGTGACGAAAACATCACAGCAAACTCGGCTGAAATTCCAGACTCCACCTGTCACCTGGGTGTCAGAGACAAGGATGTTAGTGTTTCCCCCCAGCGAAGAGACAACAACCCACTCGACTCTACCGCCTTCCCTAGGCTGCCCTGCACAGACGCAGACATGCCCTCCCTGTTGGTATAACATCATTACCAAGGGTAGGCAGGCATCGAGGGACTGTCAGGCTGCCCAAGACTGGTCGCCCAAGAAAGGACAAATCCACAGAATGTTAGTACTGGAAGGGATCTTCCAAATCAATTAGTCCAGCATTTCTCCAAGTGGGGTCCACAGGGGGGTGCTCATGAAAGATGTAGATTTCTGAACCCTTCCTTAGACCTCCTGAGTCACAGTCTCTGGATCTGGGGCCCAGGAATCTTCGTTTTTAAATAAATAAACCCCCCTGTCTCCCATCACACCAAGGTCTGTGAATTGCTGATCTGGTTCAAACTCAGGAGGCAACTAAAGCTCATCGTGGTTAAGTGATACGCCCATAGATGCACAGCTGGGAGTGAAAGAACTTGGGTGACTGCCAGATGTGTGCACCGTGCCAAAACTGCCTCTCTGAAGCCCTCCGCCCAGTGGAGAGCTCACCATGTACCAGGAAATAAACTGAGAACACATTTTTCATAAAACTTACCTCCAAAATGAAAATCTATCTGGCTTCCGGTTTTGAAGCTTTAACAACATCTATAAGAGCCTATGTAAAATAAATCTGTGCCAGTGTGCCTGCCTTCGTCACCATGGTCCCACTCACCAAGAGGTCAGGGGGAAGGTGTGTCCAGGGCATTGGAAAGGGGCCCAGATCCTCTTTACTATTCACGGAATCACTGAGGATGGTTCTGACCTCACGCATTTACACATGTGTTCCAAGCTCCATAACTCCTCCGAGTAACACTTATAAGTAAGTCAGGAATTTAGGTAATTTAAGTTATATTCTAGCACATTTCTATTTTATTTAAAAATTTTTTTACATTACCTAATTGAGCCAGAGAGATATGCTAGGGAGATTATCACTTTCATCCGCAAATGCCACTCTTGGGCCCCCAAGGCTTTTGTGCATTTGCCAGCTTCCTGCCCTTGGGGCTGCCATTCTTGGGCACCATGGTTCTCAAGGGGAAACCTGTGAAGCTTTGTACCCCAGGCTGTAGCTGGGTGTTCATGTTATCTCTGCTGGGCAGGCCCAATGTCTATTCAAGAGAAAAGGGAGTGAAACATAGGTACAGTAGCCTCTGAAGTAGCTTCTCAAGGAAAAGAGCTACAAAAAATAGTGCATGAAGATGCTGTTGGCCCTCTGTCTAATTTTTCTCATCCAAGATGCTGGTTATATCACCAGGCCACTTGACTATACATCATTGTTTTATGGCACTAATGCAAGTTCCTGAAAGGCTCTCTCTCTTTCCCCTTCCCTACTAATTTCTTTCCCCTTAGATTTATTTCCTTTTCAGCATTTGATCTTTTCCCTATATTTGGTCATTTCCAAGCTCTATTATGAGAAACTCTGACCGAAAATATTTTGTTTAAAAGCAACAATGAAAAGTTCAAACTAGTGATGAAGTCATCATTTTTGTTCATTTAGCTGTGGATTTACTTTCTTTTAGTCCAACCATTTGGCTCTATGTAAATAAAAGCCTAATATGAATTTTAAAGGAATTCTGAGAATGAAAACTTTTTAAAAGGGACATGTATAGTCATAACACAATGAGAGGAACCAGGATAATAGAAGATGGTTTTGCTCAAACCATAGGACAGTTGTATGCTGTAAAAGCTTCTTGCAAAAGGTGAAATTTGTATACTAAATCTCTTTTAACATATGTTTACTATGCAATTTACGTCTTAAATTGGGGAAAACCCCCTTTTTTTTTTTGTTTTGCAAAATTGTGAGTGCCTGTTTGTGTACATATGTTGGGGGACAGTGTAGGTGAGAGAGTATCATTAGAACAATAGAAAACTGCAGGCTTGCTGGATGTCCTGTTTGTTCGTTCATTTGTTTGCTCATGTGTCCATTCATTCATTCATTCATTCATAAAACAAGTGCTTGTGAAACTCCTAATACTTAGTTCATTGGAGGAGGGTATGTTATGTGCTTTAAATTTTTTTTTAAAATTTATTTAATTTATTTATTTTTGACTGTGTTGGGTCTTCATTGCTGCACGTGGGCTTTCTCTAGTTGCGGTGAGCAGAGGCTACTCTTCGTTGCGGGTGTGTGGGCTTCTCATTGCAGTTGCTTCTCGTTGTGGAGCACAGGCTCTAGGCGTGCGGGCTTCAGTAGTCGTGGCTCGCGGGCTCTAGAGCGCAAGCTCAGTAGTTGTGGCGCACAGGCTTAGTTGCTCTGTGGCATGTGGGATCTTACCAGCCCAGGGCTCAAACCTGTGTCCCATGCATTGGCAGGCAGATTCTTAACCATTGCACCACCAGGGAAGCCCTGTTACGTGTTTTAAGAGGTTTTTAAAAAAGATCTTCAGGCCCTGTTCTTGAAGAGAACTGGAGAAGCAAGGCATTCTTAAATAAAGTAACTAGAGATGATCATGAGATCCTAATATCATTAATACAAGCTAACATTTATTGAGAACTCAATCTATGTGTGTCACCAACCCATATGACCCATTCCAGAAAGTTCTGTAACTTTGAAACATAGATTCTGATAACTCGATACCTGAATTTTTAAAAACTGTATATGCTCTTAAAGCTTTTTGAGGACAAATTATACACTTATTTGATAGGAGATTAAATGACTGCAACTTAATCAACCTGATAGGAGCAGGGACTTTTACTTGTTTGCTGCTGCATCCAGGCTCCTAGAGCAATGCCCAGCCTGCAAATATATTCTGACAGAATGAATGATCTCTGACATAATCTGTGTTAATTCTAATAATTACCGATGTCTGAACTTTACATACATGGCCTCTATTGCTGATTATGGTCCTGTGAGAGAAGACTATTGTTATCTTCATCGCAGAGAAAGAAACTAAAGCTTGGAGAGGTTCAGTACCTTGCCCAGAGAGGCATGGCTATAGAGGCAGATGGGGCACTGGAATGTAGGTTGTTACACACCTGCTGTATGGGGGTGTCAGGCGAGGAGGGGGCAGCTGTTGGAAAGGGATGGAAGTGGGTGGACACAAGGGAGAAGGAGAAAACCATGTGCCATCAAGGATTTTTGTGTGACAGACCGCATCAACCCCCTTCTAGGGAATGAGACACCTCCTTCTGATTGCTTGTATCCCAGGGTTGTAGAAAAACAGCACAAAACAGTGGGGGCTACTGACTTTGGGGCCTAGTGAAAGTATGTACCTGGCAGATTTCTTTGGTCCCTGGTTTCTTGAGCCCCTAAGGACCAAAGCCCTCAAGCTGCCCTCTGGCTTCCAGGCCCCCACTGTGCTACCCCATTCTGGCTCTCCTCTCATCCTGTCTCCAACTCTGCCAGCAAAATCCCCATTCACTCCTTGATCTCAGCTAAGTGTCAAGAAGACAACAACCTGATTAGCTAATTTAAGTAATTCCCGCTAAGGTGCCATCACTTGGTTTTCCCTAATTGGTGGGATGTGTAATGGAAATACTTAAGTCCTCCATGCCAAGTAAATAATAGTGAAGGATCAATAAAGAGCTGAAAGGGCCAAGAACATGCTAAGTAACTCTTACAGCAACCAAATGAGGTAAATGTTCTCTGCAATTTATAGATAAAGAAATGGAGTCTGAGAGGGGTTGAATAATTTGCCTAAGGACACATAGCTAGTAAAAGTAGCTGGAATTTCAAACCCTTAATATCAACCATTACTCTATTTTGCCTCTCAGAGGTCAGCACCCCGACACACTGCTTCTGGGAAGTGTACAGTTTAACTCCATTCTCATATCATAGGAGGGAGAAGAGTTGGCATTGGTCCGTCTACCCACCCACATAGCCGGCATTCACTGAGGGCCCATTATAGGGCTGATACCTTGCTGGGGTAGGTGTACTGAAATGAATTAAATCTGTTTTTGTTCCCAGGGCCTCAGAATATAGTGTCTGTGTGTTAGGGGGAGTCATGTGTGAATGGGAAGGGGTGAACTGAGGGCCCAGGAGATGGACGCTAAGAAAATAACTATGATACAATATGATAAGTGCTGACAGTGAGATGAGTACTACAGAGTGTTGGGAGAACATGAAAGGTAAAGTGATTTTTGAAATTAAAGCAGAAGCAAAGCAAAGCAAAAAAAAAAAAAATCTGATTGATTTAAGGCTTTTTAGAAACATGATTCTACCTTTTTCCTAAATTTCAATGAATAACTCACTTTGGAATTAAACAGCAGGCAGATGGTGTTACTCTCACTTGCTAATGAATATAACTAACTCCCTTTGGCAATACAGAAGGTGGGAGAAGCAAGAGTGTCTTCAGGTACTGAAGTTGGCTATTGATTTTCAACAGACACAGCCTAAGGCAGCATTTCCCAAATTTTCTGATAAGGCAGCATTTCCCAAATTTTCTGATAAGGCAGCATTTCCCAAATCACCTGAGGCTCTTGTTAAAATGATTCTTAGGCCCTATTCAGAATAATAAGTCCCTCCAGTGATTTTTGCTGCCTGGGAGGGTTGGGAAATGCTGGCTCTAGGGGGTGTGGGGGGCATGACTTTGTCCCTAAAGAATATATATATATATATATATATATATATATATATATATATATAAAACGGAGTCACTTTGCTGTACAGCAGAAATGAACGCAACATTGTAAATCAACTGTACTTTAGTAAAATTTAAAAAAAATATATATATAAAAAGAAAGAAATGGTTGTCCCTAGAGCTCCTTAAGCATTCTTTATCCCTTGGATGCCTTTGGCCTCATAGTTCCTTCTCAGAAGAATGTTTTTAAATGCATGAAATAAAATACAGTGGATCACAAAGGATAGTGATTATATCAAAATATAGTTACCAAGGTTTTTTTAAAAAAGATATGTGATTCTTTAAGAATGCACTAAATGACAAGACCCAGTAGTTTCAAAGCACTGATGAGTGTAAATGGTATTTCGGGGTCTGCAAAAACTGTAATGCGATTTGAAAATATAAATATCTGTGATTTCTACTGGGGATGCTAAGGATTTCTTCTGCTGTGGGTTGATGCTGACATTCATAATTGAAAGAAGTGCTTAATTTCGGTTTAGTGAAAATAAAGAAGTAATTTTATTTATATCCAAGTTGATGGACTCCCCAGGTTAAGAACTCCTGTTCTAAGGGATGGATTTTTAGTTGTTTGGGGGAGATATCCAAGGAGCAAAGATGGAATTACTTCTCTAATTAGCCTCTTCATTCCATTTTTGTTTGCCGCATTTGAAATCCTTTTTTTCTTCCTCCCTCCCTCCCTCCGTCCCTCCCTCCCTCCCTCCCTCCCTCCCTCCCTCCCTTCCCTCCTTCCTCCCTCCCTCCCTCCCTCCCTTCCCTCCTTCCTTCCCTCCTTCCTTCCTTCCTTCCTTCCTCCTTTTCTTTTCTTTTTTTTTGCAGGAGGGGATTGCTGTGGGGCAAAATAGGGTACTAAATGAGGATTTTTCACTTCTCTGAATCCCAGTTTCCTCATCTGTGAAATGGGGTTTTTACAGATTAGTGGTTCCTACCTGTCAGTTTGTAGCAGATGGCCAGCTGGCTGCACAAATCAGCTGGGGTGGGAATGGGCCTGGGACTAAGTGCTTGTTACAATTGCTATAGACTTTCAGGACCACCCCTAGAAATTCCGGTTTGGTAAATCTGGGGTAGACCCATCAGTCTGTATTTTGAACAAGCAGCTCCCCGTAATAAAGGTTGAGCTCAAAGTTTAGGTTCATGAGAGTCATGGAGGAGCTCTTTTAAAGTGCAGACCCTGAGGCCCATGCCCACAGAGAATCCCGGTCACTGGGATGTGGCCAGAAATTTCTTGAGGTTGGATCATTACTTTAGAAATGACAGCAGAAATACTCTCCAAGCCCTTCCAGCTTTCATAGTCTATGACTTCCATCAAAATCCAGACTTTGGTGAAGAGACTGTGAGAAGCTCCTGCTTTTGTTTTCCAGTAGGGAGCTTTTAAATTGCTATCATCTGGGGTTTTTTGAACAATGGTAAAATTCTTCTTAAAAAAGTCTTTATTTTTAATAATCAATATCATTACAAGGTCCAAAGGCACCTGTCTCCCAAAACAGCACTGCCCCTTCCTGTCATCACTCTCTGACCTTCGATCAGGCCCTCTATGGCGAGTTTCCCTGCCTGAACCCACTTGGCACTTTTTTGCTTGTTTATATTCCCTAACCCTCAAATCTTTTCTCCAGTCCACACTGGGACCCAAGTACCCTGAGTTTAGTATTCTAAATGTTCCCCTGGTTGCTTATGCTGCCTTTCTGCCCTGATACAAGTGTATTAAACATCACAAAAGGTGCTTAACCAAGTGGAACAAAATGGAATGTTCGTGCTTAGAGAGGGAGCTCCAAACAGACTGCAGCTTCTAGAGCAGGAAATTAAAAACTTGAGAGGGAATCTGAGATAGAACTGTTTGGTACAGAACAGAAAAGAGTTTTCATGAAAATGCTGCAAACTGAATTACAGAGATGGCCAGGCCAGGGCCCTCTGGAATATAATTTACTCTGAGGTCACCTGCAGGGTTCTTATCCTCAACTTCTCTGCTAGGCCTGAGGACTGAGGAAACTGAAGAAGGTCAGTGACTGGCCCCCGCTTGTCCCTTTTAATATATTGTCCAAGCCCAGTCTTCTGTGTACCTTCATGATGAGAATGGTACCAGCGAAGGCCACTGTGGTGCATACTTGCTGACTGTCTTCTTTCCTCTTTCCAATAGTCCTTGGATTCCACTGGGAATCCCTGAGATTCCTGAGCAGTTGATGTGTTCTATGGAAGGTACACATAACCTATGCTAAACTGACAATTCTATTCAGTGATTAGTTCAGAGAAAATCGTGTGCCATAAGCCAGTCCAATCCAAGTACATCTTGACACTTCTACTAGAAATTCTGGGACATGGATTTTCTCTTTTGCTGTGAATGGTGTGGTGCACACATGTGAGGTCTATAGCTTACCCTTTGCCTGTGGATAAGGTCAGTATATGGAAGAAGACAGAGCTGAGAGAACTGTAGAGAAATGGAACTGGAGCCCTGTTCAAATCGAGCCTGCAGTCCACCCTACCACAGGACTTTTAAACTTGCTGGTAGGAGAGCCAATGCATTCTGTTCATTGTTTAAGTCAATCGGAGTTAAGGTTTCTTTTACTTAACAATAAAATTGTCTAAACTGAGATATTTATAGATCATACTTTTTAGTTATCGAAGCATTTTTTCAGTTGATGACAGTTGAGCCTAAATCAACCTTGTGAGGTAGGGAAAGTGTAGTTGTCACTTTCATTTTATTCATTTAACTCCACGCCTTCTGACTTCCAATTCTGAGTCGTTCTCATAGCACAACCCTGCATCAGAATAACATTCATCCCAGTGAATTCCAGCAGAAGCACAAAGTTATATGACATTTTATTGCCTACATCACCCCCACATCTTCTTTTTTAATAAAACCCACATTTTCACTTTTCCTTTTCTATCCTCCCTTGCATCTAAAAGTGGTCTTATGTTCCAGGTGTAGCCAATTAGACAGATGAAGTTCCTTAGGGGGATGCTTCAAGCCACTCCAGGGAAAGGGCTTTTATTTACTTTTTCTTTTTCTGCTGTCCCCACCCATCCTACTTTTGAGTATGGCCATGATGCTTGGGGCTATGGCAGCCCTCTTGTGAGTAGCATGAGGAAGTGAGTTTGCCAAGGATGATGAACAGAAAGAATGGGAGTCTGGTCCTTGATGACACCTGAAGCAGCTGAACCAATACCAACAGAACTCCTTCCTCCAGAATTCTGTTTATGTGAGAAAAGTAACTCCTATTTGTTTAAGCCACAGTGAGTCAAATTTTCCAATATTTACAGTCAAAACATTCATAACTCATATATACTGGTGTCTGTCATTATGAGCCAGTTTTCCTCTGAAGGAAGGGGTCTGGCCAATGTGAGCCAATATTCCCTTCAAACAAGATGGATACATTCAAATCAAAGCACAGGAAGCTGGGAATTTGACAGCTAATTTGGCCCCCTCATGGTGTTCTTCTCATGTTTTTTCTGTCCTCCTGGGGGCCCTCAAACCTCCAGCAGTCTCTGTGGTCAACACTCCATCCTTTCCTCTTTTCAAGGTATCTCTGTGGTATGATCTTCTATTTACTAGACCAGCTACTCATCATTAGGACAAGTTAGTGAGAGTAACACTTTTTGCTCTTCTCTGAGACACGTGAATTTATGTATTCACGATCACTTTAAGAGCTCGAAGTGCTCTTTTCTCTCGTTAAAGCACCCAGTCTACTTCTGAGGTCCACAGAAAGCAGGCAGGCATTTAAGACTAAGGGAAATATACAGACTGGGGTGGGATAGGGAGACCTGATCCTTTGGAATAGAGCCTTCTATTATCTTAACTGGTTGTCTGTTAATGATGGCTACCTAACGTCATATTCTGTCTTTTACTGAGACAGACCCTTAGTTGACTGTTGGGGAAAGTGACGTAGAGATACTAAGCTGCAATTACTAGAGCCTTGAAGCAAGTGGGTAGGACCAAAAAGAGGTTGCAAAGCCCATTTCCCAGTGGAGAGATGTCTCTGCTCCCCCAAATCTTTTTTGTATGATTTTAGACTTATGTGACCGTACTCTTGATTACTGAACACCTACCTGTTATAAATAACCTGTTGGACAGAGGGCATCTTGGTTTTAATGGGGGGAAACAAGAGCTCCACCAGAGCTCTTCTCACAGGGGAAAACCCATAGATACAACCTGCAGAGAGTCCACTACGGCCTTTGGCAAGATCTCATGCTGGCCCTCTGTTGCTCAGTTGCTCCTCTATGCCCAGCAGTAGAGTGGGCGTACCACCCATACTGGCAGGTGTGGCTAGAAGGGGATGCCAGGGGTATCTAGTGTGAGAAGGTCACAATGTCCATCTCCTATACCAATATCTACAGAGGTTTGCCAATATAATCCATTCAGAGTCCTGGAAGCAATCAGAAATGAACAGCCAATGAGTGCCCTGAGTGCACAGACACCAAAAGCCTGGTTTTATTTCAGAGGCAATTAAAATGCTTATCAGAGTGAAGGTTCTCTTCCTGCCTTTCTTTCTGACATTCATCCTTCTGGCAGACTTAAGAATCCTTGTAATGCATAGGGATGGACAGAAACACTTTTGAGCAGGGTGTGGTGGTGTTCTGAATCACTGGCTAATCCATCCACACTGGGTTGTAGCACCTAAAGTCTGCCTCAGTCTTGAACAGAAACATCATATACTTCTAACTCCTTTTCAGTATCATTATTGAAAAATAAAATAAAAGTAAATAGTTCATTGTAACAACAGATGTAGCTGCAGATGCTATAAGCAGGAATGGCCCATCTAACGCATACACTGCAGACCAGATTCATTTAATCATTCATACATCAAATATTTATTTAGTACATATTATGTGCCAGGTAGTATGTTTGGACTACAGGGAAAAAAAGAACAAAGACATAGCTTCTGACTTCAAGGATGTCTCAGCCTAATTGGGTTGACAGAAAAGTCAAGATAATTACAAGACCCTTTGACATCAGGATAACCCTAACTGGGAAAAATTAATGCATATTTTTTTCTCTGAGTATTCCCTTAGCCTTTAAATCTATCCCAATCAGCCTAGTTGTTTTTATTCTTTTCCTTTCCTTTTCTATCTCCTTGATTTCTTTCCTTAATGTCTCCCCATTGAGATCATAAGTCTAATTTTAGTTCCCAGTCATTCTTTAATATGGTTACTCGCCTAAGCAGTCTATGTTCGAGGTTTTTGCTCTCCTGTGATATGTCATACTTAATTAACTGTCATCTTCACTATTAATATTAACTGAGATATTAATTTGATGAATTTTAATTTCTCTTAATCATGGCATCATTTTGAGCCTTCATTGGATACCTTTTTAGAATGATACACAGTGCAGAGGAGAAATATTAATAGGATATTAAGGGTTTTAAAAAAACTCTTTAGTAATTGCATGTTTTCCTGGTAGGAATATCTGTTTCTTGAACAGGTGTAGGCACCCTGATTTCCTTGTTAGCAAATGGATGTTTTGTCTTGATCACCTCCTGACTCTGTTTTGCACTTTCAAATGAAAATACTTTCAAATTTAAGAAATGTTTCTCTCCGGCAGAATTCTCCAGGGTCTGCTGCATTATCTAACTGGTGAGGGAGGCACCAAAAATATAAATTTGGTCTTTTCCTTTGGCAGCAGAGTCTGCAGAGAGCTGGTACCCAGGAGGAAAATGCTGAGTCCGAGGGCAACTGAACCATCAGAAGTCTGATCTATCTGCAGACTGTTCTTGCTCTCTTTTCCTCTCATTCAGTTAAAAAAGAAAATTGTTTTTTTAAAAATTAATTCCTCTGCCCCTACATGCCTCCTGCACATCGCCACCCCTATATACATTGAAACACTGTTGAGGATGGCCACTGGACTGCTCCCACCCCAACCCCCGTGTCTTTGCAACATGACTGGCACAGAGAGTAAGCCTGGTGCATTTCTAGGACAAGTCCCATCACTCAAGTCCAGTCATCTGGATGCTGGAGGCCTGGGGAGAGAATCATTCCCAGCTCCCTGGTTCTGACGTGGGCAAGTGATGCTGGAATAATGCTGCTCTCAGGACCTTCAGTTCCCTCATGAAAGGGAGAATGACAGGAGCTCTCCTTCCCTCCCTAGACCCTGGATCATGGCAGGGAGCATTCTGACCCCAGACGCCGGGAGCTCACGGAAGACAAAGACAAGCACGGTCACATGGGCAGCTTGCACTTGCGACCTACTCACCTCCAGGTACACCACCCAGGGCATCACCAAGGTGGCCACCAGCAGGTCTGCCACGGCCAGGCTCACCACCAGATAATTGGTGGTGGTCTGCAGGGCCCGTTCCTTCAGCACGGCCACACACACCAGACCATTTCCGAAGATGATGGCCAGGATGAGCACGCAGTAGGAGAGGGCGTAGTAGGCATGTGGGCGGGCCCGGCTGGCCCCGGTGGAGTTCTCGGCCGCACACGTGGTGTTGATGTGGCCCCCTAGCTGGCTGAGAGGCGTCATAGCCCGGAGGGAGAGGAGGGACCCCGACGCGTTTCCTGGGAGGAGATAGAAAACAATGTTGGTCAAGTCAGACTCTTTGGAGCTTGGCTGCTTTGGGTACATTTTTTGATTTTTTGATTCGATAAATATTTTGTTGAGCACTTTCTATATGCTGGGCACTATTCTAAGCCCTGGATATACAGCAATGAAAAAAATAGATAAAATCCCTGCCCTCATGAAGCCTCCATTCCAGAGAAGACAGTAATAAACAAGATAAATCCAAGATGTGGTATGTTTGATGATGATATGTATTTTGGAGAACAAAAAATTGGGGAAGGGGATGAGGACAGGGTGAGGCTGGTGTGTGTGTGAGCACTTGGGTAAGCAGGAAGCCCTCATGGAGATGGTGACAGTTGAGTCACGACCTGGAGGACCTGAGGAAGCCCACTGTGCTGATAGCCGAGCAGGAGGAACGGCAGGTACAAAGGCAGGGCGGCAGGGCGGCTGGCAGGTGGAAGGGACAGCAGGGAGGCCAGTGGAAAGAGCCGGGTGAGGCAGGGGCAGAGTGGAAGGGTGTGAGGTTGAGAGGTCGTGCTGGGCCGTTGAAAGAACCGTGCTTGGACCCTGAGTGAGATGGGAGCTGTTGCAGGATTAGAATCCCAGCTCTACCACTTCCAGACTCTGGGGTCTTGGGCGTGTGACTTCACCTCTCTGAGCTTCAGTTTTTTCTTCTGTAAAATGGGGGAAATAATGGAACTCGTCCCACAGGGATTTTGTGAAGATTAAATGAGCTATTACATATGGAGGACGTTGACAGCCATCCCCGACACCTAGAAAGCTATGCAAGTGTTAGCTCTTTTTCTCTGATTGGTCTGTTTCTCTTAGCTTCCCAGACCCTCTCCTTGTCTCCTCCCTCCCTGTCTCTCTTGCCCGCATTTGCCTTTCCCTGCCTCCCTTCACTTCCTTCAATCTCCCATTCTTTCTCTTGGGTCTTATGTAGCAGGACATGGTGGGCTTGGGAGACTGGGCTGTGGGAGAAAACCTCAAGAATAATGGGGTTTAGAGGCAGTACAGTGGTTTTTATATTTAGAGAAAATCCGTGTACCGAATTTTATTTGAAACCTCCTAATTTTTTTTTTTTTGGCTGCACCATGTGGCTCGTGGGATCTTAGTTCCCGACCAGGGATGGAACCCAGGCCACGGCAGTGAAAGCGCCCAGTCCTAACCACTGGACCACCAGGGAATTCCTGAAACCTCCTTATTTTTAAAGAATCATTACTAATTTAAAAAATATTTAAGCCTTATGAAGTCTCCCGTCCCCCTCCACCCCAAAATCCCACATCCATGGGCCAATGACCCATGCATCACCAGTTTTCAATCTCTGACCTAGTCCAATGCCCTCACTTTTCAAACAGGGAAATTGAGACCCAGAGAGATGAGTAACGAATCTTAAGTCACAGCTTCTTAGTGGCAGAACTGGCATGCAGGCCTTCCAACGCCCTCCTTTGACATCTGAAAGCCATAGCAACTGTCACATCACTAGCCCACTGGGAAAAGCCAATCCTCCAACCATGGGGACTTTGGACATAGCGCGGGAAAGGCAACAGAGCCCGTTGGTTGCCCCCATGACACCAACCTGTTGGGGCCAGAAGAGACTCTGGGCTCTTAAAGCCAGGTTTGTGCGTGTCTGTGGGGGACAAAAGTCTTTGTGTCCTGAAGAAAAATATGGAAATGACTTCGTGCCAAGGGTAGCCGTGCATCAAAGCCACATGCTGGGGGAAGTGCAAGGCTTATAGCCTATGGTATGACCCTGAGACTTGGGTAAGAGTGACTCCTGCCCTGGGCTCTGTGCTTCCGAGGGCTCCACATTGGACCCCATCTGGTCATATCCTTCCTAGAGGATGAGGTCATGCTCTCCCATGGCACCAAGGAGCAGATCCATCAAGAGTCCACACTCCCATTCTAGACCATACTCTTGATACCAAGATTACAGGATTCTCTGCCCAAACTGCTTGGAGCCTATTTCTAGGGCAGCACCAGCCTCATTTCGGATCTGTCACCCTGAAGGAAGACTGTGGCATGTATGTGTGGGACCCATGGGCTCCAGGGGTAGCTGTTTGGAGGAGCTCAGATGAATAGCTTGGATGTAGCCCGAGGTGTGGAGAGAAGAGGACAGAGTCCCTGGGACAGGATGTCGGGTGGGGCGGCTTCTC
Source organism: Eubalaena glacialis (assembly GCF_028564815.1). Classification (NCBI taxonomy): domain Eukaryota; kingdom Metazoa; phylum Chordata; class Mammalia; order Artiodactyla; family Balaenidae; genus Eubalaena; species Eubalaena glacialis. The sequence goes on from NC_083721.1 coordinate 61,666,932, forward strand.
CTGCCCTCTCACATTTTGTATGGAACTCTTAAGGCCCAGGAATCCTAAATTCAAATCTGGCCTTCCAGATTGTTAAGAAGATGCCTTTATCAAGGCAGGAGGAGTAAACATTTCATTCAATGGTGTTTGTTAATTATAACTAAAATATTTAGACATGGAGTATATGGGCCTCCATGGGAACTCTTGCTCCAGGCTGTGGCAGAGGTAGAGGCTGGCTTGGTGGCCAGGATTTGCTCTCAATTCTGCTAACTGCTGCTCTCCTTTGATTAGGAGATTGGCTTAATCCTGGCTGTCATTCTGTATGCCATTTTGAATGTTTCAGCCTGGAATGTGAAAGTGTTAAAATGAACAAATAAATTGTAAGGGGCGAGTGATTTGGAATGAATTCAGAGAATTGTTTAAAAAAAATTGTTCTTTATCTTGGCACACTGTTTGCACTAAATATATTTTAAAGCATAATAATAATTTTTGATAATAATTATAATTTTCTCATTATTCAGAGAAGGGCAGCCACTACCCCGGAGATAGCACTGTTGCTGCCAAGAGCTTCTGGAAAAATACAAAGCTTTCTGATTGTTCAAGAATATTTTCACCTTCGAGGCAGGCTCAGGCCCAGAACGCCTTTCCTTCTGCAACTGGGCCACGTTGGAAATCAATGGCCAGAAATCACTCTTTCCTAGGGTCTGTAGTTGGCTCATGATGTCTTAGCCTCATCTTCCCTGTCAGGTAGGAGGGAGGCATAAAACCTTGGGATATTTGTTACCATCTTGCTGGACATTTTACTCTGCTGAGGTTTGACAGCTACTTAAAAATAGTACAGCTAAGTGTCAATGACTAACTATACGAAGGGAAACCCTCAACTCTGAAAATCAGTTCTGAGCCTGATGTTGGAATCACCATTGCATGAGTTTCTGATTTACTTATTTTTTGCATTGCACTGTCTCTGCTCTTAGATTCTTTAGAGCAGCAGGTGGGGGTAAGCCTTGGTTGCCCAGGCAGTTCCTGATGAGTTGTGGGTGTGGGAGATGAAAGCAGAAAATGAGTGAGATGCTAGATTACGCCCCACTTTTCAGCTTCATTGTTCCAACTTCCTCCCTCCTTAGATTAAAAAAAATTTTTTTTAAACCAGCATTGCTTATATAACACAGAACTGGGCTGGGTTTTCTCCTTTCTTTCTCCTTTCGATAGATATGCTACCAGATAGTAAACTGGTCTCAGGTAGGAGAAGTAAAGAGCCTGGAGAATTCATTAACTTGATAATCACTCTCTGAGTAATTCATAATGATAGCCTGGTTTTCTCATCAGCAAAATGAGGATAATCATACCCACTCTATAGGGTTATTGCACAGTCAAATAAAATTATATACGTAAAGTCTTGGCACTGTTGACAACTGGGGCTGGATAATTCTTTGTTGGGGCAGGGGGTGCTGTCATCTGCATTGTAGGATTTTTAGCAACATCCCTGACATCTACTCACTAGATGCCAGTAGCACTTCCCCTCGCCCCAGCTGTGACAGTGAAAAAAGTCTCTGACATTGTCAAATGTCCCTTGTGGGGCAAAATTGCTCTCCCCATTGGGATTCATGGCTCTAACATAATGTCTGGCACGTTGCACTTAAAATATTGTAGCTTTTATTGTTTAAGGGCAAGTGGGAATAGGTGAATGGGTCAAATAAACTACAACTGCAGAGTGTCTAATGGACATGGAAATTAGGAGATTACTGATGACCTCAGCAAAGAGTGTTAGTTAAGAGTGGATGGAGGTGAGAAAGTGGAGAAGGCAAGGACTAGAAGATTATTGCTGGTCTTACTCTTTTAAGAATCATTATATATAATACTACTTACAAATTTTAATGAGCCTTTGAATTTCTTACACAGTCTTTATAGTTTATTCTAGCATCTCTTAGAGTGAGTGCATAATCTACTTTAAAAAGCAGGGGGACAGATTGTGGTCAGGCCCCCATCAGCTATGACATACATCCTGATTTGATGATATTCAGTCCCTCAGTGTGGAACCACAGTCTGCCTGGAACATTTATCTGTAGGTTGCCTCGTTTGGGTTCCTGGTTCCATACCAGGCTCCCACTGAGTTTGTTAAGAAGTTATTTATTAAGATTTACAGGGTTTTAATTGTTTGTTCTCTTTCCTCAAGGCTATCAAGTTAAGCAAAAAACAAACAAGAAAAACAAAAACATCTTGGGTTCTCAACCTCCTTCTGAAGACAATATTCACTACCACTTCTGGCTGCTACTGTGTGCCAGGCACTAGTACTGCACAGATATTACCTTGTTTTAATATTTATAGTAACCCTGAAGGTGGATATTGATATCTTCCTTTTATAGATTAAAAAATTGAGACTCAGTAACTTTCTTAAGATTACACAATGTATAGGGGGCTACGTTGAACCCAACTTTCATCTTGTGTCTCCCTAAATCCAAAACTTGTGACTTATTTAATGTGTCTGTGCTGGGGGTGGAAGGTGATGTGGGCAGTCATTTCCAGATAGAAATGGTTTTTCCTAAACCCAGAACAAGACTCCTTGATAGCAGGGTCACAAGACCAATTACTTATGTCACAGATCTCTGTCTTTTGCCATCTCTAAACTTTCAATCAGTTACATCCTGACCTCTAAGAGCTTTTCTGGCTTGGGGCTTCAATGCAAACTTGCTATATTGCCTGAAAAAATTAATAATTATAACTAACATTTTATAAGCATTATCTTATTTAAACCTCACAACAACCTGATGAAGGAAACAGGTGCTATTATTATCCCCATTTTTGCAGTTGAAGAAAGTAAGTAACAGAAAGCTTAAGTATCTTGCTGAGGTCATACACCAGTAATTAAGGAGCTGATTCAACCCAAGATCTGTCTGTTTGCAGAGCTCCATGTTCTTAACTTCCCCATTATTCAGGTGAAGGAGACAAACCTGAAATGGCGGCTAATTTTAAAACCTCTCCTTTTCAGAGTATCTTGTGCACATGACCTGACCAAACTCAGTGAAGTCAATGCACGTGCACACCGCACATAGAAACGGTGGGAGTTACATTGTCATTATTATTAGAGGTAGTCTTTAGCATTTCTATGGCACTTTATTCTTGAAAATTGCTGTCTCGTTTATTTTCCTACTGAAAATTCACGAGTGCATTGAAATACATAGCCTATTTATATATTTGGGCACATCTACATTGTTGGCAAATGTACAGAGAAAAATCGTTTCTGGTTACTGAGATCCAGTAGCTAAGGTAATATAGTTTTTCTTCATTAAACTTGCCCAGTAAAGCGGAGCATCCCCACTTTCCATCACAAATTCTACTGTCTGAGCATCCTACCATTCTGTTCAGAGATAAAATGGGGAACTCAATGGATTAGTCAATCAATCAATAAGCAAATGTTAATTGATGACAAACTTCAATACATTAGAAATTGAATTTAGTATTGGGTAAAATCTACTTTGTATTTGTTTAAATTCATATTCCATAATAAGCAGGCTTCTGTATAGAGTCTTTAATATCAGACATGCATTTGGATACTGTCAGTGTTTCCTATACTCAACATCTCCACACACTGCTAGCCAAGCAGACCCTTGAAAATGTTCAACTATAAATAAACATGTGTCTGAGTAAGAATCTTTCTCTTATGGTATCTGCTTCTCTTTGGCTACAAGAGATCCAATGCTATGTCAAGCAGCGCTTCTTCACTCCTACCCATGGACAGATATTTTACTGACCTTTTAGTGTCAGTAAGCAAAGGGCTTCACCTGTAAAGTGCAAACAGGCGTGCAGAATGTGTTTAGAATCCAAGTTTCACTTTGCTATTGCTGCATTATTATTTGTGCATTCATTTTGATAGTATTTGATTAAACTAAAGGCATGAACTGGAAAAATGACTAATTGCAACAACTTCCGTTGACCCAATAAGCTACAGTAAGTAACGAAAGTCCTACAATTAAACAACAACAATACCCTCAAAATCATATGCCATCAGTAAAGAAAATATACACAATTATCATCTCAAGTACTGCATATCTCTGTTGGGAATAATTGGATTCTGACTTGGAAACAGCCTGACTTAAAATAGACCATTGAAAACAGTGCCTCTCCAAACCCTCAGCCCTGGATTACCAGGGTGCTGAATTGGGGAATTTAAAATAACAGACCCTTCCAATTAAGTAAAACCCTTAAGAGGAAAACAATCAACTTCAATAAAAATCTCAGGAATAGTAACAGCTTTTTATTTTCCATTTTTAAATTCTGCCTTGATAGAGCTTCTAGAGCCCATGAGGATCTAATTTGGGGGAAAAAAAAAGAGAAAGAGAACAGGTTTCTACTGCCCCCAAAATGAGAAGAAAATGAAAACAGTTTCCTCAGGGGTTCAGGTTTTTAAATAAGAGAGGGTAAAGAGTTTTAATGCATGTTCTCAGAGAACCACAGAACCCCAAACTGCTTAAATAACCTCTCAGGAAAACACTATGTATTAAACTAGAAATGAAAAGAAAAACTACTTACCCTGAAAATTTCTTCTGATTTCTGGAGACTGTGGGGTTTAGCACCTCAGCTCCTGCAGCCATTTACTAACAGCAGACATGCCTAAGCAAAGCAAACTTTGCCTTTCCCAGGACAGAGAAACTGTGGAAATGAACAGAAAGAAAATCACCCATTTTTGCCTCTCAGGTGAAATCACTTATGTGCTGCTCTTCCAGCTTCCCTATTAGACCTTACTGCATGTTTCATAGCTGCTTTCGAATGCATCATTTTCTCTAGAGAATTTGGGAGGGACCCTAAACTGAACGTTGCTTGGGTCAGCCCTTCAGAAGCTCTGTCCTTGGTGCTGAAAGAGAGGTGTAGCAGGATCCGTTTTCCACCTCCCTCTTCTCTTTTCCCTCTGTGCCTCTATGTGCTTTGTGCTATGCTACTTAGTACATGTGTATTTTACCCTCAGTGCTCTTTTGAATCTCAGTTTTCCCACTGTCTTTACTTCTATGCTTTAATTTCTCTTGAATAATTCTCACCTTCCTCAGTTTAATTGTCATTCCAGCTTTTGGTGGGTGTAAAGATGATTGGTTCAGAAGAAAGAGCAGATCAACAAATTGATACCACAAGTGGTTAATAGAAATCAGTACACTTTAAAACACAATTGACAGAATAATTGAACTTGGAGGTGTAAGCCTGTCTTGGAAAAGAAGGTTAAAGGAAATATATTACAGCGGAAGCAAAACCGAGGCATGAAGTATAACTGGTGATAAAGTTGAAATAAGTTTAATACTGTGAGAAATGTTAAATGTTTATTTAGTGGCACTCCTTGTTTTCAGAGAACTTTGCAATAACATTTGCTAATTCATTCTTACTGCTTTTCTGAGGTATATGTAATTTTTTACAACTCAACTTTTGAACTGGCTAAAGGGAGATGCAATGAAGGGCAGTCAGTTTCTGAAGCAGCACTAGAACTTAAACAATCTTAATTCATTGTCACCTGTTCATATAACATTTAACCATGGAATCCTAACTATTCCCTACTTTCTTGTTTTCGATTTCTTTTCCTTCCTTCAGAAAGGGTGGTAATTCTTTTACTACTTTCTCTGCCAACAGTGGATATGTTTGGCAGCTGCCGTCCAGACTGTCATGGGGAAGCTAGTCCCAGTTCAACTATGATAGAGACCTCTGCTGGCTGAGAAAGGCAGCAACAGCAAGGTCTAAATATTGCTATTAATAACAGCCATCATTTATTGAGCATGTACTAGTAGCCAGTCATTTTAATGCATTCTCTCTTTTAATCCTTTCAACAACCCTAAAATGTAGGTACTTTTTTTCCATTCCTAGTTTATAAATAGGGAAATTGAGGCTTAGAGAGGTTAAAATAAATTCTGAAGGTTACACAAGGTCGCTAACAAGTAGTAGAGCCAGGATTTGGATCTGACATCAATTAATTCTGGAGCATGTTCTCTTAACTACTATGCTACAATTCTTCCAAAGATGGAAAATTTAGATTTCCCAGGAGACTGACAATATGTCATAGAGAATAATAATTATGGTGACAAAAATGGTGATATCAATGATACAATATTGCTATGGTGACTTATAGTTTATAAGGCATTTTCTAATTCATGCTCCCATCTGCATCTTACATAAATCCTCATGATGCCCATTTTTACAGAGGCTGTTATGGATTGAATCGTATCCTCCCCAAATCCATAATCTCAGAATGTGACTGTATTTGGAAATAAGGTCTTTAAAGAGGTGATTAAGTAAAAATGAGGCCATTACGGTGTGCCCTAATACAATCTGACTGGTGTCCTTATAAGAAGAGGGAGAGACACCAGGGAGACACACACAGAGAAAAGGCCACTTGAGAACACAGCAAGAAGGCAGCCTTCTGCAAGCCAAGAATAGAGTCCTCAGGAGAAACCAAACCTGTCAACAAGTTGATCTTGGACTTCTAGCCCCCAGAAGTGTGGGAAAATTAATTTATGTTGTTTAAGCCATCCAAACTGTAGTATTTTGTTACATAAACCCTAGCAAACTAATACAGAAGTTTAGGGAGGTTAGGTGCCATATCCAAGGTTCTCATGATTTATGGGGCATAAATGTACTGTTATGCGGCATAAATATATCGAATATGCCCTAAAACTGGAATTTCCAGCTTGAATGTAAACCCCTAGGCTCTTCTTCCCTTGGATTTGGGGACCAAGAGAATATGCACTGTCGAGGTTTGGCACGTCTGGTATGTAACAGCAGAGAATGTACGAGTAGAATTTAGCAGAATCATATTAATGAACTCAGGGTCTTATTGCTCATTTCCAGCATCATGGTTCCACTTTGAGTATCCTACATTTATTTTCTTTAACATTTGGTGATATCACATCTGATGATAATGCTGCCCTGATAATGCATGAATGTAGCAGGAAAGGTCACATTTCTAAACTTTCTGTGTTGAGAGTACATGGTGTATCCTCACAGGGCAGCTATAAATGTTGCTGGCAGAATTTTCCTCAGCATTTTTGGAATGCCTTTCTTTGGCAAATTGCAAAGGAAGATAAAGAGGGAAATTAACCGACATGCCCAAAGTCACACATTTAAGCAGTCAACTCAGTCTTGACTCAACTGTCTCTCTAGTAGATTCCCTGACTGCCTTAGGGAACGGAAAGTGGGTGGTGAATGAGGGGGTCCTTTCTCTCAGGACTTCAATGTAGATGACAGTCAGCAATTGCTCCTTTTAATCTGGCACTTTCCATTCATACAACACTGAACAAGTTTCAATCTTTTAAGTAAACAGAACTCTTATTCGTGATTGGCATTGAAGATTTGGAGACCTGCCTTCTGGGAAGGACTCCAGGACGCCTACAAAACCGATATGCTTGGGCAAAAATCAAGAAAAATATAGATCATTCTCATTTTCCTTCCAGGAACCCATCTCAGTAGCATGACTGGAACATCTAATGATCCAGTCAACAGTGCTTCATCAGGGAAGTCTTCATACTTTGAACCTGAACTGGGAGGGTTAGAGCAAGAATTAAGAGGTGGTGGGTGTCTGATACATAGGCATGTGGTTTTGTTTGAAAGGGAATTGGTGTGAAGTCTGTGGTAGAAATACTCCCCTCTAGTCTTTGAAATGCTGCTCCAGGGTAGCAGTTCTTTGGTTTCATCACAGGAATCTTGCCTTCAGCACCAACCATTGAGTGCAACATGACTTTCTCACATCACTTTAAGCCGCCACAGAGATCACACTCAGCAGGACAGTGTGGGGAGCCAATTTTCAGGGCACTGTATGAACAGAGGGACATTTTGTTTCCATGTGTCAACATAACTAGGATTTTTCACTGTGAACTGGTAGATTGGTTTATCATGACAATTTTTTTTTTTTACATCTTTATTGGAGTATAATTGCTTTACAATGTTGTGTTAGTTTCTGCTGTATAACAAAGTGAATCAGCTATATGTATACATGTATCCCCATATCCCCTCCCTCTTGCATCTCCCTCTCACCCTCCTTATCCCGCCCCTCTAGGTTGTCACAAAGCATCAAGCTGATCTCTCTGTGCTATGCAGCTGCTTCCCACTAGCTATCTATTTTACATTTGGTATCAGTGTTACTCTCTCACTTCGCATGATGATATTACATTACATAAATACCATCAAAGAATAGCCCTTTGGTATGTTTTTCACTAGAATCAGACCTCAAGTTGTAGAGTGCAAAGGTAATTTGGCAAATGCAGTAAGTGGTCCAGGTAGTATGATAGCATCTTCCTAATCCCAGCCCCCATTCCTCACCAATGACACGGTGGTCTTGCCATAGATGAGAAAGCCCTAGGTTTTATGTTTGAATTCACTCTGCTGCTGTAATAAATGTATGAAAGAGAAAAATAGGTCAATTCATTTTTTATTGTCTAGTACTGGGCTTGAATCTTTTCTTTTTTACCAGAGAATGGCACCAAGTTACAGTGGAAGATTCCCAACCAATCAGATTAGTACCCACTCCACTCTTTTACAGGTAGCAGAGTAAGAGTAGGGAAGGAACTAAATAAGTGATATCTGTCTTCATATTTATATCAACTTTTCTGTGTGCTTGCATCTATCTTACTTCCTTTTTATACTTCCACCTTCACTTTTCCACCTATTTTCTTCCTGTTTTTTCCTACTCTCCATCAGATAATCTTTTATTCTTTTACCTTTTTCTCATTTTCTCCCCCAATATTCTATTTCTTTTCTTCTTCCCCAAATTACATATAAAAGGGAATGGGGATGGGATGGAATTAGAGAAATTTGTATCTTAATTAATTTATAATTTGTTCAAAAAGGACTTTGGGTTGTTGAGTGTGGCAGATTGTATCTTTCAAAGATGACTACAATTACATCTCCCATCCTTCATGCTCCTCTAGAACCTTGCCACTCCACCATCAAGAGTAGAGTCTATGTCTCTCTTCTTGAACCTAGTAGGCCTTTGTAACTCCCTTGACTAATAGAGTATGGCAGAAGTGATGCTATGTGATTTCCGAGGTCAGGCCATAAAAATGCGACATACTTCCATTTTGTTCTTTTGGGACACTTGTTCTTGGAACTCAGTCCCCATGCTTTGAGAAAGCCCAAGCAACCCCTGCAGGGATCCACATGGAGAGGAACCAAGACAGTTTGCCCCACAGCCCTGGGTGAGCTTCCAGCTGAAAGCCAGCATCAGCTTGCCAGCCCTAAGAGTAAGTCATTTTGTAAGTGGCTCCTCCAATCTCCAATTGAGCTGTCCCAGTTGATGCCATGTGGAACAGAGACAAGCTGTCTCTGCAAAGCTCTGCCCAGATTTCAGATTCATTAGCACAATAAATGTTTGATACTGTGTTAAGCAAATAATTATACTGTATAGCAATAGGTAATACACTTAGAGTCAATCTTTCTAGAACTTGTCATATTTAGTGTTCAGAAGAGCACATCTCAAATTTTGTCAAATCCCATTCTGAAGCAATTGCCATTTAATTATTTAGTGTGTTTTGTTTGAACCTCAGATGCTGTTTATGTAACTGATTTTATAAAACTGTGTTACTCAAAGTATGGGCCATGGACCAGGAGCAGCAACAACAGTTTCGCTTTGGAAGTTGTTAGAAATGGAGAATCTTGGGTACCACCCCAGACTTGCTGAGTCTAGAATCTGCATCTTAACAAGATGCCCAGGTTATTCATTAAAGTTTGAGAAGCACTAGTGTAAAGAAAAAGCCTGTAAAAGAGATGCAGTTACAGACACGACATGAAAAATTTATTATTTATTTTCCATTTGTTTTTACTGCTCCCCTGGAAATCAGGAGGCTGTATGTGTGTGGGGTGAGAGATGAGGGAGAAGTACGAGAAACGTTATGACAGAAGTAGAGATGGCTAAGAAAGCAAGGATCTGGGAGCCCAAAAGAGACCTAGAAGCTCTAGATTGGGTGAGGCATGTTTCAACTGTTTTACATTAAGGGGTGAGGGACAATAGGGGGAATAAGATGGAGGGATAGTAGAGGTTCTTTAACTTTTTCATAGTTGACAACATTCTATTATAGAATAGGTTGTGCTTTTTTAATTTTTTTTTGGCAAATCCCTAAATATAGATGAAAAATATATGTTTATTTTGTAAAAAAAAAAAAGTAGTTTTAAACACTTTAGGATTTCCCAGGAGGAAATGTTCTCTCAGATTAAAAGTAGACTATTATTATTGTTGCCATAAATTGAGGCTTGAGTAAGCCTCTCTTGGGTAAGTGCCTTTATAATAGTTTGATCCCTGCCCTAGAGCACAAAGGAGCTCCTTTATCTTCATATCTGACTGTTCAAGATTCTCAGCATGTATAAGGTATATCTGCAGTCCATTCTCTGTGGGTTACAGTTTCTAATCCTCAAAAGTTCAGTTCTCCCCAGCAGACAGGAGTTGTAGAACTTTGTATGTTAATGACAATGATCTTGCATTCAGTGGTAGCTTTTGTCCCCTCCACAGCCCCTTTGCAAGCTTGTCATTGATGTCCAGATATCCTACTGCACTGCCCTGACTGAAATACAGTCACTCCCAGAGTAAAGAAAAATGACAGATTCTTACAAAGTAGCTGGTTTGAAAAAGGACAAATACAAGCATCCAAACAAGGGTATTTGGTGTCACTAGAACTCTTGGGGGAATTTTTAAAAACTCAGATTTATTGGGCTGGCATTCCTATTCCTGGAAATGCTCATTTCCTCATCTTTCTTATCTTATTTTCCCTTAAGAGAGGATTTCTCTCTCACACTGGTTTCAACTCTCTTATGGTTTAAAGAAGCCATATTAAAGTACTGATTGTCATCAGTTCCTGGTCATATTAGGGTGCTTAGTAGAACCATAACTGGTAGTTCAGGCACAAGAATTGTGCTTATATCCATCTTGATCACACCCCTGAAATGAGACACCAGAGAATTTCAATTTAGTCATGCTGCCTATGCCTTAGGAAGAGAAAGGGAGAAGAAAATATGGGGTATGCTCCCCTCTCCACAAAGGTATCCCACTATGCTTCCCAAAATACAAGGGGAGAATTAAGTTTATTATTTTGGCTGGGGCTTTGGCAAACAACAGGAAAACTTCTCAACTGAATTAAATGATAAGGAGTTGATTATCACACAGAAGATGTACAGAGGTAGGTGACTTCACACTAATTCATTAGGGATCATTTCTATCTTTCTGCTCTGCCAATCTCAGCTTATAGGTCTTATCCTTAGGCTGGCTTGCCTCATGGTCACAAAATGGCTGCAGCAGCTCCAGGTGTTCATATTCTCAGAACAACATCCAGAAGTGGAAAAAGAGACCTGCTTTTAAGATTAGGAAACCCATTCCAAGTAGTTCCACACCAAATTCTTTTACATTTCACTTGCCAGATTTATATCATATGCCCATGCTTGAGCCAATCACTAACAAAGGGAATGGAAACACTGCTATTTACAGATCTATCAGGACATTCTCCTTAGTCACAAGGGAAAAACCTGGATAACTGAACAAAATACGAGGTTTTGCTAACAAGAAAGAAGGTAGGAAGTGGTAACTGGCTACCTGTGAGATTAAAATGAACCCCCATGTTAAAGAGAATAATCTAAAATGCTATAAGGAATATTACAACAGCATTAAAATGATTTTTAAAAGAATGACAATAATCATGCCACTCTAATTAATTTCATTTTGCAAATTTCATTCTTGTCTTTGTCTACATGCCCACATACTTTTACATAGTTGAAATCTTAATTTTGTAGTCATTGTTTATCATGTAAAATAATTGTGAATAATATTTGTACACATTTTACATTATTGTTATCTTAAATGACTAAATTCCCTTTTATTGCGTTGACATAACTTTTTTTTTTTTAAAGGTTTATATTTAGAGACTATGCCTCTTTAATGTTTTTTGTTTGTTTGTTTTTAATTAATTTATTTATTTTTGGGTGTGTTGGGTCTTCGTTTCTGTGTGAGGGCTTTCTCTAGTTGTGGCAAACGGGGGCCACTCTTCATCGCGGTGCGCGGGCCTCTCACTATCGCGGCCTCTCTTGTTGCGGAGCACAGGCTCCAGACGCGCAGGCTCAGTCGTTGTGGCTCACGGGCCTAGTTGCTCCGCGGCATATGGGATCTTCCCAGACCAGGGCTCGAACCCGTGTCCCCTGCATTAGCAGGCAGACTCTCAACCACTGCGCCACCAGGGAAGCCCCAGACATAACATTTTTTTCTCTTTTTTTTTTTTTAATTTATTCATTTATTTATTTATTTATTTTTGGGTGTGTTGGGTCTTCGTTTCTGTGCGAGGGCTTTCTCTAGTTGCGGCAAGCGGGGGCCACTCCTCATCGCGGTGCGTGGGCCTCTCACTATCGTGGCCTCTCTTGTTGCGGAGCACAGGCTCCAGATGCGCAGGCTCAGTAGTTGTGGCCCACGGGCCCAACCGCTCCGCGGCACGTGGGATCTTCCCAGACCAGGGCTCGAACCCGTGTCCCCTGCATTAGCAGGCAGACTCTCAACCACTGCGCCACCAGGGAAGCCCCCTTGACATAACATTTTAATCCAGCCTGTATCATTTGAACCTTTTACTGTTATTAATATCACTGTGATAAATCTTTAAAGTGATATTTATATTAAGCAAACATGAAGCGTAAGGTTGTTACTAACACATAGGAAAAGTGATGGCAAGCAGCTGAAAAATAATCAGAGTTGGAGACTAGAGTTTTGTCTTGACTATGCTGCATGCTTGCTGTATACCCTTTGGTTGGTTTATCAACCTTTGGGTTTTGGTTCCCTTACTTGGAAAGATGAAGTTGAAATAAATAAATTCTAAGATCATTTCCAGTTTCCATTGTCCATTAATTTTATGAATTCTAAGATTCTTTGGAAAGCATCAGTGCTTGGGCCTCAGGCTAGGATACCGACTTAATAGAAGCATAGAGATTGAAAACTGGTGCCCACATTATACCTGGCCACATTAAACTTGGGTTTAGCCAGCACACTTTTATGTAAAATGAATGCAAATACTTTTTAGATGGAGTATGCACTATGTACATTGGCCGCAGTTTTCTCCTCTGTTGTTTTACACTAGGATGCTTCCGACTTTCATAATACCCACCTGCCCCTGAAGGCTTTGAGTTTGCAACTCCTGGATGGAGGTAAGACCGTGGTGATTAAATAAATCACCCACCTGAACCCAGCACCTAGGTTTCCATGGAAGTCTTCCTTTGGAGGATTGTGAAAGGCAGCCTTACTCGTTCGCAAGATCTAGTGATGGTTTCCATGTTATGCACATAAACACCTTGTCAGGCACCAGAGACAGGTTGGAGAGGATGATTGACGGGAGTGGGCTTGTGAAATCACACCTGCTGTCACAGCAGATGGGGAAAAAAGCCGGAGTAACCTGTGGAATTGCTGATCTTTTTTGAAAATTCACTCCTAAAAACATTATTTTAGCTCTTTTACATACTTTAGAAAGAGCTAGTGTTACAAACCAGACTCTAAGGGAGCAACTACTATATGAGTTTTCAGGAGTAAAATTTCAATAAAATAGCAAGAAGCCTTCACCAACCAGGTGAAGTGGTGTTTGAGCTCCGGGGTGGTGAAGCAACGCTTTCTTTGCCAAGCAAAAAAAATGTCATTCATGCTGCAATTTCTGGCTGGCTGCCCACTGGGCATATAAGCCTGTCCTCAATAATGTTATCCTAATCCATGCATAACATTGCCTTTGGAGCACAGGATGCATCCTAGAGAGGAAAAAAGAGATGAAATAACTTTGCACAGAACAAACCAATGAATGGGCAATGGGAAACATGGGCCATTACACCAATAGGGAATCCATGTAGAACTGAGGAAGTGCTCTGAAGTCTCTGCTTTGACCTCATTCGTCATTGGCTCTGTCCTACACAACTTAGCCTTATGTTGTCCTAATTTTACCTGATATGCATCTGAGAAATTTATTCAACAACTAGTTCCTGAGTTTTCGCTATATTCACTGCACTACTTATGGAAGGTACAAAGATGTGTGTTTGCACGTGTGTGGGTACAACATGCACATGTGCTAAATTAAGAAGCAAAGGGAGACCTTAACAGGACTAGGCAGCAGGCTGCCAGAGAAAGGCCTCAAGGTAGGATGTGATCGAATTCAAATGAACCCTTCAGACAGAGCTGTGTGTGAGAAAGAGAGAAAACACAGCATCTGAGTGGAATGGGAAGACTTTCCAGAGAAGCTGGAAACTGACTTGGGTGCTACAGTGCATGGGAGTTAGGTTTGAGCTGGGATATGGTGAAGGAGAATGGTTTCACCTACCAGAGTCCAAAGTCTCAGGCAGTTCAATTTTTTATTCATTCATTTATTTGTTCAACAAATACTTATTGAGCATCGATTTATACCAGGTCTGTTTTAGGCCTGGGGATACAGTCAATAATCATGACAGACAGATCCCTGCTCTGGTAGAGGGAGACAGAGAATAAAACCGACTAACAAAAGAAAGTCTCAGGAAGTGGTAAACATTACACAGAGAGGTAGAATTGGGTGATGTGACGGTGATTGGGTGACTATGGTAGAGTAGGTGTTTTCTTTGCTTCTCTGAAAATGTGATGGCTAAGCTCAGATCTGAACGACAAAAAACAGCCAGCCATGCAGAGGTCAGGGGGAAGAGTATTCCTGGCAGAGGGAACAGCTGGCGCGGGGGCCCTGAGATGGGAACATGTTCGGCACATTTGAGAAGGCCAGTGTCACCGGCGTGTAGCAGATGACAGGAGGGGTGGAACAAGGTGAGGCTGGACAGGGAGTATGCCAGATGGTATAGGAGTTTGGATTTTATTCTAAGTGGGATGGAAGCCATTGGAAGGCTTACACGTGGAGGAGAAATGATATATTTGATATGCACATCTCTCTGGCTGCTGTATAAGAATGGATCACAGCAGGAGCAAGAGAGGAAGCAGTGACCAGTGAAGAGGCCATGTGGCAATCCAGAGCACGTGGGTGTTTCCTTGGATTCAGTGGTGGTACTGGAGATGGAGAAGTAGTGAATCCATTTGGGTTAGATTTTGGATACAGACTTGACAGGACTTACTGATAGATTGGATATGGGCATGAGGGAAATGGAGTTGCCAAGATAGTGATAGAATTGGACTTGGTTATTAAGAATGTGCAAATTTCTCTGAAATGCTTATGGAAACTCTGTCATCCAACACGAAGAGCACTGAGGTCTCTGAACAAAAGTAAGCACACTGTGGAAATAAATGAAGACCAACTAAATGAGAGAACCAAAGACTATTCAGAGAGTGCCATGGCAAGGGAGTCAGCCACTGTCATTTGCGTTTTGGTAGAGACTCAAAGTTAGGCAGAGACCCAGAGGCAGGTAGCTTTATAGTGAAAAACGGGAAGGCTTCTGCTATGCCCTGATTGATGGCTGTTGGCATGGGGAAGCTCTAAGTGGGCTACCTGGAAGCAGGGCATCCTGTGAGATTGGTTAGGGGTGCATATTTGGCTTTTTCTGGTTAGGACAAAATTAGGGAAGGAGGGACAAAAACTAGGGAAGAAGGGACAAAACTTAGGGAAGCTGTCAGTTATTAATCAAGTCCTGGTTGCTTTTGGCTGATTGTTACGTAAGTTATTGTTTCGCTTCCTGGATTGTCGCTTAGAGTTAGCAGTCTGGCTTCCTACAAGTCTGACTTATAGCAAACTGGCTTCTGGGGTTGTTTATTGTAAATAACTGGTTGGTTTCCTGGGCAGGTTGCTGCAGGTTGTAGGGCAAAGTTCTGTTTGTATATATGGTCTGGCCATTGTCTGATTGTATATTCAGTCTTTCCATGTCTTGATTAAACTTATTTTTCTCTTTGAAGCAGATCATAAATTTCTATATATTTCTTTCTCCAAGCTCCCATGCATCTATTTCTCTCCTCCTGTTCACTGTTGCCTGTTTCTTTCTCTGTTTCAACCTCAGTTTTCTACTAGAGATCAAGCTTTCCTTCAGTAGCTCATACAGCTCTCAACTCTCCTGGGTGACTATTTTATGACAGATATGAGTTGAGCTTCCGATCCTAAGACACAGGGTTGTCTAATGACATTTATGTCCACCTATTCCAATTGCCAAAAGAACATTCTGTAGGGTTCCAAGCGTGGTTTACCAAGTGGGGTCGGTAGGTGAACTTTGTTACTGGTCTGAGATAAGATAAATACAGAAATAGAGAGTAAGTGTTCAGAAACATTTATAACGATTGGACAAAATAATTTTATCTCTGTTAGTATTTAAATTTTAGGCTTATATGCCTTTCTTTTTCATTGTTCCAATCTAATGTATGGGTTGGAAATTTTAAAAAAACCCTGAACTTACATAACATAGAGTTTGAGAAGTACTGTGCTGGATTTCTTACGGTAGCCAGCACTAGAATACCTGGAATGAGAAGGGAAATAAAGAGGATAGCAGACAGTTAACGCTTACATGGGCCGTCAGAGACAGTGGCGGACCTCACTGAAGAAGGGCTGCTTCTCCAGCCTGGAAGGCTCCCTCTCCCTACCTCTCAGGAGTTCCCGAGTCAACTGGGCCCACACTGGACTTCTGTTTCTCAAGCTCTGCTGACACAGAGCATCTCTGCTGCATATGAGAGCCTTTATGGCTTGGTGGGCACTGTGGGCTGGGGGAAGGGTTGAGGAGGAACACACTTTCCTTGTATCCTAATTGGAATTTTTCTCAAACCCTCTCCCCTCCCCTTCTTGTGGTTTATGTGTATCTTGGAGTCCTTCGTACACTAAATTGAGTTATTTGTAGTAAGGTGGATGGACCTAGAATCTGTCATACAGAGTGAAGTAAGTCAGAAAGAGAAAAACAAATACCGTATGCTAACGCATATATATGGCATTTTAAAAAGTGGTACTGATGAACCCAGTGGTAGGGCAGGAATAAAGACGCAGACATAGAGAACAGACTTGATGGTACGGTGGGGGAAGGGGAAGCTGGGATGAAGTGGGACGGTAGCATTGACATATATACACTACCAAATGTAAAATAGACAGCTAGTGGGAAGCAGCCGCATAGCACAGGGAGATCAGCTCGGTGCTTTGCAATGACCTAGAGGGATGGGATAGGGAGGGTGGGACGGAGATTCACTTTGTTGTACAGCAAAAACTAACACAACACTGTAAAGCACTTATACTCCAATAAAGATGTGAAAAAAAATAATATTAAAAAAAAGACATAAAGGGATACAACATCAAAGTCTAGAAAGGGAAATCTTAAAATAAGCATCTTAAATTTCATTTGTTCAGTTTTTCTGGGTATAAATGAACACATACACACAGTTTGAGTGTGTGAACCAGTTTCAGCTTAGCTTTTTTGTTGAGTTCACTGAGTAGGTACAACTTAGATTGTCTTGTTGCCCTATTCTTTTGTCACCACACATTCTGGAGTCTCCTGGTCAGTTTTAATTTAAAATATTCTATCCTGTAAGTAAATTCATGTCTGTCAGATCGTGTGTCCTGATTTTTGATTCATAAAATATGGTCAAGGTGTCAACCAGCTTCTGTCCCTGTTCATCTGAGTGACCGAGATAGTAGGCCCTAAATGATATCCCAAAATGACATGGCCAATGTGACTTTGGTCCACCTCCAAGTCAGTGTGTTAGACTCAGTTTCCTCTTTTTGTTTCCATCCAGCTGGTGGTTTTACACCTAGTTGTGTTTCAGAAGGCATGCCCTGCCAGGTCCCCTCTGAATCCTGAATCCATTATTCTTTCTGCCCTTGACATCTCTAAAGATGTGTGGGGAACGCCAGCGTTTCTGATCTTACACAACCATGTTGTCAGTTTTCCATGTGATGGACTTGGACTTACTACCTGCTTTTCTCTGTTCTTTTGAAGGCAGGCATTCTGTCTTGTCTCAGACAGTCACTTTCTACCTTGCCTCCTTCCATGGGAAAGAGAGACACAGGCTTGGAGCATATTGCAAAGATTTTTTTTTTTCCTTTTGAAATCCCTCAAGTAAAACAAAGTCTCCTCTTGCTTTCAAGTCATTTATCACTAATGTTCAGAGCAAAATCTGCTTCATGTAGTCATCCACAATGAAGAAGGAACAACTTTCCTAAGACTTGGGAGAGGCTTGTCTGCTCTCAGTTCCTAGGAAATCCCCCCCGGCAGGTATCTCCAATCAGCTCTAATCTACTCATCAGTGATTTTCTTTCAAAAGAAACCACTTGAGGCTGAGCCAGAGGCTTGTCAAGTGCCTTAGTCCTTGTGGGGGACAGGGAGGAAGGGAAGAAGGGCGGGGGAAGACGGGCGGGCGATGGAGGAGCTTATGAATCTGCTACTAAATAGGAAACTTTTCTGGTGGAAGACTCCCTGAATTCTAAAGGAAGGATGTTATTGCACACAATTGCTTTTGTCTTATTTGCAATAACTGGGAGATACTTTCAGAATTCTCTGTAAAATACAGGCCAAAAATGTGTAGCCCTGGTCTAGTTAAAGGATGTCAAGTGACATTGTGCTGGGTCACCAGACATACCCAAGGATGATGACAAACCGCAGCAAAAGTGTAAACGTTGAAATGAGGTGACATTAAATGCCTGTAATCACATAGTCAATAAAATGTGTAACATTATGAAAATACCTCAGTTACTCACAAGTTAGCTAAGCAAAGTAACTAAGTTCCATAGCAATCTTTATTATTCATGTAATAGCAGAGACTGGCAAATAGACACAATAAGACATGAAGTGATTTTTTTTTTCTTTTCCGTTATGGTTTATTACAGGATATTGAATATAGTTCCCTGTGCTATATAGTAGTTCCTTGTTGTTTATCCACTCTATATGTAATAGTTTGCATCTGCTAGTCCCAAACTCCCAATCCATCCCTCCCATGCGGACCTCCTACCTCCCCAGACCCCGCGCCCCTTGGCAACCACAAGTCTATTCTCTATGTCTGTGAGTCCATTTCTGTTTCGTAGATAAGTTCATTTGTGTCATATTTTAGATTCCACATATAAGTAATATATGGTATTTGTCTTTCTCTTTCTGATTTACTTCACTTAGTATGATAATCTTTAGGTCCATACATGTAGCTGCAAATGGCATTATTTCATTCTTTTTGATGGCTGAGTAATATTCCATTGTATATACAGCCACATCTTCTTTAGCTGTTCCTCTGTTGATGGACATTTAGGTTGCTTCCATGTCTTGGCTATTGTAAATAGTGCTTCTATGAACATAGGGGTGCATGTATCTTTTTGAATTACAGTTTTGTCCAGATATATGTCCAGGAGTGGGATTGCTGATCATATGGCAACTCTATTTTTAGTTTTTTAAGGAACCTCCAGACTGTTCTCCATTGTGGCTGCACCAATTTATATTCCCACCAACAGTGTAGAAGGGTTCCCTCTTGTCCACACCCTCTCCAGCATATATTATTTGTAGACTTTTAAATGATGGCCCTTCTGACAGGTGTGGGGTGGTACCTCATTGTGGTTTTGATTTGCATTTCTCTAATAATTAGTGATGTTGAGCATCTTTTCATGTGCCGATTGGCTATCTGTATGCCTTCTTTGGAGAAATGTCTATTTAGGTCATCTGCCCATTTTTTGATTGGATTGTTTGTTTTTTGTTACTTAGTTGTATGAGCTGTTTGTATATTTTGGAAATTAAGCCCTTGTCAGTTGCATCATTTGCAAATATTTTCTCCTAGTCTGTAGGTTGTCTTTTCATTTTTTTTATGGTTTCCTTTGCTGTGCAAAAGCTTATAAGTTTGATTAGGTCCCATTTGTTTATTTTTGCTTTTGTTTCTATTTCCTTGGTAGACTGACTTAAGAAAACATTGATACGATTTAAGACATCAATTGACTTTTAAAAGTTATCAGCCTTGTGGTTGAAAAATCTAGATAGTTTTACTTTCAGGTTTGAAGTTAATTCAAAGTGAGGAGGGATTACTAGTATATTGCAATGTCAGATAGTTCAATTAGGATTCAAAAGGGTTACATAGAAAGCATTTCTATTTATAACACTATAAAACAGTTTAAAATTATAAAACATGTTAGTCGCATGTAAAATACCAATTGACCCAAAAGCAGAGGATAGGGAGATCTGACTTGACAATACTTATGGGACTAAGACTTTAGGGACAATGATGGATTGGATTATAAGTTTGAAAAGATTTAGCAGTCTGATGAAAGTAAAGGAAACATCCACAAAACTGTGCAACCTTAGGCAGTATAGGCAAAAGTTCACAAAACCAGGGAGCGAATATTCCCTTTGCATTCCAGACTGTCCCTGTAACCTTTGCAATGTTGCTGTAGAACAAGAGCACAGTCTGAGCGGGATGGCTGTGTTGGTATCCATGACGTAGGACTGATGCAGTGTCTCTCATGCTAACTAGGCTTCATAATCACATCTAGAGTTTTTATTGTTTAAATTGTAGTATAAGTGATGAACTACACATATTTAAAATATGCAATTTGATAAGTTTTAACATAAATTTGACACCCTTGACTATGATCAAGATAGTCAACATATTCATCATCCCCCAAAGTTTCCTTGTGCCCATGTGTAATCCTGCCCAACTATCCTTCCTGTATCCAACCCCCTTCCCTAGGCAACCATTGCTCTGTTTTCTGTCCATATAAATTAGTTTGCATTGTGAAGAATTTTTATTTAAATAGAATCATACAGTATGTACTCTTTTTTACCTTTCACTTGGCATAGTTATTTTATATCCATTCATGTTGTTGTTTGTATCCATAATTCATTTCTTTTTAATGCTGAGTAGCATTCCACTGTTTAGTTATTAGAAATAAGGCAGCTATGAACATACCTGTACAAGTCACAAGTCTTTGTATTGATGTGTGCTTCTTTTCTCTTGGATACATTCCTAGGAGTGTAATGGTTGGATCACGTGATAGGTGTAAAACAGTACCACACAAGTGGTTGAACCATCTTTACATTCCCAACAACAGCGTATGAAAGTTCCAGTTCCCCCACATCCTTATTGGCACTTATATGGCCAGCCTTTTTAATTTTAGTCATACTAATAGATATGAGGGGATATCTCATTTTGGTTTTAACTTGTGTTCTCCCTAATGAATAATGATGTTCAGCATATTTTTATGTGCTTATTTACCACCTCTATATTTTTGTGCTGGAGAAGTGTCTATTCAAATCCTTTCCCCATTTTATATTGGACATTTATTTTCTTATTACTGAGTTTTGAGAGTTCATTATACATTCTGGATAAAAGCTCTTTATCTGATGTAAACTTTGCAAATATATTCTTTCCAGTCTATGTCTGTCTCTTCATTCTTTTAACAGTGTCTTTTGAAGGGCAAAAGTTTAATATTTTGATGAAGTCCAATTTATCAACACTTTCTTTTTAATGGATTGTGTTTTGGTGTCTTATATAAGAAATTTTGCCTAACCCAAGGTCATAGAGATTTTCTTTTTTTTTTTTTTCTAGAGTTTTCATAGTATTAGGGTTTACATTTAGGTCTGCTGTATATATATTTATATATATATATTTAAATAAATTTATTTATTTTATTTTATTTTTGGCTGTGTTGGGTCTTTGTTGCTGTGTGCAGGCTTTCTCTAGTTGCGGTGAGCGGGGGCTACTCTTCGTTGCAGTGTGCAGGCTTCTCATTGCGGTGGCTTCTCTTGTTGTGGAGCACAGGCTCTAGGTGCACAGGCTTCAGTGGTTGTGGTTCACAGGTACTAGAGCGCAGGCTCAGTAGTTGTGGCGCACGGGCTTAGTTGCTGCGCCGCATGTGGGATCTTCCCAGACCAGGGCTCGAACCCATGTCCTCTGCATTGGCAGGCGGATTCTTAACCACTGCACCACCAGGGAAGCCTGGATATATTTTAAGTTAGTTTTTGTTTATGGTACAAAGCATGGATTGAAGTTCATATTTTTCACAAGGATGTCCATTTTTTCCCTACCTTTACTTGTTGAAAAGCCTATTCTTTCTCCATTGAATTGCCTTTGTGCCTTTGTCAAAAATGAGTGTCCATATATGTATAGGTATATTTCTGGACTTTCTCTTTCATTCCATTGATCTGTTTATCAGTTAAAACAATCTTGATTACTGTAGCTAAGTCTTGAAATCAGGTAATGTCAGACCTCTCTGACTTTGTTCTTCTTTCTCAAAGTTGTTTGGCCATTTTAGGTACTCTGCATTTCCATACAAACTTTAAAATCAGCTTGTTACTTTTTACCCCAAAAGTATGTAGGGACTTTGATTGGAATTGCATTTATTCCGTAGATCAATTTAGGGTCTTCCTTATAAATCAATGTTGAATCTTTCCACATATGAACAAAGATATATTTCTTGATTTATTTAGGTCTTTCTTAGTTTTTCTCAGCAATATTTTATAGTTTTTAGTGTATAGGTCTTTCATTCCTTTCGTCAGATGTATCTCTAAGGAGAGATATGCTCCTATGCAATAATTCTATTGCTCTTAATTCTATTGTAAATGATATTATTTTATAATATCAATTTCCAATTGTTTGTTGGTAGTGTATAGAAATATACAATTATTGGGGCTTCCCTGGTGGTGCAGTGGTTGAGAATCGCCTGCCAATGCAGGGGACGCAGGTTTGAGCCCTGGTCCGGGAAGATGCCACATGCCATGGAGCAACTAAGCCCTTGCGCCACAACTACTGAGCCTGCGCTCTAGAGCCCACAAGCCACAACTACTGAGCCTGCATGCTGCAACTACGGAAGCCTGCGTGCTGAGAGCCCGTGCTCCGCAACAAGAGAAGCCACCGCAATGAGAAGCCCGCGCACTGCAATGAAGACTAGCCCCTGCTCGCCGCAACTAGAGAAAGCCCACGCGCAGCAACGAAGACCCAACGCAGCCAAAAAGAAAGAAAGAGAGAGAGAGAGAGAGAGAGAGAGAGAGAGAGAAAGAAGGAGAGAAAGAAAGAAAGAAAGAAAGAAAGAAAGAAAGAATATAGTCTCTAAAAAAAAAAAGAAATATACAATTGTTTTTTACATATTGATCTTGTATCCTTCCAGCTTGCACTTATCTGTTCTAGTGATTTTTCTTCAGTTTTTTTTTTTTTTTGTAGATTCTTTTGGATTTTACACATAGATAATCATGTTATTTGAAAATAATGACAGTTTTATTTCTTTCCAATCTGGCTGACATTTATTTCTCTCCTCTTTGTCTCTCTCCTTCTGGCTCTCTGTCTTTCTATAAATATACATATATTTAAAAATTCTTCCTGTGTTTCATTTTTGATAGTTTCTGTTTTTATGTCAAGTTCACTAATATTTTCTTCTGTGATGTCTAACCTGCCATTAATCCCATTCAATAAATTTTTCATCTCCCATATTGTAGTTTTCATTACTAGAAATTCAATTTAGCTGTTTTTCCTTTGCATACCTCTACTTAATTTTTTGAACGTAAAGAATGCAGTTGTAATAATGGTTTTAATGCCCTAATCTGCCAAATTTAATATCTGTATTAGTTCTGGGTCACTTTTGATTGATTTTTTTCCCCCTGTCATTATGAAGAGTTAATAACTATTGGAAATAACCCCTGAATGAAATCTAAAAATCTCCTGGTTTAACAACTGATTAGCGGGCCTAAAATTAAACAGTCTAAATTATAACATACTATCAGAAGATCCATGAAAAATGTCTCTAAAGAGAGTCATATATATTATGAATTGATTGTTAAGAACCTGAAAGTGGAAAGTATGATATTGATGAGAGGAAGGAAAAAAAATCTCTGTGAATGAAAAATAGTAAGAGCAGCAACTACAAAGAAATACAATTAGAAATTCAGAGAAAACTAAGTGCATATGAGAAAATCATGTGATAAATATGAAGTAAATGGCACTGTATGATTAGAATAATTGATGGAAATGAAAAAGCAGCATTTTCTGAAATAATGAAGCAAAATATCAGATAGTTCAGGAAAATGAAGTGGATCAGCTGATGTTTTGTATTCATGTGTAGTTTCTTTGGGCTTGTCCTAATTACTAGATTTAATCATGTTCCTGTGATGTATTTAGTTTTCCTCTCATGAAACTAATTTTTCTTTTTTATAGGGTATTTTTCCTTTCAGAGAAGCCTGTCAATATTAGTTTCCTCCAAAGTTTCAAACTTGGTTCTTTTTTTAAATTAAAAAATAGTTTTGTTCTTGCTGTTTACCCTTGGTGGTATCTTTAGGTGCTTAAGAGACAATTGATGAAGTATTTGTTCTAGAAACTTAAACTTATGTCCATTGAAAAATATTTTTTAAAAACTCTCACACAATCACTTAACCCTCTTAATGATTTTTCTTCCTTTTTCTTATACCTCAAAAATTGTTATGGATTTTCTGAAGTTCAGTGATGCCTAAAGTTTCCTTTTACAAATGGTCTTTGACTTAGGATGGTTTGACTTGAGATTTTTCGACTTTATGATGGTGTGACAGCTATTCAGTAAGAACCACACTTGGAATTTTGCATTTTGACATTTTCCCGGGCTAGTGATGTGTGGTAAGATACTCTCTCGTGATGCTGGGGCAGTGGCAGCGAGCCATCATTCCCAGTCAGCCACGTGACCACGAGAGTAAACAACCAATACACTTGCAACCACTTGTACCCATACAACCATTCTGTTTTTTATTTTCAGTACAGTATTCAATAAATTACATGAGATATTCAATACTTTATTATAAAATAGGCTTTGTGTTAGATGATTTTGCCCAACTGTAGGCTAATGTAAGTGTTCTGAATGTGTTTAAGGTAGGCTAGGTTCAGCTGTGATGTTTGGTAGGTTAGGTGTGTTTAAAGGCATTTTCGACTTGGGATACTTTCAACTTATGATGGGTATATTGGGAGGTAACCCCATCACAAGTCGAGAAAGATCTGTAGTTGCTTTCTCTTGCTATTTCTTTATGTTCTTAAAGGAAAAGCTGTCTGTTGGAGTGTTACACAATTTGAACACTCACACAGGGGTTCCTTTGCCTTCTGGTCCAGCTGTCGAATAATCATCATGAACTGTACCAAAGTAAGTCTTATTTCCTATCAAGAGGGTTAGAACAGACTTAGTCTTCATAATTAGTCATATCCAGGAAGCAGTGTGCTCTAATTAAAGATGTTGGCACAGTCATATTGACTTTTCAAAAACGTTTGTAACATAAGGTGACCTGGATACTAGAAGCTAACAGGAAGATTTTAATTGCTTGAGGAACTTCATCTCATTCTTACAGTGACTCCAGTCCTGGCTATTATCCGGTTCACACCTCCTTTGTCTACCCACTCCATCAGTTGAATGAAGCACGATTATATAATCATACAGTAGAATAGCATTGACATAGCAAGTGTCCATTAAATGTTTGAATGGAGAAATAAGTCGTCTATTTTATTCATCAGCTACCTGGAAACTAAAGTTAAATAATTCTTCCTTCATTTTAAGTTCCACAGACAGGTGTTTATAAGCTTTGGTAGGAAAGTAGTAGTGCTCTAAATTAATATTAGCTGCCATTTATTGTGCTCTTTGATATTTGCCAGACTCCTTCCTAAATCCTTTATATGCATTATTGGATTTATACCTTACAATAGCTTATGAGTTAGGCGCTGTTCTCCTCATTTTACAGAGGAAGAAACTGAAGCATTAGAGAGACTGGGTAACCAGCTCATGATCACTCTCTCAAGGAACTGCAGAGCTGCGATTCAAACCCCAGGGTGCTTGGATTCAAGCCCTGAGCCCTTAACCACTGGTCTAGATTGCCATGGGAAAGTAACCATTATAAAAAGTCAACTGAGCGATTTTAGAGCACTTCAAATCCTGAGGGGAACTGAAATGAAAGAAGATGATCTAACAAAGGCAAATTTTACTTTTCTGTAAGTTTTACCTGAGACCCTGAGCTTATGTCTGTCCCCCAAACTATCATAGGGATTATAGCAAATTCTTTCTCAGATTATTAGCCCTAAAAGTTTTTGGAAAATGCAGTGCCCCAGAAATGGCAACCAAGGAAGTAGCTGTTGGTAGAAGCAAATTTGACCTCCCTCACCCTCTCTGTAACATTTTTCACGTCTGAGAGGGCTATAGTCCAAGGCATTCAAACTATTTTCTGCATGAGTTTCTGCTGATGGTTAAGTATTTAATATTACAATTTGTTGAGTACCTACTATACTAAATGACAGTCATTACTTTAAAAATTATGGTAAAATATGCATAACATAAAAGTTGCCATTTTAATCATTTTTAAATGTATGATTCAATGACATTAATTACATTCACAGTGTTATTCAACCATCTCTACTATGTATTTCCAAAACCCTTTCATCTTCTCAGAAACTCTGTATCCATTAAGCAACAACTCCTCATTCCTCCCTTCTCCTAGTCCCTGGTAACCTCTAATGTACTTTCTGTCTCTATGAATTTACCTATTCTAGATATTTCATGCAAGTGGCATCATACAATATTTGTCCTTTTGTGTCTGGTTCACTTCACTTAAAATCATATTTTCAAGGTTCATCCATATTGTAGCATGTTTCAGAACTTCATTCCTTTCTATGGCTGAATAGTATTCCATTGTATGTATACTGTATACCACAATTTGTTTATCCATTCATCTGTTGATGGACACTTAGGTTGTTTCTACCTTTGGTTATTGTGAATATTACTGTTATGAACACTGGCATATGAGTATTTGTTTCAGTTCCCATTTCAATTATTTTGGGTATATACCTAGGAGTAGAATTGCTGGGTCATATGGTAATTCTATGTTTAACTTTTTGAGGAACAAACTCTTTTCCACAGCAGCTATGCAATTTACATTCGCATGAGCAATGTAGGAAGGTTCCAATTTCTTCACATTTTTACCAACCCTTGTTATTTCATTTTTTAAAAATAATAGTCATCTTAGTAGGTGTGAAATGGTGTCTAATTTTGGTTTCGATTTGCGTTTCCCTAAAGACTAATGATGTTGAGCATTTTTAAATGTACTTATTGGCCATTGTATATCTTTGGAGACATACTCATTCAAGTGCTTTGCCCATTTTTAATTGAGTTGTTGTGTTTTGTTTTTGAGTTGTAGGAGTTACATTTATTATCTTTAATCTTCATCACAACCCTGCAAATTAGGTGTTATTACCCTAACTTCACAGAGGAGAAAACCAAGGCTGAGAGAGGCTGGGTTACTTGCTTGTGGTCCTACAATACAGGGCCAGAATTTGAACCCATGTGTGGCAGGCAGTCTCTAAGATGGATCTCCATGATGCCCCTTCCTGATATTCATGCCCTTGTATAATCCCCCTCACCTTGAGTGTGGGCTGATGTTAATGACTCATTTCTGTTTTTTTGTTTGTTTGTTTGTTTTTTTTAGGTGGTCAGGTAAGTCCTCTCCAAGGAGGTGATTTTTTTTTTTTTTTAATTTCAAACATTTTTACTTAGTGAGACAAACTCCAGAAGAATATGTCAATAAGTTCTATTTTACCTTCATGAAGAAGAATGTTGGCCTATATTATAAAGGCATGTAAAAAACAAAAACTTAATTAATGACTCATTTCTAATGAATAGAATACAGCAAAAGAGATGAGATGCCACTTCTGAGATTATATTCCAAAAAAACTATGACTTCAATCTTGCTTGCTCTCTTTCATTCGCTTGCTTGTTTGCTCTGAAGTAAGCTGGTTGCCATGTTGGGAGCTATGTGGTGGAGAGACACAAATGGCAAGGAAGCGAAGGAGGCCTCTATTCAACAGCCAGTGAGGAGGTGAGACCTCTAGTCTAGAAGACTGTGGGGAACTGAATTCTGCCAACAACTATGTAAGGAGCTTAGAAGTGGGTCTTCCCTCAGTCAAGCCTTCAGATGAGACTGCAGTCCTAGCCAGCACCTTGAATGTAGCCTTGTGAGAGACCTTGAGATACAGGCATCTGGCTAAGCTGTGCCCAGATTCTTGACCCACAATACATGTGAGATAATAAATCCTATTTTAATCTGTTAAATTTTGAGGTAATTTGTTTTGCATCAATAGACAATGAACACCCCATGTTTACTGCTCTTTGGTAAGAACCTCAAATTGGTTTACATGCCAGGAGAAGACATTTTAAAAGAAGATAAGTGAATACTTCCTCTGGACCTGTTTGGGCGTAGCAGCCTGGGCCAGCTTATAGGAAGAGCTAAATTGGGGAGTGGGGATAGTCAACTTCTCTGTGGTTGTGAATAGTACCCTGAAAATATTTTTGCGTATTGACCTTTGGATGGTTCAGTTACGGCCTACACTCTCCTCTCCTCTAGGGGCACAGAAGAGCTATCTACTGAGGTATCTTTACCTATTTCCCTAGCCTCTGTGAGTGGAAAAGTACCAGGAAGAAAGATAAATAGGTTATGATTTCTTCCTACTTTAGACCTTGCTGGATTGAAACCACAATGTTTATTTATCAGAGTTGTTCAGACTCTGGGAAGACTGACTCGTACAAGAAAACTAATCCATCATCATATACTGATGGTGCCTGGTATTTTGAAGCTGTAGTTCTTGAATGAACTGTAGGGGGTTCAAAGAAGCCTTTGAAATTATAAGCGTGATGGTGTATATTTGTGCCAATGTACATTTTTCTTCAGAGAGGGTCCATAACTTTCATAGACTCTCAAAGGGGTATGGGATCCTGAAACAGTTAAGAACCACTGCTTAGGTTTCTTATTAGCATGACTACCCCTGGTTGCAGCTCTATCTTTATTTTGAATCCCAGACTGGGGATGGGCCTTTATACTGTCTAGAGTCTCCTGTGGCTGTTTTTCAGATCATCAGACTGTACTCTTTGGATACTGACAGAAGCTCACTTTGGGCTCAAGGTAGCCTCTCAAGATACCTTGCCTGGGATCGCCAGACAAGCTCCTAATGGGACCACTGGTTCAGCCAGTAGAGTCTAAACATCTCTCCCTGCTGGCCCATTGTGAGGCTCCTCTGTGCTCTTACTTCTCTCTTTCAGGGCAATTTACTCTTGGCTATTGCCTGATAACTCTAAGAAGAGACTCTTTGGCAAATTTGAATCTCTTCTCTAGTGTAAGAATGATAAATAATTAGCATTGAATGTAGAAAAACTCTAGTCCAACGTCTATATTATCTTATCACAGCCTCTTTGAAATTCTCCAGTGTTGAGGAATTTCTATCACCCTTAGAAAGAGCTTATCTCATTGTTGGACAAATTTTGTTGGAAATATCTTTTTTACTTTTACTGTGTTTTCTGTGACTTCAACCCATTAGTCTTTGTTCTCTCCTTGGGATGGCCCTAGGGTTGTTCTCTTCCTTCTCCCATACTGGCAGCCATTTCAATAACTGAAGACAGCTCTCAACTCAAGTTACTTTAAGAGTTGTTCATATCATGTTTTTGAATCTGCTCATCTCATTCAGTTTGAGAGCATCTGATTGTCTATGGTTAAGGAGACAGTTTTTCTCCTCACATACTTCTTGAAATGAGTTGCATTCATTACGTCTACCTTCCTCCATCAGTTTGTATTGTGATTTATGGGTGGGGGGCTCTAGATGCTGGAGATGTTGCCAATATTATGTTTATATATGTATGTGTGTATGTTTACATATGTCATGTTTATATGCACACACATATATATACCATTACTAGCAAGTGTTAACATCTAATTTCCGCAGCCTGTAGGGAGAAGCCAGCGCTGTAGTAAAGTCTTACTTTACAATGCCCATCATAGGCATGATGGCAGAGAGAGTAAAGAACTTATGTTTTCCAGTCCCACAGTACATGGTTAATCTGAGGGTGTCAGATGGCAAAGTCTATGCTTGGAGTTAATCAAGGTACCCCTAAACTGATTGAAAGTAAACTTCCTGCCTCTCAAGCCAGTAGAAGCTTGGAATAGATTGTATGATTAAAGAAATAAGGAGATAGAACATTATTTCACACTTGGGGGCTGTGGACTAAAATTCATACCACTGCTTATGATTGTTTAGCTATATCTTGGTTATGGAGGTTTTCATAGCAGATTGTCCAATTGGAGTTTTTAACACTACACCGAGGAGCTTGTCCATTTTAGGTATGTGTCTAAATAGTGATGATCTTTTTGAGGCAGTGTACAATCTGTATTCCTACAGCTCTTCCCAGTTTATGAAACACTATTTTTTGTTTCCTCTGATAATATTATAGGCAGGGATCATTACCTTCCATTTTAAAGATGAAGACACAGAACCTCAGAAGATGAAGAGACTATCCAAAAGTCACAGGTGTGGTGAGTGGGAGACAGGGCTTCAGATGCAGGCTTTGGATTCCAAGTCCTAGGCATGATCTACTGCACAGAGCGGCGCCCAGGGAGCCAGGAATGGAACTTCCGGGCTGCCCTTTTTCAACTGGTACCAGAAAGGTAGGTTGAAGGTAAGGAATATCAAAATTGCCCTTCTTGTGGCCTCCTGTAGGAGAAGTAGAATAGCTTTTTTATAATGAAAGTATAATTTACATACAGTGAAACGGAGTGTAGAGTTTGATCACTTTTGACAATGACACTCAGTGTTTACACAATGACACTCATATAAACCACATACGATCAAGAAGCAGAATATTTCCATCACTCCAGAAACATTTCCATCACTTCATGTCCCATCTCAGTCAACACCCGCCCCCCCATCAGGTCTTCCTGACGAATAACCTCAGTCCTGATTCCCATCCCGTAGCTTCGGAAAACTGCTTTAAGGTGGCTCTGTTTTGGTCACCTATGGGAGGGGCTGGACTGACAGCAGGGACCCTGTCATCTCTTTTGGTTGCCATGGTCATCCTGGTACCAGGCTACATGCAAACCCCTTGGATAGAGCTGCCAGCTTATGTCACTAAACGGAGGCAGTGTCTCTGTGACAACAGCTCCCTTGTGCATTCACTAGGCCGCAAGTGACATTTAAGCAGCTTCCAGACCTTGCCTGAGGCTCTTGTTGGCTGGCACATAACAAACCACTGGAATCAAGAAAATGTTGAGACAAAATAAAGCATCAGCCCCATTCCATTCCCCCCTCTGGGGATAGTGGGTTATAAGCTCATAGACATCTACTCTGGGGTTTCCCCACAGGGGACAGACTCTCCCCTGCACACAGGGCTGGGAAGGCTGAGTCGTGCCCTAAAGCCCATTAGCCAACATCATGGTCTACAATGGCAGCCATCACTACTCCCATTTATTAGTGATGACTGTGATGATTCTGTCTAGGTGACCTGCATATGGAGGCCACTCCCTTTTGCGGGGGGCGGGGGGAATAGGTTTGGGAAATTGGACTGTACCCAGAAAGGTGGCAGGTAACCGACTGGACTCAGACTGGGGAGGTGCTTCTAAGGAGAGAGACCTAGTGGTCCAGTCCTGTGTCCCATACCTGAGCCCCATTTCTAGCCTGGGAAGCTCTTTCTGGGGGCGAGGGGTCAGCCAGGATGGTCCCCCTTGAACCCCTACAACTGTCCTTGCCAATTCCTTGAAAGAACATTCTTTATCTGCTTCC
Organism: Eubalaena glacialis; assembly: GCF_028564815.1. Taxonomy (NCBI): domain Eukaryota; kingdom Metazoa; phylum Chordata; class Mammalia; order Artiodactyla; family Balaenidae; genus Eubalaena; species Eubalaena glacialis. The sequence goes on from NC_083721.1 coordinate 61,698,304, forward strand.
TTCACACATGCAGCTTGAGTGAGGCCACTTGTACTTGGAGCAAGATCCGGCTCATGGTTTTCCCACCCTCGGCTGAGACCACTCTCTGCCCCGGTTAGGAAAGGTGCTAGGAGAGGCTGGAGTGTGGAGCCCACCACCCAGGTGAGTTGGAGGCAACAACAGGAGGGGTTCATTTCTTTGGAAAGTGCCCACTCCATGCTCTTCTTGGTCGTGCCGGTAAAGAGCAGGGGTGGGGACCAGTTCATCTGCACGTCCTTGGTCACGCAGGACAAAATGGGTCCAGACAGTAACTTGTTTTCATTCATGATTGCTTATCTTTGCCTCCAGCTGGCAAGCTAGAATGGGGTTGGCACTCCAGCAACAGCAGCGGGGAGACACAGCCTTTTCACGAATGCGTGGAGACACGGGGGAACCATGGCTCAGGTGGCGCCCCGGGGTTTTATGATTTTAAAAAAAGGTTCCAGATTCTTCTTTTCTCCTTGCTGATAGTCCATTTCTCCAGTTGCTTCTCTGTTGCCCCCATCTTATTCAGAACTGCACAGATTCAAAGAACCCCACTTCATCTAGACAAAACACAAAAAAAGAAAAGACTGTCAATCAAGGTTCTGCTTGATGAACGTCTTCGGAGAAGGCTAACATGAGTCTTCAGGGATGAAAATAAATGGCGCTGAGCTTGGGTTGTGGTCCTAAGGCTGACCTTGTCACTGCCTAAGCAAGGAAGGTGATGGAGGGAATTAGAGCTCTGGCCCCAGCGTGAATACAGTTGTACCCTTAACAGGACAGAGCCGTGATTTTGGCATTCAATTATGTTTGCTATGTGTGCGTGCATACACTCACACACGCAGAGCTGGAATTGAAATCATCTCAAGTGAGAATTCTTGTGATGCATTTAAGGGGCCTACATTTGACAGGCTGCTACCTAGTTATGGACTAAAATCTCACCAGGCACCCCCATAGCTTATCGCCTGTCATTTCAAAACAAAGACATCCTGCTTCCCCTCTCTGTGTCACATCTCATCGGCCCCTCAGCAGAATCTTACTTTCATGAAGAGCTCGGTGCCACCTCCTTGACTTTCATCAGATGAGAACTTGAAAAAAAAGAAAAAGGAAAAAAGAAAAAAAAACCCGTTCCATGTTTTGACTTGGATTCTAGGTGTTATTCTCTCAGTCCAGCTTGAAAGAAAAAAAGCCCACCCCACGAGGGGGCAGGCCTGCTTTCCTGTCTTCTGCCAGCACACAGCCTCTGAAGTGTGTGAAGAAGAGAGGAAGAGACAATTAACACCGAGCACCAATCTGCATTTCCTTTTTAGCTGCCATTGACACGCTGCTCAGGTTTTGAAAACCAGCATTTCATGCTACTCCCTAGAGAGCCAGCACCAGCTTCAGCAGGATCCATCTGCACAGCAGTCACAGCGCTGAAATCTTCAGCCAACCCAGAATTCATTTATTTATTTATTTATTTGAAAGATGAGAGAAGAGGGGGTGAGTGTGCGAGCCAGCGAGCTGGGTGAAAAATAGATTAGAAGCTGGTAATATTTCACAAGCACGCTTGGCCAATCCCTGCGCCGGTCTAGGCAGGGGTGAGCGGTGGAGTTTTCCTTTGATCATCATCTAGATTTGTGTGAGCGGTGAGTGAATGAGCCGGAGCCGTGTGACCACAGGGGATGACAGGCTGTGGGGTTCGAGGCAGGAAGGACACACGGGCTGAGCTTCGGTGCCGCTCATCAGCCTGTGTGTCAGCACGTTCTTGCTGACGGGGAACAGCAGAGAGAAAAGCCGTCCTGGGAAGTCGCTGCTGGGGTAGGATGAGTTACAAGATGCTTCTGGAGGAGGGAAATGTGTATCATCAACTCCTCAGGTCTGGCCAACTTGCTTTACTTCCTCCAGCCCCCAAAGGGTTGAGAATTGAAGCCTAATAGCTTCGATAAGCTTGCTTATTTTATCATTATTATTTTTTAAACTGAATTCACCACCATGGGAGGTCACAGAGTCAATGGTCACAGCTGGCTTTTAAAAAGGGGATGAGTCATTTTGTGACTGGTAAAACAGAGTCTCAGCCTGAGATGGGGGTAATCAAATTTCCTGCTTCAAGGCACCAGTTGATCACTACAGGGGTCAGAAAGAAGTGTTTTTCTCATGCAAGTCCTGGCACGAATATCTAGGTGAATGCAAAGCAAGGTAAAAAAAAAAAAAGGGTTGGCTTTATTTTTTGAGAGAGCAGCAGGGCTGAAAAACCCATCCTTACTTTAATAGACCAATGAGTGCTCTAAGTCCATCTAGCTCTGCCCAGATGGCAGTTGTGATTATAGCGTTACGGACACATTTCTCAACTAAGCAGGGCAAGATGGTACTGTCTGCATGGGCCCAGATTTGTCCATGGGTGGGCACAGGTGTGCTCAGATGGGGAAAATAATTCAGGGCAGGAGTAGGAGGTAGGGTGAGCACATGGCCGTTGAAATAGAAATTGGCGAGTTAAAAAAAAAGATTCATAAGAAGCGCATAGTGATCTCTGGGTGCAGTTGTCAGGTCAAACCACATGTTCTCAGGATTCAGGGGTGTTTTGCATCTCTCGTAGCAACACAGATGTGTAACTTGGCCTTCTCAGCCCACCAGCCAGGCAGCAAAAATAAGGTTATGAAAAACAGCTTTTGTTTTTCTGACTCTGTCCTTACTAGGTGGGACCTCCAATCCTTCAAATCCTCAAATAGTTTTTGGAGTCCTCCATGACAAGGATGTCTCTCTTCTACTGTTCTGAACAATGCCCCCCCAGTCAGACTGTGTGGATTCAAATCCCGACTTCATTCATTCAGTCAAAGTACATTTAAAAGGAGTGCCCACTTATGAACCTGACACTATAGGAAAGAGCAGTCCGAGTTCTCACGGAATTTAGTTTCCAGGGAAGGGAGACACATGTAAACAAATAAACAACTGAGTCTGTAATATTCCAGATAAAGATAAGTGCTATGGAGAAAAATACATTGGGGTGGAAGATAGGGAGAATGGGTGGGGAAGGTAATGGTGGTTCCATGCTAGATCAACTGGGCAGTGAGGGGCTTACTTCTGAGGTGGGTCTTTAGTAGAGACTGAAAGGAACAAACTGTCTAGGGGACAGAATCCTGGAGGAGAGGGCAGCAGGCACTGAGCCAGGGAGCAGGTGTGCTCAGCGTGTCCCAGGAAGAGCGAGGAGGCTGGCTGACTACACGAGTCTGGATGTCAGAGGGGACGTGTAGCCAGGTGGAGCTGTCACCTGAGGGTTGGTTGTAGCCAGAGAAGGGAAAAGACCTAAAGACTGAAACCCTAGGAGATTCCAGCATCTAAATGTTGAGGGAGATGAGGAGGAACAAGCAAAGGAGATGGAGATGACCAGATGGTGACAGAGTGGTGCTCTGGAAGGGAAGGGAGGGAAGCATTTTAAGAAGGAAGGTATGAGCATCTGGGTCAAATGCTGCTGGAAGGTCAAATTAGAACTTACCACTGCATTGAGCATTGAGTGGTCATTGGTGACCTTGGCGAGAGCTGTTTTAGTAGAATGGAGGGAACAAAAGTCTACTTGTGATGTATTTAAGAAAAGACAGAAGAAGGGATTCGCTAGCGGTCCAGTGGTTAGACCATGGCACTTTCACAGCCCAGGTTCAATCCCTGGTCGGGGGACTAAGATCCTGCAAGCCGGAGCATGGCAAAACAAAACAAAACAAAACAAAATGAACAAAAAAAACCCCCAAAAAACACAGAGGAGAAGAATGGGAGAGAGTGAATGAAGACAACCATTTTAAGGAGTTTTGTTGTGAAGGGGAACAAAAATAGAGCAGTAGTTTGATTTAGATGTGGGATCAAAGGGCCTTTGTTTGTTTGTGTTTTTGATTGGAGAAATAGCACCGTGTTTGTATACAGATTCAGTGGATAAGGAAAATTGTTATGAAAGCAATGTCATTGAGTAGGCACGAGGGGATGGGATATAATGCAAAGTGGAGGGGTTGGCTTTAGGTAGAAGATGGACAGTTCATGCATAGCCACAGGTGGGAAGGTAAAGTACATGGACATAAGTGCAGAAAGATGTAGATGTGATGGTAGAAACTTGTGCCAATTCTTTTTCTGATTGCTCAGATTTTCTCAGTAAATTCGGAAGTGAATTTATCAGCCAAGAATTGTCAAGGAGGAAGAGAGGTGTTGGAGGTTTGAAGAGAGAGAGGAACAGGTGAAATGATCCTGGGAAAGTAAGACGATTAGGGAAATACAGCAGGCTACCAGGCAGCACTGGGGAGGCCCAGTTGAGGCCTGTGATAACGACTAAGGTGAGACCAGTCAGCAAGGTTGTTTTCTTCAGTCATGCTTAACTGCTCAGGTGCAGGTATGGAGTAAGGGGAGAGTTGTCTTGCACTAGGCTTAGGGTTTTGCCAGCTGAGTACAATGAAGGGAGAGCAGGTTGAGGATGCTGAAGGTCTACACAGGGAGTAACACAGTGATGGAATCTAAGTTGGGTAAGAGGGCAGGAGGTAGGGAAGGGTGGGGGGCAATAACAAGGTGCCAGGAACAATGGTTTGTCAGTCCTGGTGTGGTCCAAGAATTGTTGGAACTGGGAACCTAGAAAAGGTGAGCTGGAATGGGAGGAGACCGTGGTCTCAGAGGGAGATGTTGGAACAGAGAGTGCGGTTGCATTGCAGTTAGTGATGTCCAGGTGGTGGCCTGAACATGGGCTGGCTGGCCAAGATGGTAGCAGCGAAGTCACTGGAAGGAGAGGAGCTGAAATAATGGGGGGGGGCAGCACTTGGGGAGGAGCATCTCCCTGCCAGGCAGCTACCCCTCGGGCTCCCCTACTTCCTGCTGTGGTTTATATGGGTGGTGTCTTTTGGAGCCCAACTCCCTGAAGTCTAGTTGGATGTTGCAAAGCAGCAAGAATTATGATAGAAGAAGTAGCTTTGGAAAGAGTCCAACTAACTAAAATCTTCAAGGAATGAGTGGGAGGGATGCAGAGGTCAGTGATCAGGTGGGGACATAAGGAGGAAGCCCAGCTCACCGCCAGCCCAGGGCCTCCGGAAGAATGGAAGCGAAGGCAGACTCCATCATGGTGGCTGCAGCTCCTCCGTTGGTTTGTTAAGTGACTCTGGGAGAGTTATTTAACTTCCCTGTGCCTCAGTTTTCCCAAATGGAGAATGGAGAAAGTAACTGTACCTCCCTCACAGGGTCATTCTGAGGATTTAATGAGATAATGTATGAAATGTGCTTATAATACAGTACACGGCCCAGAGTGGGTTTTTGTTTTTTTGATTGAGAGCACTTTTATCAGTTATCTGGGTCACCAGAGCCCAGTGTTTGTTTTTTTTTTTTTTCCCTTGGGTGAACGTTAATTTTATTTTTAAAGACAACTTGATTGCAAAAGATCATATGGCAAAATAGACAACAATAGTTAGAAAAACCCTGCAGGAGAAAAGTGAGGGAGCTGGCCCTGCAGATACAGCATCTATAACTTCAAAAGAGTGGTGCTGGGGCAGCTCCAAAAATCATCAAGTCAAGTCAAGTACGTTCTCACGTCAGCACAGGAGGGTGGAATCTCCAATCAGTGGGCAAAAGGTGAGCTTTCGATAAGTGGAAGGGGGATACCTAGACACCTGCATGGGAAGGGTGACACGGACCCCTTCTCTGCCCTGCCCGTCGGCATCCTGCATCAGAGATACAAATGCAGAAATGAAACCACACACGCACTGGCAGAAAACAGACGGAGTCTTCTAACCTAGGACTAGGAAGGACTTAAAACCCAAATGCTATGGAAGAGTGATCAATTCACCCACGTTTAAACAAAAGAACTTCTGCAAACAAAAACATGCCATAAGCAAACTAAAATACCAAAATGATTCTAAAAATGATACACTGACTTTAAAAATGTGACTTGTATTGCAAATATCTCTATAATCTGATAGAAAGATGGGCAAAAAAGGCAGGTGCCCCACTCATAAGGAAAATGCAAATGAAAACTACAGGGACATAATTTCTTACAGGTCAGCGTCAGGCTGTGGGCACACAGGCTCTCTGCTGATGCATCGCTGGTGGGACAGCAACAGCGGCAGCCCACATGGAGAGAAATGTCACAGTTACTTCCATCTAGAAGGCTGCACTACCAAGACCACACGATTTTAACCTGAAAATGATAATAACTACAAAAGACTGAAGACATATCAACTATACAGAAATCCACGGTAACATAGCACTTTAACATCACATTTTTAAAAATGTGATGGTTCACTTTGTTTTTTAATTAATAAACTGTATTTTTTAGAGCAGTTTCAGGTTCATAGCAAAATTGAAAGTACAGAGTTCCCATACCCACCCTGCCACCTCCCCGCCACGCATGGCCTCCCCCACCATCAGTGTCCACACCAGGTGGGGCATCGGTCACCGCTGAGGAACCCGCACCGACAGGTCATCACCCCCCAGAGCGCACGGTTCATGCTGGGCGCGGCAGTTCACTTTTGGAAGCTGCTTCAGCACTGAGTTCTTACTCTGAAGTCAGACAAAAGAATCACGAATCAGGCACGGATCCCACCTTTCCTGTAGGGACGGTATTTTGGAGTAACCAACTGGTCCCCGATGGAAAATTCTTCCTTACAGGCCTGCTCCAGCTGCACCGAAGGTGAACTGGAGGCACGTTTCCCCAGGAGGTGGGGTTGGAAGTGCTCAACGAAGCAGCAGGGCAGGCGGGCGTCACCTCTCTCTGCAAAGGGCCGGTGTGGCCAGAGCGCGGGCAGCAGTCGAGAAAAGAGAAGAACCGGGCAGAGCCTAGAAGCAAATCAGGAACTGGGGAGTGAGTGAGAGGCACTTCAGGAAGGTTCTGGAAGCAGCGAGGCTGCGATTTCCTTCCCTGGGCAGCTTGGGGCCTTTCTGAACCTTCTAGGCAGAGGCCGCCCAGTCCCCCCACGGCCTCTAGGACGGGGTGACAGCCGGGAGCCACCGAACCCTCTGAAGCCCCTTCAACCAAGATTGTGTCTAGCTTTACACCCTGTGCCTTGTGTGTTTTTCCAGCACGAGGGGTAACACTCAGTACGCGTGTTCACATCCCCCTCCTTCCTACCCCCCAGTCCGGACTCTCCACGGGCCCCGAGGCCGAGAGACGCGTTGGCATCGGCGTCCCTGCGGAAACGTCCTCTCGTCTCCCGTGGCGCGGCCGCCGTGGGACTCCCACCCTCGGCCCCCGGCGGAGAGCCGCACGTCCGGTCCAAACCCCTCTTTTCATCTGGCAGCTCCAGGACGGACCCAGAGGCCCCGCAAGGAGGTAACAAGCCGCGCCCACCGCCCGCCTTCCGCTTCCGCCGGCCGGAGCCCAGTGTTTTTGAAGGGATAGAACGAGCCCTTGGCAGGTGCTGAGGAGCTTCTCAAGGAGGGCGACGTGCAGGCTGAGACCGGACGAGAAGCCGACTTCGCCATGAGAGCTTCAGAGAGGAGGGTGAAGAAAGCAGGCCCACTGCCAAACGGGGCAATTAAATATGTAGAGGGCTGAGAGGCTTGACGGGAAAAATGGAAGTAAAGCGTGTTTATACTCAGAGCCATGACGAGGGCTGCCCAGAGGCGCTATTGGTAACTGATGTGCTCTGACAATAATGACAAGCAGTTTCTGTGGACTTACAGGGTAGAGTCGCGTAGTGATATTACTGACCACAGAGAGTAGTGTCTGGAGTGAAAATGGATATTACTGTTTCCTCAGAACACATTAGAAGGTGACTTCATGGTGAATAGATTTTTCAAGATATTTGACGTTCACTGACTTTCCATTTAACTCCTCTTAGTCATAGAGGCCATTACCGTAATGACAATCCCTGGATTTATCTCTGTTAATGGCAGAAGACATGTGAGAGATAAGCCCTCCCTGTGTGTGTCCTGGACACGTGAATTTAGCTGCTTGGCCGCCAAAGCCACTGAGACCTGAGGGATTCCGGGAGCGCAGGTGGCCCGGAGTGCAGCTTCAGCCCAGGAGACACTCACCCACAAAGGCTGAGGGGCGCGATTAGCACGAATGGTATTGCCTTTTTCTAAGGTGATCTTTATTTTATGTCACTTGGCATTAAGCGACATAATGCATGTAAAATGCTTAGCACGGAGCCTAGCACATAGCAAGCACTCAGGAAGTTTTGACTCCTTAACTGTTATTTTCTCGGGTTTTTCTGACGAGACTTAGGGGTCTTCCATATTTGGCATTCTCCAAGGCCTGGGGATGTGTGGGAAGAGTTGGGGGAGGGTCGGTGGCACTACTAGGCCACGAAGCTAGTGGGTTATATTCCCCTTGGGAGGCCCAAGGGAGTTTTTCCTTGGGTGGGCTTTTCTTGGGGCATCAGCCAGGACGCAAGATGTCAAATGGCAGTTCACCAGCAAGGATACCACATAGGGGTTTGAAGGCAGAGCTTTATAGGTCAGACAGGATGCATTTGCCTTCTGCCCTGTCTGCATTGGCAGCCAAGTGAGCAGTGATGTGGAGCCCAGGGAAGGAGGCATGGAGAGCAACACCTCTAATTGTAGCCCAGCCTCTGGGCCAAAGGAGCAGAGCCCTCTTTACCAGGATGGGGAACAATAGCAAAGGCTTTTTGAACCCCACGGATGGTTCTCAAAAGAAATGTTATTGGCATTACGGGAGGGACAGTTCTTCACTGGGTGGCACTGTCCCAAGCAATGCACAATATATGGCGCCTGTGGACCCCGCCCACTAAATGTCAGGAGAGCCTCTCACCTCACAGGTGCTGCAATAACCAAAAAGACCCTACACATGTCTTAACCTCCTCAGGCTGAGAACCCCACATGGACAACATTCCAGGGACAACATGCCTGGAATGTCCTCCCTGCAAATATGCCTGCACACCTGCTGCCTGGCCTCGGCGGGGGCCCCTTCCTGTTCCTGGTTCTCAAACGGGGGAGGCTGACAGCTCGAGCTCTCACGGTTGAACGAGTATTTAAAGATTGCTGACGCTGACTGTCTCCTCCCTGGGGATGTGACCCTCTCTGAAAGAGCTGTGTTAGTCACACTACCTCTAGCCATGCATGAGTGTCCCACTTGGTCACATGCCACCAGCAGAGGGGAGGACAGTCTCTAAGGCTGAAGAAGCTTTAAGATTCAGAGCCTCTGCCATGGCTCATGTATGAAAGAAACTTGAGAAAATCCCCCAATTTGAAACCCATCTAACATTTCATATGACGTTACTATCATTTGAGAAGTTCGGCTGTGGAATGATGTTAAGAATAGCTACAAATTATTACCAGGCTGTGTGTGTGAACTGGACACCGTATACCAGGTGCTTTCAACAGTCCTGTGAGTTCATTTTTTTTCATTACTACCTACTTTATGATTGGGGATTGAGGTGCAGAGAGGTTAAATGCCTTGCTGAAGATCATACCAACTGGGTTAAGAGTCAGGATTCGAACTCCTACGTTTCTGATTCCAAAACCTCACATACTCTGCATTTGGCGATACTGCCTCACAGGCGTGGGGATAGTTAGTTAACACAAGGAGGTGCAGGTCAAGTGAAGGGGAGAATTGGCTAAGAGGAACAGTGGGCAGCAGCCCGAGGGAAGTTGAAGAGTTTGACCAGGTCCAACTCAATCTGGAAGTTACTCTTTGTGGAAAAAACAGTGACGTTGCCTTCCTCGTGCTGACCAGAGTGCACGAAGCCATCAGACTGGTCAACTCTGGAGCAGAGGGGCAGGCCAGGCAAACAGACAGGAAAATCAGCAGTGAGCATCTCGCTGAGGTATTGGAGGGAACGGCTGTTTGAGGAGAGTTGTTGGTAAAGACTCGGCATCTGGAGTACATGTTGAACGCATACAGGTATCAAGAATGCACATTTTCGGGAAATAGTAAACAAGGCATGTAGACAAGAAAGATATACCCCAGCATGGACTCATGTGGGGCAAAAGCAGTGCCCAATAGAGAGGAGAATTCCAGAGAAGCCAGAAAGAGACACATTTTCTTACCCACAACAAGCAAAAGTATATTTCTTCAGTTTCTTAGTGGGGAGGAGTTTGAAATGTACAAACCCCTTTTATATGACTTATTCATTGTTGTGTACAATTATGCTTAAGCTATGTGCAGTTTTCATTATATAATGTAGATTTATTATCAACAACTACCTTTTTTGTCATCATAAAGATCCACTGGGTTATTTGACAATTAGCAGTGAAAAATGCACATGCCCTATGAGCCACTTGTTGGAATGTGTCTTATGGAACTACTGGCCTGGGCAAATAAAGCTATATGGACAAAGATATATTTATTATAGTACTGGTTGAATAAATTATGATTCAGCAGACAGTGGATAATTATGCAATTATTAAAAAAAGTTTGAATAGATGTTATATTAAGTAAAAAAAGCAATATGCAAAATAATCTTATTGTGCAACATGCAAACAGTCTTATTATTTAAGAAAGCCACTGTATGTGGATATATATGCCTACACATATTCGTGTAAACATTAAAGAAAAAAGCCTGGAAGGACTGTGGATACCTTTCAGAGCTGAAGTTAGAAATAAGAAGGAATTTTCAGTTTTTACTTTATCCCCTTATGCAAAAGGTAGAAGTGATAGGATTGTGGGTGATTTTTATTTCCTTTTTGTGCCTTTTCTATATTTTCCCAAATTTCCTATAATGACCCTGTGTTGCTTTTATGATCAAGCTTCATTTCTGCGTGCATGATGTAGAGGCTAAGCTTGTGAGTCCGGAGTCACGTCGCCTGGGTTCATACCCCAGCTCTGCGGCTTTGCCATGGCTGATGACCGTGGTGGATGACTTCACCTCTCTGGGACACAGTTTCCTCATTTGTAACATGGAGATAACAACAGTGTGCACCTTATGAGATTGTTTGGAGGGTTAAGTGAGACCTTTGTGTAAGGAGTGTGGTCAGTTTTGGGGAAGTGTTGGCCATTACTGTTGAGTATGGACCTCTCTACAGGAAAGATCAAGCTCAAGGGCACCGGTAGATGGTTTGATGTTGAGGAAGCCACCTGATATTGGAGGGACAGGACCCAACTGGAGGCAGAAACTTGCCAAAGGAAGATGGAAGTAGTGGGAGCTTGATCGGGGTGATTTTCCTCTCTCGGTAGAGCCACAGGGAAAAGGTCCAGAATAGCCCTTTCATTTGGGTTCATTTGGGTTCTTTCCCACCTTTCTTGTGGTCCAGCAAGGTTTTTCTTTCCTCCTGCAGGCTTCAATACTGCCTGATTTTCTGCGAATGAAGTCTGAATGTTTTCGAAGAGGACTTGCTCTCGTCCTGCTCCACTGGGAGGAAGGGACAAAAGGAGTCCACCCTTCCCCCCAAGATCTGCAATCCCTTTAGCAAATCTGACCAGGCTGGACCTGTCACTGAGTCATTCCTCAACTTTCTTCATTCTGAAGCTTGAACAAATGATGAGACAACAGGAGCTGGGTTCTGCCCATGGTGGAAATTGGTTTCTCAGAATTTACTGTTGGACTCTAAAGCGGTGGACACTGAAAATAATTCATGGCCCCATTTGGGATTCCTTTTCAGATAAGTCATAAGCCAGACAAGTCCACACTTTGACTGGTTAATGTAACAGACAGGCCTCCACATCACTGAAAATGGTCACCTGGATGCTCTCTGAGGACAACTACACACTGAAAAACAATCTAGCATGTGGAAGCTCCAGGTCTGAGGGCAGCCCTGCCTCTTGCTGGGTTAGACTGCTGCTGTGCCAGATTGCCTCTTGAGATCCCTTACAGTTCTGAGAATACAGGGGAAGGCACATATGGCCTAGATGCCTCACAGTGTGGCCCCGGTCAGGACAGCAAGCTTCACCTCCCACCAATTTCCCTTCCCTGCACTCTGCCCCCTGCCCCCCAAGCTAATTTGAGACTCGCTCGTCTCTGACATCCAAGTCGTGTTTGTTTCCCTCTCCAAGCCAGCTCATGCCCTCCCACCCACAGTGTTTTTGTGTTGTTTCTCTGATTGGCTACTTCCAGTGGATCTTGAATGACCTAATTCAACTATAATCTGTTCTATAAGGTCTTTCTAGAGCCTTCTATGCAGAATTGATTATCTCCACTTTGGTGTTTCCTAGCACTTCGTTCATACTTATCTCTCTTATTTTCTTTTTTACTTTATTAATATTTTAGTTCCTTATTACCTAACTTATTTATCTTATCGTGGTGTGTTATATAGTTAATCAGCAGTCCTCAAAACTCAGTGGGCAAAAGAATTTAAAAGCAGCAGCTGCAACAACAATCTATTGAATACCTATGATGTTCAGGCCTAGGACTGGGAAAATAGTGGCCTGCCGGATAGATGGGGCCCCAGCCTGTGTCTTAGGATATTGTGTCCTCTCTCCCAGATGGGACTTCTGATTAGGCAGCTCTACCACGGAGCCTGGGAATCTGCATGTGTTAATTAATTATAACCCCACTTGATTCTGATTCAAGTGGTCAGAGACACACTCTTTGGGTAACAGTGTAGTAAAGTTACAGCTTATATGAATGTAATGAATATCATTTATAATATTGCTGTAGTATAAATTTGAATCCAAGTGTTTTGAGCCTGGTATGTGAGAACTAGACATTAACTAGTGCATGAAGCTAACTAATCATCTAAGACCCCTCATGTCAATGATGGTTTGTGGTTCTCTTCCAGTCTTTGAATAAATGGTGTAGCAGTTCCTAAATAGGTATACTGGGGAACTTATTCTGCAATACATGGGAAAATGTGCTAGGTGCTATAATTGCAGCATAAAGAAAGTATTATTGGGCAATAGAAGAGGGCGAAATTAATTTTGACTGGGATAATTAATTTATAGCTAGCAGTTGAATGAAATGCCAAAAGCAAACAAACACACACAGGTGTTCGGGATTGTTTTTCTGACACCATTTGCTATTCATTTGTGTGTTGCCTGCTATGAGCAGCAACATGGGCCCAACTGGAGATCTGTGAATGCCAATCTTCAAGACAAGGAGCTGCCAGGGAGGACTTTGATATGGTCAAAGGATTTTATTTTGTATTTCAGAAATCTCATTACAATTATACCTGAATAGAGAATATTGAGATATATTTAATTCCAAGCCCAAGAAAATCATAACTTGGGGAAAAGACTTTGCAGACATTACACAATAACTTACCTTTACAGAATTTTGACATTCCCCAGAGGAAGAATGAAATTATGCAACTTTTATATGACTGATCAATTCCAGAATAGTCTATTTGTCTGAGCAGTGGACTTTAGGCAATTCTCTTTCTCCTCGTAGCAGTGCTTTGTTGATTGGCTGAGGATTTAGTCAGAGGAGCTAGGGAAAGACCCTGGGATTTAGCAATAAACAACCACGTTTACATAGGACATTTATGTATTCATTAACAAATTCTAGAACTATTTGTTTAGCATCTACTATATGCCAAGCATAGTGCTAAGCACTGGGAGTCAGTACTGCACAAAACAGGCCCTGACCTCACTCTCATGCAGATACAGTCTAGTGGGAGCTACAGAAAAGCACACAGGTAATTTATAAGATAGTGTGACAAACTCTATATCGGAGCGTGTACAAAGTGCTATGGGGCACTTAAGAGGGGTATCTGTTTACATTTGAAGTGATTAGTAAAAGTAGCTAAGATTGTTTCATGGCCTGAGAAGTAGGGGTAATGAGGAATTCTTTGGGAGAATCCATAAGCTGACTCATAAGACAGACAAGAGAGGAAGTGCAAAGTTAGTTATCAGAGGTAGCAAAAAGGCAATTAGAGGCAGCAATTTAAGGACTGCCTGTGGGTGAGCATTCCTGAAAATGATCCTTTTGTCTGGTGTCTCTAAAAGCTGGGCATGGGTTTGCTGTGTGATGTGGTGTCCTAAGGGTGCCACCCAGGGACTAATACTCACAGATGTGAAATGGCCTGGGCCTGGAACAAGGCCTCCAGGTAGACTGAACATGTCTCTGACTAGTGCCCCAGAGACTTACAGTTCATGCTCTGTATTGGTGGATTCAGCTTCAGAGAACAAAAACCATTCTAATTAAATTCACTAATTTAAGCGGAAATATTACCAGATACTAATATTACCAGATATTTAATGGCTACAAAATTACTTGAGGGCTGGAAGAATTGACTCTAGGATGAGCTTCCAAAAATACTTCCAGCCCCCGAAGTCATATATACCTCATTTATAATCAGAACAGTTGCATGTCTGCTGCAGGAGGCTGCTAAATTAGGAAGCTGCTGGCTCTGGAACATGCTGCCTCTGCCTTAATCCATGCCAGAAAATGGATGGATGCTCTGTCTCGCTCCTTTCAAGTTTCTTCAGTGAAACTTGAGTCTTTCTGGAAACCTAGCTGCAAGAGAATCTGGGAAATGTAGTTTTTGGCTTTCTGGACTCTTCAGCACAGGCAGGCACACTAGGAGGTTAGAATAAATTTGGAGCAGGCTAATTACAATATCTGCTACAGGTGCATATCCCTCCTAGGTCTAATCAGGTGCTATAGGGAGATATGAAGCCCAAAGAACATGGAATATTGGATCCTTCTGGCTCTGAAGGGTTGGGGACATGGGGGAAATTGGGAGGTTGTGGGAGCTGGAGAAGGACAGCCATGGAGTTGATGAGGATGTGATGGGGAGGGCCAGGCACAGCCAACAGAGTATTAATAGTGCAATGCGAGATGTGAGAGGAGTGACAAGGGTACAGAATTCAGAGAGGGAGCAGAGCCTCAGTGGAAGAGAAAGCTGTTGAGATTTCAAAAACAGGAAGTCAGGAATGGCCACCTGGTTATTCTGATTAATTCTGCTAGAAGTCATGATGTTGAGCCATTGCTGAACTAATCACGAGGACATATGCATACTACCAGTGTCTTCCCAGCTTCCTGGTCATCTGTTGGTTGATTTTAGCCTCAAGCTTTTCCGAGAGACAGATCACTGAATTTGATTACCTCGGTGAGCAGCTTGCCTTCTGAGATAGGCCTTGCCTTTGTCTTTCCTGGTGGGATTGGGTCATAAGCCCCCACCTGCAGGCTCAGTCTGATCCAGATCCTGAGCCAATCGTGACAGAGGCAGGAGGTGAAAGAACTCCAGCCTCATCATTCAGGAGGATTCAAAATGAGGACTAGATGCCAACAGACCTGGGATGTGGACCGTCATAGATTTATTCCTTTATTCACTCACTTAACCACATCTGTTGAGCCCCTGTCATGCAGCGGGCACATGTGTACTCTGCATGGTGATACACTGGCAAGCAGTCTGGAAGATGAGTCAGACTCCCTTAGGTGGGAAGTGATGGAGAGCAGATAGGCAGAGAGAACAGGAAGTTCACAAGCCCTGTTGCTGAAGTAGGAGCAACAGGAAGCAGCATGAGGGATGGGCAGGGCCTTATTGGCCCCATTGTGGAGCTTTGCTTTCTCCTAAGGGTAAAGGGAAGCCGCTGAAAAGGGTTTTAGGTGGGAGGATGGGCATGATCAGATCGTGCTTTGTTATCAATCCCCTCTTTTCTTTCTCTCTTGAAGGACTGATAGAATGGGGAGGGGCAAAAGTGGATACTGGGGAATCAGGTAGGAAGCCTTTGCGGTGATAGTGAAGTTAAAAAATGATAATAAATCAGAGGGTGATGGTGATAAAGGGACAGGACAGAGACATTTAGAGGAGGAAGACAAAAATATAAGAAAGAAGAGCAGTTTTGTTCTTTCTCTCTACTCTAGTCACTTCAAACTCTATTTTCACTTTTGGCTTGGTTTTCTGTTTTCATATGTATCTTTTCATCTTATATCCTGGTATAAGAAAATCAAAGGGGATAGATTTATTTAAGAAAAGTTACATCACAATATGGATATGCTTACATAGAACCCATGCTCAAGACTTTGAAGTGGTATAAAAATCTGGTTTTTTTTTAGTGCCATAGATAAGAGCATGGATTTTGCAGACAGAGTATTAGCTATGTGACCCCAGCTGAGCTATTTCACCTTTCTAAGCTTCAGATTCACCATCTATAAAATGGGGAAAAAAATAGTACCTAACTTGGTGGGTTGCTCTGAGAATTAAATGAGATAATCCATAAAAGGCCATTAGCATAGAGCCTGGCATAATGAAAATGCTCAATGAATGTTAACTAGTATTATTATTCATAGCATTTAGCTGACCATCCATGATGCAGTTGACTGATGCTCTTGCAGGCCTTCAGAGCCAGCACCGAGCACGGTACAAACAATGATTGTACGACAGACTTGTGCACAGATTGCAAGGACTCTGAAAAGGTGGCTCAACATATTGAATCTAATTCTGCCTGTTTTCTCCCAAGTCAGGTTCTGCCTCCGAGACTGTGCAGAACTTGTTGGAGAGGCACTGCCTGGTGGGGAGGATGGGGAGAAGAGGGGCCAAGAGGATGGATGAAAGGGAAGACTATGAAGTGGAACACAGGATTTCTGCTCCTGTTGGCTCATTTTGGCAGTAGCTTTATTATGGCTCATTTTTTTTTTTTTAAATAGGGCTCTGATTTGTTTTCTTATTCCTCATTCATTTAGTGAACAATTACAATGTGCCAAGCATTGTTGCAGGTACTGGAGAGACAGCCATGAACAAAGTCCCAGCTTCTGTGGAGCTTACATTTTGGCGGGGTTGTCTCTTGTGTTAGCAGATTTTATTCTCCTGGAAGTCTTAGCTGGCCCAAACTTCTTCCTCCCTGATAGGAGTGAAAGGAGCCCATGGAACACATTGCCTGTTCTAGATCCATATTGAAAAGAAAGTTCTGTTGTGTGGAGTTTGGAGCTTAGTCCTCCTGGGGGAATTCAGTTTGTATTTTGTAAGGGAGGAGAATAATGGAGACGTCAATAACCCCAATGAATATTCCTCCTATTAGTCTTCAGAATATCCACATATGTAATGTATTATTGTCACAGATGAAGAAACTGAGGCTGAGAGGTTACATGATTTTCCCAGTGGAGGTGGGACTCAAGATTTAGACTTCACATCCCATGCTTTATTTCTTTCTTTTATAAATTGGGAATTATTAGCTCAACTGCAAACAAATAAATTTAGTGGCATTAGCTCAGCTGGCCGTTGACTTGTTAGTGGTTGGAATTTCTGGTTAATAGATTTTACGCTTTCAGATAGACTAGTCTTCATGAAATATAACATAGCTTAGTGGTTCCCAAATGCTGGTCCATGGACCAATGATGGTGTATGACAAAGTTGTCACCAATCTCAGCAAAATGCCAAATAAAGTAAATTTAAGTTAAAGGCTGTTTCTTTCATAATCTGCTTACCCAAATTTCCACTATGGAATGATTGTGTTAGTAGGAGGTAGTTAGGTTTTTGTTTATTTGTTTGTTTGTTTTAAAATGTTGCTTTACAAAATAAAAAGTTGGCAAGCCTATGTCTGTCAATTCTTTTTTTGTTAAAATTTACCGTTTGGTAAATTCAAAAGGCTGGGGAAACCTGATATAGCTAACTAAATGAAAAATAGAAGTTCTGTTTCTGGCAATATGGAATACTAGATATTAAAAAAAATCCTTCTGGTGCAGAGCACCTAAAAAAGAATGTAAAATTGGAAAAATTATATATTTTAAAAAATGCATAGTTGTATTGGCAAGAAGGAAAATTCCTAGAGGCCAAAAATGACAAGAAAGCAGAAACCAGAGAAAACTACATTTGGGAGAGGAGAAACAAATCTTAAGGTGTTAGCAAGGTGGAAAATAGGATCAAATACTGTTGCCTAAAGCTGGTGTTCCCCAAAGATGACATCCTTGGTGGAAAGAGGAAATAGGAAAATAATGTGCCCCTCAAAGGAAGCCCAGTTAAATACAACTTCTCACCCTTGGGATGCGAGGAAGGGTAAATTTCTTCTGAGAAGTTCATAACCATGAGTCACTCTCATTGGATTTGAGGTTAGAATTCCCATCATTAATATGAGCTGAAGAATCCCAAGCTGAGAATTCAAAATAATCTGAGTTGGGTAGTGCCCCCAGGTGCCTGATAGGAGCAAACATAAATTTTCTCTGAAGGCATGTGCTATGATTTCAGGCCTCAAAAAGTTCCTGCAGTTATGATTCCAATTAAATTTTGGCTCAAGATTTTAAAAAATCACAAAATAAATGAGGAAATAAGATGTCGGGAAGAAATCAAGAGAAACATCAAGAAGCAGAATCAGAACTTTAAAAACTTCAGATATTAGAAATGGATACAATATATAAATAG
Organism: Eubalaena glacialis; assembly: GCF_028564815.1. Lineage (NCBI taxonomy): Eukaryota > Metazoa > Chordata > Mammalia > Artiodactyla > Balaenidae > Eubalaena > Eubalaena glacialis. The sequence continues at coordinate 61,716,439 of NC_083721.1, forward strand.
AAGTATTGAAAGGATAAGAAATTACCAAGAATATTTATTGAAAAGAATCAATTAGCACGACTTCCCTGGCGGTCCAGTGGTTAAGACTTTGCCTTCCAGTGCAGGGGGTGTGGGTTCGATACCTGGTCAGGGAGCTAGGATCCCACATGCCTCGCGGCCAAAAAACCGAAACATAAAACAGAAGCAGTATTGTAACAAATTCAATAAAGACTTTAAAAATGGTCCACTTCAAAAAAAAAAATCTTTAAAAAAAAAAGAGAATCAATTAGAACTTGTGTAAATGAAAAATATAACCACTGGCATTTAAAAGTTTCAGTTACACAGGTGAAAGAGAGTTAATGAATGTGACGATAGATATTTTCAGATTACTTTGAAAGCACAGAGGAACAAAGAGATTGAAAATATGGGAGGCAAGTTAAAGAGAAAGGGAAGATAAAGTGAGAAGGTACGATATACATCTAATTGGAATTAAGGAAAGTAATAATAAGAGATAATGGCAGAGATGCATATCCCAAGTTATAATGCATGAAAAGTTTCCAGAATTGATGAAATACAGAAATCCTCAGATTCAGAAATCCTTGTGCGTACCAAGCATGATAAATTAGAAAACCACACCTAGATACTTTAATCCTGTTTAATCCTATTAAAATTATAGAATACCAAAGATAAACAGATCTTGAAAGAAGCTACAGAGAAAAGAAAAATGACCTATAAAGGAATGATGATAAGCTGATAGCTGACTTATCAACAACATCAGTGAAAATGAGAGATATACATTCAAAATCCTTCACTAAAAAATAGTTAAGAAGCCAAAAGTCATATCTAAAGAATTACACCTCAAAAGCTTTACATTTGATTAGCTTTAAGAAAACACATGTTTACCTGTTAAGAGGAATGAAGTGCCCCACAAACTTGGAATTTGAACATGGGCCTTTCCCCCCTATTTTTCCAACTAGCTACTTGTTCACGTGTCCTACAGGCCTCATTATTATGAAGCTTAGCATCTTCTTACAGTTCTTATGCACCTTGAATTAAATTGTCTTAGAACATTGGGCACTTACTCCAAAATGGGTTAGTCCTCTTCTAATGCCAAACGTAGAGGGAACTGAAATTTGGTCTGTTTATACCACCCAGCGCAGTTACCGTTTCACTGCCACATGTATTGCAATTGAACATTTCTATGGATATTTGTCCATTACAAGGACGCCTTGACAAGTTCAGATCATTGCATTCACAGTGAGACCCCACTTGGAGTCTCTTAAACCACACCTTTCTGGAGTGACACAATCATAGCTTCCCAGGGAGCAGGAGGTCACACTAACTGCCAGCACCCCCCTCAGATGCAAAATTACTGTCCCTGTTTCTCAGAGTGGCCACCTTATTTTCCAGAGTGGAGGCAGAGTTTTAAAACCACAAGAAACACCAGTGGTCTTCTATTCATTTTTCCCAGGGCAATGCTTAGTTTAGCCATGTAAATGCCATCTGAATGAATTGCCCCACAAACTTGGAATTTGAATATGGACATTGCTCCCTATTTTTCCAGTTAGCCACTTGATTGCTCACATGTCCTACAGGCCTCATCATCATGAAGCTCAGCCTCTTCTCCTGAGAGTTCTCATGCCCTTTAAATTGAATTATCTGAGAACATTGGGCACTGACTCTAAGTCTGCTTAGCCTACACCTATGACCAGGGGAGATGGCTCAGTGACTCTCACAGAAAAGTGATCTCTAGGTGATATTTTCTCCTCTGCTATAGATTGTGTCCCTCCAAAATTCATATGTTGAGCCCTCACCCCTAATGTGATAGTATTTGGAGATGGGGTCTTTGGGTTGTGATTAGGTCATAGAATGGAGCCCTCCTGAATGGGATAATTACCCTTATAAAGAGACCCTAGAGAGCTCTCTTGTCCCTTCCACCATGTGAAGACACAGTGAGAGGACAGTCATCTATGAACCAGGAAGTAGTCTCTCACCAGATACTGAATCTGCCAGCACCTGGATCTTGAACTTCTCAGAACTGTGGGAAATTGACTTCTTTATAAGCCACCCAGTTTATAGTATTTTGTTATAGCAGCCCAAACCAAGACATTCTCCTAAACCAATAAGGTCATCTTACTGCTCTTTCACAGTCCACTTTCAGGAACTGACTCCAAATGGGCAGAATTTATTTATATCACAGCATAGCTGCTAATTTCTCTTGCTAAAGGAGAACAAAACTCACAAAATCAGTCTTTTGTGGGGCAACTCTATTGGGCAAACCATTTCAACTGAAATACCAGAACAGGGTTTTACCTGCGGGTGACAGATTTTCTTGTGGGAAAATCCCACTCCTTGTTTATTTCTAAATAGGGAAAATATTTCTGATGATATATAATTCCCAATGAATTAATGTTAACAAATATTCACATATATTGTGAGGGAAAACACAGGCAAATCCTAAGGTATAATCAGTTGATATCGAACTTGTTTTCCTTACTGGAAAATAGGTCTGATTGCTTGGCATGAATATTATGTTGGAAAAAAGCAGCTAGGCTTCTCTTCATTCAGAACACTAACATACATCCCAAAGTCCGAAGGTAAATCCAGTATCACCAAACCACATTCATTCAGCAGCAAACATTTAGAAATCAGCTGAGGCCAGCAAATGTGTGTGTGTGTGTGTCCGTGTGTGTGTGTGTGTGTGTGCACACAACATATTGACATTAACACAAATCAAAGTACTTTCCTTGTGATCAACTCCAAGAAGATTAAAACCTAACCACCTGCTAAAAGGCATTTATAAGTTAACCAGGATTGTAAAGAAAATGAATGTTCATTGAAGAGTGCCTATGCTAAACTCTCATTTTTTACATTATTGTATGTGGACTCATTTTTAAACTACCTTATTTATTAAGTGTGGCCAAGCAGCTCTGATCTTTGATCCTTGATCTCAGTTGTTTTTATTTTTTTAAGGTATAATAACACCAGGACTTTAAAATTCTGTAATAAAATTCATGTTTTATAAGAAATAATAGGAGTCACTTTTATTCCAAGGTGCCATTTTTATTAAAATATTTATTGCAAAATAATACATGCTCTTTATTTTTTTTTTATTTTTTATTTTTTTTAAACATCTTTATTGAAGTATAATTGCTTTACAATGGTGTGCTAGCTTCTGCTTTACAACAAAGTGAATCAGTTACACATATACATATGTTGCCATATCTCTTCCCTCTTGCATCTCCCTCCCTCCCACCCTCCCTATCCCACCCCTCTAGGTGGTCACAAAGCACCGAGCTGATCTCCCTGTGCTATGCGGCTGCTTCCCACTAGTTATCTATTTTACATTTGGTAGTGTATATATGTCCATGACACTCTCTCACCCTGTCACATCTCACCCCTCCCCCTCCCATGCTCTTTATTTTTAAAAATGCAAACAATACTGAAGTATATAAAGTAAAAACTGAAAGTTCCCCACAACCCTGGTCCATCCCATTCCCCATAAAGAGTCACTGTTAACAGTGTTACGTTCATCCTTCCAGATCTGGATTTATTTCCTGCAACTTGCTCTTCTATCTAACACTGGATCTGGGACACATTTAAACATCACTACATACAGAGATATCTTACTGTTTCATAGTATTTCATAGACCAGATGTACCATAATTTCCCTATTGATGGACATTTAGATTGTTTTCAATATATTCAAAATAAAGCAATATAAAACATTTGTTTCATATATAAAAATAAAATCACAGTATTTTTTTGTACACATAACTGCACATTTATGAGAATAGTTCTCTAGGCCAGATTTCTAAAAATCGAATTAAATGTCAAAGGGTCTACATGTTTTACATTTTAATACATTGTATGCATTTTTTAAAAGTTAAAATTTTTTCCTGAGTTTTTCATTAGTTAAAAGTTAGCTGGATTTTATTTAGTTTCTTGTAGCTCTAGTTTAACCTCTAGAAAACTGCTGAAATGGTTTAGAGAAGCCCCTCTACAGAAGACTAAAGAAGCTGGGAGACCATGGAAGAAAGAATTAGGGCTCACCAGGGAAAACCACACAGCTACACAAGCATCCCCACGTCCCTGAGAAAATGCATCAAAACAAACTAGTATAAGGAAGTCAAAAAAAAAAAAAAAGAAAGTGCTGGGTGTTCAAAACCACATGAAGAAAGAGATTAAAAAAACACTAAAGCCTTAAATAGTCTTAAATGATGCAGTAAAATGTGCCCATTCATATGTGGATCCTTATCTCCTTAAATATAAAATAATTAAATGTGGCAGTATTTTTAATATTCTAATTCGTTACAGGTTTCAAGTATTTCATGACTTAAGTCTGCCTATTTCTCACAAAGACTCGTGCTCCTCAAGACTAGAGATAATGTTTTAGCACAAAGAGTGCTTTCAACGAATCTTTATAGAGCTGCCTTCAAGTGCCCAACTCTCCTGTCACTAGACAGATGTGAATATATATATATATATTCCAGCTCCTGGAACCAAAACTCTCAGTTCCTAGTTGGCTAAGGACTGAAGTCCCGGACAGTGACAGGCTATAACAGTAGCTCAAGACTTAGCTACTATATAGCTATATATATATGACAAATAAAGGATCAAGGCTCTTTTACCTTTCAGACATCCCCAAAATAAAGAACCAAATTCAAATTTTCATAGGTTTGGCTTTCAGAGAAGCCTGAAAGAAGCTGAGCATACATTTCTTTTCTTCTCTTCTACAGCACCCTCCTCCTCGTTGTTTTAAAAATATTCCTGAGATGGCTTAGTGATAAAACCTGTGGAGAGAGCTATGGCTGAAGTTTCTGCTAAGTGCACGATAACCAAGAGGTTTCAGATGCCAAGTAAGATATTTCCCGTGGCCCAAAGATTTTTTCTTAGTAGTTATATTCAAAAGGTCTTTTCTCAGTATAAGTGCTCTGATGTTGGCTGAGGCAGGCCCACCTGCGAAAGGTCTTCCCATTTATCTTAATTAATAGTTTCTTTCCAGCATGAATTCTTCGAGGGATGAGCAGCAGCTCTTTTCTATAGTCTTTGCATTCAGAGCGCTTCTCTACAGCAGTACTCAAATGTCAAGGAAGAGAAAAGCTGTCACAAAAGGCATTCCCACATTATTTGCACTCACAAGTTTTTTCTCTAGTGTGGATCTTATTATGCCGGACAAAAGCAGAGCGGTGGGCAGAGGCCTTTCCACATTCCCTGCACTCATAGGCCTTCTGGCCAGTGTGAATCTGCGGGTGGTACACGAGATGTGACCTACGGCTGAAGGCCTTCCCACACTCTGCACACTTATGGGGCTTCCGCCCAGTGTGAATATCCTCCTGTGCCGGACGAAGTCGACCTTTTCACGAAAGGCCTTCCCACACTCCTGGCACGTGTAAGGCTCCACTCCAGTGTGGATCCACTGCTGTCGAACAAGGAGGCAATTCTTGTTAAACACTTTCCCGCATTCTTTGCATTCGTAGAGGCTCTTCCCTGCAGGAACCAAGCTGTCACTTGGTCCCTGTGAGTCACATTCACGGACAGCATCTCCTGCAGAGTCTTGCTTTTGTAAAACCCTTGAGCACTGACGATCATCCTTCCCCACCCCACTGCGCTCCAGGCTAATTCTCTTAAGGAGAACCTCCTTGTGGGAGGCTGTAACTGGCTTTAAGTGCCCTTCCTGCATTGCCAACAACCCTTCCTGATCTCTGGCTTGCCCCAACCCTGGAGCACCTTCTGGCTCCCTGAGTCAGTCTTCCCTGGAGCAAGACTCACCTGGACAGGTGCTTCAGCAAAGAACTCCCTTCCCTGTCTCTTACTGCTGCTTCTGCTGTTAGGTCCACTCTGGCTTGGGAACAGCATGGCCCAGTGAGACACAGACTCTGCAGGTCTCCAGTGTCACTTCCCAGGACAGGGTCTTCTGGGCCTAGTCCAGCTGCCCTCACTCCTAACAACTGAAGGTCGCGGACATGTCCAACACCGCTGCCCGGGACGCTACTGCAATAGAGCAAGACAAAGGTCCACGCCACACCAGCTTCCGCCTGTGCAGAGCGCTCCTCCGACTACAGATACCAGGGAGCCCTGCGCTCAGCAGCTGGCGGGACTACAAGTCCCAGAGGCTCCAGTTTACTCGTGTACTTCTGGGAATTGAATTTTCAGTTACTCTGGAAGGAAGTTCACAAGTGTGGATGGAAATTCTCTCCAATTTTGGCACGGAGAACCTCCAAACATGCACGCGCACATACACGCAAGGAATTTGGTCCTGCAGGGTGTGGGGAGGGAAAGAGCCCTACGTACCGCTTTACTTTATCCGCTGACCCACATCAAACTGTACCCAGAGGATGGGTGTTAAAGTCAGTTCAACCCAACCAACTACGGAGTTGGAGAAGGCTGGACATTCAGGATCACTTTTACATTGCTGATGGTTCTGTCGTTAGGAAAACCACATTGAAAAGTTTTGGCCTTGCCTCGTAAAGGTCTTTCCAAAGAGAAGCTTTCCCACAGGGGTACCAGAAGACATGGACCAGAAGGTACACGATAGCAGGCACCAGGAGAGAGTCCAGAAAGGAGGATGGATAAACGGCTTCTCCACAGAATGGAGAAGAAAAATGGAGAATTCAGCGGCACGGCAGTGCTCTAGTTCGCTGCTGCAGCGGGGGAATTGGAAGCACCACAATTTACGTTTCAGAATCTTCAAAAACTAAGGGCCCATCAGTGCCAAGTCCTGGAACTGGTGAGGACGGGAGAAAGACCTGGGAAAAGCCAACAGAGTTTTCTCACCCAAAGGGTTTGGTGGAAGTCAGTACAGTCAGGAGACAAAGCAGAGAGCTCAGCTGTGTTTTTTCCAGACAGCAGGACTCTCTCTAGGATGGGAGGCAGTAGTGGATGGCCATGACTGAGGCGGCTATGCATGAGCTGGTCTGAGTATGTGCTGGACTGTCTTGCCCGGACAGGTGTCCCTGTCAGTCTCAGGATGCTACACATTTGAGACAAAGTTCTCTCCAGCAGTGGTTCTCCAGTTGTGGTCCGTGGTCTCAGTTATGTACACTTTTAAGAGTTCAAGAAAGGCTGATCACTACGTACTGGCGTCATAACCATGATAATGTGGGCAATTACAAAATTAGCTGGCTTTACTTCTTGGAAAAGTCTAATTTTTTTCTTTAGTGAATTTGTCTTTCAATATATGGTTTAAATGGTATATAACAGTTTCCAAAATGATTAATACTCAGTCATTTAAGCTACCCCAGTAGTAATGCTTTTATTTTATTTTTTTAAACATCTTTATTGGAGTATAATTGCTTTACAATGGTGTGTTAGTTTCTGCTTTATAACAAAGTGAATCAGCTACATGTATACATACATCCCCATATCTCCTCCCTTTTGCGTCTCCCTCCCACCCTCCCTATCCCAGCCCTCTAGGTGGTCACAAAGCACAGAGCTGATCTCCCTGTGCTATGCAGCTGCTTCCCACTAGCTATCTGTTTTACATTTGGTAGTGCATATGTCCATGCCACTCTCTCACTTTGTCCCAGCTTACCCTTCCCCCTCCCCGTGTCCTCAAGTCCATTCTCTACATCTGTGTCTTTATTCCTGTCCTGCCCCTAAGTTCTTCATAGCCATTTCTCTTTTCTTTTAGATTCCATATATATGTGTTAGCATACAGTATTTGTTAGTAGTAGTGCTTTTAAATAGCCTGACTATCTCAGCAGGAAGTTGGTATACATGAGGTGGCATCAATACCTATACCATACTCAGAGTGCCATCTGGGAGTTCTCAGGAGGACTTCTCGTGAAGGCTCATGTGTCAGCCTGGGCTGTTGCAGGTGACTTCACTCTTGTGAGTGTAGACTGCCACCTGTGATTTTCAGTTCTTGGGCGTAGCCATGGGTTGAGTGTCCACCACCACTCCTTTTCCTCCCTTTAGCATTGCAGCCCAAGTATGAGCATAGACTTTTCCTCTAATATTAGACCAGGCTATGAGTTTATTAAGACTTGGTTGATGACTGAGGATTGCAGAGGGACTTCCACACAGAGAATAACTTACAACCGGCCTCTTGCCATGGCTGTTCTTAGACCACCTGTTTCCCAGTCTGTCCTCCTGGGGCCTCTGAAGGACTGCTTTTCTGTACAAAACCCATTCTCCCCACTTAAGGAAGAGGCCAGGTTTCCTCTACTACTCAGAAACACCTCAAACATGCCTCCATTCCCCAGAGTCTAGGCCCAAGTCAAGGTTCAGAGAGAGGAAGAAATTTCCTTTTCAACCCCATTTCAGGCCTGCCTTCCCTATTTTTTATTCCCATCTTTTACCTTTAAGGATGACTAATTGGTGTAGCATCTACTTCCTCTAGTGGAGACTCCACCCCCACTCACACAGTATTGGTCTTACCTTGTGTCTCCAATAGTCTGTCCCTTTAAAACACAATAGAGCAACCTTTCTACAAGGTAGCGTATCGATACTTACTACTATGGGTTGAACTGCGTCCCCCCAAAAAGATGTTGAAGTTCTAATCCCCAGTACCTGTGAATGTGACTTTATTTGGAAATAGGATCTTTGCAGATTATCAAGTTAAGATGAGGTCATTAGGGTGGGCCCTAGTTTAATATGATTATGTTTCTTCTTTTATAGTTTCAGAAAAAAAAGAAAGCTTCTTTTTTAGAAAAGAGTGATTATCTTGGGAATGAATAGTGTTTTCAACAAATGGTGCTAGGACAACTGTATTCCCATGAGAAAGAAAGAACAACTTGGATCCTTACCTCACACTATACACAAAAATTAACTCAAAATGGGCCATAGACTCAAATATAAGAACTAAAACTATAAAACTCTTAGAAGAAAACATAGGAGTAAATTTCTGTGATCTTGGATTAGGAAATGGTTTCTTAGACATGGCACTGAAAACATGAGCAACAAAAGAAGAAATAAATCGAACTTCATCAAAATTAAAAACCTTTCTGCTTCAAAGGACACCACTGATAAAGTAAAAAGACAACCCACAGACTAGGAGAAAATATTTGTGAAGTGCATATTTGATGAGGGATTTGTATCCAGAATATATAAATAACTCTTACACCTAAATAATTGAAAGACAAAAAGCTTAATTAAAACGGGCAAAGGGCTTGAACAGCTATTTCTCCATAAAGGATAAATAAATGGTGAATAGTACATGAGAAGATACACTAACATCTTTAGCCATTAGGGAAATGAAAATCAAAACCACTTGATACCTACCAGGATCACTAAAATTAAGAACACAAGAATAAGTATTGGTGAAGATGTGGAGAAATTGGAAACCTCATACATTGCTGGTGGGAATGTAAAATCGTGCAGCCATTTTGGAAAGCAGTCTTGTAGTTCCTCAAAAATTTAAACATAGAGTTACCACAGGACCCAGAAATTTTACTCCTAGGTATGTACCCAAGAGAAAAGAAAAAATATGTCCACACAAAAACCTGTACATAAATGTTCATAGCAGCATGATTTATAACAGCAAAAAAATGGAAACAACCCGAATGTCCATCAACTGATGAACGGATAAGCAAAATGTGATTTATCTGTACAGTGGAATATTATTCAGTCACAAAGAGTGAAGTACTGATAGATACTACAACATCAATAAACTTTGGAAACATTATGCTATGTGAAAGAATTCAGACACAAAAGAACACATATTGTATGATTCCATCTACAATATATGAGTTGTCCAGAAAAGGTAAATCTACAGAGCTGGGGGTGGGAGGAAGGGATGAGGGTTGACTGCTAAGGGGTATGGGGTTCCTTTTTGGGGTGAGAAATATGTTCTAAAATTATATTGTGATAGTTGGACAACTCTGTGAATATACTAAAAACCAGTGAATTGTATACTTTAAATGGGTGAATTTTATGTATGTGAACTGTATCTCAATAAGACTTTTTTTTAAAAAAGAGAACCATATTCAAGTGTTCAAAGAATATTTCATTTCAGGCATATAGATAATAATACAGTGACCGCTCATATACTTAACATGCAGCTTAATAAAGAAAATCCTACAGATGTAATGGAAACCTCTTGTGTATTTTTTCTTGATTCAATTAACCTAACACCACCTCTGGAAGTAACTAGTTTGTTTACTAGCGGTGAACTTGATATTTATCATTTGTTATTTCTTGAGTGTTTTGTCCTTTTGCTACATTTGTATTTATGTATATATATGAAAACGTGTATTTATTCATAAACAGTATATGATACTGATATTCATATATTACCCCTTTTATTTTTAACTTTTCTAAAGGTTAGGTAGTTCGGTTTTAAGCAATACCTTGCATAGGACATCCACGGTGTAATTCAGGCTGGGTTTCCACAAGCCTTGTGGGGATCTTCTTCCAGAAGCCCAAAGAGAGGTAAAGATCCTTCTGCCTACAAGCTACAGGATCAGACAGGAATTTAGCTCCCTGAATGATGGCTGCTCCATTACCTCTACTTCTCAGTGGTCTCCAAGTCCTTTTTTTTTTTTTTTAATTTATTTTATTTTATTGATTTTTTTTATACAGCAGGTTCTTATTAGTTATCTATTTTATACATATTAGTGTATATATGTCAACCCCAATCTCCCAATTTCCAGTTCTTTTAGGAGATGTTTCAATATGGTTAACGTTCCACTGGAGAGCTCTGTGTTTCATATATTCTAGAAAAGTGTGCACTTTATTTTCTAGATCTGTTCTATTGCCAGTTAGCAGAAAGAGAATACTCCCATCACTTCATCTTCTGGTCCCTGAGTCTAGTTATAGCAGCAAAGGATCCCAGTTCTGTCACTGAGAAGACCTGAAGCGGGTCATTTCTACCTGGGAAGTCCTGAGCATGGCGGGGCGCCCTTGGACTTCTTTCCCACTTGGTGCTAGGTCCTCCATGGGTCTGTTTGTGCTGATAGGCCTAGAGTCTCTGCAAATTTGTCCTCTACAAACGTTCAGGTCAGAAAGAGCGTCCCTCACCATGTCAGATCTGTCTACTAGACTCTGTGTAAAGCACAGAGGAGGGGGAGGAAAAGGAACTTCCAGTGTGAGCACATCCAGGGCTGAGCTGTGGAGCTGAGCCCTCCTCTCCCGTCACTGGGTGCTGGTAGAGAGGAAGGGAGCAGTCAGGTCAGGAGCAGGTCTGGGGAATGGAAGAGAACGAGGTGGCACCCAGCCCTGCTGAGATACTCCCCTTTGGCCTGTGCGGCCACCGGTCCTGCCCTCAGTCACATCCCACAGATATCTTGAATGCAGCCAAGTCCCATTCCTCCCACCGTAGCAGGCCTGTGAAGCTGGCCCTTGAAATGCTTCAGTAAGGAGATAGTGGAAGAGAAACGAGAAAGCTGATCGACCCTGGGCTCTTAGCAACAGGGTCCCCTGACCTTCAGGCAGGAAAATGCAAATTAAAATAGCGACTTTTAAAGAGAGCGACATGGGTAATATATTTCCACGCTGACACACTTTCTGCCTTCAGAAGAAAAAAAACAAGCAAGTCCAATAGAAAGGAAAGGTCTTGAAATGTTTTTGAGGTGAGTTAAAACAGCTTTAAGTGCTGAGGGTCTTTTGATTGCTCCCTTCCCCCATCCCAGCTCCTGGAGGAGGGAAGACCAGTGGGAACCCAAGACAGTATTTAAAGCAAAGGAAACAAAGAAACAACTAAATCTCCGTAGGTACTTCTGGTGGTCTGCCAGATTCTAGAAATTTATTAACTCAATTTCTTTCTTCCTTCTGTGGAACAGGCCTCTTGAAATACTCATCCTTTCCGGACTCACATGTGTCTTCCTTCACCTCTTTGCCTGTGCCTTGCTCCTGCCTGGAAGGTTTTCATTCCCTCTCTAAATGTCCCAGGCCCAACGAAAATGTCCTTTTATCCCAAAATGCAGATTCTCCTTAATTCTCCATGTTAGGAGTAAACTCTTTTTGTATTTCCCTAGTCCTTTATCCTTTATCTCACATCATCACTCTTCACCTTCTGCCTAGTGGTGAGGCTGATGTGTGCACAGCCTCACTCTCCCCAGGCCACAGCTCACAAGAGCAGAATTCCTGTGGAATTCACCTTTATATCTCCCGGAGCAAGAAACACTGTGCCTTGCGTGTGGGCCATGAGCAAACATGTCTTGTCCGAGTTGATTCCTTTTATAAGTCAGAAAAAAAGTGTTTTCTAATCTTTTGACCAACGAAGAGAAGCATGTCCCCAAGATGAGACTGACCAGCCCACGTAGAAGTCTTTCAGCACCGTTTGCTGCTTCAAACAACCAACAAAAAACCCCCAAACGTCAAAGCCAGTAAAGCGTCTCCATTGGTTTTCCGTCTTGGGAGCAAACTTCCCTTCACGTGGCTCAGCTCTGTTTCTGCCTCGCGAGGGAGCCGGTCCACTTCCCAGGCAGAAGCAAAGCGCCTCCTGACACAGTCGAGGACCAGCTCCTTTTCCCTTTCTGCTTGTGGGAGTCGCCTCTGGGCACTGGAGCTGCTTGAGGAGCTCAACACCTGCCTCTCAGATGCCCAGCGGATTCTGAAGTCCTTCCCCATGGTGGTTGCTGTAGGGAAGAATGAGTTTCTGTTTGCCTCAGAAGATATTCTTTCTGACTGGAGGTTTCCCATGTGCTTCTGGTCTGTTCTACTTGTCTGTCATTTGCCGACAGGTTGCCTGACTCCTCAGTTTTTCATATAAATAAGTAAGTAAATATTTGTTTATTGGCATGTTTCCCATTACCAGGCCAACAGTGAATCCTTCAGAGGTTGTTATAAGATGTCAAAGTCTCACTCTGTAACATCCCACTAAAAAGATTCAGAAATAGGAAACAGAGAAAGCTTCATTGCTTCTCAGCCTAGGAGGATTTAACAACTCACCGTGGGGAGACCCAGGTTTGTCAGTTTCTTCACTGAAAAGGCAGGATTAGATCAGATTATTCTGATCTATTAATTTTTTCCCTCACCACTTTTAGGCTATCTCAACTAGTCTGCAGTGAGACTGTAGGACATGGGTCATATAGGTCCAAATGTGAAAAAGTGAATAAATCTCAGGCTAGGAAGGGAATATTAAAAAGAAAATGTCAGAAGCAGAATTCGTGAATTCATAGAACCATAATTACATTTATAACTCCAATTTGGGATATAAAAGGCAAAGATCAGATGGACCTCTATGTTCCATTTTAATTCAATATATCTCAGGATTCCCCACGTCAAAACTCTCAAAGTCCTTTGCCAAAAAAAATCTGGTCCAGTCTTGGCAGTCTCTAAGCATCTGGATGGATGATCATGCTATCCCTAAGAAATCTTTATCTAACTCCTCCCATTCCCATTTTTCCCAGCAAGACACTCCCAGCCACAGGATGTGGGCTAAGATGAGGAAGGAGGGACCCTGAATATAATCCATGCTAAAGTCTAGTAGGGGATCCCCAAACCATGCCTTCCCATTCTGGGCTATGCTAGCCCTTGCTCATAGCTTCTTCTTATTTTCTGGTCCAATTTGAGGCTGCTCCATACTGTTGCCAAAGCTGCCAATTGAAATCTCTTCAATTAGTGGCTGGTCAGGTGTGGCTGTTACTTTTTGAGAATTTCAACTGTCCCTCTGAAAAAATTTTTCGGTCGCCTTTCCATAAGGCGGGTAACGGAGCTCACCTGGGGATGTGCTAGGACTTTTTTGCTTTTTGGTGGATGTAGGACTGATTGCTGCAGTGCTGCCCTCTGGAACTAGCCTTATACAAAACAGCTTCATTTACCCCAGTGCAATCTCTCGCTCCAGACTCTTCAGAAGACAGTGCTCAGTTTTATAGATTTTTATTGTGTCCACAGTTTGAAATTCCTCCCTAGGAGTTGATAGAGAATAGCTCTTCATCATCCTGACATTCTGAGTACATCCCAGAACTCGAGAGCAAGTCTTCCCTGGAGAACCCTCTCTTCAACATTCTCCATAATAGAGGAGTATACATCCTTTAAAGCAGGGGTCTCCAACCCCCTGGCTGCGGACCGGCACCTCCTGCTGTGCGGCCCTGTTAAGAACTGGGCCTCACAGCAGGAGGTGAGCAGCCGGCAAGCCAGCGAAGCTTCATCTGCCACTCTCTATCGCTCGCATTACCAGCTGACCCATCCCCCCCTCCTCCCCGGTCCGTGGAAAAATTGTTTTCCGTGAAACCGGTCCCTGGAGCCAAAAAGGTTGGGGACCGCTGCTTTAAAGTACCCAACTGGTCTGGTCCCTAAGTATTTCTCAAATAGCCTCTTTGATTTATTCATTAAAGCTTAATTGAAGGACTCTGGTTCTGGCCAAGATAGAATAGCTCCATTTCTAGTCCTCCCTCTTACAACTAAAGAAAACCCAGACATAATACAACAAACACAGGGAGACTCTGAAAGGTGGAAGGAAAAAGGTATACTGCTTCCAATCTCAGGACTTGAGGATAGACACATGGTGAATTCCGTGGGCTTTCCTCCAGTATATCTCAAACTGCAGGGTGCTGGAGAAACCTTCAACCTGGAACCCCTAACAGGCAAAGACAAAAAAAGCCCCAAGATTCTTTTACCTGTAGTCAAAAGACCAGGAAAAGAGAAGCCTAGTAGAACAGAAAGTCTTTTTGATAATACCTGGCTCACTCCAGCCAAAAAGCCAATACATTGGAAAACCAATGATCAATTTGTGGTGACAGATATATAAAGTACAAGTGGACACGGGTGGGGGGGAAGGGGAGGGTGGCACGAATTGGGAGGTTAGGATTGACAAATATACACTACCACGCGTAAAACAGATAGCTAGCGGGAACATGCTATAAAGCACAGGAAGCTCAGCTCGGTGCTCTGTGATGACCTAGATGGGTGGGATTGGGGGTGGGTGGGAGGGAGGTCTAAGAGGGAGGGGATATAGGTATACATATAGCTGATTCACTTCATTGTACCACAGAAACTAACACAATTATACACCGATAAAAAAAATAAAATAAAATAATCTATCTATCTATATATATAAAAAAAGAGTGAACGAAGAGAGATAAGACTGAAAATGTAAGCAGGGCGTACATGTGGAGGACCCTGAGTACCAGATGAAGCATCTTTGTTAAAAATCTTTAGACTTTATCTTGTAGATTTAGAGGCACTACAGACATGATTTAAGGAAATAAGAAGTTTAGATTTGAGTTTTAGGTGGATCGCTGCAAGGGCTAACTCCAAGTGAGAGATGAGGAAGGCTTCCACTTGGGCAGGGGCATTGGAGATGGGGAGGTGGAGAAAGATTCCAAAAGTTTAAGCACTTGGTAACTGGATGTTGAGGGTAATGGTGAAAAAAAACTAAGTGTCAAGAATGACTTCTAGGTTTCTAACTGGGTGACTGTGTAGATGGCATGTCATCGACTGAGACAGAGAGCACCGGGAATGAGCTTGTTTGGAGGAGGAAATGTTGAATTCACCTTTGAACATGGTGAGTTTGAGGCGCCTGTGGATCACCCAGATAGAGAAGTCCGCCCACATCATCACCCGCCCAGGTCTGAAGGGAGCTGTCTGGGGGGAAGAAGTAGATTAGAACCCAGTTAATATGTCACTGACACCCTGGGGCTCCGAGTCCTATGCAGATGAGTCTGGGGCATATGGTCATGACTCACCCATAATTTTCCCCTGGAGCTCAGAGTTATTTTGTTCAACCAGGGCCTTTCCATGGTGCTACACATCTAAGTTTTTTTTTTTTTTTTAAAGACCTGGGTAGCCAGTATTTATGTAGTACATTAAATTAAATTAAATTAAACTCTCAGGGTGCTCCTGTCTTAAGTTGAGCCCTTTGAACAGAGGTAAGAATTTTTAAGATGATCAAAATGGGAGCAACCTTACTTCCCCCAAAATTTCCCCCTGATATTTGGTGGGAGAGGGAATGAATGAATCACTGCTGCAACTGCAGACTTCTTACATGAGAGCTGGAAAGGACACTAGTTTTACTTTTAGTTGAGTTGAGGGAAGAAGGGAACTTTTGCCTACAGGAGAAGGGATGGTGGCCAGAAACAGCCTTGACAATGTGCTATTCTCTGATGACTCAGATAATCTTGAATCAGCTTGGATCACCAGGCTCCTCGGCAGAGACAGCCAGCAGCATCCGGACCCACAGATCAGCAGACATCAAACTAAGAACTCAGGAGTTCGGCTACCAAACCTTGCAGAAACTCCTTTGTGTACAGGAGCAGGGAAGGTATGATTCATATCCACAACCCTGGATAATAAAGGCAGTCCCTGGGAAAGGACACAACCTCAGGCCCCATAGTCCCACAGAGGTGATGCTAAAATTTAATTTATTACTCATTAATGCTATGATTTAATCCTGAAAAGAGATAAGGTGGTTGGTTATGAATTTAAGAGCTGTCTCATGATGAGGGAGAATAAGGTGGGGAGGTTTTAAAATTAAGTTGGTCATTAATGATTTATTAGGCTCCTGTAATTTGCTAAGCTCTGCAGTTTGTGCATTAGAGAATATGAGGATTCAGAAGACGCTGTCCCTACATTCAAAAGGTTTACAGTGTGGTGCGAGAGGGAGATGTACACAGGTGGAAGTGAAGTCTAGAAGATGTTGTTAAAATCGTTCCATGCCCTTAGAAGTCACAAAGGAGATATTCAAAGGCATTGTTTAGAATTGTTAGAATACTTATATTTATGTAGTGATTCTCTTCATTTTAAGTCATTTATACTTTTTGGTTCTTAAAACAGCCCTTTGTGGTTAATGAATGGTATAACTCACAATTTGTGGATGAAGAAACTTAGTTCAGCCAATTCCTAGTGCATGAGGTTACAAGACTTAAGAGTGACAGGGTCTGGGCAAGAACTTACACCTCCTTGACTAAGAATCGTGGAAATGGCTTGCTGGTAGCATGCAAGGAAATACCGCTGAGCCAGAAGTGGCCTTGCCCACCCAGGAACAAGCAGTGATCTTTCTCTTTTTACCTGAGTTTCCCAGGCCTCCTCTGCAGACAGGAATGGGGGTGATTAACTTAATAATTCAAGTCTCATTCCCTTTTTCCTGTTGGTATAGGCTTCCCACCCCTGGAACATTCTTCCCTAATGATTTCTTGGAAGCCCCATCCTGGGGAGGGGATTCACGTGGACTCGACACCAGTGAAAGCAGGCATCGTCACAGGATATTC
Organism: Eubalaena glacialis; assembly: GCF_028564815.1. Taxonomy (NCBI): domain Eukaryota; kingdom Metazoa; phylum Chordata; class Mammalia; order Artiodactyla; family Balaenidae; genus Eubalaena; species Eubalaena glacialis. Next base: position 61,733,511 of record NC_083721.1, read on the forward strand.
TGGGAATCTCCCTCCATGGAAAAGCAGAAGAACACTCCCCTTCCTTAGTGATAAACTCAGTTACAAGGAGGCCTTAAAGTAGGGACAGGAATAGCTCTTTCAGTTTTTATTTTAAAGGCTTGTGTCTCACTAGAATCCAGGATCCAAACTGTGTCGAAGTGTTGGGAGCTAGGATAGGTCCAAGTGACACATGCCATTCAGGATCTGACAATCACAGCAATTCTGAGAGCTGAGGATGTTTCCTAAGTCAGACTGTCAGTGCCTCCCGCTGTCTTCTGTCTCCTGTGCTCTCCAGTCAGTCTCTCCAGCAAATAGGTTCCTGGCAGGCCTGCCCGATCTGGGTCAGACATATGCAAATTCCAATTTTTATGATATAAAGAAGGGGCCGAGATAGGAGCAAGGCAAGTAGCATGCAAGATACAAAATGGTAGCTCTGAGGTGGGGGACTGAGGGGTCTGAGCCCAGTAAAATAGCTCAAAAAGGAAAACAGAGGGTATCACAAAATGTCTTCCAAACAGGATGAAGAGATAGGGTGGGGATAGAGACTAAGGGAAGTCTGGACATCCTATGACCAAGCACAGCAGCCAAGTTAGTGAAGAAGGACCCACAATGGCAAAGTTGGCGTGTCTGAACCCCTAGGAAAGGATCTGAAGGACTGATGAGGTCAGATGGACTGAAAGGGACCATTTGATTCTCATAAACCTGTACTACCTCCAAGAGCCCTCAAGAAGCAGAGAGAAACCCAGAGAGCTGGGAATAACTGTAGGGTTAATCAAGCTCTTTTCATCTGGGTCTGGATGACTGAGTGGTAGGAAACATTGTGGGTGATATGGCTGAACTGTAAACTGCTTGCAGCAGTTTCAAAAAAAAGGTCCCAAATTCTGTGAGACTCCTTTCACTGAGAGGTAGTGTCCATGTCCCCTTCTCTTGAATCTGGGTGGGTTTGTGACTGTTTTGACAAATAAAACATAGTGGAGGTGTGTTATGTGACTTTTGAGTCTAGGTCATAAAAGGTCATGCGTGGTTCTCTGGAGGCAGGCACCAGCCTCCATGTAAAATGTCTGACTACCCCAAGGTGGCCAGGATGGAGATACCATGTGAAGGCTCTCCAGTCAATGGGCACAGCTGAGCTCAGCCTTCCAGCCATCCACACCTAGGCACCAGACAGGTGATTGAGGCCATTTTGGATCCTCCAGACCATCCCATCTGATAACTAAGTCCGACTGAGTGACATCAGTGAATGCACAAGGAGCAAAAAAGCCCACTGTATGGCCTGAATTGTATTCCCCTCAAAGTTCATATTTTGAAATCCTACCCCCCACCTACTACCTCAGAATGTGACTGTATTTGGACATAGGGCCTTTAAAGAGGTGATTAAGGTAAAACTGAGGTTATGTGAGCAGGCTCTAATCCAACATGACTGGTGGCCTTATAAGAAGAAGTTAGGACACAGACACACACAGAAGAAAAGACCATGTGAAGACGTATGGATAAGGTGGCCATCTACAAGCCAAGGAGAGAGGTCTGTTAAAAGAAAATTCCGGGACTTCTCTGGTGGTCCAGTGGTTAAGACTCCATGCTTCCAAAGCAGTGGGCACAGGTTCAATCCCTGGTAGGGGAATTAAGATCCCGCATGCTGCGTGGTGGGGCTAGAGAAAAAAAAAAGAAAATTCTCCACAGACAACTTACTGATCTAGTAGGCTTCATTTGGCAGCATCCAATCTAGCAGATAGAAAGGAGCTCCAAAGAGTTGTACAAAGCAAGAGGGATTTTAAAGACCAAAGTGAGCAGGAATAAGGCAGTAACACTGGGTGTTTGCTGATTGGTTAAAGCAGGGTTACTTTCCTTACATGGTGCAAAGGGGAGTCCTGGAGCTGGTTCAGGTAACGGGCTGAGCAGGCAAGCCCTCATCAGCTGACCTTATTCTTCTTTTTCTGGGAGAGCTGAGGGTAGAGACGTAGTTAAATTTTGGTTTGCAAATGTGGGGCTTAGCATCAGCGATTCCATCTTGGATCTAGTCTGGTTACTTTAATAAGCCTCAGAAGAAATCAACACCTTGGTCTTGGACTTCTAGCCTCCAGAACTGTGAGAAAATTAATCTCTGGCCTTGCAGACTAATATATTCACCCAACTAAGAATTTGTCACAGAAACTGTGAAAGATAACAACATCGCACTGTTTTAAGTCGCTAAGTTTTGGGATAGTTTGTTCCACAGCAATAGGAATGGGGACAAGCTTGGACTGCTAAAGTGACTCTTCTTCTAAAGATATCTCATTTTCTAGTCACATTGTCAATTTAGGACAGACCACGGTGGGCAAACTTGAAGAATTGATACCACCAGAGAGAGGGAGAGGATGGAGTAAAGGCCAGAGCCCAGACTCCAGGATTTGGTGGCACTTGAAAACCAGAAACTTTTAAACAGAGGTTTAAAAATATTTTCTCATTAGTCTGAGAAAAATGTAAAAAAAACACAAAAAACGGTGCATACAATGAATGCAGCTTTATATAACCATGTTAGGGGTATGTCATTTGGTCAGGTGGGATTCCTTGGGAGAGAGAATTACAGTACCAGATTGCAAGCTGAGGGCCCCATCTGACCTACATTCTGATTTTTTAAAAGAGTGATTATAGCTCTGGAGGCAGGGGTGAGGTCTCATGGCCTCTACCAGGAAGCACTTTTCTTAGCCGTGGGAGATAGTACATTACAGCTAATTACAGGCTGTCTGCTAAGATTTTCTAATTACTTCACTTACGTTAGTCTTGCTTTCCCAAGGAGCCTGTAAGTTTTTGGAAAGCATCTTGAGGACAGGGGTGCACATCTCTGGATTTTTCTACACCAGGCAGAGCCCTCTTCAGTGTCCCAAAACATATCGGATAGCAGGGCTAGGTGGTAGAACATGTGTCACTGTAAGCATGGGCTCTGGGGTCCACCTGGTTGGGTTCAAATCCAAATTTTACTTATTAGCCACGTGACCTTGGGCAAATTGTCTAACCTCTCCAAACCTGTTTTCCTCATCTGCAAAATGGGAATACTAAAAGTAACTACTTTATAAAGCAGTTGGGACTGTGCCTGGCACCTAGTAAATGCTCCATTCACACTGTAAATATTCACATTAATAAACTTTCTTTTTCCCCTTTCATTTGGCCCTAAAAGTTCAAGAGCTCCCTCCTACTCACTACTGTCAGGTTTGGGGTTTGCGTGTGGGGGGAGGAGCAGGGAGCAGAAGCTATTGGAATTCAGGGGCATGGGTTTTGGAGAGATCTGAAGCCCAGCTTCCATTTGTGGAGGGGCGGTGAGTTTGCATACACCTCCATCTGTGACATAGGGCCCTGGGGCAAGGATTGCTAAGGCAGGGCTGTCCCTGCTTCTCTCTCCCCCTACTCTCACTCTCAAGTGGACAAATCGCAGGGGACCATCAGCCTTCTGTATTAGACTGGAGGCCACCACCAAAGCCAGAAGGACTAAAGATCTTCCTCAGCCATGGCAGGGGCTTTGATAAATTAAGAAGGAGCAAGTTAATTAGAAAATGCTTAATTAAGAAACCAGTTCCCTAGAAGAAAGGGAATTAAATGAAAAATAGACCTTAATCAAGAAGCTTTGGGCACAAAAATCCAGTGCTGGAGTTGGCTTGTTTGAGACGATTGGGCACTTCCCAAACTTCTTTTTTTTTTTCTTTTTAAGATAGATCTTTATTGGAGTATAATTCCTTCACAATACTGTGTTAGTTTCTGTTGTACACCAAAGTGAATCAGCCATATGCATACATATGTCCCCATATCCCCTCCTTCTTGAGCCTCCCTCCCATCCTCCCTATCCCACCCCTCTAAGTCGGCACAAAGCATCGAGTTGATCTCCCTGTGCTACGCTGTTGCTTCCCACTAGCTATTTTACATTCGGTAGTGTATATATGTCGATGCTACTCTCACTTCACCCCAGCTTCCCCCTCCCACCCCGTGTCTTCAAGTCCATTCTCTATGTCTATGTCTTTATTCCTGCCCTGCAACTAGGTTCATCAGTACCATTTTTTTAAGATTCCATATATATGCATTAGCATACGGTATTTGTTTTTCTCTTTCTGACTTACTTCACTCTGTATGACAGACTCTAGGTCCATCCACCTCACTACAAATAACTCAATTTCGTTTCTTTTTATGGCTGAGTAATATTCCATTGTATATATGTGCCACCTCTTCTTTACCCATTCATCTCTCGATGGACACTTAGGTTGCTTCCATGTCCTGGCTATTGTAAATAGAGCTGCAATGAATATTGTGGTACATGACTCTCTTTTTTTTTTTAAATTTATTTTATTTATTTATTTTTGGCTGTGTTGGGTCTTCGTTTCTGTGCGAGGGCTTTCTCTAATTGTGGCAAGTGGGGGCCACTCTTCATCGCGGTGCGCGGGCCTCTCACTATCGCAGCCTCTCCTGTTGCGGAGCACAGGCTCCAGAAGCGCAGGCTCAGTAGTTGTGGCTCACGGGCCTAGTTGCTCCACGGCATGTGGGATCTTCCCAGACCAGGGCTCGAACCCGTGTCCCCTGCATTAGCGGGCAGATTCTCAACCACTGCACCACCAGGGAAGCCCCTATGACTCTTTTTGAATTATGATTTTCTCAGGGTATATGCCCAGTAGTGGAATTGCTGGGTCATATGGTAGTTCTATTTTTAGTTTTTTAAGGAAACTCCATACTGTTTTCCATAGTGGCTGTATCAATTTACATTTCCACCAACAGTGCAGGAGGGTTCCCTTTTCACCACACCCTTTCCAGCATTTATTGTTTCTAGATTTTTTGATAATGGCCATCATTCTGACCAGCGTGAGGTGATACTGCATTGTAGTTTTGATTTGCGTTTCTCTAATAATTAGTGACGTTGAGAATCTTTTCATGTGCCTCTTGGCCATCTGTACATCTTCTTTGGAGAAATGTCTATTTAGGTCTTCCACCCATTTTTTGATTGGGTTGTTTGTTTTTTTGATATTGAGCTGCATGAGCTGTTTGTATATTTTGGAGATTAATCCTTTGTCTGTTGATTCGTTTGCAAATATTTTCTCCCATTCTGAGGGTTGTCTTTTTGTCTTGTTTGTAGTTTCCTTTGCTTTGCAAAAGCTTTTAAGTTTCATTAGGTCCCATTTGTTTATTTTTGTTTTTATTTCCATTACTCTAAGAGGTGGATCAAAAAAGATCTTGCTGTGATTTATTTTCTTTATTTTTTTGGCTGCATGGGGTATTAGTTGTAGCACGCGGGCTTCTCTCTAGTTGTGTCGCACGGGCTCCAGAGTGCGTGGGCTCTGTACTTTGCGGCACACGGGCTCTCTCATTGAGGTGCGTGAGCTCAGTAGTTGAGGCGCGTGGGCTTAGTTGCCCCAAGGCATGTGGGATCTTAGTTCCCCGGCCAGGGATCGAACCCGCATCCCCTGCATCATTGGAAGGCGGATTCTTTACCACTGGATCACTGGGGAAGTCCCCTTGCTGTGATTTATGTCAAAGAATGTTCTTCCTGTGTTTTCCTCCAAGAGTTTTATAGTGTCTGGTCTTACATTTAGGTCTCTAATCCACTTTGAGTTTATTTTTGTGTATGGTGTTAGGGAGTGTTCTAATTTCATTCTTTTACATGTAGCTGTCCAGTTTTCCCAGCACCACTTATTGAAGAGACTGTCTTTTCTCCATTGTATATCCTTGCCTCCTTTGTCATAGATTAATTGACCATAGGTGCGTGGGTTTATCTCTGGGTTTTCTATCCTGTTCCATTGATCTATATTTCTGTTTTTGTGCCAGTACCATATTGTCTTGATTACTGTAGCTTTGTAGTATAGTCTGATGTCAGGGAGTCTGATTCCTCCAGCTCTGTTTTTTTCCCTCAAGACTGCTTTGGCTATTCAGGGTCTCCATACAAATTTTAAGATTTTTTTTCTAGTTCTGTAAAAAATGCCATTGGTAATTTGATAGGGATTGCATTGAATCTGTAGATTGCTTTGGGTAGTATAGACATTTTCACAATATTGATTCTTCCAATCCAAGAACATGGTATATCTCTCCATCTGTTTGTGTCACATTTGATTTCTTTCATCAGTGTCTTATAGTTTTCTGCGTACAGGTCTTTTACCTCCTTAGGTAGGTTTATTCCTAGGTATTTTATTCTTTTTGTTGCAGTGGTGAATGGGATTGTTTTCCTTAATTTCTCCTTCTGATCTTTCGTTGTTAGTGTATAGGAATGCAAGAGATTTCTGTGCATTAATTTAGTATCCTGCAACTTTACCAAATTCATTGATTAGCTCTAGTAGTTTTCTGGTGGCATTTTGAGGATTCTCTATGTATAGTATCATGTCATCTGCAAAGAGTGACAGTTATACTTCTTCTTTTCCAATTTGTATTCCTTTTCTTTCTTTTTCTTCTCTGATTGCCGTGGCTAGGACTTCCAAAACTATGTTGAATAGTAGTGGTGAGAGTGGCCATCCTTGTCTTGTTCCTGATCTTAGAGGAAATGTTTTCAGTTTTTCACCATTGAGAATGATGTTTGCTGTGGGTTTGTCGTATATGGCCTTTATTATGTTGAGGTAGGTTCCCTCTATGCCCACTTTCTGGAGGGTTTTTATCATAAATGAGTGTTGAATTTTGTCAAAAGCTTTTTCTGCATCTATTGAGTGATCATATGGTTTTTATTCCTTAATTTGTTAATCACATTGATTGATTTGTGTATATTATCACATTGATTGATTTGTGTATATTGAAGTATCCTTACATCCCTGGGATAAATCCCACTTGATCATGGTGTATGATCCTTTTAATGTGTTGTTGGATTCTGTTTGCTAGTATTTTGTTCAGGATTTTTGTGTCTATGTTCATAAGTGATATTGGTCTGTAATTTTCTTTTTTTGTGATGTCTTTTTCTGGTTTTGGTATCAGGGTGATGGTGGCTTCATAGAATGAATTTGGAATTGTTTTTCCCTCTGCAATTTTTTGGAAGAGTTTGAGAAGGATAGGTGTTAGCTCTTCTCTAAATGTTTGATAGAATTCGCCTGTGAAGCCATCTAGTCCTGGACTTTTGTTTGCGGGAAGATTTTTAATTATGGTTTCAATTTCATTACTTGTGATAGGTCTGTTTATATTTTCTAATTCTTCCTGGTTCAGTCTTGGAAAATTGTACCTTTCCAAGAATTTGTCCATTTCTTCATGGTTGTCCATTTTATTGGCATATAGTTGTTTGTAGTAGTCTCTTATAATCCTTTGTATTTCTGCGGTGTCAGTTGTGATTTCTCCTTTTTTATTTCTAATTGTATTGATCTGCATCCTCTCCCTTTTTATCTTGATGAGTCTGGCTAAGGGTTTATCAATTTTGTTTATCCAGACTTCACATTCTGCGACATGTTCTTGGTAGCTTGAAATCGCCACAGTGGGAGTATTTACGCCACTGACATTGACTGAGGCTATAGACCTGGGACTTTTTTCTTGGCAATCTGTTGTTAATCATTTACTGTCATGCAACTGCAGAAATCTAACTTGTGCTCCCAGTCAGAGGCCTGTGTGCCTCTGGGCCTAGAAACTTGTAGTGGAAGCACAGTCTTGATTCCTTCAAAGCTGATGTCTCCAAAGTAATTTGCACAACATGAATCACTAGAGTGTATAAAGAAGATCTCAAATTCGTTATATAAATATTTTTACTGCATAGCTACTTTTTTTTCTATTCTCAATTTTTGTTGTATAACATATAAAATATATTACTACAGCCATATGTGTACATACTTTATGTGAATATACACATTTGGGAGGTCACTCCTTAAATTAAAAAAAAAACTGATGGTGTGCAGAATAAAAAGGAATACGTGGCGACCATGGTTTTAGGGTAAAGGAAACAGGAATTAGTTCTAAGAAATTCAGACATGGTGATTCAGGTGCAGTGTTTGTGTGTGTGTTGGGAGGGGTGGTGTTAGAAGTTAGAGGTGAAAATAAAAGGTGGAAAGGGTGGCCTCACTGCTGTTTTAGGGTGAGGTATTGAATTAATATGCAAGAAGGAAGGTTGGTCTGTGCAGTGATCAAAGTGGTGAGACGGGTTTTTCTTCCAAGATCTGGAAGGAGAGTACTTGCAGGTGGACGTCACAAATGCTCAGTCACCTGGAGGCTTGTTACAGCAGAGACAGCTACCCCCAAACCCCCACCCCTGGGATTGGGATTCAGTAGGTTTGGGATGGAACCTGGGGATTTTCATTCTTCCAAGTTTTTAAGTGATGTGATACTGCTTGGCCAGGCTCACACTTTGGAAACCAGTGATTTAAAGAAGAGTTTAAGGATGAAAGGGGTATTGCTGATGACAGTCCGTGAAACCCAGAGAACAGAATGGGAGACTTTGGGGTGGGTGAGGCCAGAAGGGTGGGAAATCAGGTCAGATTAGAGCCTTAAAGGAAGAGAATCCAGGTGATGAGCATTGACCTAGGAGGCTTGGACTTCTGATATTGGTTAACACAAGCAAGATTACAAGTCATGCTGGGCTTAGCCCTACATAAAACCTCCTCGTTGGCAGTGGTCTTTGGGGCAGATTGTAATGGTGAGGCGGGAGGTGGTTTGGCTTGGTGGAAGGTGGGGTGAGGTCTTACTGAGAGCCAGATAGAGCTTGGGAGGGCACAGCTCACTTTTGACCCCTCTTTGTCCTCCAGGCAGAATTCTACATGCTCTTGGTTATTTGTTCCTCAGATCACGTCTCACCTCTTTTTTTGAAGTTTTTTCTTGGACACTCTGGAAGGGTAACCTCCATTCCATAAGGCAAAGAGGACGTGTGTCTCTTTCGAGTGAGGATGATTATGGGGCCACAGTCTGACCCTCCCACTCGCCCTCTGGCCCCACTGGAGGCACGCTTTCCCTCAGCACTGTTAGGGGAGCATCAGGTATTTGTGTTTACACTTGACCTGTTGGACCAAGGGAGCAGGCTAGGTGCATCGACCCGGTGAGACCAGACAGGGACTTATGAATCAATAGGTCCCTCTTTTACTGAGACTTCTATCATACCTTCCCTTGAGCCACGACAACATCCACCTCCATAACGTTTTGTTTTTCATAATATATGTTTGTAAGCATTTGTCTAAACATGCGTGGTGTCCCACCGTATCTCTGAGGTGTTGCCTAGGAGCACACGAATCTGGGTATGAGGATTAACAGTGTCATTGCAACTCTGTCCAGGCATTGGCTGCATGCCAATTGTTGTTACTGCTTCTGCATTTACTTTTATATTATTTCGATATGTCTCCTTGCTCTGAGATGAGACATCCTTGCTTCATCCACACAGCTACCGCTTTCACCTTTTACTGATACAAATAACTATCCTATAAACCCACCTTTGTTCCTGTGTATGAGTCATTTGCACCTATTACCTACCTTATATTTTAAATTATTTTGGTTTGGGTATAAAACTTCATAACTAGGTCGTAAACTCCTTGAGTAAACTTTTTCTTCTTCCTATCAACCATAATGTCTAGCACAGCAGTTTTGCAAAGTAAGTGCTCAATATCTGTTGATTGATTGACATGAAGAAATGTGTTGGGGCTGTTAGGTTTGTTGTGACAGAGAATCAAGCAGCCTCAGCTCAGACCAGGAACTGCCTATCCAATATGAGGAATTTGGCTAAATTCTGAAAAGCTCCTTTAACTATTAGGCCACTTAAAAATAATTATATATTTCCAACTGTATTTTTTCAGTTGTACGCATAATTATTATTATGCTGAACAGTATTTATACTTAAATGTTTGGTAGTTCATGTAAGCGACTGAAATTAGTAATGTTTTACAGCTAAACCACATTCATTTTTAATTGTTCTTTTCTCACAGCCTTACTATTGACAATTTCTCTGATGCAATATTCATTTGAATTCTAACCACCCTGTCTCATGGGCAGATGGATTAAAACACAGAGGTCCTGAGTTCACTCCCATAACAGGCAGGGGGTCTCCTTGTAAAGGGGTCTTGCCCCTGGGCTTTTCATCCACATGTTCCCCCAAACTGCCTGCACATCCTGTCTGGCGCCCTGTTTCTCCCAGCTACACTTGAACATTTCCTTGCATTTAATTTTGACTTTTTGCTATGAATTTTTAATTTACAGAGAAGTAGAAAGATAAAAATTAATTCCCATTGCCTAAATTTGGCAAGCAACATTTTGCCACCCTTTCTTCATTATTTAAGGATTTAAAAGTTACAGACATTAATACATTTCATGCTTAAAAATTTCAGCAGAAATCTCTAAAAAAATTTTCCTACGTAACCACAATGTCATTGTTATACTGTGTTAGTTTATCGAGATTACTGTTACAAAATACCACAGACTGGGTGGCTAAAACAACAGAAATTTATTTTCTCACAGCTCTGGAGGCTGGAAGTCCAAAATTAAGGTGTCAGCAGGTTTGATTTCTTCTGAGACCTCTCTCCTTGGCCTGCAGATGGCCACCGTCTCAGTGTGCGCTTACTTGGTTGTCTCTCTGTCTGTATCTCTGTCTCTCTGTCCAAATTTCCTCTTTTTATAAAAACAACAATCATATTGGGTAAGGGCCCACCCTAAAGACTTCATTTTAACTAAATTAGCTCTTTAAAGACCTTATCTCCAAATACAGTTACATTCTGTGGTGCTGGAGATTAGGACTTCAACATAAGAATCTGGCGAGGGGGGGGGACACAATTCAGGTCATAACACACACTTAACAAAACTAACAGTAGTTTATTAATATAATTAATGTACAATCCATATTTGATTTCTTACAATTGTCCCCCAAATGTCTTTGTTCAAAATAAGGGTCAATCGAGGACCATGATTTGCATTCGGCTGTTATGCCTCCTAAATTTATTTTAATCTAGAATAGTCCTCTTCCCCTCTTTTTTCCCATGACATTGTCTTATTGAAGTAATTGCCCCACATTTTGCATTTTTCTCTGCTCTGTAGTTGGGGGTAATTTAACTTGTTCACCTATATGCCATACTGGGTTTCCCATAAGCTAGAAGTTAGGCCTGAAACCCTGCTTAGATTCAGGTTAAACATTTTGGGAATGAATATTTCATGGATGATATATACACTTAATATTGGGTCCAATTATGTGGCACAGTATGTCTAGCTGTTCAAATTCAAGTGGCATTTAGATTAGTCACTGGGATAAAATGGGGACACCTTGATCCCTCCCTTGAGCAGTTATATTTTCCCCCTTGTGACCAGAAAGGAATCTGTGAGGCTGCCTTAGCACAATGGAATATCCACTTTGCCATCACATTTCACCTAATGGTTTTCGTTTCCATTGGTGATCCTTAACTAAATCAATTATTTCATTAGGGTTGACAAAATTTATTCTCTATTTATTAGCTGGAATTAGTCTGTAAAGAAGTGCTTTCCCTTATCAAGTGGGGCTATTTAGCTATCCTTAAATATAGTTCCAAATGGAAAGACAGGATAAATCCTTTTAACTTTAATTACCAATTTTTAGAACAAGAAGTTGGTGTAGTAATTGCTTCCAATAGTGACAAATGAGGCTTGTTTTGTTTAGAGTTTTCTGTTTCTGGAGTGTCATTTATAGATTTGTGGCCTTTAATATATCCTTATAGCCTTTTTTCTTTTTCACACTCTATTTGACCCAACTTTGGCCATTTGTGGCCCCTGCAAATTGGTCTGGTCTTTTTGACATGACCCCATGAATCTTTGAAAGAATGAGATGTCCCAGGCTTACCTTGTATATTCCTTGATCCAAACCTGGAGTCAATCATTTCCCTCAGAAGCCTGGTCCCTCAAATGCAGAATGGTTTTAGAAAGCATTCTGCCCCTAGTGATACTCATTGCTACTGGAATATTGTTGTTTTGGGGCTCTTTCAATGGACCACACTAGACAATATATATATTCTTTTAATTCATGGCGTTGTATTGATCAAATTCAAATTTAACATTACAGGGTTTTACTTAATTAATTGAATTTATACTTCTATCTATTTTCTCTTATACTGAAAAGCTTGGCTTCTAACAACATTAATGTAACAACTTTGTTTTTGTATCATTATTTCAGAATTATAATACAACGGAATGACTGGAATATATGGTTTTTTATCCTAGAACATATCCCACTAAGTAAATACAAAGTGCTCAGTTTTAAACTCAGTTGATTATTTTCTCTGTGTGATTGTGTTATTAACTTTAAATGTGATTGGATTAATTTTCTTTTTGCCTTTGATTTTTAGGGATGGTTTTTCTTTTTCATTTTTATATAATACATATCATTTGAATATGTAAAACAGTCACGTGTCTTAGAAGTTAAAAGCTATATTCCAAGAAGTTCCTCTTCCATCCCAATTCCCCCCTCCCTACCCCTTCTCCCACCACCTAACAGTAACCAAATTTTAAAATTAATTCTGATCAGTTCTTACAGTGTTTCTTATTACAAATATGGGCAAATTTGTACTCATATTCTTACTCCCTTTTGTCCCTTTCTGCAAAGGTTGCATACTGTATTCACTGTTTGGCTCCATGATTTTTCATTAACAATGTCTCCTGGAGATCACTCCATATCAATACATTGGAATTGTTCTCATTCTTTTTATGGTTGCCCAGTTCTCCATTATATGGAGGTACCATAGTTTATTCAGTAAGGGGCTGGGTATCATAGTTTATTCAGCCAGGAACCTATTGATAGACATTTGGATTTTTTCCTGTTTTTTTTGTTTTTGTTTTTGCTTTTGCTAGTGACTGATGTCTCAATGAATAACTTTGTGCACATGTCATTTTCTATTTGTGCAGTTGTGTCCTTAGAATATATTTCTAGAAGTGGGATTCCTGGGCCAAAGGGTAAACACAGCTGTGATTGTGATAGATATTGACCAATTTTCTTGCAAAAGAGTTGCATCATTTTTTATTCCTAACAACGATATATGACACTTGTTCCCCCACAGCCTTACCATTAGAATATATTGTTAAAATTTTGATTTTTGTCAATTTGGTGGGGGAGAAATTGTATCACAGTATAGTCTTAACGTAGCCCTCTCTCTCTTTATGACTGGAGTGAACTTTTCAAATGTTTAAGGGACATTTGTATTTCTTTTTCTATGAACTTTCAGTTCATGAATTTTGGTCTTTTTCATATTGATTTTTAGAAATGCTTTATGTTAAGGAAATGAATCATTTGGTTGTGAAGTAAGTTCCAGTATTCTTTCCTAGTTTGTCATTTATCTTTTGACTTTTATGATTTTTGAAATGCAAAAGCCTTTTTTTTAACAAAAAAAAAACTTTATGTAGTCAAATTCCTCACCAATTGTATTTATTGATTCCAGATTTTGAGTCACAGTTTAAAAAGTTTTCTCAGCTCTCAGGGTTTAAAGGAATTCACCCATGTTTTCTTTCAGTATTTGTAGGTTTCATTTAAAAGTATATTTGGATAGCTGATTCATTGGAGTAAAGTTTTCTTAATATGGATTTTGCACATTTCTTGTTAAATTTATTTCTAAGTATTTTATTTTATTTTATTTTTTGCTGTTATTGTAAATGGGAGATCTCTTCCAAAATATTTTCTAACTGGTTAATGATTGTATGTAGGAAGACTGTTTATTTATATTAATTTTATATCCTGCCAATTTTACAGAATTCTATTGTTTATGATATCTTTCCCATTGATTCTCTTGTGTTTCCGATGTATATAAGCATGGTAACTAGAGATAGTTTTATATCCTTATTTCTAATTCTTACTCCTCTAACTGCTTCTCTTAATTGAATTGGCTAATACTTCTGATAAGTTGTTAACTAGTTGTGGCAATAGTGATCATTCTTTTTTTTTTTTTAATAAATTTATTTTTTAATTTATTTTTGTCTGCGTTGGGTCTTGGTTGCTGCGCGGGCTTTCTCTAGTTGAGACGAGCAGGGGCTACTCTTCATTGCAGTGCACAGATGCGGTGGCTTCCCTTGTTGCGGAGCATGGGCTCTAAGCACGTGGGCTTCAGTAGTTGTGGCTCACGGGCTTAGTTGCTCTGCAGCATGTGGGATCTTCCCGGACCAGGGCTCAAACCAGTGTCCCCTGCATTGACAGGTGGATTCTTAACCACTGCGCCACCAGGGAAGCCCCGATCATTCTTGTCTTATTCCTGACCCTAGTGGGAACACCTCTAGTGTTTTCCCATCAAAAGGGATGTTGGCTTCGGGGCTGGTGTGTGTGTGTGTGTGTAATTATGTTAAGAAAGAATTAATTTTTATTTTACTGAGTGGTTTTTTCTTTTTTCGGTCAGTCATAGGGATTGAATTTTCTTTTCAGTATCAGGAAATGACCGTATACTTTTTTCTATATAGATCTTGTATTTAATATTAAAGGATTTCCTAGTATCGAATCATCCTTGTAATCCTGGAATAAACTCTACCTGGTCATTATGTATTTTGCTTAATTTGCTATTGGCATCCGTGTGACGATATTTTATTTAGAATTTTCCCCTCAATATTTGTAAGAGATTAGGATCTGATTTTCTTTTATTGTGTACAATCTTAATAATTTTTACAACAGTTTGAAATTCACTTCATAAAACAAATTTGGAAGTGTTCCTTTATGTTCTCTGTCTGTATATTTTAAGTGACATTGAAATTATCTGCTCTTTACAGGTCTGTTATATCCCCCTATGACACCATCTTGGTCTGGCATTCTTTTTGTTGGTGGAAGGAGGATGCTTGATGATTGAGACACTCTTTGAATGATATGTTCGCATGTATTTCTATCCCAGTTCTAGTTGTCCTGGATGTTGAGGGATGCAGGTAGCAGGAAGCAGGAAGTAAGTTTCCAGGGGTAGAGGACATCTTTCCCACGGCAGATGGAGCTAGGGGGTGACTGATAGTATAATCACATCTAGGATGGGGGTGGAGGGGAAGCGACGTTGGTGGGTGGGAGGGCTGTGAAGAGAGGCTGCAGAAAAGGTCTCAGCTGAAGACAGAAGAGGAGTTGCTTCCTCCCAAAGACTTTTCTTCTGATTGCACTCCAGCCTCTCCTGGGAGCCTCTGTCCTATTTTCACAGCTGAGAAGGCAAAGGAAATTTACCATAATCCTCGAAACTCCTTGGCAGCGTTTACTGGGGTGCGGGGGTGGGTTCCTCAGGGTCACCTCACCCGAGGGAGCTTGAACAAACAATGGCAATCCCACCCCCAAATTCTCCCCATTGGCATTCGCTCTGAGCCAGTTGCAGCCAACAAACCGCCTGGCTCACAGACTTATGAAAGAGCCTCAGGTCAGAGATACTCCTTTCATGTTGAGTCTTTGATTTCCTCTCTCCACAAGGGGCTTTGGGACCACCACCCACTGCCTGGATGGCTCTGCTGTGAAGTCACTTTGCTATGGCAAAGGGCGGATGGGGCTGAGGGGGACGCAGGGCAGGCTCTTCCGGGTGCTCTGGGCGGCCCGGCCGCGTCCCCTTCTCTCCCCGGTTTCCGGTCTCCCTGCTCCCACAGGCCTCTGCGGACCCTTCGGCCACAATACAGCTCACACCAGGAGGCGCTGGTCTGCGGGGCAGAGAGAGAGGGAGCACTTAGCTGGGAAGGTCACCGCCCCTGCAGCTGCTGGTGTTGCAGTTGGTAAGAGGCTGGGAAGAGGGCGGAGAAGACAGTTGTGATATCCCTGAGGCTCCCGCACCCCTTCTGAGCCAGAGGGAAAACTCTGGAGACTACGAAGTCCAAAGACAGCTGAGAGATTGGTCTGTGCCCTGAGAGAACACTAGGTTGTATTTCGCGTATATGAGTCATGGCCTTGTGGAAAGTGTGACCACCCTCAGCCCCCTGGGCCCAGTGCTTGTGACCTCCCCCCGCCGAGCCATGGGCTTCCAACTGGAGCTGGGGAGCCAGCTGTGGGCTCGAGGGGGGCTTACAGGGAGAGGGGAAGGCTGGGCTGTGAAAGGACTTGAGGGGCCTGGTGAGGGTTTTACATTCTAGGCCAGTGCTTCTTCCCCCTTTACGTGCAAATAGAGTCCCTTCCCCGACACCTACACCCACCCCACTGCCTCAAGGCTAACCATCCCTGTCCAGCCCACAACCCCAGAAGTCAGGGGAGAAAAATATGGTGGCTCCTTTTAGAGCTTTAAATGGAAACGTGAGTTGGCACCCAACTAACCACAGGGGTTCACACTTTGTTGCAGGAGCTGCCAAGGGGGACCCCAAAGGCTCAGCGTGGCCCGGGGAGCTCTTGCTCCAGACCTGTTCCTCGCATCTGTGCTGCTTTGCTCTGGCTGCTGCCAGCGACTGTTCCAAGAGGAGTCCCAATAGGAGGCTCCCAGAGGGATTTGGGAGGTTCCCTGGGGAGACTCTTCCGTCATTCACCTTCCTCCAAGGCGTCCTCAGGGTTTGGCTGGTACAGTGGCTACTTTTCCACAGTAACATCTTATTCTCATATTTGATATCAGATGCCTAAGCCAGAATGAAGAGATTTGTAGAACTCTGGCCTTGGAGTCCAGAGACCAGGGTTTTACTCCTGGCAAAATACATGATATAGACAGGGATATTCTCCTCTGATTTTCCTTTCACTTCCTTAGTTAATGTTATTATCAATACTATCATTGATGTATTGAACCCTTCCTGTGTTCCAGGCACTGTGCTAAACACCTTACCAGACATTAGTTCACTGAATCCTCACAAGGACCCTATGAGGGGGGTGAGGAGCGGGTACTATTGTTTTTATTTACAGATGAGGAAACCGAGGCTTAAGGAGGTTGAGTAATTTCCCAAGGTCATCAAACCAGGATGAATTTGGACCCAGGTCTTTTTTCTTCCCTAGGGTGTTAGTCACCACCTTCAAATGTCTCTGGAGAGCACCACTGATCAAAATGGACTTGACCGTGCTCTTCTTTGGACTGACTGCTTAGAAACAAATAGAACAATTCTTTAACCCACTCTAAGTTTCTTTGGATTTCTAATTATACAGTCATCCTTCAGTATCTGTGGGGGATTGGTACTGAGAACCCTGCAGACGTTCAGGTCCCTTACATAAAAATGTCATAGTATTTTCATATAACCTAGGCAAATCCTCCCATAAAATTTACATCTTTTCTAGATTACTTATAATACCTAATAGCATGTAAATGCTATGTGAATAGTTATAAATACAATGTAAATGCTATGTAAATAGTTGCCAGTGCATGGCAAGTTCAAGTTTTGCTTTTTGGAACTTTCTGGATTTTTTTTTTTAACATTTTCAATCTGTGGTTGGTTGAATCCACAGATGCAGAACCCATGGATACAGAAGGCCAGCTGTATAAGACAGGTCCTGCCTCTGTGGCTTTTACCAACCCCCACTATAGAAACACAGTCTCTGAGTTTTTTATAGTCCAAACGCCAGAGTCCGCCTTTGTGCTCTATTCCCCAGAGCTGCTGTCGGCTCTCCCACCCCTCGCCCCTCTGCCTTGGCAACCAGTTTTGAAAACACCCCTCTGGTTCAACCTCTGTGCCCACATTAGGTGGACACGCGTTACGTCTCATAGCTTCTTCAGCTGCAGGCTCTGTGACTGTGGAGAGGCGGTGGAGGAGACGTGTCTTGATGTGAGCCTTGAAGGACAGGTCGAATTGGGGTGGGCAGAAAGACATTGGTGAGGCATAAGTTGTCTAAGGGGCTGGGGGTGGGGTGTAGGCGTGTACATGGGTCGTAGTGTAGAGTTGGGAATAGGTAGTGTAGAGTTGGGAATAGTTTCCTCCCCAGGGAGGGGAGGAAACTGGTTTGAGATGGAGCGTCCTGCAGAAGAGAAGGAGGACAGGAGCCCGGAAAGTGTGGAATGCTCAGGGTGCTGGGCTGGAATGAGAGGCAGAGCACCAGGCTTCAGATGTTCCCCCGTTGGAGCAGCAGACTTTCAAGACATAACACCACGGGGCATGGCCAAGGCAGGTGAATGTGTACCCTCCACCTCCTCTCCGCAGGGTGTGGCTTCACCAGAGCAAGCTTTGACTTTGACAGAAGGGGCGGTGATTATCTACCCTCATATCTCCAGAGCCTAGTCTCGAGTCCAATGCGTCGCAGGCACTCAGGGACTTTCAAAGGCATGAACTGAGAGAGGGAGGGCGGGAAGCAGGAAGGAAGGGTGGGTCAACAGTAGGACTTGATGATGAGCTGGGAGCTCCAGACAAGTGTCAGCCAATCCCGATCCAGGGTCAGGCAACTGGGGCTCACCCTTCTTTGCATCCCCGATTGTCACGGGGTCACGGTATGCGAGAAAACTGACTCTTCTGGTCTCCTCTGACTCTACTGGGTCAGAGAGACTAAGCCCGAATTCAACAGTTTCTCAGTCCAAATAAACAAGACAGAAGAAATAAGGTTCAAGGAGAGAGAATCTTAGTTCTTTCCCTCATTCAGGGGAAAGTTGCTCTGTTTGACCAAGACTTTTGTCCCACTCATGTCTTGTTTCTGAAGTAAATGTCTCTTGTTCCCTCGACCATTAGATTTCAAGTGCAGTTCCTGGCCTTTAAGTGCACAAACTTAAGTTTCTCTTGTCATTGCACAGTCGGGGCAGCCCAGTGAACCCTGTCAGGAACAGGTTCTCCAGAATCTTGGGCATTACACAGATGTGCTTGAGCTCATTAAATAAAGGCTAATTTAAACAAAAAGTGCATTGAGACAGAACTTAAAAACAATAGGTTGACTAATAGTAATCCAAAGACCAGTGTACCTCTAACCACATTTTTGTTTATTTTTAAATGTGTTTCCTTCATGGTCTTTCTTGTGGCTCACCCTGTGCCGTTTGTGCACTTGTTGTGAGTTTTATCTTCGACGTTGTTTTTGCTGAACTTGGTTTTTCCGAGACCTTGTCTCCTCAGAGGCTCAGTTTCACCCTGCCATCAGCAGTTGGCCAGTTTCGGTGGCAGAAGAGGCCACAGCTCCTTCCTGGGCAGCAGCATGCAGTGGTGTCTCCTCCTGCTCTGGGCCCAGGGGCTGAGGCCGGCTCGCCTCCCTGCCTCAGGTACGGCCTGAAGTCTAGCCTGGGATTGGAAGGGGAGGGAGAGCGGGTGGAGGAAGTGGGAGGCTGGAGCCATGGTCTTATCATCTGAGGGAAGGAAACACAGTTTTCAGAGCCCTGTGTCCCCTCGTTGAGAAACGGCTGTCTCTGAGAAGGAGATGCAGTTCTGTACTAGGCGGCAGATGAAGGACTTGGGGATGGGGGGTGCCCGACTGGCTGACCCAAGGAAGGAAGCAGGAGGAGAGAAAGGGACTAAGGAGGAGGGATGATGAGTTTGCTGAGAGAAGTTCACTCCTGCACCATCCTCCTTTCTTCTGTCCTTGAGGAAACTTCTAGAAAAACATTGTATTTCCGTAATGGAAAAACCTGCACGAACTTTTTGGCCAACCCAACATGTTTCCTGTGGATTAAAAAATGTCTTTGTGGGCTTCCCTGGTGGCGCAGTGGTTGAGAGTCTGCCTGCCAATGCAGGGGACACGGGTTCGAGCCCTGGTCTGGGAAGATCCCACATGCCGCGGAGCAGCTAGGCCCGTGAGCCACAACTACTGAGCCTGCGCGTCTGGAGCCTGTGCTCCGCCACAAGAGAGGCCGCGAGAGTGAGAGGCCCGCGCACCGCGATGAAGAGTGGCCCCCGCTCGCCGCAACTAGAGAAAGCCCTCGCACAGAAACGAAGACCCAACACAGCCATAAATAAATTAAAAAAAAAAAAAAAAGTCTTCGTCACAGATTCCAGAGATTCTACTATTATAGATTTAATTTATGTTAAATCTATTTCCTTCTATATTAAATATCATAAACAAATATTTCTGAGGGGGGCAGAAATATTTAAAAACTGTAGTATAATATTGTTTCCCTGTTGCTTTCTGAACCGTCTGGAGCAGGGGTGGAGGTCAGTGTCGAGGATGGTGGCTTTGCCTGGAGAAGCAGATTTGCTCTCCAAGCCTCCTTTCCTTTGGATGTCATGGCTCTCCTGAAAAATTTTCCGGGCACCCCAAATGGCTGTCAACCAAAGCAGCCAGGTTTTGTTTCAAAGGATAATGTGCCCAGCACAGAACTGGCTGCTGGAAGATATAATCAAACAGAAGCGGTGGCTGACAAGGGCTTATATTCTAGGTAGAGAGACAAAATAAGTGTGTGGAAATGATCAATGAGTTCATCAGGAAGGTGTATTCCCACAGAATATCCTAAGAGGGTGAAGTGCTACGTTGTGTAGTAATTACAGTCTGTACGGGGGAATGACAGGGCAGGCTGGAGAGACTGTCATTCCAAAAATCAATTCTGGCCTAAAGCCGCCTTGGAATTTCTACAGGAAGGTTCAATGCCAGCTGCTAAAAGTGCATGCTTCTTTTGCCCCTTCCCTAGGAGCTGTGACAGGCAGAATAGTAACAACGGGGAACATTTCTGCAGAGGAAGGTGGCTCTGTCACCTTGCAATGTCACCTCTCCTCCACTACTGCCAAAGTGACCCAGGTCAACTGGAAGCAGCAAGACCAAGTTCTGGCCATTCATCATGCCAGCTTGGGCTGGCACATCGACCCAGCCTTCACGGAGCGAACGGTCCCAGGCCCCAACCTGGGCCTCACCCTCCAGTCACTGACCAGGAATGACACAGGAGAGTACATCTGCATCTATCACACCTACCCTGACGGGATCTACAAAGGGACACTCTTTCTGGAAGTCCTACAAAGCTCAGGTATGCCCTCTGGAGCAGGGTGGCTGGTGATTGTCATCCTCTAGGGTAGAAAATGCATTCCTGCCCAATACTGCAGAGTGGGGCCTCCCAACCCTGGTTCACGTTCAAATCACCTGGGAGCTTTTAAATGATACTGATGCTGGCACCCCATCCCAGACCAGTTCAGTCACAGGGGCAGAGCAGGTTGTGCTAGGTTCTAAAAGCACCCTGATGATTTGAATGGGCAGCCAGGATTGAGAACCACTGTTCGGGTAAAAGCACCTCATGTATATTTGTTAGGAAGACCAGTTGTTCAGGTCTTGTGAGAAAGGATCTCATTAATTAGTTTAGCATCGATCATGCAAATTAGAATTAGCCACTAAGTTTATAAAGGATTAGAGCTCAGTGCTAAGTGTAAATGTACAATAATTTACATTTCTGTGGTACTTCATAGTTTCCCAAATGCTTTCACTTTCATTATCCACCTGGACACTTAAACCAGTTCTCTGGAGGGTGGGAAAGGGTTGTTATCATGGCTGAGGGACAGGATAGCAGAGTCATGATGGGCTCAGGCAGCCTGGGTCCAAATCCTGGTGTTGCTGTTGACCTCAGACAAGATTATTGGGCTTCTCTGTGCCTTGTTTTTCTCGTCTGTGAAATGAGGAAAAGATGTAAGACCTCACGAGGAGCTAACATAGGATTTAATTACTTACTAAAAAAAAAATGCCCTTAGAACAGTCCCTGGAACATGACAAACATGAATTCAGTACGTAAGTAAGCATGAACATAAGTATGAACACGATCCCCCGATTCCCATCTGACTGTTGGGTGGAGGTAGAAGCTGAGGCTTGCCCAGAGCGGTACAGCCGATTTTAACACAAGTGTTCTGGTTCCACTCAACTACACCCTCAGAACTGCTATTTGCTGACATCAGTGGTGTTGGAGATTAAGTTTGATGAGTTAGCAAAATATGTGTAAACTGAGAAGATAAAAGGTTATCTTAAAGTTTCTTCTCAAGTGCTGCTTCTTGAGGGCCCCTGGCATAGGCCAGTGCAGCATGTGGGGAAGAGCCTCCATCCTTTTCTGGTTCTATGGAGAGCCCTCTGCAGCCCCTCTGACCCTCTCTAACTTTGGTCTCCATCAGTCCTCTTTCCCTACCTGTGGCCAAGGCAGGAGACTGAGTCCTCAGAGCAGGAGGAACACATTCTGGGGAATTTGGGCTCCCCCCCTGCTCCTGGTACCTTGTGGGTACTGGGGGTGCTGCCCTTGCCCTAAGTGATTACATGCTTTAGCCATCCTCCCGGCAATCTAAGCCCTTTGTTAGAAGGAAGAGGGGCCCGGCCTCTGCTACACCCTTCTCCTTTCAAGACTGCCCTGGACACCCGGGTTCTGCCCAAGTTCCTGGGAAGGAGGTGGGGATGGGATGAGGCAGCCTGGAAACCCTTCCACTTATAGTCCAGCACACATCCTGACAATTGTCCCGTTTCCCTCACACTCTCCTTGGGTCAAGCATCACTCATCTTTTCAAAACTCTCTTCCTGGCTCTTCCTCCTTGCATTTACATTTTACATCTTCATAGAACTTCACTTACTCATGCTTTAATTCATGTCATGAATATTTATTAAGCACCTGGTAGGTGCCAGGTGCTGGCAAAACAGCAAAGGATAAAGCTCCAGAACCTTACTCCCTCCAGGGTCTCACAGCCGAGTTGGAGTAAGTGTTATAGGCTTAAGGTGAAAGGTTATATGCTTTTTTACTTCTTTGTACTTTAATGTTCTTTTAATTTTTTTTTAATATGTATTTATTTATTTATTTTGGCTGTGCCTGGTCTTAGTTGTGGCACGTGGGCTTCTTAGTTGCAGCATGCAGACTCTTAGTTGCGGCATGCATGTGGGATCTAGTTCCCTGACCAGGGGTCAAACCCGGGACCTCTGCATTAGGAGCGCAGAGTCTTACCCACTGGACCACCAGGGAAGTCCCTGTTCTTTTAATTTTTAATTAAACTTTTTTTATACTAGTATGATTATAAATATGAAGTTTAATAAAGAAAATAATCACTTTCTGGTTTTTTTCTTGTTGTTATTCGTTTCACTTCATGATTATGACTGAAATTGATTTTGTCAAAAAGAGAAAGGAGTGTTAAAATGGTCTGCGCTGGTGTCAAGTGTGTGGGGTACACCCCTTGAGAGATCAGGCATTAGTTTCATGATGGGCCCGGCAGATGCTCTGCTGTCCGAAGAGCTGGACTTGAAGACGCCAGTCCTGTGGTTAGAGAAAGGCCTGGCCAATTCCCACGCCCGTGCCCTGACACTGAGGCTTCCCTTGTAATGGTTGCCCTTTGCTTCCGGCCTCTGCCCACTCACCTTTGTTTTGTCCTCCCTCTAGTGGCTGAGCACAGCGCTGGGTTCCAGATCCCATTGCTTGGAGCCATGGCCACAGTGCTGGCAGTCATCGGCACAGCAGTCATTGTGGTGGTCATACTGGCCAGAAAGGTAATGACTCTGGCTGCATATCTCAGTCCTGGGCATCCCATTTCTGCCACCCTGGTCCTTTCATGTCCCCTTTCTGTCTAGAAGTGATCTCTCCCACTGTTCATTGTGCCTTCTTCACAGTCCTTGCTCTG
The DNA here is from genome assembly GCF_028564815.1 of Eubalaena glacialis. Taxonomy (NCBI): domain Eukaryota; kingdom Metazoa; phylum Chordata; class Mammalia; order Artiodactyla; family Balaenidae; genus Eubalaena; species Eubalaena glacialis. Next base: position 61,756,710 of record NC_083721.1, read on the forward strand.
CCTTTCAGTGGCATTGTTTATGCTCTTTTGCTGTCCCTTCCCTGGTCTGGGAGCTCCTGAAAGGTAGGATCTGTATCCTTCCCATCTTGCTGTGGCCTACAATTCCTGGCTTCTGCTTGTCCCTTAAGCCACTCCTCTGAGAGTTTGATTTAGCCACTGTGATTTTGATGCGTCTTGGGCATCTACTCTGTGCCAGGGGTTTTTGAACATTAGCTCCTTTAACTTTAACAACCCTTCAGTAGTGCTGGGCTATCTAGCACTTCCACAGAATGAGAAATCAACACTCCAAAGATTTAGGGGTAAAAGGTACATGGCAAGATGAGTAGGTTGTAAATCCTCCGTTACTCTTGCTTAAGAGGTCACGTGGCTGAAAGAGTATTGGATGGGGAACTGGAAGTTTCTAATCTCAGCATTGAGTGTGTGATGATAGGGATGCTGTTTCATCTTCCAAGTCTCCATTTCTTCATGTATAAAATGGGGATTATGATTCTGCTCGCTCTATATCACAGGGTTGTGATGAACAGGTGGCATATTGCATGTGAAAGCTTTGTAAACAATGAAGAAATATATCCACATCCTTGTGTCGTAACTGGTAGTTAGTGATTAGAATAAGCAAAAGAATTCCCACTCCTGTTTTGTCTGCCCTGTTGGGTCTTTTAAGCCATCCCAGGTTGACTTAAGTTACTAAACAAACACTTGGGGGAACACAGGCCTGTGATTCCCAACATTGTTTTCCACCTTGTTTCAGATCCTCTTCCCTAGAGCCTGACTCACTTTCCGTCCAACTCTGGTTCCCCTCCGTTAACAATTCAACTCTGCAGCCTTGCTTTGCTCTCTCTGGACTGGTACCTGGTGCTGTTATTCCTGATACATGTGGGTTTACAGTTACCACTTTATTTTCTTCATATTTGTTTTGCCTGTTTTATTCCCCAATCTTTCTTGCTGCCTTTTGAATTAAGTACTTTTTGTTATTAAAAAGATCTATTTAGTAGTTATGCATTTTTCTTTTCTTTTAGTGGTTACACTAGAGATTACAAAATAGATCCCTGATTTATTAAAGTCTAATATGTATTAGTACTTTCATCATTTCTTGGATTTTGCAAGAACCTTAGAACACATTAACTCTTTACCTACCTCCCCAACTTACTGCTATTATTGTCATGGATTTTAGTTCTCTATTTTAAACCCCAAAGAAATGATTTATTGTCTTATGAGCCAATATTCATTTAGATTTACCCTTTCTGTTGCTCTTCACTTCTTCCTGCATGTTCTTTCTTATAACTAGGATAGTTTTCCTTCTGCCCAAAGAATATCCTTTAGTATTTCCTTGTGGGCAGGCATGCTAGTGATGAATTATCTTGCTTTTTGTTCATCTGAAAATATCTTAATTTTTCCTTAATTTAAAAGTGATATATTTGTTTTGCTGGGTATAGAATTCTATGTTGGCAGTTATTTTCCTTCAACATGTGGAAAATATTGTCCCATTGTCTCTGGCTTCTCATATTTCTGTTCAGAAATTATATGAGAATCTTATTTTTGCTCCTTGGAAGATAATGTTTTTTGTTTTTTTTTCCTGGTTCTTTAGAAATTTTCTTTCTCTTTGGTTTTCAGCAATTATATGGTGATATAATTGGATATAGTCATCTTTGTATTTATTCTCTTTGGGGTTTGGAGTGCTTTTTGAACTTGTAGCTTGATATCTTTTGTCAGTTTTATATCATTCTTGGCTATTATTTCTTCATGTATTACTTCTTTGTCCTTGTTTTCCTCTCCTTCTGGAATTCTAATCACGTGGTATTTTCAACATTTTCACTTTTTCCAACATCCCTTACCCTCTTTTTTGTATTTTCCATCTACTTGTCTCATCAAATGTTTTCTTTGGCCATGCCTTCCAGTTTACTAAGTATCTTCTTTGATGGATCTACTCTTCTGTTAAATCCATCCCTTAAGTTCTTAATTTCCGTTATCATATTTTTCAGATCCAGGATTTCTATTTTGTTCTTTGTTTGGATAGTTTAAAGTCTGCCAAAATTCCCAATCTTGTTTTTAATTCTTTGAAAATGTTAATCATAGTTATTCTGAAATCTGTGCCTGATACTCCTATTAATTGGGTTCTCTATGGGTCTTTTAATATTCTCTCTTTTTGCTTGTTTTTTGGACCTATCTTATCTTTTTGACTGTTTACTTTTCATTGAATGCTATATTTCTACATGAAAACCCGTGGCCATAATTTGAGGCTGTGGATAATAACATCTTCCTCTAAAGAAGATTCCTTTTTGCTTCCATCAGGTAACTAATCTTCAGGCAGTAGCATTCCCATCACCTTAATTAAATCAGTAGTGAGAGGATTTAAAGCTGGATTTAATTTCTGCTACTTCCTTACTTGTAGAGTGTAGTCCTTTGGGGTTCCAACTCAAAGCCTGTAGTGTTTGCCAGAGTCTCCCTTCCTCGGTGGCCTCTGAACTCCAAATTTTGTCCCTCCAGCTAGAAATTCTGTGTAGCTCATTTGCCTCTCAGCCATGACTTTCAGGCAATTTCTCTAGGAGAAAATCCATACCTCTCCCAACCCCACAATGCTCATCTCATCTCTCTGGGCTTCCTACTCCTGGATCTTGCTCCCCAGACCACAAATTTCTCACTGATTTGATAGATTTCTGATTAATACAGATAGATGTTTATAATATTTTGTTCAGTTTTTCTACCTATTCTTCCTGGAAAGGTTGGTTCAAAGCAACATAGGCAATCATTGTTCTACCAGAAGCAGAACTCATATTTCTGATGTTGTATTTCATATCTGCACTCAAAGGCTGACTTTTACAAGCAGAACATATTTACCCAGTCCACCCACTCTGTACCTTTGGCTATATTGGATCAAGACCCCCAACTCGAGTTCTAGCCCCTCTGTGCCTGATTCCTGAACAGCCATTTAGCCTGAATGTGGCCAGGTCACTGCCAGTCCCATAGAGGGAGGGATTTGGACAGATGTGTGTTCTTAGGCTCTGGTTCCATCTTGCTTGCTTATTGTGAGTTCTTGTCTTCTTTTTCCTTTTCTCCCTCTCTCAGAAATGGACCATCCTTTGACTTTCTCTTCTTTTTTATTTAACATCTATTTTACTATTTTATTCTTGTTACTCCTCTGAAGACCGAGAGCTACTTCCCTCTCCAGGCCTCAGAGTTGAGATGAATTGCACAAACTAGAATTGCTTAATAAGAAAGTGCTATTGTAATGTTCCTCCACTTAGACCTCATGGTATTTTGCATTTTAAACAGCCTTAATTCTATATCCCTGCCTAGGATAAAAATTGTATATATTTTCCTAGTGTTAATTCTGCTTATGGAGTTACACTTTTGTGCACATTCATGTCTATTACCAGTGACTAATCTTGAACATTTAGTCTAATATCTTACATCTTAAATTCTCTTAGTTTGCTGTGTAGATAAACTCAGTTTGCTTTCTGTAACCTACCATCAATAACTAGGGTATTGTTGTAAAAATAACACGTTCCATTTGACACATGTTCTGTCTTCAGTCAGATCTACAAATGAAGAGAGCCCAGGAACACTCACTCTAACCTTATTTTACTGAGAACAGATTGGAGTGAGGATGGGAAAAGGTATTTTGGTAGCAAAACCAAAGTCTTGTTCCCCTCTGAGTTACAAATTGGCCAGGTCTCCCCCAGTCACTGGTCTAACAGTGCTCCAGGCACCTGTTGGACCTTGTTAATTTGGTCTAGAGGAAGTGAAAGAGATTCTCCAAATGGTAGGAAAGCTCATGTGATAGGTGAAAGTTACATAAAATCTAATATCAGAAGATGACTGCCTGGTCCACCAACTTGCCTACAAAAATCTCTTGTCCTATGGTTCAAACCCTCACTTCCAGGTTTATGAAACAAACACTGAGATTGCTGACCTACCTGGTTCATAGAGATGTGGCCACTTATTCCTTGTCATTCAACAGACATCATGGAACAGAGTACTGGGGATCCAGCAGTGGCTGAGATGTGGCTAGTGCTATCGAGGAAGTCAATGACTTACAGTATTTTCATTTATGTCTTGGCTATCACAGTAGACAGGTTTAGTAAATGAAACCTCTAGGGGAAGATGAGGGAAAGAGAAGTGATTGACTAGAGGGGAGAGGTGAAGAGAATGTTGATTGATCTCTGAGCTAGGCAGGGAGCTGTTATGGTGGTTGGTGAACAAATGTCCTCTGCTGTCACCAGAGCTCTGTAGCTCTGGCATGGACATATGGAAAGCTCTTTAGAAGCAGCAGAACACATTTTCCTGTTAAGGATTAAGACTGGTTCATTTTCAGGCCAGTATCCCAGAGCAACTTTGGTCATCTTTGTATAAGGGAAAGGGGAAAAGGTGAAAAGAGAGAGTCCAGTAGCTATCAAGTTCTGTGGCTCCCCTTCTAAAATGTTTTATTCACCAGTCCCCTCTTTGACATGTCCACTGCTTCCTGTCTAAATCAGTTCCTCTCTGTTTTTTCATGTGCTTTGGCTATAGTTTCCAGTCTTCTCTCTCTCTTTGCTCAAATGCATTTTATACCTGTATTATTCAAGGTCCATCAGGGAACACATAGTATTCTCAAGATGAGTAGTTTGAGGATAGTTTAATACGGAGATTTACAAAGGACTGGGAAGCATATAAGGAAACCATAAGCGGGAGTGTAGGAGTGTGTTGTTACCAACCCTAGTTCTTTAGGGGAAAGGAGAGAGGATGATTACTGGAACCTGGGAGGGAGGATGATTACTAGGACCTGGAAAGAGAGAGTTGTGTGGAGGGATCACCTTGAGAAGTACTGTAATCTTTGATTGAAGGCCACAGCCAGTCCAAGTCCACCCTGCAGAGAGAATGCCAGGAGAATATACACCCTCAGCTCGCACTCTTTCCCTCCATTCTCCTATTGTTGCTTTGCATTGGCTAAACCCAAACTCAAGCCAGAGGACAAGGGAACTCACTGATTCAGTACACGTAGTTCAGTCTTCTTTGGGCACAGAAGAGGGTGCAGAAGGTTGGAGAGTGACGTTGAGGGGTGAACAGACAGTATCCAAGCCAGTACTATTATAGACCTGGAAATGGGCAAGAAATCTTGACTTTCCATGCTTCAGTCTACTCTCATGCATCCTTGATCTTTTGGTTATACATTTAAGCAATACCCTTGTTGGCTGTCCATCTATATTTCTCCTAGGAACACACTGGGCTTTATTAGCCATCTTAATATCCCTGTGGGCCAGGCTTCCTTGGCTGCCATTGCAGTAGTTACATCCACCTTGTTTCTTAAGTGCTGCCATCTGTCCCTATATTATTTTGGGATCTCCTCATCCCTCTTTCTACTGGGGATCCAGTTCTGTAAAAGCATCGCCTACTTCAGCCCCAGCCTACAGAGGAGAGATATCTCTGAGCCCCTCAATGATGCTGGTGCTCCCTTCACTAGCACATTCCTTTCCACCTCAGTAAAAGTGTGTCTTCTGGATCTTCCCAAGAAACATAATCAGCTGTTGGATTTAAAAAATTACTTAGTACAGGGATTGGCGAAGTTTCTTTGTAAAGGGCCAGGATCTTTTAGCTTTTGTGGACCTTACGGTCTCTGTTGCAAAAATTCAGCTCTGCCATCGCACTGTGAAAGCACCACAGACAACATGTAAATGAGTGAGTGCCACTGTGTTTCAATAAATCTTTATTTATAAACACTGAAATTTGAATTTCATATAATTTTCATGTTTAATAAAATACTGTTCTCTTGAATTTTTTTTCAATCACTTAAAAATATAAAATCCATTTTAGCTCATGAGCAGTACAAAAGTCTGTGGTGCCCCAGATTTGACCCATGGGCCTTAGTTTCCCAATCCCTGATTTAGTAGACTGTATTGGGAAAAACTCTGTGTCTTTTCCTCTTCTCTACTCTTAGCACTGCACAGAACACTTCTGACACTAGATGTGTGGGTTTATTGCCACACTGACTAATTCTCCTACAACCCCTGAGTGTCCTACAGTCAATCCAGTTCTGACACTATCTGCTTGGAGTTAACATCAGGTTAGGGGCTCAGTTCTCCAAGACTGCCCTCCTTCAGATGCCAATTGCAAGTCCCAGGTTGTCACCTGTACCTTTGACTGACTGGCTGTATATTGCACTTCCTACAACCCTCTCCTCGGATTCAATAATTTGCTAAGACAACTCACAGAACTCAGGGGAACACTTACTTACATGTACCTGCTTATTATATAATAAAGAATTTGATAAAGGATACAGAGGAATACCCAGATGAAGGAAATACATAGGGTGAGATCTCGAAGTGTCCTGAGCACAGGTGCTTCTCTCCCCACGGTGCTGGGTGTGCCACCCTCCCAGCATGTAGATATATTCATCAACTCCAAATCTCATACTTCTGGGATTTTTATGGAGACTTCATCACACAGGCAAGATTGGTTATTAACTCATTTTCCAGCCCCCTCCACTCTCTGGAGAATAGGGAGTGGGGCTGGAGGTTCCAAGCTTCTCATCATGGCTTGGTCGTTCTGGTGACCAGCCTCCATTCAGGAGCCCAGCAAAAGTCGCCTCATTGGAACAAAAGACACCCCTGTCACCCAGGATATTCCAAGGGATTTAAGAGCCCTGTGTATGACATTCCTATCACTCAGGATATTTTAGGAGTTTAGGGAGCTCTGTGTCAGGAACTGGGGTTAATAGAGACCAGATATTAGCAGGAACTGGGGATAGAGACAAATATATGCTTCTTACTATTCCACATGGGTCCATGATAACATCCCCACTTCTCTGAGCATTTTGTTTCTTTCTTCCCTAGTTTTCCAAAGCACTGTTGGCATCTCTGTTGACAGCTGTGTCCCAGGGCCTTGTGAGGGTGTTAGATCTTGAGTCATGGGATGTGTCCTAATATTGACAAATGATGTGTCCCTCATCCAGTCTTAAGTTCTACTCACCCAGCCCTGATCCACTCCCCTCAGGATTCACTCCCAAACATACTCTCCCAGTTCCACCAGTATGTGTTAGCTCCTTTTGTTACAACCTCTCTCCTCCCTCAGCATGCCCAGGATTCCCTCAGTTAGTGTAGGTTGAGATTTTTGCTAATTATGGGCCAATGGCCAATAGGGGAGGGGAGGCAGGTCCTGACAGGACCCATCTTCCATCCCGGGGAAGGGGGTTACCTCTGCATCTCCAGATGATGCAAGAGAAGCTGGTGGTTCAAGGCTCCCAAGTGCATCTACCAAGAGATCCTCCTCCCAATGCACAGAAATGCCTCCATTCCCGCCCAGACACTGATTTTGGTGGAGTCTTGCCCAGGCTTAGAATTCAGCCTTCTTTGAAGTTCTGTCGCCCTTATAGGTAGGTCCTCTGCCTGCTCTTCAGTGTTGGAGGTGAGTGTTTCTTTAAATGTTGCCCAGGAAGAGGAGCTTTGATTCTCACACTTTGCTTTCAGTTGCTGGTAGATCTGTCATGTTCTCTTCTCAGTCCAACAGCAGAATTTAGTAAAAACCACCCAATCCCACAGTCCTAACAAGCACTGTCTGCTCTATACTTCTCAAATGTCAGAGCTGTTGCACCACTCATAATCCCCTTCCCTTTGTGTCTCTTCCCATTTCACCACCAGTGGTGGGGTCTGTATCCCATCCAGCTGGTGAGGGATTCCCCTCCACAATCCCATCCTAGAGTCTGCCTTCTAGGGCCATTCCCAGGAGCAACTGTTTTAGATTTGTGCCCAGACATAGAGCCTGGCATGGGAATTCCGGTGAGAGTGACTTATTGGGCTGGGCTCTCAGATGAAGAGTAGTGAAGGAAGCAGGGTAGGGCTAAGGGATGTGGTTTTGGGGGAGATGTGGTTGAAGCAGATTTGGTCACACCTTGAGGAGGGAGCCAGCCTTTTGAAAACCCACCTCAGCCAGTTGTTGACTGCTGGCTGCTCACCAGGAAAGGTCCAAGAGCAATTCTCCAGAGAAGGGGCAGCTGTGAGCCACTCATAGCCTAGTTTCCCAGTGTCTGGGGAAGGGAAGCACTGGTCAGGTGGAGAGGCGATCTCAGCAGGGCACCAACAGTATTCCCTACAGACCCTGAGAGCCAGTAGGTTGAATTATTTAGGAGTTTGGCGTTTGGAATCAGACTTAGGGTTTGGATCCTGGCTCTACCACTTGAGTAGCTGGGCCACCTAACTTTGCTGACCCTCAGCTTCTTCATCTGTAAAATGGGAACAATTATGGTATTGCCCTATTAGGGCTGTAGAAAAACTCAACTCATATAATTCACATAAGGCCCCTGGCATTTTTCCTGGATGTAGTAATAACCATTATTTATTAAGCTCTTATAATTATTATAAAATTTATTTACTGCAGCACCTCATGATACCTGGTGCTCAATAAATTAGTTATATTGCATAGAGTGATTGTGACTAAATGAATGGATGTTACTTGCTAAGCTACTACTGGGAAAAGTGCACCCAGGGGAGCTTCTGTGAGGAGAGATGGGTGTGTCCATCTCCAGGACGGTGACTGCCAAGTGTCTGTTCTCACGTGCTCCGAGAGGGTAACATTTGTCCTGCAAATCTCCATAGTCGCTATCGTCGTAGCTTCGTTTGGTCTTTTAGAACAACATCAAGGCCTTAATTCCAGACTTGTTTTTTACACTGATTACAATTACAGGGTTCCCTGTGCAGGACGGAATGAAAACAGAACAGCTGAGAGACCCAGCTCAGGCATATTTACATTTCCCAGAGGATTTTTGGAAGCCAAAATAGTCCTAAGATTCAAAGGCAAGGGTAGGCAGTCTAAGAATGGGAACGAGAACACACCAACACAAAAAGCCACAATCAGCTCTTTGAGAAAGAATTGGGTGTCTGTATTTTTAAAATGGATAGGGTGGCATCAAGGGATGTAGGACTTCTCTGAAGCAAAGAATCAGCGTGACCTACGATAACAACCCTTTTCTTCACACCTACAGTAAGGTGCAGCCACTTCTACTGAAAAGGAATGAATGAAACAGTCCGTGGGCCCCAGCTCCTCAGGGCCCGCAGTGAGGCCGCACCTGTAACTTCTGATATGTGTTCAAGGCGCGCATCCATGCCGCCCACCCTCCCGCTCAGCCTCTCTGCGTCTATTTATGTCCTGCAGAGCTTGACACCAGCCGATGAGGATGGTGCTGTTTCCTATCCCGGAAGCAGGGGGGTGGGCACAATGAAATTTGGTTTGTGTTTGTTGTTATTTTCCAAGCCTGTGTGCGGTGGCTCTTTGTGATTCTGTCATTTGGACCTACAGTGGGGCTAGGTGACCTGCTTTAGAGCAGTATCCATGAAGGCCGAGAGGCTGTCACCTTTGCATTGCGCGCCATTAGGCATTTCTTCTGCCATCCCGCTTGTGCCTGCTGTTCTTGGATTTTCTTGCCTGTAAAGCACACCCCTCACCTATGACGCTGCCATATGGACGTGATGGCTGATTTCACATCCTTGATTTTCCCAAACAGGTTTCACGGTCTATCCTCTTGTCTCATAAGTGTAAATGTACTTGTCTGACCATGAGTCCATATTTTGATTTGGAAAATCCCGTTTATTTAGATTTGGGGCCGGGTGGCGGGAGTGAGCAAGGAAAGAGAGAGAGAGAGTGAGTGTGTGTGTGTTCGTGTGCATTTCAGTCCTAAGACCTATACTGAGCATCTGTTATGAACTCCGAGGTTACCAAGAGGAATACAGCACAGATCCTCCCCTCAGGGGAGCTCACAGTTTGGGGCCTGAGGAGACAGAAGGGTAAACAAATTCCAGGCAGCACTGAATGTTACAACAGAGAGCACCCAGGGCCGTAGTGGAACACACAGGAAGGATGTTACTCTCCCGGAAGAGTCAGGGACGTCTTCTTGGACAACGTGCTGCAGAGCCGGGTCTGGAGGAGCGAGCAGCCAGCTTTGCAGGGAACTGTGGTGAATGGACAGTGGGCGTAACATATACCAAACTGGAGAGGCAGGAAACAGTGCATGGCATTCGAGACACTGCAAGATGAGAGGCAGCTTGGCTGAGAAGAGCATGGTCTGGAGTCCCACAAACCCAAGTCAGAACTGGGACTTCACCTGTCTGAACCTATCAGCTCACTCACAAGTGGAAACATCATTAGGGTTGTTGCTGAGATGACATAAAGAAGCTAGCCCGCGTGGTGCTCACGGCAGATTCTCAATCAACGGTGCCTCTCTGGCATCCAGGCCCTATACCAGGAGTTGGGCTGTTGGTTGGGGAAGCACTGCAGCAAATGAAGCTGGAAAAGTGAGCGTGACCAAATCACAAAGGGCATTTTGGGGGGGCATCACACACAGTCTGCTGTGGGGCGTAAAGCGAAACTACACGGGGCATGTGGGCTTGCTGTGGGTGGTGAGACCCGCCCGCAGCTGGACCTCTGGGTCTGGAGCTCAGGGCGGAAGCCTGGGCTGGTTTGGATAGGGATTTAGGAATCCCTAGAGGAGAGAGGGTGGCTGCAGCTGTACATAAGGATGAAGTGTCGAGTGTGCTGCACAGAGGAAGAGAGAGTACCGGGTGCGAGAAAGCAGAGACCGAAACCCCGAGGAACCTCTTTACCTGGGGAGCTGAGTGTCAGCGGAAAAAAAGAGCAGGCCTGGCCGCAGAGGAGGAGAAGCGGAGAGAGTGATGCCACGGGGCCCAGGGAAGGAGAACATCTCGAAGAGGAAGCGGTCAGCGGCGTCAGAGGCAGCGAGGAGTAAGAGAGAGGTGGGACTGGAAACCGCCTGCCCAGCTCAGCGAACAGGCAGGAGCGCGTGGGCCGCCGTGCGCGTGCAGCCCGGAGCCTTTCAGGGGAGCGGTTAGTGCTGAAATCTACTGTGAAAAGGCTGAGAAATTAAGGGTTAAGGAATTGCTGTGGATAAGAACACAACTTCGTGAGTGTGTGTGTGTGTGTGTGTGTGTGTGTGTAAGAAAGGAAGAGATCATTAGAACTATGGATCACGTTGGGGAGTAACTTTTAAATAACATCCCCATATACTCACTCTGTAGTTTTTTTGTTTTTGGAAGAAATCGCTCAGAATCCGTTCTGCGGAAGGTGGCCTCGGGAGGAGGCCATCTGAACAGGAGGAGTGGAGGCCCAGCGTCCTGTCCTCCCCAGGCAGCTGTGTGCGGGCGGACGCCGGCCTCTGCAGGGAGCAGCCGGGAGAGGACCACGCAGAGCCCGAGCCGCACGACTACTCCAACGTCCTGAGTTACAGAAGCCTCGCGAGCTTCAGCGTCCCCGCCGAGAAGGGCTAGCTCCCGGGGGCACCCTCTGGGAAACACAGTCCTGTCTGTGCTATCAAAGGTGGACGCATTGGCGTCTGCCCATCACGGCTGTGTGTGTGTGTGTGTGTGTGTGTGTGTGTGTGTGTGTGTGCATGTGGACGTCTGCACACGTGTGTGTGCGGTGTGTTCGGTTGAGTGAATGTATGTCGTCCTCCTCTGTGTCTGCATTCCCTTTACCCTTCCCTTCTGTTCCATCTTGGCAGATCCCGGGGAGGAGCTTGTATCTTGATTACCAATGCAAAGTTAAAAAAACAAACAAACACTTGACCTGGTTTTGAATCTGGCAGTTGGAACAGATCCTGTGGCTGAGATCTGCATTCCCCCTAAAAGCACTGGGCAGGGTTCAGGGCTACAGGAGTCTGTGGTGGATTTCAGGGATGGGTGACTGCAGAGCCACCTCATCTCATTTGCCACTGTCGTCTGCATCAGCGTTCACACATTTGTGGCATTTTAGGACTAAGGCATGCTACCAGCTTGTATGCGGAGATTGGAGGATGACTAAACCATCGACCCGGGTCCCAGCCCTTTGAGAACTTAACAGTTCAGTGGGGAGACAACATTTACATTAAAAGGTAGTGAGGAGATAAGGGTCCAAGACACAGGCCTTTGGGAAGAGATGTCAGTGCAGGGTGAGATGGTCAGGATAAGCTTATCTGTGGGGAAGTGGCCTGGGAGGATGTAGGGAACAGTGAGGCTGGGCTGGGAGAGCAGGATTTTTGTCTAGGGAATTCATAGATTCTAAAGTTGGGAGCTGAAAGTCCCACATGGAAGACCCTGGCATCAAGGCAGCCAGCCAGACTTCCGATTCTATTCTCTGGGCAGACTTTCAAATCTCCTTTTGCTTGATGCACGCAGAAGCTAGTGATGGCCTGATATACTCTAGGCTCTTCCAGTCACGTGCGTTGGGGAAGCCCACAGAAATGGTGTATATCCGCTGCAGGAGCTGTAGTTCAGCCCTTGGGCCAAGATCCACCTCTTCTCTATCAATCTGCCATTGAGCCTTTGAAGAAAGAATCTGTTTCCCACCGAAAGGAAAATCTGGATTTTAAAATAGGGACTCTTCACAGGAAAACAAAGGAGGGGGATGGAAGTTTTAAAAAAATGATCACCACAAACTAGCTGCCTGGAACCCTTAAATTCACACCCTGAGCTCTTTGTGCTGGGGTTAGAGTGGCATCTGAGCTGCTCATTTCTGTTTAGCTGACATTCAGGCTTTCTCCTCCCACCACCTCTCTTAGAAGGATGAGGGAGGTTGGGTTTATAGGAGACTGATTTTCTTTCATGGGCACAGGAACTGAGAGAAAATGTGAAGCAAGACTGTCCTTTACCAATGGTTAAAATAGAACATTGCCCTGCTCCCTCAGAATTAGGCTGGTTGAGTGAGGAGACAATTCAACTCCTACTCCTCCTTGGACTTTGATTTTGATTTTTGTCAGTTCTCTACCAAACAAGTATGTAGTCAGGAGCAATGAGCTGAAATCTGTCCAGAGTGCCAAGTCCTTTGGAAGAAAGATAGATATCTGTAAAATGCTGTTATTTGCCATGGCAGTTCACGGCATTTTTATTGCAAAACTAGTGCAGAATTGTTGGGAGTAGAAGACAATTCACAATTCACAGTTCACAAATGAACTAACATATAATGACAAAAAGGGAGTGGTGGTTTGATTTGGAAAAGGTGTACATTGGGCTGAGGCTGGACTGACAGTTGGGTGTTATTTAACGTGATTATGGTAACAGGGAAACATTTACAGATGCCATTTGGATGGTGCTAAAAATACAAAGGAACCCATAGATGTTGTAAATGGGACAGGTTACTAAAATGAGATTGAATTAGATGGAAAATAAATTTGAAAGTGGAATTCATTGAACCAGATTTTCCTTGGAGAACTGAGAAGACAATCCCCTAAAAGCCAGATTCCTGGAGACATGCCTGTCCAGTACGGCAGCCACTTTCCACATGTGGCTCTCACGTGGGATGTGGTTAGTCCTATTGAGATGGGCTGTGCTAGAAGTAGAAAATACATGCCAGATTTTGAAGACTTAATGTGAATAATAAGAATGTAAACTGTCACATGAGTAATTGAAAAAATATTGAGTACATGTTGAAATTATAATATTTTGTATATATTGTGTTAAATAAAATATATTATTAAAATTAATTTCACCTGTTTCTTTTTACTTCCTTAACGTGGCTACTGGAAAATCTAAAATTGCCTATGTGGCTCCCATTGTATTTGTGTTAGACTGTGCAGCTGTAGACTCTAAACCCCAGCCAATGTGGTACTGGGGTAGGGTGTCTATCACTGACTGGTGGGCTCTGTTTCTCTCTCATCCAAGACAGGGCTTGAGGAGTCTTTTCCCTCTTATTATGTCTTTTGAGAAGTATAAGGAAGGATCACAGGAGAGATTGAGGTGGGAGACCACTAAGTGTAGACAGGAAGAGCTCCTAAGCTCTCCTGGATTCCCTCTTAGATTCCATGATAGGGGGAAGGGAGAATAAATGAATCAATAAATGTGAGTTCGAAGAAAAATACATTTACTGACTCCCTACCCCTTATTACTCCACATTCTAAGCCTGGGTATATAGAGTCTGATCTGTAACCCAAAGAATTATACTGAACAAATAAGAGAAATTTATGAGTCATGGAGCTTTGAGGTAGATGATCTTCATGATTGGATAGAACCTTCCCATGCAATTTTATTTCATGACTTGTTCCTTCTCAGCCTGCGGGCCCCTGGAAATGAACCATCACGGACTCAGGTTTATACAGATTCCATCAGTGCTGGGCTGGACAGGCAGGGTGGCCGTGTGTGCTGCACACGAATGGCAGCGTTCTGGTGGGCTCACCAAACCCCACCAAAGGAGGGAGTCAGCAGCATGGCTGTAGCTGCCAGCTGTGAGGTGCGAGTGTTTTGTTCCATCTTCTGGTTCCTTCTAGTCCTGCAAAACTGCAGTAATCCCCCACATCCACTCCAAGCACACCTGCCCAGAGGCCCAGGAGAGCCTTATGCGTGTAAGAGCCTGAGTTTTCTGGAAGTCAGAATTATATACTTTGATGCTTGAGAGAATTCTTTTTTTTGCATAAGTTAGAGTCTAGGACAATACTATCCGATAGAGCTTTCTCTGATGATGGAAGTCTTCTATACCTGTGCTCTCCAACATGGCAGCCCCTAGCCACACGTGACTACTGAGCACTTGAAATGTGGCTAATATGACTACGGAACTTAACTTTAAATTTTATTTAATTTTGATTAACTTAAAAGTAATGTAAATAGCAACATGTGACTGGTGGCTAGTATATTAGATATCATGATTCTAATAATTGCCTTGCATGTGGAGAAAACACAGAGATGAGTGTCTATAAGCCATTGGATGGATCTGCAGATGTTATGCATTTGAAAGGGCTACCACCAGGAAGAAACACGGAGGTCTTCTTCTGTTCTCTTCTGTCCTTCCTTTGATCGAGACAAGCATGACACCAAAAGCGAGCTGTGCATTTACTTATTTCAGACTCTTCCCCAAAGGTTATCTGTGGTAGCTAAGTGGTTCATATAAACAGGGGAAGAACTGGCAAGAAGTCTGCAACTCACAGGTGTTACGCAGGAGTAGACTTGCGTCACAAGACTTGCCTTGGCCTACAGTCATTCTGACTTCATGTCAGAATGTTGTTAGGAACGTCGCCTCTGCCACTAAAAGTCTAGTTGATTTTATGGAGGTCAAAAGAGCAGTAGCTGTGGTGGTGTAGTAGCTGTGGTGTCGTGGATTGGGAGTCAGAACACTTGTCCAAGTGCTGAACGCTGCTAGTTAGCCTCACGACATTGGATGAGCCACTTAACCTCTTGATCCTCATTACAAATGTTTCCTTATTTGTAAAATGGTAATAATAATATCTACTTTATAAGGTTCTTGGGGAGATGAAGTCAGATAATGTGGTTGAGTGTTTGTAAGCTGTAAAATGCTGAATTAATGTTATTATTGTGCCTGGCACTGCTTATGGTGCCACAGAGGTCCCTGGGGGGCATCAAATCTTGTTGGGATTTAAGGAATGCTAAGACGTTGCAGATGTATCCTTGAGGTCTGCAAGCTCTCGGTAAGTATTTAAAACTTCTCTGTGTTAAGTGTGATGATAGTCTTTAGAAAAGTCAATCGTGTCTTGGATATTGATGACCTTCTTATAATAAGGTACTGTCATTGTCTTCAGTTTTCATATTTGTGTTTCTAATTAAGTTGATTTCAAGACAGGGAAGCTTAATTCATAAAAGATTCATTTGCTCCAGGAAGGTGGAGCAGTGGAAGAGTTTGCAATAGTTGAAATACTAGGAAAGTGATGGGAGAGTTGTTCTTACTTTGTACCCTGTCATGTGGGGCCGCAGCATCAGGTCCGGGGCAGGCAGTGCACCTCTCTTTGTGAGCAGTGACTTCAAGTCAGCAAAGCCTCATCCAATATATTAAATTTGTGTCGTTTACCTGTACTTATTTTTATTTTAGTTTTTTAAAAAACTGAAGTATAGTTGATTTACAATGTTGTGTTAGTTTCAGGTATACAGCAAAGTGATTCAGTTATACTTATATAACATATACATATACATTCTTTTTCAGATTCCTTTCCCTTATAGGTTATTACAAAATATTGAGTATTGTTCCCTGTGCTATACATTAGGTGCTTGTTGGTTATCTATTTTATATATAGTAGTGTGTATATGTTAATCCCAACCTCCTAATTTATCCCTCCTCCACGTCCCCTTTGATAACCGTAACTTTGTTTTTTATGTCTGTGGGTCTATGTTTTGTAAATAAGTTCATATTTTAGTTTTATAATTCTGTGAGAGGTATAAGCATAATAGGTTTACCTGGTGTTATGTTTGAGCATATTTCAGAAAGGGTTTAATAAAAATACATTATATTAATTATTAATTAATGTATTAATAGGCATTATAATAAAAATAATCACAGAGTCTTCCCGTGGGGAGGGGGTCTGTGAGAAGTACTTTTTTCCTTTGTAAGTAAGTATATACACATTACTCAAGTTTGAGAAACACTGGTGTGGTATATATATCATTGGATTTCAAAAATTTGACTTCAAGCACTAGTTTATTAATTGTTTTATATTGGGAAAGACATATTTCTGAACTTCTGTTTCTATAAGTTAGTGTAATAATGTTTCACAAGGTAATTGTAGGGATGGATAAAGCGTGTGAAGGAGAAGCTTTGTAAACTGTTAAGTGCCGTATGAGTAGTCCATGTGCCATTTACTATTGTTACAATCCGTGTATAAACCACACCACCACATTTTCAACAGGCAGGAAAGAGGCTTCAGGAGAGATGATGCACAGAGAGATCAAGGACTCTGGGTGAAGCTGGCTGGCATCATTAAGATGTTGCTAAGAGTCACAGAAATCAAATAGGGCAAGATCATGCATCAGGAAAATGTTTTCTTCCTTTTGTTTTGTACTTCCTAGAATATCAGGTGAACTTAGGGGCTCAGTGATTGAGTTGCAAGAAGTCAGCATCTAAATTCATAGAGGTCACCTTTCAGCCCAGGTTCTCCCCATCCCAAGCTCATGCCTGGGTATCAGTGTGTTCCTCACACTGGTGGGAATGTCCGTCCACACTCACCTCCTCCAGCCCAAAGCCTGCACATTCTTGGGAGTCCCCAGACGAGACTGTGTATTCCTTGAACACTTCCTTGATGGACCTGCCCGTGTCTCTTTTTGTTAGTTTATAAACTCCCACGGCACTGAGAGTCTGAATGGTACAATCTAACTCTTGATGTATATGTATCTTTATTTATATATTTCTAGTTGTTAGATTTGAAAGCTCACCAAGAGCTGAAATAATTTCCTCCATTTCTTGCATACACTGCACAGTTTTGAATGAAATGTAGATGCTTACTGAAGACAGCAAATCTAATTCAGTTGGGTTGACATCACCCGGGACAAACAAGATATAAGTTTTCTCCATCACACCAGCAATTTCTGTGAGAATGATGAGGTTAGAGAGCCCTATGGGTAGGGTCGCATATGAGAAAGGGCCTATGGAGCAAATAGGAGTCCCTCAGGAGTCCCCACAGTCATCAGATGGGGACGTATTTTGAACCATGAACTTTCTTTGGATACAAAGATACAGGGATAGATGGGCATAGTGTCATATGGGATTGGTTATTTCCACAGTAGGCAGAGAGATAATGATTTGCACATGGAGAAGGGGGAAAAAAGGTGAATCAATTCAGGTAACAGTAAATGAGCCATGTGCCATTTATGAGGTGTGGACAGGAGAAGGAAAATGCCCCAAACGGCCTTATATTTCCCCAAAGTGATTTCAGTATCACCCATCCCGGAATTCTCACTTCTTGTAGCATGAGGATTGCTATGTTGAGAATTCTCCTAGCCTTTCAGCTATAATTCTCAATTTGGATAATCTCAGACTAGGCCTAGGCCACAATGTATGAATGTGTAGAAACATTGCCACAATATAAAGAAGACACAACGGGAAACCAAGAGAAGAGTTTTTTTTTTTTTTAATTATTCCTTCATATTCAAACTTCACAAACAGTGTGAACTTGTACAATACCTCGGAAAGTGAAACTTACAAAAAAAGTGCTGGTAACATTTAAAAAAAAACAACAAAAACCCCAAAAAACAAACATCATTCTTAGCAACATCAATTACTCTTCCACACAAAACAGAAACCTTGTAAAATTTATTTTCGTATTTTTAAGGCGTAATACTTCCGTATAAAGTATATGCAAGAGATAAAACTTCACAGTATTCCAAAATGTCACAATAATAATAATAATAATATAGTATAATGAAGCGCTACAGTTAATTTTTCTTTTTTTGAATGTTTTTTTCCTGTTTAAATAACAAATACAAGTCACAGGTAAATATACGTGAGAAAAATACGAGGCTAATATTAAATGGCAGGTAAGGATACTGTCACTGTAAGAAAAAACTGGCAGGATGTGTGTATTTAGTCTATATTTTAAAGCACTTGATAGAAAAGGCGTATGCAAGGTTTTTCAAAACAATTTTTTCGTTTGTTTGTTTGATAACTGACAACAATTTAAGAGTATAATGAGAAAAAAAAAAGGAACAAACTCCCTCTCAAAACTATTGACCTGCTCAACCCAAACCACGTGTATATATTGATGGTGGATGGGTGTGTGTTCGCGTCTCCATGGGTTTGTACGGTACACAGACTGATACAAGCAGTGTCCCTTGCCCACCTGCAAAGGTTGGAGGTTACAGTCTCTGCAGTCATCGAGCTCAGGTTCCTTGTGGGAAATTATTCTTTCAGTTTAAAGCTCTCTTTTTCCTTGCCTCTCCCTCCTTCCAAACTCTTCCCCAATTCCCAGGTCTTCAGTCTGAAAAGACAGTCTGGTTAGAAAAGTTGCCCTCCACTTAAAATTCACTGGGAAATAGAAACTGCGTAAACAGTGACACCCACACAGACACTGAAAATACCACTTGGACGAATGAATATGTTTGTGCATGTGTGTGGGGTGTGTGTGTGTGTGTGTGTGTGTGTGTGTACAGTAGCAATTGCAAAAAAGGGACCATATTCCTTTCCATACTAAGATACAATGTGATAAGAAACATTTCTGTGCAGGGAATAGGGCTTCTTCGAATCTTATCACAACACTGTGGCGGGAAGATCAGGAAACGGGTTCACCTTTCAGCAGTCACCACAGTAAACTTCATTGAGAACACGCATGCCCAGCTCTCTCGTCTGTGCGCATGTGTGTGTTAACAGCTAGCCATTCAGCCAACAGGTAACAGAAAGACAGCAGATAGCAAAACACGTCAATAAGGTGCTCAAAGAAAAAAGTGGCACCCATTCCTTGAATGGATGGCCACATTAAGGTGCTTCAAAAAAGTTTTTTTTTTTTTTTTTTCAGTTTTATTTCAAACATTAAGAGAGTACTGATTTGCACATGGTAGTTCTGAGTCAGGCCAAGGGTTTTGAGATTTCTGACATCTTCCACTGAAAAGGGCTTTCGCTGTAGTTGTTTTGTTCAGTTTGTTGTGGGTCACTTGAGTTTAAAAATGTTTAATAGCCGAAAACTGAAATCAAATCAACATGACTAAAAGAAATAGGTGAAATGGTATAGAACATTACTGCATTCCCATTGGATCAAGATGGTTTCGCCCATTTTTCCTCTTTCACTAATACTGTTCCTTTTTTTCTTTGTTACAATCCATTCCTTGTGAACATACAGAAATGACCAAAGTCACTGCAAGTGGCTGTTTTTATTTTTTGTGATCTGTTGCAAGAGTCCAACCTTGTTTCCTCTGCTGCTGTTTGTGTAGCATCTGGTTTTGTAATGAAAGCATCTGGATTTGTTATGTGCATGTGTGTATATATGCACATATACACACCTATACATGTATAATATATACACTATATATATATAGGGATATATATAGGAAGTGTGTATACATTTATACATAATATAGTGTATATCGTTTCAACTGGAGATAAACTGAACTGGGTTCAGACACTAGCACATGTTTATCTTTCCCCTGCCCCCTCTGTACATTTTAAACAGTCTGGAGCTTTTATGTATTTATTTTTAAAGTGCATTTTTAATGCAGAATAACTACTCCACTGATTCCTTGGAAAACATTTTTGATGAGAAAAAATCTGACGGTTCGCAGCCCCCAGCAAGAGAAGCCCGGGTCTGGCCGTGCCAGGGGCTGACGTGGCAGTGCCAGGCTTGTGCCTGAGTGATTACTGGGCGTTCTGGACTCTGGGCACCTCAGCAGCAGCAGCGCCTATGAGAAGGCAGAGACAGAAGAGGAAGAAGGAAGGAAAGCTCAGATGAGGAAGGATGAGTTTGCGGTGTGTTCCGAGTCGGAAGCGTTAACTTCGTGTGGATTTGTGCAGTTCCTGCTTGGCTTCGGCTCAGAGATGCCATCTAGTCCCCTCCCCACCAACTGACACCAGCCTCCTGACGCCCTGCACGCTCCAGCATTGCCCAGGCGTCCCCGCTCCCGAGGCTGACTTCTGGGTCAGCTCCCCGTGGGGATGTGAGTGCCAGCGTCCAGTAGGAATAAGGCACCAGAGAAATCAAAATGTTACAAAAAGATGCAAAACCCCGTTTCAAAGAGCCTCTCCCATTGCTCCGTTAAAATATTGCATGTGATACCATTCGTGTGTAAAGTGTGTCATATGCAGTCTCTGAAAGGAACTGGAGGCCCTTCAGCACCAGAGATCTTTAGGGATGCACCCTTTGTCAAAACACACCCACTCTCCCCACTCCCACGCCCACCCCACGCCACACGCAAAAGCACCAAAGTGGGAGAACAAGGCTGCGTGCCATTGCTCACCTCATTTTTGATAAAGATCAAAGAAGTGTACGAAACGAAATTTTCAGGAATTGCTCTAAAATTAAATGGGTTTTGGCTGTCATGTAGCCGGTTACTTGATGCTCTAAATGTCCAGAGAGTATGATGAAGGGGTGGAAATGTTTGTGTTAACGTTTGGGGGAACGTGCTAAACAAAAATTACTTCCTAAATGACACCCAAGTCCTGCACTAACACTTCAACCTCCCCTATTTTTTAAACATTGTGAAAAAGGAAGAGGTTCATCTAACTATAAAAGGAAAAAAATGAAGGCACAAGATTTTATTCGGTCCCACAATCCTTAAGAAAAATGGTGTTGTGCAAGTGTGTGTGTGTGTGTGTGTATGTGCACACACAAGTGAGATGGCAGACCAAGGGCCATTGGGGCAGTCGTCCAAGGGAAGCTGGAAAAGGAGAACAAGAGAGAATTTCGAGACAGACAGAAGAAAGGAGAAAGGAGGAAATGGAGGCCTCTCTTCAGCTTTCTGTCATAGACAGTCTCAAGATTTGGCTGCTTTAGGGTCCAGAACGGAATTCATTTGTCTTGGTCTAGAAAGTGCCCCCAGTTAAATATCTCCAGTTACTCATGTTACAGCTTTTGGTGTTTCCCTTTTCCCTTCCCTCCAGCCAAATGATTTTTTTTTTTTTTAAATCACAGTTTTAAAAATTATTTTTTCAATCTTGAAAAAATATGGAAAAGCTATTGAACAGCCTTAGGGCACTCTGCCTCTCCATCTTCACAGTGAGCAGATGCACGGACAATCCACACAGCCAAGGATGAGGCAGGCAAGCTCCCCTGTGCTAGGGGGTCCCTTGCCCCACCTTCCCCAGGGCTGGGGGTGCCTTTGCAGCACCCACAGCCGCTTCTTTCCATTGGATCCTTCCTCCCCCCACCCCATCCGTGGAAGGTGGGCTGCCGAGAGAAGCAAAGCCATTCTAGAGAGCGATGGTAACAGGAAGGTCTTAGAAGCCGAGGATGGAGGCGATGAGGGGGCGTCTCTGCTCAGGCAGGTCAGCACTGCTCTCTCGGCAGCCTCCCCCCAGGATGGGAAGCGTGGCTGCCCGCTGAGAAGTTGAAGCCCCGCTCACATGGACTTCACGAGACCTCAACTCTCAGGCTCACCACCTTTATGCCTCTGTTGCATCAGAACTGGCCCCCAGTCCTTAAGAAGGCAATGATCCAAGACGGAGAGGCAGAGGCAACCGGCTGTGTCATAC
Organism: Eubalaena glacialis; assembly: GCF_028564815.1. NCBI lineage: Eukaryota > Metazoa > Chordata > Mammalia > Artiodactyla > Balaenidae > Eubalaena > Eubalaena glacialis. The sequence continues at coordinate 61,778,550 of NC_083721.1, forward strand.
AAAACAAAGGGCTACGGACAGTGGGATTTCAGAAAGAAATTTAACTTTGGTTTTCCAACTTTTTCAAACCGTAAAAATTAAAGCAGGTCTTCAGTGGCTTCGATCATCCGACAGCTGTTACATTTTTTCTCATTTGGCAAGGCTAAGGCAGGGGGTGGGGGGAAGAGAAAAGGGGTTTCCCATAATTGGTCGAAGACACAGGGTGGTAAAATGCTTCCACACTTAAACTCACAGTCCAGTGTTTTTGACATTTCATAAATAGCTTTTTTTTTTTTCTCTAAAAAAAGAATAAAACAAGAACAATCCCTTTACTTACTCATCTGAAACAAAATAAACAGCAGTGGGTACAAACTTCTTCTTGTAACAATTACAAAAAACAACAATATAATCCCAACTTTTAACACGCATCTTGAATCAGTTATTTTTTTTTTTAACCTCAAAACTGCAGCATATCCTTAAGGGCAAACTTTTCGATTAGTTTTTTTCTTTTTTTTTTTTTAAATAATGTCTTCACCAAAAAAACAGTCTTGTACCAATAAAATGCATTCAAAAATAGAAAATATTACACAACAAAAATATGTATCCTTCCTTTCCAAAAAAGATTCTTCACAAAAAAATGTAGAAAAAATTCCAACAATTTTTTTCCTCTCCTAAACATTAACTTTCAGTCTAGGGCACGATTATTTATTGATTTAAATGTCTGCTTTTGCATAAAACATGGAAGATGCAAAACAATTACTGTATTAGGTTTGTGAAGTTATGTCCACTCCCACCCCAACTCTAAAACAAAACAAAACCAGAAAAACCCAGCAAACATTAAACAAAAGATACAGCTGGTTGACTAGAAAAAAAATCTCTCTTTCCTTCCACTGTGCCTTTGTATGGGTTACTGGCTCTGTTGGTATCTGGGAATGCTCAAGAAGGGAGATCAGTTTGGAGTCAAGAGGTACTTTAGCGTTAGCTGATGTTCTGAGGAGTCATTTACAGTCTCCCATGTTGTGGGTTTATCTGCTGCAAATCCTCAGGGAGAAAAGAAACATGAGGATAAGCAGAGGACTAAACTGTGTCTACGTGTGTACTGTACAAATACCTCTATACAAGCCAGTTTCTCCATCATAGCACATTTTTCTTCCCCCTTACAGTGGAGCTCAAGTGTCCGATAAATGGTAACGGAGAGCTCCAGTGGTATGCGGAAGGCTGGGGCTATTTCCTCTGTAGTCACCACGCCCACATTTAACCAGTTTGGGCACTAATTGGAACAATAACGAGATCTCAAATCTCAAAGCAATGTCCTGTTTTCCCCATCCCCATGGAACCCAGGTATCTTTTCCATTTCAGTACTGCACCTTAAACATATATTTTTCTTATTTGATGGTATTCCTCTTTTGTGTGGGATGTATTTTGTATGTGTATCCAGTACAAACAGATTTTTTTTTCCCCAAGCTTTTTTTCCCTGTTGCTTATTTGGTTGCTGGTTTTTTCTTTGTGGTTTTTGTTCTGTTTTGTTTCTGATTTTTTAAACAGTGAAATATGTCCAATTTTATTTCCAGTGCATTAAACAAATTTTAAATTAAAAGAAGAAATAAAACTTTTCCCCCATCCTTCTAAAGGAAATGACCCACAAAAGTACAATATAATAAAATCAGGCATTGCCAAAAATAGCATGATGTGCAACCTCAATTACATCAAAGAAAAACAAACAGACAAACAAGAATTATAAAACATAAGCATGAAGGAGCCAAGACTATAATCCCAACTATGGTATGATTGGCAAGCACTGGTTAAAAAATAGGTAAGGCTACTCTTAGATTTCTAACTCAACATAGTTAACCACTGCTCTCCTGTCTTTTCCTTCAACTCTTAATCTTTCACTCACTAGTTCTTTATATCTTTAAAATGAACAAAATTTTTTTTAATATTTTTGGTCTACAGTAGAATTACATATTAATAATATAATAAAAAGGTATTTCATTAACAGGTTGGTACTGCATCTATGTGGGGAAAATAGAAAAAAAGCACTCAAAGAGACATTGCAAATGGACTCTATTCTTATAAAAATCACCACAAATATGATAGAAATTATGATCAGGGCAACAGATTCAACTGAAAACAGGTGGAAAAAGATATCTTTTGGGTAATACAAACTCCTGACAAGCTATGCCCTAGAATTACAGCCTCCAAACCTTTCCTGTGATTTCCACCTTTCCATAGGATCACTCAAAATTCAAATGGAAATGGAAACAAAACGAAAATAAAGTGGACAGGTGAAAGTGAGCCAGCCAAAGCTTCCAAGTTATCTTAGTTGACTGGTCAAGACCAGCTGGACAGCATTTGAGAAACTGGTAGGCCACAGGAGAGCCACTGATGGTATTTGTTTTTAATATTGGAGGAGTTCCCAGCCCACTGATAAAGAGAGAAACCAAGGAACCAAACAATTCTTCTGGTACCATATAATATATGAGATGAAATATAATTCCGATAGAGGGGATATGAGGGTGAGGTGGGAAAGAGAAGAGACAGGAGAAGTAGGCAAACTTTGGGCACCACCTCCCTTTGTTTTCTTCAGCACATTGGTTTCCTTCTTTCTGAGCATCCTTTAGGATTGGCCCTGGGCCCCAATGTCCTCTGAGCAAATATGTGTCAGCACAGCTCTTGACATGACATCTATGCTTACTGGCTTTCCTAAGGGCTCGATGGCTCTGGAGGCTCCCTGCCCCCCCCCCCCCATGCCCTTGATGAAGCAGAGAAGGGGTGTGAAGTTGTAATGACAGAGGCCCTTTCCATTAACCATTCCTACCTGATGGTTAATTCACACCGATGGTCCAGTGTGGGGAAAAAAATAAGAAGGAAAAGAATTGGTAAAAGTTGAGCTTGGTAATCAACAAGTGTGAAGTTTTCTTTCAGGAAAAAAAAAAAAAAGAAGACGAAGAAGACAAAGAAATGACATCCGTCAGGAAATACTGCTTTTGGTTTCTCTGAACTATCCTTGGTTTTTCTCTCATTCAGTTGCTCCAGTTTAAAGTTTAGAATCTAGTGCAAATATCATCACATCACAGCATTCCAGGAGCAATACACTATCCCTTCATCCTAGGTGAATACTATCCCTTCAGACCTCCTCAGAAGACTGGGGGCAATGATCCAGAAAAGCATAACTGAACAGATTATTAACCTAGTACTCGCTACAACAAGAAAGGCACTATCACAAGAGATCAGCCTCAGCATCTTCCTTGCCGTGGGCATGGATGTTTTCACCACTCCAGCAACTACAATGAAACCCAGACTGTGGCTTTTCCAGTACTTGAACTCACTGGCCAGTTATCTGACTCTCCCACTGGCCACTGCTGTTGGCTCCGGCCGTGCAGAGCGCTGACCGGCTCTGTGTCCATGCTGCCCCACATTTCACCAGTGATCCTTGTTTGGTTCTACATGATTTAGCTCACTCTCTTCCATGGAAGTTTCTTTCTCTCCATCAGTCTCCAGGTCATGACTCTATTATAAAGACAGTTTACAGTGTCAAGTACTAGCGCTTATCTATTTTTTCCTAGTTTTTTAAACCTCTAACCAAACCCTAAGTCATAAAGACAATTCAGTAGCTCCTCTAACAACAAGTCTCTTGTAAATATCACTGTGAACAGAATGAAAACCAAAGTATCATCCCTTGACCACCAAAGCATATCCCTTGAGCCTGTTGTATTACTTTTGTCTGCAAGAGAGGAGGTGGGGTTCTGGAAAGGAAAATCTTTGGTGACAGAACTGGAGTGGGTATGCAAGTTTCAAGGAAGAAGTTATTTTCCAAAAGCCTCAAGAGAAGTATCCTAGGGCAGTTACTGTGAATATATTTTAAAAGGTCAATTATTTCTTTCTGTAACTTTGGTTTGGTGCAGTCGGCATCTTCTCAGTGCTTACCCAATACACATCTCTAAGTACCTGTTAAGAGCTCTGAATTTAGAGTTTCTTATTTGAAAGGGAGATAATACTTTGAGCGCTTAAGGGACTGCTTCCATTAGTTCTGAAAGCTCTAAATGGAGTTTTTCTGCCTAGCAAGGCTGACAGCTTCCTTAAAAATTTTTTAACTTGGAAAAGTAGACTTGGATGGATGCTAAGGAGGAGAGAGAAAGAGATAGGTATCAATGTAATCTTAAGAAAGGCCGCAACCGAGAGTTTTCCAAACTGATGCTCCAACATGTGATAGTGATCAGAGAAATTCCACGTTACCCATTGATATGGGTTGCGACCCTTTCTTACTGAACCAGAATCTTCAAAGCTGTCACCTTGGATTCTGGACAAGTCCTTCAGCATCTTCACTCTCCTGTTATTATTCCCTACACAATCTATTGCTTTTCCTGTGGTGAAAGATTCTTTTATTAATAGTCACTAAAGAGCTGTCAAATTCTAATTACTTCTAAGATTTAAAAAGGCGATAAAAATAAATCCAATAAAGAAAAATTGAAAGAAAATGCAACAACTTCAAAACTAGGCTTTTAGGCACTGTTAAGGTCTTCTGCTTTATAAAGGATAGTCTCTGATGGAGCAGCTAGTAAGTAGGTTCTGATTAATCCTCCAACGCTTCCTCCAATTTCAAAGTTGGCCTAGCTTGTTTCAGATAAACCTTTCACCTCACTGGTCTTCAATGTTTATTGCACTGTTCCCTTACTGTCATCTTAAAGGATTTTACCACATGCATGGCCTTCCTCTTTGGTTAGCCTGATCTAGGTTTCACCCAGCGATGAAAAAGCAAGCTCAGGCTGAAAGGACACCTCCAATATGGACAAGGTGAGGTTTTTCTGAAAGGAGGCCCTACCTCGGGCCAAGGCGAAGACTTTCCGGTCACCTCGGTTGGCTTCCTCACCATCGCAACTCTTACTGAAAGCTTAGTTGGAGACAACATTGGGCAAACTTCTCCTTAAACGTCTTCAATTTACAGTACTAACTCAGCTTCTTTATAATAAGAAAACAGATCCTATCAGCATGGCAGTTTCTAGGCCTGATCAAGAGTTGGCAGATTCCACAGATTTTTACCAACCCTGCTAAGACCAAGCATGACGGAAATAACCCTCCATTTTTGTGGTGCTTCTAGTTTCAAAACTTGCCTCTTTCTTTCTCATACCTCACACACTCTCTCCCGGCACAAGTAAATACATTTCAGTAGTGCAATGCAGTGCAGTCATATTTATTTAGTGCAAAAAAAAAAAAAAAAAAAAAAAAAAAGCCCTATTACAGCCCCAAGCTCAACCCTAAACAGCTCTTACTAAAAGTTACCAGTGCCACAAAAGTGGGAAATTCAGTCTTTACCTCACACTTCTGTGAGTCATCTCTTTCGTTGTCCCTGTTTGGTTCAGCTCAAAGGAAGGAAACAACTAGCATATGCCTAGGCATTATTCTGTAAAATGTTAAGCCAATAGGCAGAAAATAAAGGGAAGGAGTTGAGTTGAAACCAAGGGTAGTATTTAGAAGAGGAAAATAGCTATTTAATGCAAAGATCAGTAGTGGTTTTTACTGAATGCTTTTCATCATGTCAAATGGCTCCGATGCTAGAGGGAATGGGTACAGAAAAAGATAAAGCTTTCCTGTTTCCCAAAACACGGTCCTAAATTTAACAGTGCTGGGTTCTTATATTTGAATAGTGCAATCAGCTATTCCTCGAGGGCTTTGGGCAGCAGCCACCTTACCTAACATAAATAGGGACACTAAGAGCACTCACTTTTTCACATTGACCTTCTCTCTTGCCTCATTCCTCTCCTATCCATTTTTTCTGACTACACATAAATACAGATCTACATACACATACACAGAAATTCTCAAGGCCCCTCTCAGGATGACAGATTGAAAACTGGTACAAATAGCTCAATGACACACTCACACAAAAAGTACAATCATTAAATATAAAAGTGAATTATTACACCAAAATTAAGGGTCTGCATTGTACCTCTTCTTGTATTATTCTGTAAGAAAAAACATTCATAGCAGGATGTCTTATGGAACTTACTTTTTGCTTAAGATTAATCTGGACTTAGTTTGGGATATGGCAGTACTGAGTGATTTTGGAGAGATGCCTTGCATTTGATCATCCTCCAGAATCATTCTCTCCAGTTTGCCTGGGTCCCTACCCTCCAGGTGTAAATCTGCTTGTCTGCACATACCACATGCATGCTGGAAGTCTCAGGAGGATCAATATGTAGTTTAGAATAGATTATGGAAACATTAGTGGGGTCAGCACACTCAAATTCCTTTGGAACACTACGCTATCATAGAGTTCCTTGATTCTATCAACTTCTTGCCTTTGTTTGCCACGATGAGGATTACCAAGAGACTCTGCTTTCATTTACTCTGAAAACCACAGTTCTTTTAACGATAGTGCAAAAAACCAAATTTAATTAGATATATGAAAGTTACCCTTAATTTATATCTCAATAGGCCCCTCGGGAAAACGTAATCACTGGGACTAAAGAAGGAGTTTAATTGCTGACAATGCTTTTGATAATCCTCTCTTACAAATCTACATATAGCTGGTTCCAAATCAAAGTCTGTGCCAAGGACAGCAGAGCAGAGTAACTCACCTTATTTTTCAAAGAACCCTCTGGCAGTGAACATACACTAAGCACTTTAGTCTATGTCTAAAGCTTGTATTAAATTTGAACCATTATTTTATTGTCCGTTATCTCTCTGCATAAGCCCCGGAGAGCAGATTAGTAATGGGAGCAGTCAAGGGTTTCTGTAGTTTCTCTATCTGGTTTTGATAGCATTAAGAGAAGTCTTAAATCACAAAGAAGTGAGGTTATTTTACTAATTCTTAGGCCTATAATAGTGAGAATGGGCAAAAATGGCAAAGGGCGAGTGGTGCTGACTTTCCCTGCTAACCCTGAGAACTGGCTTTAGGAATCCAGAACTGTATCAGATTTAGTCCCATCACATTGTCCTGTTTCCCCTCTTTGTTTTTCCTCTGTTCACTTAATTGAAATTGCAGTTATTTTAAAGATTCAGCTAAGAATGCAAATTATAGCACAAAAGACAGGTTATAAAAAGGTTTGTCAGGCTATCTGTAAATTGAATTGAGTTGAAAACAGTATGCTTTCAAATGAAGCACTACAATTTCCTCTTTTTTTAAAGTTTCCAATTTGGTTTTTCTTTCTTTTGTGGTGGTGAGAGTACGGATGGGTGAAGTACTGGCAATGCCAATCTCCCTCTGTGACTGTCACCTCCAGTGCCAGGTTGGGGAGAGGACAGGCAATGGAGGAGTGGTGTTTCACCATTTAAGACCTCATGAACACATGCAGTTTTGAAATGAAGAGAACAGAAATCTGAACAATTATAGCAATCCAGAGATCAACTGATTTTGGCATTTTAGTAGTATCCTTTCTTTTTCTTTTCTGGTGATTCTGTCCTATATTAATAAGAAACATCCAAAGAGGATTTTCATTACATCAGTCTATCCTCAGCCTTATTTCAAAAATTTGAGGAGACAATAAGGATTTGTAGTGTGAACTTCCTTCACAGTCAATTCCCATCCTTAGGCCTCATACCTGTAAGTTTAGGTAAATGGGGTTTCTTTTTCAAGGAACAGCTTTTATTTTAACTATTCTACCCTCAAAGTGCAGGGAGACTCTTTCTCCTCAAAGCTCTCACATTCTACTCGAAAAGGAAGATAAGATTTTCATGGAGAATAGACTCCTTAATGATAGAATGGAAGGCTTTTCATTCTAAGAGGGAAAGGAGTAAGGTAAGGGTGGGCAGTGATCTGACTGATGCCTATGGCCATGGACAGTATCAAATGAAAGAATCAAAATTTTTTACTGCCTTGAGAAGAAAGAGATAAAGGGAAACAAACAAATCAACAAACAAACTTCACTAAAATACACATTCCTCCAGTTTCAGGTTTCTAAAAAGTAATAATTATGCTTAAATCAAGGTTTACAGATAGCAAACAACTGTTTTAATGTGTAAAAGTATTATCCCTTTGCTTTACTATGTTAGTTTCACTTTCTTTGAAGGAATTGTATCCGTGCACACTTGTCCTAAAGTCCAGTGCAGAAAATAAACTGGTTTGCTACCAGCCTCAATCTCAGAATATTTCCTAAGCTCTATCTGCAAATCCTAAAACTATATATCTGTAAAATGAGATGCAGAGCTTCTGAAATGCATTGTGGGGGTGGGGCCGGGGGAGGAAGCAAGCTTTTTATGGAGGCAAAGAAAGAAATCCCTTCCTGTCCTCCCAAATGTATACTGTAATGTTTCTGACCGTTATTTTGCTGCATTACTTACCGTCAGGGCTACCGGTGTTAGCTTAGAAAAGCAGGAGGCTCGGAAGTAACAAGAAATTCACATCCTGGACTCTCCAGAATATTCAACAGGATTTCAACATTAATCTAGACTAATGCAGAGGCTGTGGTGAGAAACCTGGGGTGTCAGGGTTAGAGCTCTTCTTGGAGCACTAGAAGGAACAAGGTCAAGAAGGCATCCTGCAAGAATCTTTGTGATAAACTGGACCCACTGGGACCTATCGGGACCAGATACGCTCCTCTTCCACATTATACTTTAAATGATGGCATTTAGGATTTAAAAGAGAGTCTTTTGTTCTTTCAGAAGTCAATGCCTGAGGAGAGGAATACTTTAGATGAAGAGTACTTAAAAAAAAAAAAGATAGAGGGAGTCAGAATGGACAAAGAAATAGAAGGAGATAAGAATGATGGGGAGAACATGCTAACTGAAGATGACGGTCCTAAGCAACATACACACTGACTTTAAGAAGTGTTGGTTTCCTGCTAGATGTGGGACTCAGGGAGGTTTTCGAACCTCTTCTTTATTTCATTGCTCTCTATGCTGTGAGCTGTTAAAAATTGGTTTGATTAAGGTAAAACCTGCGTCAAGCCTCAGATCAAATTAAGACTACATTTCTGACATTAATGTTGCTTCTGTTTGTCAACGGGTAAAGCAAGAAATGGAAGCATACCCCTGTGTGCTCAGAATCAGGTAGCGCTCTAGATGCCACAGAATGGTCCACCCAAGAGCCGAGAGCCAAAGCAGTATCACAGTAAGAGTGCTGGACGGGGAGTCAGGAAAGACTGTGTTACAGAGTTGTTCAGATTGCGTCATAAGCGTCCTGTAAAGGGGGAGACCCAGAAATGTATGAGTCTTTTGGACAATGCTCTGGCAACCAGACAGCTGTAACTCACTGAAATGAGATCTAGCATGATGACCAAATTACATGGTGAATGCTTAGTTACTGGGGAGTGTATTACATGGCTCTTCAAGTATCTGCTCTGCCCTATTATTATTTTATTTAAGCACATATTACGTTTATGTTTAAAAATATCTGGTTGCAAAATAGACACTTTAGAAACTTGATGGATCTTTTCATCCCTTAGTAAACTACTGCTTAAAGTTCTAAACCAATCAACAATTATTTGTTTTTCAAAAACATGACGTGAAAAAAATTCTCCCTAATTATCTCCTGTGATGCCTTTGAGTAGAAGTGGATTTACCTGTTTTAGAAGAGCTCACTAGGGCTTGAGCAGGTATCAAAATTATTCTGAAATATTACCCCTTTCATTAGATTTCTCTAAGTCTAGTACCTGTATGTCATTTGGCTAAATATTAGTAGGAGTTGAAAGAGTCATCACTGATGATTTTTTTTCTCCCTCAGAAATGGTCTACTCATATCAGGAATTTGAACACTGTGGTATTTAAAAAAAGAGAAAAAAAAAAAAAACCAGAAAATATTTTTCTCTCTGTCTTTGGCCAAATGTGAAGGTGAAAAGAATTTGTGACCTCAGCTAGTACGGCTGACATTTAAAACTGTGACTCAGGTCCTCCCACTCTCAAAAGAATATTGATAACTTTTAAAACCTGAAGGTACAGTGAAGACATGCTTCACTCTGCCTACGAGTCTCATGCTGATGAACTCACTCGTGTCAGTGCTCTTTCACCACATAAATCTCAAAGGAGGACATTCACAACGGGGTAGGGGGAAGGGAGGGAAATGAGCCCTCAGGTGTCATGATGATTAGAGTTCTTAAGGCAGTGAGGAGAGGAAGAGGTAATTTAAAGTCTTAGAGAGAAACAAGAAATAAAGAGAACGGGTGAGGAAAAGGAAAGAGGAAAATAGTGACGTTGATACAATTTGGGTATTAAGTGATCACTGGAAAAGGAAGAGCTCACCTCACCCTCAATTCACTATGATGTTGGTCTAGTAGAAATATATTTAGTTGAAAACTTTGGAGAAACAGGTGGATATCTTTGCTTTTAGGCTCAATACTAGCCCCTTCCAAGCAGATTAGAGCAGGTAGTTCCTTAATGAGTACTGCAAGTAGAGGGCAAGGAGGGGAGTTGGATAAGGGGAGGGGGGAGGGCTTGTTGGAGGGGCACAGCAGAATGGGATGGGATTTGAAAACAAAATCTACTGGAAAAGACGAAAGGAAGGAATTGGTGTTATTCACACTGAGAAGCCTTAACGGGTGGTTCAGTGTGGGAAGGGCTCTCAACACTGAGTATGACGAACAGCTGTTTTCATCCTGTCCTGAATGTAGAACTGGTCTCAGGCATCCAGGACGAATGTAAAGTTTATCCATCAGTGGGGTTTTCCAGGCATTGGGTTGAGTAGCTGAGGGAAGCTGAAGGAGCTCTTTATCTAAAAACACTATTTGAAAATATTTCTTGTGAGGAAGACAGGATGCCTGATTTCTGACGTTTCCGTGATGGCCTGGTTAAAGAAGAAAGGCACCAAGTTCCCACCTTAACAGACAAATGTAGATATTGAGGGCTAGATACCCAAGAACCACTATTTTATGGATTCTGCAGACTAAAAAAATGAACTATAATTTTCTGAGTTCTAGTTCTATCAGCCTCTGTCATGAAAAAGTTCCTAAATTCTGATTTTATTAAAAAGAGTCTCCTAGGAAAATGAACATTATATTGCTAAGCTGCCTCCAGGGAAGCACTGAAGACTAGTTAAAATAACTGTAAGCATACTGAAAACAGAAAGTAGTCAGTAAAGAACTAGTATTAAAAATCAATATTTGAAAATACAGTTGGGACAACTAGGCCTTTAACTGCCTTCTGCTTCTCAGATGAGCAGCCCTTTGAAATGCAGCCTGTAATTGTTGGTCAGATCATACGGAGGTTAAGAGGCCCCTTGGTCATATTTTTAAAAGCAAATATAGACAGTGACAGTCCTAGAGGGGAAAATCACAGATACATTCATATGCACTTCTTTTGTTCTTCAGATATTGAGAGGGTCAGCTAAACAAGATCACTTTGACTGTGAACCTCTTTGTGTCGGCCACACCAAAAAAAATGTTTTCTTAAAAAAAGTTTTCACTTTCCTACATTTGCTAAGTCTGAGCTTAAAAAAAATTCTAAAATCCTGTAAAGACAATACTGAAGCTGATAATATAAAAAGCAAACTAGAGCAGTAACGATTATTATTAAATGCACCAGATTAACTGCAGCAGGTTGGTGATGGGTGATAAATGCAAAGAAATAGTATTTCAATCAACTCATGATCATAGGCAGATTCAAAAGTTAAAATGAATATAATGTAATATATATTTCAATATAGAGTTGTTATATATAATGTGTATGTTCTAGCTTTCAGAAATACTGCAATGTAGTGTACTGTATGTAAGTAAGCATACCTAAATAGTAACTCATATTCTTCCACAAAGTCACTAGTACTGTTAACTAAAAAAAAAAAACTCATTTTTTTCCAGTAAAAAGAAATACCTATGGTTACAGTCACAGACTTCTTTTGGATATAGAAAGACAATATACATTTAAAACAATAGTAACAACAAAAAGATTGCAACTGTAAGTAGCCTTACTTAATTGGGGAGGGGAAAAGTCACCAAAATAGAAGAGGAAAGAAAACGTCCTCTGAATTCTGTAAGTGAGCAGAAATAATCCACATGTCATAAAAAATAAGAAACCATCTAGTAAAAGAAGGGCGTGGGAGTGAGAAAACTGAATCCGACTGTTTCCAGGCCACCCTTCAAAGTCAGCTATGAGAGCCAGGTCCGTTTGTTCAGAATAGTCCACTAGAGCGTGTTCTACTTTAATGTTCGAGATGGGCAAGAGCCATCAATTCTTAGAGATTACCGAAAACGATTCTTCTGAGAGTCTATTGGTTTGCTAGACATGGTAAACAACCCACTCCTGGAAAGACTTCAGCAAAGGCCACATTGGTTTCAGGAGACACAGTTTGTGATCGATGATGGTTCCCTGCAGATGCAGGCAGGATTAGGAAGCTTTAGTTTGGGAGTCAAACTTACAAGTGGGTGGGTGTTTGTGTGCACACACTGGGTTGCATAGAGGAAGGGAATGGAGGCTTTTAAGCCATGGAAGGGCTCAGGCAAAAGTGTGCATGGGCCTTGCCTGCCTGGCCTTGGTGCCCGCTCCTGCACAGGAAACCTGGGTAGAGGGGGTGCCCCACATTGCTGCTCCCTCTTACCTACTTGCCAGTTGAGTACATCTGTTCTACCTTCTTCTGGAGGAAAGCAGCCTGTCACTGTGGGTTTGCTGTGGATCCAACAAGCTGCCTTTGTGTCTCCCAACTCTGAAACGCTACAAAAAGCAACAGAGTGGGCAGGTGACTGCTTCCTGGGAAGGGAGCCACCAGTCTTGAGCACGATGGCGGGAAGAGGCAACAGTATCTACGCACCAGGACCTATGCCCGTGTGTGCTTTGTTTGAGATGCACACATACTCCCAGACCACAGCAAGTACACATGCAAACATGCATGTCCACACACACGTCAGTAAATCCAATAGAAGTGCAGTTCGTTAAGTGCACTCTCCTCCACACAAGCATATTCAAGTTTCTCATGAAAGGGGTACATAGAAATTACTGATGGCTGGGCTCCTTCAGAATGCCCTAAAGCCTCATCACAGACAGTGGACAGCACTAATGCACCCAACTAAGGCAACGGAGCAAAAGCAGATGCATGAGATATCTGAGACCTTTGACTAACTATAAATTCCAGACTTTATCTTGTTGTCACCAGGGAATACGAATGTGGAACAGTTTTGTACTGAGAGCACCTCACGCTGCGTGTGTACATGCATAATGTATACTCATTTACAGACATTTTGGACAGCAGCTGTGACATACTAGATGGGTTAAGTCCCTTTCATTACTAGAATCTACATATAAATTGCAATGATTCTGCTGGGCAACAACAAACTTCTGTTGCAACGGTAGTAGAAACAGATGTCTCCTATGGGGTTAATTTTTTTTTTTTTTTCCTGCCTTGGGTTAGAATCTCATTGAAGCATTTTGAATCAAGAAAACCTCTGAATTTGAAAGAGGGCTAGTTAGGGACTTTTTACACCCTAATTAGGTATCTCAAAAGCCAGGACTCCAATAACTGCGGCTAGATTTTCCCTATGATCTGCAGATCGTGCTCCTTCATTGAAGACTTGAAAGTTGTGAGTTTGCATTTAAACAAAGAACCACCAGATAACCCAGATGCTCACTGAAACTGAGAAAAAAAAGTTTAGAGATACACACTGTACAGGAAAAGACAGCTTTTTGTTGAGATTGTTCTCTCTGTTAAGGAAATGGTTCAAACTAGCATTTTAGGCACCTGTGATTGTGTCTTATGGGACTCGCTATTTAGCTAATAGGATGTCTATTTTACATCCAGCCCAGACCTATGTCACTGAGATAGGAAATAGCAGCCACTTCCTGAGGGCAGCCAGTTCCTGACAAGTTTGGTGCCTCCCCCTAAAGCCACTGTTTCCATAGTCTTCAGTCATGAATAGGGCTCATTTTTGTAATAATGCAACCATAAAAAGGCAAGAAGTGTCCACGTCTTCACACCCTTCCAATCTATCTTCTGTTCTCTTCCCTGGGCTTTCTGACTTAAGGCAGTAACTCTTTACTATAAGTGGCTTCCTGTGAAAATACCTTAACTGAGGTTGCTTCAGATAAGGTTTAGTCTGAAATTATTCAGTTTTTGGAGCAACAGGCTGGGCCTGAAGAACCACCGGAAACCAGGCATTTTTGGTCAGCGGTGTGGAAAATGATGTTTCTTGTTTCAACCCAGGGCATTTCTACCCCTCGTTCAGTGAAATACATAGTTCTGAAAAAGAACGCATGCTGTGCAGCCCTCACCTTCTACCTCTTCACCCTAAAAAGAATCCAGACGGACCCTAGTGTTCCATGCCATTTTCTGGGATCTGATAACGCGCACCACTGACCACTATGGATTTGGTGTCCCAGGAGAAAAAATATTCAGAGACTAATCAAGTTCTATGGGGTGTTTTGGTCAGGCTAATCATCTTAGCACCTAGTGTTAGAAATGATGCTTTGGGTTAGTAATTTCCAGGCTCTGCGTTTACAGGAACACTGAGTCACCACAGCTTTCCTACTTGGGGAGGTTTAAGCAGTATCAGAAATGGCAACTCTACACAAACAGCTGTTGCGAATCTGAAAATATTCTCTCTGGAGCAAGAGCTCCTCTGTGCCCCTTTTCTGTCTCCATATGCGGCCTGAGCCCCAGGGTAGAGATTGCTTTTGAAAGTTTGCCCCGTGTCATCTATTTCCCGGGCACCTAAGAGAACAGCCCCTTTTTTCACGAGAGCACAGAAGAGAAAGCAGCTGCTGCCAGACCACCGTGAGGGCGCGTCTAGCCTCGGAGAGCCCGGCTCAGCTCAGGCACCCTCCTCGCACACCGCACACCATGGGGCACTGGGTTGCCCGGCTCTTCTGTGGAATCAGGGAGTCGATTGAAATTCTAGTGCACCCTTCCTTTTGTTAGACACCAAGTCCCATGGTTCTGTCTTTAGTGTCGTATTTTTCTCTTTATAAAATTTCTTTCTCTGGGGGACAAAATTGGCCATTTAAATAAAGTTCTTTTATAGTTAGTAAAGAGGTTTCTCAGAGCCAGACATCACTGAAAAGTCTGTCAACCCTACCCATGGAAAAGCCCAGAGCTTTCTCTAAATGCCTCTTGCCAAAGCTCCTAGTGCTGCGATTGGATGCTTTCTGGCTTCGCATTATTGGTGCTGAATACGCTTTGCAATCCTTCTGTTCCCTTCTCCAGGGCTCCCACTACCCTGGACTTCAACTCATGACTATATTATTCTTTCAGAAGATTTCTTTTAAGAGTCAGGTCACAACAGAAAGGGCGCTCTCCCTTTTCCTAAATCCCAAGGGCATCTCAGGTGGTGCCTACTCCTCCCTTGCACCTTCGTTTTGCCTCTTTTTGCTGCGGCAGCGCACTGGCTATAGCAGATGCAGACCTGATGTGGTTATCTGATACCTTTGCTGCAGTCACACATCCTCTGCTCCCAGCCCCGACTGATTAAATGACATCTTCTAGAACAATAGAGGAAGGCTCCAAAATGGGCATAGCTAGTGGGAATCCTGGCCAGATCTACCTCACTGCTCTACCTTTCCTCAGGGCAGCAGGTATTGGGAACATTCTGGAGGAGCCACATCGAAGATGCGACGTGACCCTTATTATGTTCTCTCGGGGCTCTGAGGGATTTTATACGAAGCACACCTCACTTTCAACTTCTGTGCTGAGGGAAAACACTGATTAGGGGCCTGGGCTGGGCACATACTGTTGGTGTGCTTGTATGATGGGGTACAGGTAGGTGAAGGCATTAGGACTAACATGAAACTAACACACCCAGAGGAAACCTTTTCTCTTTTCATATCACAATGCACAAATTCTAACTGTTCATGAGTTGGAAGAAGTTTTCTTGGTCCTTACAGAATGTTGAGCTGATGATACAAAATAAAATCCCTGTGACTTTTAAACAAAGCAAATTCAAGTCTTTCCTTCTAAGGCCAGGAGCTACTGTGACCTCCGAGATGCCTAGGAAGAAGGAATGGGCTTCAGCCTGAACAACAGCAGGAAAGTATTCACCACACTTACTCATGGCACAAACAGATTCAGAGCATTAGGAATTTGCGGAAGAAAAAGTCTATAAAACTGTTATTAGAAGCTAAAGTTTACAACTCAAACTGTATAATAAGAAATATTTTGATATAGAGACTTTCATTTCAGAGTCTATTTTGCCCTTGCTTGTTTCTCAATCTTTTCCCATGTGTAGATTTGTATCAGATCCATATGTCTCAATTCCTTCCTTTTTTTGGGCTCTATTTTACACATTTGGGGCTTTGGGGGGGGTACAAATTTTGGCATTTATTATATCAATAGGGGAAAATTTGCCCACTCTGCTAAGATGCTACTGATGTTTTAGTGCTAGAAAATTTTATTTTTCATAAACTGTATCTAAATGTCTAGAGATAAACGTTCCCCTTTGACTTTTTCCTTTCCTTTGTCCAGCTAATCCAGTTTTAAGTCATAAATTGCTAAAAAAAAAAAAAAAAGAAAAAAAAGAAAAAACAGTACTTTTCCATACCAGTTCTTGTTCCCTGTACTCATCCTAAGAGGTCTTAAATCTGGAACACTTGCTTCCATTTCATCTATTTTTTTTTTTCCCTGGCTACTGAAATTTTTTTTTTTTTAGCATTCATAGCATCCTAGCATAAAGTTCCAAATGTAAGACTGTTGGATCTGAAACTAAAAGAGTAAAAGAATCATGCTCATCTTCTATTCTTGAAGCAAAATGTTTCCCCTTTCCTAAGATGTTGGTGATTATTTAATTTGGAAGGAAGGATTGACAAACTAAAAGCATCTCTATCCTTTTGAAATAGGCACGGACTAGTTTATTTCCTAAAATGTAGGTCAGTTTGGAAGCAGCCCTTTCAGAGGCCAGAACATGGAGTAAGGTCCCACAGCAAGTTCACTGCTCCCCAGCTTAGATCTTCCACTCCAATCTAGCTGCTTCCTTTCTCCAGAGAACAATCTGTCAACTATTTTGGACTATGAGATGTTTGGGAGGAACAGACACACAGTAAGAAAAAGTCTACTGCTATGCAAACCTGGAAAGTCCATATTGTTATAATGATTACATCACCTCACCAGGAATCCTTTGGGAGTCCTCTAACATTTAAAAAAAAGAGATACTTCATTTGAAGGGAAAGGGTGAATATTAGGGTTTAAACCCAACTGGTATTTTTTTCCCCACGTGTTGTATAACAAAAAGTAAATTTTAACCCAATTGCTTAGTTTTTTACATGGCAGATCAGCACTAAGGCGAATGGGTCTCCCTCAGATTTGACAAGCAGATAGCTAAATGTGGCCCATACTGCCACCCAAGATCAAGTTTCTGGAGGTCCTATAACATCTGTCTACTTTGCTAAGGTTTGTGTAAGGCCACTCTTTTAAACGAGCTACTGTCCAATAATTCAAAATATTTTAAAGTGGCTTTTGGCCTTCTTCCATTTGTAACATATGCTGAGTGATTTCATGTCATTTTCCTCTAGATTAAAAGGATCTTTTTTTAACGTCAATTTTTTCTTTTTTACATCATGGGTTGAATGACTTGTTTTTCAAAATATCAAAATTCTAGGCCATGGTTAATTAACTAATGCTCCCTCTGTTGGTAGTAAATGGAAATACTGGAGTCTTACTTAAGATAGCTATTTCAAAAAGCAAGAGAAAATGGACTATTTCTTGTTTCTGAAGCTGTTTCCCACTAGCTTTTAAAACAGGTCAATTTTGGACAGATAGTTTTTAGTAGGACTCCTCTTAGAAATCACGATGGGTGATACTTAAAGGTCAGTCAGTTAATCATCCAAGTCTACATTAAAACTACTAGCAAAATATTTACTGAATGAAGGACCACAGGACCAAATGAAACTCACATATACGCCAGTCCAGTCGCACTAACCCTACTAAACATCACCAAGAACTTATGGAAAAGATACAAGTTGACCAATCCTAAAATGTATGAGTAAAACCAATTTAGTTATTATACAGTTGCTTCCCATGGAAGATTTCTCCTCATCTGTTGCACAGTTTTTGTAAATAAGTTGCTGATAGGAAAATTAAATTAAAATGCAAAGTAATTTTGAAACTGAAATACTTTCTTTCCTTCTTTTTTTCTTTTTAAACTGTAGTTTAGTGTTTCTGCTTTGTTTAAAGATTTACGTTTCCCCTTAAGTGTGTTAAAATATGCCCAGCAATGAAATCACCTTTGGAGTTTTCATTAGGTTTAAAAATTCCTATATTTGAGTTGGAATCCCTTTAGGACACTGTCTATAATGGAAAAATCTCTATTCTGATACCTTGATCAGGACCGAGGAGAGAAATCCCAACTAGGAAGAGAGAGTGGCATCTAAGATGATGCAATGAATCGGTGGCCTTCTGAATGGTGGATGTTGGCATCTGGGAGATTTTTGTTAGTTTCTTTAAAACCTTACCAACAAGCAAGGGTTAATAAATCATCTAAAGAATAATCATCTTATTTAGCCCTCTCAACCATGGTGGAAATAGAAGGTGATCTTTGAAAGGAAGAAAGTAATTTCGGCATCGAGGCATTCTGATCTGCAACAGGCTTCTGGTAACGCCGCTCTCTGTAGTCGTGAAGGGTGAGGAGGGACAGTAGAGTTTTGTGAACTCCTCCTCCCGGCTGACCACAAAAGGAAAGAACACTTTTGTCAAGACCTCTAGACTACTAGTGTTTCATCAAAGAAAAAAGGTAAAGTCAATAGAAATTCTAGAATCATAAGATCTCAATGAACTTTCAGAGAAGCAAGAAATCTGTTTCTGAAAGATAAAGTCCCTCCCATGAAAAAGAACAGAATTCTAGATGAATCAGTTGAAAAAAATATTCAGTGGAGCAACATAAGCTTGCTAAAAGTCGAAAGACTACATATCAAAATACAAAGCAGCAGTTCAAATTACAGCAGGGGTGGGCTGGCCAGAGGCCCTCATCAACCCAGGCAATACTTAAAATAATAAAAATTAAGAAAAATTTAAAAAAATATGAAGAAAATATCCTTCCTCTCTTTCAAATATAACTTTAATTGCCTTTTATTCTTTCTATCTGGAAGCAGTATCGCTAACCTTAACAGTCTTGACTTACCAAAAAATATATATATGTGTGTGAAATAAAATAAAAGAGAAGGGATTGGTGGCAGTGTATGCAAAACCAAAATGAAAAAAAAATTACTTTTAACAATCTCACTTTTTTTGTTTTTTTTTTTACACAAATACTGTTGTAAATATATTAAAAAAATCAGCATTCTATCTGGTAAACGTCACTTTTGCCCCTCTATAAAATTTTGAATTAAAAAAGCCTCAAGAACTTTTTATTATTCCCCCCCCCCTCCATTTCTCTTTCTTTTTCTCTTCCACAAGAATATATCCTGACACTTTTTTTTTGTTTGTTTTTGTTTTTTGCAAAGATTGTTGGAAATAATCCTTCTCTTGTACCTAGAAACATAGGTGCAAACCTCTGATATCTTTGTTTTATCTGCATTCCTGCCTTTCATGAAAGTCCCTCTTGATTGTGCTGAGTCTGGGGCTCAGCGAAGACACTGAATAAATACGATAGCCACTGTTGCTTGATGGTTGTCCAAGTCTTCCTGGCTTCTGCTGAAAGGGGGGGGGCATGGAGGAGGTGGGCCAGGGTGTGTGGACCGAGCAGAATCTGGGGGAGAAGCCTGCCGTCTGCCTTTCCCACACCACCAAACCCACGCCCCTTCCCACACCCGCAGCCCTTGTATGAAATCAGACAACGTTGGGGGTGGAAAACAGCAGGGCCTTTCCTCTGGGTTTTCAACCAGAAAGTGATATTCCACAGTTTTAACTGGTTACTGTGAAGTCCAAGCGGCCAGAATTGTGAAAATGTCCACTGAAACACTGCAAGCGGTGTACTTAAAGACAGTAGGCCTTTTAGATTTTGTTATATATTTTTGTAGTGCTCTTCACAAGTGAAAAAAGAAAATTTTTTTTTTTTTACTTTTTTTTTTAAAGATTTTTTTGTAAAGAAGGGTTGTATTTAGAGGCCAGTAGCTAGAGATCCAACCAGTGGACCTCCTGAAGCACTACCAGGCCTTAAGGCCACCATCCGAGGGAGACTGGGAGAACTATTATTCCCCTGAGCCTCCGAAATGTAATGTACCAGCAGGCAAAAACAGTTCTTCATGTAGTACAAAATGAAACGAAACAAAAACAAAAACAGAAAGTAAAAACGAAACCAAAACATTTCTTAAATTCTAGTGCCATAGCTTTTTTTCGTTTGTTTCTTTTTTGTTGTTTTGTTTTGTTCATAAGAAAGAGAGAAAGATACTACTTATCCGTCAG
Source organism: Eubalaena glacialis (assembly GCF_028564815.1). Taxonomy (NCBI): domain Eukaryota; kingdom Metazoa; phylum Chordata; class Mammalia; order Artiodactyla; family Balaenidae; genus Eubalaena; species Eubalaena glacialis. Next base: position 61,798,711 of record NC_083721.1, read on the forward strand.
ACACATGCATCCTCATGTGGTCGTTGAACTGCTCGATTTGGTCAAACTTTGCTGGACAGACGGAGCAGACGTAGGTGGTCCCCTCCGTGCAGGCCACCACCCCTGGAGGGCCAGCTCGGGCCCCCGGGGGTGTGCCTGCGGGAGGGGTCCCGTTGCTGGCACTGTGCAGGGCCACGTGTCGCTCCAGGAGGGTCTTGTGGGAGAACTTCTTTTTGCAGATGTAGCACTCGTAGGACTTCTCGCCCCGGTGGAGGCGCATGTGCACGTTGAGGGAACTCTTCTGGGTGAAGCGCTTGTTGCAGATACTACACTGGTAGGCCCTCACTCCCGTGTGTGTCACCATGTGCTTGATAAGGTAATCCTTTAAGGAGAAGGAGCGCCAACAGATGCTGCATTGGTGGGGCTTCTCACCTGTTCACGTGGGAAGAGACAGCAAGCGGGACAGAGCGAGACACAGCGAGGGAGGGAGAATGAGAGACAGAAAAACAAGACAACAGAAAACAAAAACAAAAACATTAAAAAAAAAATCTGATTGGTTAACGGATCACCCCTGATTGGAAAGGTCCAGTCCTTCCTGGCCTCTCATGTTCTGAGAAAACTTGCTTTAAGGTGCTGCCAGGACAGTCTAGAGTTTTCCATGTCCCCATGCCAGAAAATGTCTCTCTTGGAAAGCTACTCGACATTCTCCAGTAAAAGTCTTCCAAGGTCATTCTGTGGAGAGAAGGGAGTGCTACTTTATAGGGGTCATTTTTAGTGCCATCATTCGGGGATTTAACTGTGTGTTTGCCATTTGCATTAGCAAACAAATATAAGAAATAAAAGAGAGAAGAGTTCTTTGGAGACATGGGGTCTCTAGAATCTTTGGGAACTAAGGTTGGTGGTCACACAGCTTGGCTCTTTGGGGACAGTCTCCATTTCTGGTATTTTGTCTAGTAAATGCACTTATGCTTTGATTATAGGTCTGGAAAATATTGCCCATCGTAGGAATAAGTCATTCTGAAGAGCTATGCCTTTGATTTTTATCTATTTTAGACAGCAATCTTCCTAAAATGTAACTTGAGAGAGTTAATTGGCTATTCTGTCTGGACTGCCCTGAGCTGCAGATTGGCCTTGTCTGGTGTGGAGGTTGAGTAGGTGGTAGACAACACAGTGATCTCGGAGTCAAATGGTCCTGTTCAAATCCAGGCACCAACGCATGGCCTGCCACTCTGACAAATCTGCAAATGCCTCTGAGGTATACAGTTCTGCTTACCTTACTGTGCTGGTGCTGACATAAAATACATAGGAAATCACTTTGCAGACCACCAAGAGTGGTGTGGGAATACTTGCCTGGTGTTCTCATTACAAGACTATCCACCAACACCCCCTCCCCTCATTAAATGGTTCCATACGCCTTTTTTGAACTCTTGGGTCAATTTTTAAAATAGTTTTCTCTTTCTTTGCTCTCAGTGTGTTGGCTGAAACCCTTCTTTCTCCTCAGTTTACTGCATTGGTTTGCTGTTGGCTTAGAGACCAAATGATCAAGCTTGCTAAAAAACTGTAACGTAAATAAGAATATTGTCACCGAATGACCACATGAAATATTCTTCTATAAGTTAACATCCATGGGCCTGTAACATCTCTTTGGATAAAGAGAGACTTGTTTTTGTTTGTGCTGTTTGTTCTCGGCTCTGCTCTTGGCGGGTGAGATGAACGACATTACAGTGTTTCCATCTCTCCCAGCTCACCGCTGGTTGCCCAATGCAGGCACCCACCTCAGAGAGGAAAGGCTGTCCATGTACTCTTCCATAACTCAGCCTAAAGCCCAAAGCCTCTGAAACTCTCTGCGGTAATATTTCAACATCTGGACGAGGCATCAGGGTAGGAAATCTAGTTCTTGAATTTGAGTTAACATCCATTTAAAATATGTGCCTTGACTGTGTTTCCATTTTTTCCAGCATGAAACAGAAGAGGTTTGATGTGTCATGGTGATAATGGCAATGAAAACAACCACCACGTATTCTGTGCTTACTGTGTGCCAGGCTCACAGCTCGTGATCTGCTTTATGAAACTTTATATCAACAGAAAGCTTTTTCGTTGTGTTTGTAAACATAAAAAGATATATTTTGAAGCACACAATCCTAAGAAATGGCTATTTGGTTCAGGAATGACTCCACAAATTTCTAAACCAATTTCCTTGATCTTTGAACTTTTTCCTTTAGTTATTCACAAACGTTTTGGCCTAGCTCCCTCTCCCCTCTGCTGTCTTCCAGTCTCCTTTCCCTTCATCCTCACTGATGAAAAAGCATGAGTCATAGGATTGCAGAGTTAGAAGAGAAGAGTTTCACTTTTAGGCTAAAATGGGGAAATTTAGGGAGGCCTCATTCCTAAATGAAGAGTTCAGTCTCTGCATGGTGTTTATGTAGGTACATTTTTTTGAAATGAGAGATTCCCTAAGAGAGACAGTCATGCATGTTATTTTTAGTTGGAACATTTCTGTCAGCTGTAAACATGCTTGGAACTCAAGCTGGTCTTTACCATCCTTGTGCTTTCAGTACACTTTCTAGAGGCTATGCTAGGCCGGCCGACTATCTTTTAAAATATGTCTACCTGTCACCTTTAATGGGAAGTGTGCCTTCTTAATTCAGGTGGTATTTTGGCTGCTAGGAAGTTGAAACTTTGTCTGTGTTAAAAATTCTCCTGCTGTTTGAAACTTTCACCTTCTTATAGTGTATTTTTCCTCTAGGCAAGGTCAGTGAGGATGGCTTTTTACTTTCACACCCTTCTAATCTGACTATAAGTTGATACTTCACAGTTGTCATCTTTCCCTCCATAGCATATATATGTCTTGATATGTTGTTTGTATGCACCTAGTATTGGTTCGGCCATTAATTATCCGTGTGACCCTGGGTTTTCTAAGTGTTTTCATCTCTCTGGGTTTGTTTCCCCTTCTCTAAGTGAGGAGTTGGACCAAGCACTTGCCATGTCCCTTTGCAGATTTAGTGGCCTTCTGCCCACCATGGGCCACGCCCCAGAGGACTCTGGTCCAGGTCTTGTCAACACATGACCTGAGGGCAACTTGCTTAAATCACTCAATGCATCAGCAGTCCCACATTTTAAATAGGACAAAGTATCCTGCCACAGAAAAATGGTGTGATAGTTAATGAGTAAAAATGTTTGCAAAGCACTTGGGAGCTCCATAAAGGAAAGTGCTCTAAAATTATTCAGGTGCTGTGTTGGTGGAGCATAGGCATTCCAGGAACTGTCTTACTAAACAGGGTGCATTTTCAGATTAGTCAGGTATAAACAACTCATTTCTCTATGTATGGATTTGAAACAATATCACTCACTAGAAATGAGTGATTCTTTCCCATTATCTTCCTGCATATTACTTATAGTGATCCCCAAAGGGCTTTCAACATTATACATGAAATGGATGTGGTCTGTTGATTATTGCTCTCAGTGTGGAGAAATGAAGTTAAGATGAGTGGTAGTGGATGGCTTTTCAGATCTGAGCCTATGGCCAGGAATGGTAAGTCTGATTCGTTAGAAAGGGACACAAAGTACTAAGCAGAGAGTAGAATTAGACACAGGACGGGGAAGCTCATATAAGCCCCTATACTTCAAAATGATCCATTTTGGGGCCATACAGATGCAAGAGTCAGATATGAACTCCATTTCCTTGGCTGAATGACCTGGGCATGTTACTTCACCTCTTTAAGCCTCAGTTTCCTTATCTGTAACTTGAGAATAATACAGTTAAGCACCTGTCTTGTGAAGGTATTTTGAAAATTAAAGCGATAAAGCACTTTGCACAGAGTATGTGATCATTTCAAGAAAAATTCAACTGTTCCCTTCAGCACAAAGGAAGTGGTGATAAATGAAATCAACTGAAAAATGACTTCCATGGCATGGGGAAGCCAACACAAGATTTTGAAAAAATTGTTTCAGGTAATCAATAAAGCAAGTGATTATACTGCAGCTATGCAATTCAGAGTTAAGGGTCTAGTCTAGTCTCAGCTACAAATGCTAACGGAAAGAAGTGGCACCATGAATAAAATGTCAGCGAATAGCATAGACAGAGGATTTCTTAGCAGGCAGCAACTGAACTCTGGAGGCTGAAAAACCAGACAGCAAGTGGAGGAACAGAAGAGGCGGCAGTGTCCTTTACAATCCCATGGGTTGGGGAGTAGTGAATGCATATATTTGTCTCCATTTTTGGATGCCTGCTCTCTAAAGCATCACTTTCCAGCTCCTTCTCGTGGACCAGCACTGACACTCTACCATGACTGACAGTGAGAAAAGAAAAAAGAGGAAGAAAGATACTGTTAGGTTAGTAGATGCAGAGGGTCTGCCCAAAGTTTGGGGCTGAGCCACCCCAATTCTGAAGAGTGACCTCTGTATTGGGGGCTCAGCAAGAACCCATTTATTCTGCTGAATCTTTTTCATTCTAACCAGGCTTCTCCTAGGCTGCAGAGAGGACAGTGAATGCTGTTACCAGGACACTTGTTTGAAACACGGTTCCCACCTGTCTCTCGCATTCTCTCGGCCTCTCCATCACCTGCTCTAGCATACACCTTCCTTCAGGTGAGTACAGTGTGGGGTCAGAAAACCAAGCCTGGGTGCTTGGTGAGAGGGCAGACAGCAGGGAAGGAAGGGGCGAGCAGGGGCAGGGGAAGGTGGCTACTGGCAAGGAAAGCAGAAGGGGTCCTGGAAATCGCAAGTCCTCTGAAAGGGGAAAATCAAGACTGGAACAGAAAATGGGAAAGGTTCAGTGACAAGAATGGAAGGTGCTCAGCTCGGGTCATGCAGAGCCTTCACTGGCTGAAGAGTGTGCTCTCCACCCAGAGGAGTCGAGTTGGAGCGGGGCCTTCACGACCGCCTGCCGGCCTCTCTCTCCAGTTCCAGGGATGCGGTCCTGGTGCCATCTTGGTCTGTGAGGCTGTCTAGGGGGGACTGCCTGCTGGGGACACACTGCATTCACAAAACTTCTGTGGCTTTAGCAACAACTAAAAAGTTTTGGTGTCAAGCAGAATTTTAAAGATCTCAGGGACCTTCACCCACATTACTTGACTTTTCTTACAGCTTTATGAGGGGGTAGATGTTAACAGCCCCAGAAGATGGTCTCTCCATTAGAGTGGTAGAATAACATCCTGCAGGTCCCTCTACAAGTCAGTAACAGCTGAGAGTATGACACCCCCTGAGCCAGATCATCCCCTCCTTCTCCAGTTAACAATTTCCTGCTCTCTAGATTATGCTGCAAAATGTATGATGCTGCTATAAAACACAACATGTAAGTTCCTAAATGGCTTGGGTAATTTTAAAGTGTTACAGGTAAGTGCTTTCACATAAATTATGTTATTCGATTCTCAGAGCAACCATGTAAACTAAGTACTATTAAAATCTGTACCTATGTGACAAAAAACTGAGGCTCAGATTGACTACAGAATTTACCTAAAGTCACTCCGTCAGAAAGTGGTAAAATCAAGGCTTTCTCACTTCAAACCTTATACTTGTTCATTACTTCACTGGCTTGATACAATTAATAGCCCAAGCTCTATACGAGGATGATCACATCACGATCTTGATCTCACTATTATTACTATATGGATGACATTGTTATGCTACTATCATCACTATATCTATTTATATAAAATCCATGGCCAAAATAGCTGAGCTTCTTAAAGTAACAAAGAAAATTATTAATCGTCCAGAGGACACTAATGGGCATTAGTGACCATCGGGTGGGCTGTTGACACTATGATTCAGAAAAGGCCCAACTGTCTACCATTTGTTGGTGAAGAAAACACAAGTGGGAACACAGATATAATACAGTCTTTGTGTATAGAAAAAGAAGAAAAGAAAAAGAAATTTAAGTCTTGCTGAGAAAATAATGCATTTATATATAAGTCTCCTGAATTAAATTCTCCTGGAAAGCATGCTCACATATTTTCTCCTGGAAATTGAGTGAACGTTCATTCACTCACTCAACAAATATTTGTTAAGCAACTACATATGCCTGTATTCATCTATGGATTTTAAAGCAAGAGTCCTAAGATTGGGTCTTAAAAGAAAGCTCTGTCTGAAGAGCACTGTCAGATAAAATACATGGCACCAGGTTAAATCTAAATTTCAGATAACCAATGAATACTTTTTTAGTATAACTACACCACATATATTGAATGGGACATACTTAGACTAAAAATTATTTGTTGTTTATCCAAAAATTCAAATTTAACTGGGCATCCTGTATTTTTGTTTGCTAAATCTGGCAACCCTGTACCTGGTGATAAATAAATACCCTGAACGCCATCTTAGTCAGTCTTGTTATTATGTGTGCAACTTTGTTATAAAGGGCAAAGTACGAACAGACAGAACGTGGTATCTGAAATGTGCTCAGATCCTTGGAGAAAGTACTTCATATATAAATGTGCAAAGTATTTTTGCATTATTTCTATGGAACTACATCATACAATAAATAAACAACTCTGGAAATAGGCCACTTTTCCGTTTGGAAGTGATTAGATATCATCAGAGAAGGATTCAACTCATTCATTGATTAAATATTTCTTGAATGTTTACTATGTGTAAGGTGTTATGCTGGGTATATTGAAGTATAAGATATATATTTCTTTATATATCATATATATGTAATTATATATAAAATTGTTTCTGTTTTCACAAAGTTTACATTCTAATGGGAAGGCATAAAGGCACCTACATAATGATAAGTCATTGTTATAAGTCAATGTTAAGTGCCAGAAGGGGTACATTTGCCATGGAACCTTCCATATGCAAGACATTTGCTTCCATAACATAATTTATCACTATAAAATCAAGCTGTTGTCCATAACTATGTTTTACTTTTTCCAAACACATAGGTTCTTGTGAGTGGAATTTTGGGGAACAATGTTATGTAACAAAAGCAACCTGAAGCCATCCTCCTCCTAATCACCCAGGCCATCTAGGGAAGCGATTCCCAACTTAGTGTGAATCAGGGCTTGTTAAAACACAGATTGCTGGGTTCCCTCACCAGAGTTTCTGATTCAGGTCTGGGATAGGTTCGAGAATTTGCATGTTGCTGCTGCGGGGATCACACTTTGAGAAGTACTGCTCCCACGTTATCTTTGAATTTTCCCTATTGCTTGGCTTCCACATCCACGTTCATACCCAGGCTTATCCTCCTACGTCCTCTGTCTTTTCCTTCCCTCCCATTCCTTTGACTTTTGCTTTTTCTCTTAGGAGAGGGCATAGAGGAGTCCTGCTTTGTTCCATGACAAGATGGTTTGTGTTATCTTTGCTTTTTTCCAATTCTCTTGTTTTCAAATGTGTCCTTAACTCTTGCTTTTCTTCCTCACAACTTTTATGAAGCTGCAGTAAAGCGAACTTGGGAAACTCCTAGAAGAGATGAAGTCCTACCATGGTTTGTTTGGCAGTAGATAGAGTGGTTTGGTGAGAGATTTTCTTGAAAAAATCCTTAAGGGATGAAAGAAAAAGTTCATGTTATGGAGGAAGTTCAAGGGAAACCCAAGGGGTATCACATTGCTTCAGCATTTGAATTCCAGTGAAGAAGGAAACATGTCAAGAGTTTATTACTCAGAGATTGGAGATAGAGCAAAAAAACTCAATGCCTCTGGGAGAGGAGGGGGCTAAAGTAACGATGACAATTTTTTTTTTTTTAAAAACATTAAGTAGTACTTTACCTTTTATGAAAAGCTCTCACATGCGTAATACCTTTACAGCTACTCAAAAGGTGGGAAATTATTATTTCCACTTTAAACTCAAAGAAACTGAAGGTAACGAAATTAAATGACTTGCATAAGGTCACAGTTAGAGGAACCAAACCCGAACCCAAATAATCTAATTCCAGCACAGTCGTCTTTCACTTATGTCCCTACTCTAAGTTTCAGTGTTATAATCATTATGGAATATTCTCTACAACCAGAGCTTCCTTGGTTCTCTAAGGTAGAGCTTAGCTCCGAGGTGAATACGATGGACTACTTATTTGTTACAATCACATCCTTCCAATGAATATGTGGATCATTAACATAGAGTTAGAATTCAGATCTCAGAATCGATTCTCTGCAGTTGTTGAAAGCAAGTATCATTTACATTAAAACTTGCAGTTGCTAACCTGCAAAGCCAGTTATCATGCATAGTGGCTGTGAGGCCGAGAACCTAAGTTGCTTTCCTTTTAGCTCTGTCAAGCTATTCTTTCTTGGTAAGATTCTTTTATGTTAGACCGTAGGTAAGAATACAGAATCCATCTCTACTCTTCCAAGTAGTCTAGAAAGTATCTACTTTCTAGAATCTTATTTTAGACTAACATTTGGACTTTCTGCTGTGGATTATTATCATTTCCACTGGGCTCCTGTAAAGTCGGGAGGCCCCACTTTTTTGATGTTTTCCCAAGAAATTGGAGAAAACTTTGTTTTGAAATGTCGGCCAAAGTGAATCCAGGTCCTGAATTACTTCCATATGTTCAGGCTGTCTTGCCTTTTGAAAACCTAGACTAACTGTTCCTAAACTTTGTTAGGTTATAGACTCCTTCACTCAGACAAAAGTCTTGATAGAGACATGACCGTTCCAAACTGCCACTGCCAAATGATTCGGGGGTGAAAGGGAAGAGTGTTGATTCTTTTAAATGAGGTGCTTGAGTCATATATGTACATTTATTGTTCCTGGATGTGGCTAGGTTATACACACCAACACAAAGACCTTCATAATTTACTGAGAAACTTCATAGTTTACTAGAGATCTGAAGGCTACCCTCTGAGCATAACTCAGATTTATAAAATGACTATACTTGTAGCTTTTGTATCTGTGATGTCTAAATTTGCAAACCCATTGCTGGTTTTCTTATGGGCAAATCTAGTTATTTGGGTTAACCACAGAATCCTTTGGTGAATCCATTGAATAAATGTGTTTATACACCCAAAAGACACTTTTCGGTAGTACGCTAAAAATTTTATGTTCCAGATTTAAAGCCTTATTTCAATACGTGATCTAATAGAGTGTGTAAACTTTATATCTGCTAGGTCTACTGGAAGAGATGCAAAGAAGGGGAGAGTAGAAATGTTCAGGGATCCAAGACCAGCAAAGTCAACTTTGGCTAAGAATACACTTCCACAAATGAGCTCTTTTTTCCCCTTAATCCTTAATTTGATGGATTTATAAGATAGCTGCTCAGAGAAGGAAAGGACATAAACTATGGGAGAGCACTCTGTAAACCATATATTGCCACATAAATAAAAATATTACTATTTGATTAATTTACTAAATAATGATGATACCATACCACATGGAAAATGTCCTCGATTGATCTCAGGTTATTAGATATTCACATTTACCCTAAGTAAACATAGTGACTTACTACTACTACCTGATTTTCTTCCTGAATTCAGTAGTGAGTCACTATGTTTTCTGGAGGTATGAAAACTCATCTTTAAGAACAACTGATTCACATAAAGGCACATACGTGGATTTACATATTGTCCTGACTTAAGTTGGACTGCAAAGAAGGAAAATTGCATCCTAAGTAATGTTCTATTTCAGTTGCTCACTTCCATGTTGGTGTGTCTGTTGCTGTCCTTCCCTTCTATTCCCCAATTTAAATTGATCTGCTTTATGTCCTATCCCCTAGCTATTCCTGCTAGCTGACCTGAGAAACAATGTTGCTTTGAGGAACCAAATTGTTTTCATGTATTGTAATTCATGTATGTAACTTCCCCCTGACAATTTATTTGTCATTTAACAGGGACATTCTGGAACTAGAGGTTTACCTAGAGAGAAGAGTGATTCTCATAATAGGAATTCCAAATATGGTGATCGACATTGGGGTAGGTATTTTCAGGTACAAGAGAATCCATGTGAAATCATATCACATATGTAGTCCCTTATATGGAGGAGCATCCATGGAATTCTCGCTTCTATGCCTGTCCCATTACGGAACTAGGATAGGGCACTGGCTGGGAGGTCAGGAGATCTTAGCTCTAGAATCATGGACTCCAGGGATGAAAGACCATCTTGCCCAACTACTCGCCTGATGGATGATTGAATTGCCTCTATAACATTGCTATGAAATGATCTTCCATTCTCTCCTTGAACACCTCTAATTACAGGAACTCACTCCCTTTGGAGGTTGTCTGCCTGTCTTAGAGCAACTCTGCCTGTTAACAAACTTCCTCTTTTATTTAATTGAATCTCTCTATAGCTTCCATTCATTGGTCCATTTCTACATTTTGGACCCAAACAGAACAAGCTTAAGGGATCTTCCCTCCAAACCATTTAAATAATGCTAACAGTGTGAACAATAGCTACCATTTATACAGTGCTTATTATGTGCTGGAAATTGCTTTAAGAACTTCATATATATTAATTCATTTAATCCTCAAAACAGTACTACAAGAAAGAAATATCACTACTATCCCCATTATATAGACAAGGAAACTAACGTATAGAAAGGTTAAGCAACTTTGCCAAGAGGACAAAGCTCAGTAGGCACTTTCAATTCAAACCTAGGCACTGCTGAACACCTCTGGCACCTTCAGCAATGACTAATATGCCATGGCTTCACGTCCCTTTCCATCTTACTCATACTCCTCTGAGTGTGCCCCAGTGAGTCTATTGTCCTTTCAATAGGGAGTGCACAGAACTGACTGTGGTATCTAGATGTGGAAAATAGAGAACAAGCACTAGAAAACAGAGCAAGTCTATCACTCCTCCTCATTTCAGGGACCATAAATGCAGCCTCCGCTTGCATCAGCCTTGTTGTGGCCTCCTCAAGCTGATGGTTCATATAAAACTTACTACAGACTAAAACCCTTATTCCTGTTCTGCCTACACGACTTTGGTCTGTAACACAAGGTGACTGGAGTATATGATCTCCAAGGACTTTTCCAGTTCTAACCATCTAGGATCAAAAACATATTTCAAAGTTCAGTGAAGTTAGGGAATGTTGTGCCTGCAAATTCTGTATTAGGTTTTCTCATTTGGCCCTTTTCCACAAAGGGTTTCTGTGACTTTGTCTTTCGGTGACAGGGTGCTTGGTTCCTGGGATGGGGGCATAGTCGGGGCTTCTAGAAGATGGTTTACAATGGGGTCTTCCTTAAAATCTGAAAGATGACTCCGTACCTTCCCTTGCACCTGCTGTCCTGCACCCCCCTTCCCCAGCCCCCTCAGCCCCTCCCCCTGCTGCCAGCTCTCCAGGGGGGGCCTGCGCTCACCTGTGTGTACGAACATGTGCTTGACGTAGTTCTGTTTGGCGGTGAAAGTCTTGTTGCAGAGAGTGCACTCATAAGGCTTTTTTTCGCCCTGCCCACTGGCTGTGCTGTGGCCGGCGGATGGGGCCAGGGGCTGTGGCGCTGGCAGCTGTGCAGTAAAGGTTGACAGGCCGGGCTGGGACACTGTCACAAACTGGGTCTGCTGGCCTGCCAAGGGCTGTGGCAGGCTGAAGAGGAAAGGCTTGGGGCCGCTGCCCGCGGGCTGGGTGGTGAAGAGGGCCGGCAGGTAGGTGTTGCCGGCTGTGCCAATGACCTGTGTGTTGCTGGTTAAGGTCAGAGGCATCCTCAGGTTGCTGGTGAGGGTTTCCGTCTGGCGTAAGTAGAGCTGGGTACTTGGCAGTGGCTGCCCGATGGACGTGTTGACCGCAGGCTGCTGCAGGGCGCTCTTGTCAGAGCTGTTGCTTACGGTGATCACCGTGCTGTCCATCTCCACCTCGTTGCTTCTTTCCGGGGAGGAGGCACCGGTCTCTAGCTGGTGCGGCGGCGGGGCGCCCTCAGCCGGGGCTTCCGCGGCCTGCTCAGGTTGCGCGGATTCGGCCTGGCCGTCCCGCGCCGCCCCGGGCCCGAACTGCTGCTCCACGGAGTCGGGTTCGGTGCCTATGGAGGAGCTGACGCCCGAGTCGAAGCTTTCGCCCTTGGGCTCACTCTCGGTGCCCTCGGCCTGGTCGGTGTCTTCCGTACACTCCTCGGACTCGTTGCGCTCCAGGATCTGCACCCTCTGCTGCCCGTAGTAGTCGTAGTCGTCCTCCATCTCCTGCTTGATGTGGATGTTGCCCACCAGGGTCTGGATGCGCACCGGCCGGGGCTGTTTGCGGCAGTGCGTGGTCTCGGGGGTGGTGGATAGGTAGCGCTCCATCTGCTGCGAGCGCTCGTGGATGCGCGTGATCCAGCTGGGGTCTTCCATGTGGTGGTCGCGGGGCAGGCCGAGCGCCGTCTCGTGGTGGCTGACCACCGCACCGCTGTAGAAGGAGCGCTCGCCGCTGCCATTCTGCATGGAGCAGGCATAGAGCGCCGAGTAGATCCTGTCCACGCTGTGCTGCGGGTGGCTCTGCAGGTAGCCCGACTCGGTGTCGCTGCTCTGGCCCGAGGTGCCCGACTCGGGAGTGCCCCGTGGCGTGTCCTGGCCCGAGTCCTGGATCCCCGGGAACACATCGCCCACGTTCTGCGACACGATGCGCGTGCACTCATCGATGACCGTTTTGATCTGCAGGATGCTGGCGGCCGTCAGGATCTGCAGGGCTTCCGACTGCGAGACCCGCAGCACGCCACTGTACATGAAGTCAATGAGCTTTTGCACCGACTGCACCGACACCACGGACGGGATCTCAATGTCGCTGTAGCCCAGCAGCAGCTTGTCCTGGAAGAAGGGGCTGCCGGCTGCCAGCACGCAGCGGTGTGCGCGCAGCATGCTCCCGTGGATGCGCACCGTCACGTCACAGAAGTGGCCACGGTTGCGCTGCTCGTTGAGGGTCTCGAGCACGGAATTGCTGAAGTTGTGAAGGTTGATGCTGTGAATGCGCTCGGTCATCCCCTTGCAACTGATGTCACCTGCACGGCAAGAGAGACACAAGACAGGGCATGGGTCAGATCTAGCTGACTGCATCCCTAACATCTAGTCTCAGGTGGGCAATGCTCATGGCCCCTAGAAGCACCCTCCCCCCACCCCTTGCAGACACAAGCAGGCTCTGTGGCTTTGCACAAGGGTCAACTTGTGGGTGTGATGTCCTATGGGAACAAGGCCTTGAATTTTGTTCCAGCAGTACTCCAGCTATTTTGGTGTATTGAATCCATTTTAACCCCGTGGACCTTCAGCCAGGGTTGTCAGTTGAAGCAGAGCAGCCTAAAACACAGATGGGTCATTGCCTGCTATACTACAACTTCAGCAAAGAGGGACTGAAAGGCAAATGTAAGACTTGTTACACTTTAGGCTCAAGCAGGCCCTTTAAGAAAGCTTACATTTTCCTTATCAAAATTTCTTACTTTATTCATAGACAGCAAAAATACTTATAGTTAAATTCCCTTCCTATTAATTTATACGGCACATACCCCAAATCCATACGAGGTAGGCAAAAATTCTTGGAAAATTCAACCCTGTCTAAGATATCCACCCAACAGCTGCCACCATGTTTTCCAGTTGAGGGACAGGCTCTAGAATGCAGTCTGCTGGCTAAAGGGGCACTTGCCCACTGCTTTCTGTATCTACACATTTTTCTCATCATCTCTCACAACCTGTTTGAGTACTTTCTAGGGTGGCTGTCTGTGATGTGGTGGTGGTCTGAATTTTCCGAGACTTACTGAAGAAGAAATGTTAAACAGGTCAAAGATGGCAGCGTTGACCTGGGAGACTGCAGTACACTAGGTGACCATATTTGCCATTCAAACTGGGCACTTTTGAGAGTGAAAGGGAGCACTGTTGATAATTAGGTCAGGACAGCAGGAGTAAACCCTGAGTGGGATGTACGATCACCCAGGAATTGGGTGCTCTCTGTGCTTGCTAGAGGGAGGTATCAAACAGCTCCCAGTAGGAAGGCAGCAGTCAGCTACGTGGAGGATGTGGATAGCCTGACCTATTGCCACCCATATACCCCAGGCTGTGCAGGCAAGGGGTAATATTGGTAACATCTAGACCCCAGATTGAGAAGGATAACAGGTGTCTATAACACTGAGTTTTAGGGCTTTCCTATTTTTCTACTTTACCTCTCTAAAGAATCCCTCTCTCCAAACCATTCTTCAGTCAGATTCCCCATTCTTGCCTTCACAACTGAACGATCAGCTTGAGGGAGGCCAAGTAAGTAGGCTTTCAAAACCAGGTGACCCAAGTATGGATTGTTGGCTGTGACCCAGATCCTTATATCTTGTTAGAAGTAACCCAGAGGTAATGGCCTACACACAGAGGAATGTCCACCTCCTCACATTCTTTCTCCTCTGCCCTAGGAGAGAGGGCCGGCTCAGGGAAGTCTGAGCTCAACTAGATTTTCTACCTTGCTACGCCCTACCTCCTCATGCTCTCTGAGCTCAGTGGATATGACCTCATTCTTATATACGAATTCATTTCCTTTGCTCTCAGCTTTACATTTAGTCAGCCTCACATATATCCACTTAACTTAATAAATGCCTATGGGCTCTATGTTCTCTTTCAGTGATATGATCTGTGCAAATTTTTACATAAGAGAATTCCTTCTCATTCCGACTTCCGTTAGGTCTGTTACGTGCCTAAAATATTTCATTAGGCTACTGTTTCTATTTCTTTTCTTTTATATAAAACAAATTGTCTTTGCCAGAGTAAGGAATCATGATGAATCCTCTATAGCTGTGTTAATACAAAACATGGCACCAGAGGAAGGGCCCAATAACCTAGGAAGGAAAATTCAGGAAATCAGTCAACAGACCAAATTCCAACATCTTGCTGAGTCCCTGATGCATGTGTACTGCGATACACATGAGCAAACACTTTTCAAGAGCTTACTATGTGTCAAGTTCTAACTACTTTATGTATATTATTTCATTGAATCCTCACAACAACCCTATGATGTCGGTAGTATTATTATCCCCATACCTCAGATGACGAAACTGAGGCCACAGAAATTAGGAAATCCACTCAAGGCCATGTAGGCAATTGGTGGTCGAGCTGGCATTTGAACCCAGGCAGTCTGGTTCTAGAGTTCACACTCTTATCTGCTTCACTGTATTGCATTCTTTGCCCCTGAATGAAGTCTGGCCCTTAGGTGTCCATGGTCTGCTGTAAAGTTGTGTGAAAAGGTTTGTCCAGCATGCTCTCCAGCTACTTCTATACCTATCCATAAATTAGCATGCTGTTCATGTTTCTAGGCCTTGGGACTTCAACATAGCCTCAGTCATCTAATAAAGAACATTTTTTGATGTTTATAAATGGAACAGTGCAAGAGATAAAAGTGAGGCCTGGCACTAAAATGTAGAGTTTTCTATATACAGTTTTACTATCACCAAGATCTCCATCATTTAAGTAAAATGGTAAGTACTAAAACTGGTTGAGTCTCTGATAAAATCACCATCTCTGAGTAGGATGGGCTTATTAAAAAAATTTTTTTCCACACAGGTGAAAACACTCTTTAAACCCACAATTGCTCATAGCACCACTTGCAGTTATATCACTAGCGTTATATATTACAAAGAGTTGTCTTCTTTCTGATAATCCTGGGAAGAAGCTCAATCACAATTATCATAACAATTAATAACCATGTAGTGTTTTACAGTGTACAAACTCTTTCACATGTATCATCTCATTTACTCCTTATAACAATCCTATATGTTTTCAGGACAGGTCCTATTATTACTATTTGATGTAAGAGGAAGTCGAGGCTTTCAAAGTATCTAAATGACTTGACCAATGTTTTACACACCTAGTAAGTGGCAGGGGTGGGATTAGAACCCATGCCCCTTGATACTCTTTTTATCACATGATACTGGATTGCTGATGAATGAAACTTGGATTGCCCAAAGACTGAGGGCCATCCTAATTCTCAGGACGTAGAAGAAAAGATAAAGACGCTGAAAGTGATGATGGAGGTTGCTTTAGAGTTGGAAATGGTCAACAACAAGAGCTATCATTACATTACACACATTCATACATATACACATACACACACACACACACACACACACAAACACAGAGTCTCAAGAAGAAAATTCAAACTGCTTGTTGGACTGAACTGGTCAAGTCAATCTAAATAATCAGGTAACCCTATGGAGATAATCACAACAAAAATTGCTAAATAGTCTGAGTTACGGTTATTGCAGTAATGTTGTTACCAACTTCATTAAAAACCACAGAGACAAACTCAAACCTGCACACATATACAACTTGACCTGACTAGCCTAGCTGGATTTTTGTAGACACAATTTTTAAACGTTTCTCCAAGAGCACTGGTCCTGTACTGCAGTGAGCAGCCGTGAAAGGCTGAATCGTTTTGCTGATATGTGTACAGATGTGATGGGGGACCCTGCCGGTCCATTCAAGCATGCCTCGTCCCTCCAGCACACAATGCTGAAGCAAGTCCTTTCCCAGGCTTTCTTTCATTTTTAACACTAACACAGTGGGAAAAAGTTTCTGCCACGGCAAGGCAATGTCCAGGCTTTTGTGAAACAGGTCCTTTTCATCCAGTGGGCATTAATGTATAGATTCCAATGGAATAAATCTGAAATACTCTACTGTAGAAGATTTGTTCCCCATTGAAAACAAACCTTGATTAGATGGTTATTCAGAGACTGTATAGGAAGGAATGGTGTGAAAATGTTAACTCCATTCTTTCTTAGATTGGCACTGAATAGGCAATTGGGCTATTCAAAAAAAAAACAAAACAAAACAAAAAACAAAAAAAAAACCCCTCATCTACAAAACCATACAACTTAACAAAGATTTTGTGTGTCTGGGGATGCCACGTCACCCTCCCCTCCCAAAAAAAACCCCACAGTGGTGTGAACAAAGAACTGATGGGGCAAAATGAAAAAAGTGATAAAAATAGTTCTCTGTGTGTTTTAAAATAGTAACCTACCTTCTCTCCACTAGAGTAAAAATGTAGAGTCAGCCTGTGATGGCATTCACTAGGACACACAAGGAATTCTACTCCTGAAAGAGATCATGTGTTCTAAGTGATCGTGTTCTGTGAGTGGGCACAGGATGGATGAGCTGAGGCAGGAGTGAGTACTGGAGGGGTATTCTGCTCGTGGTGAAACAGCTGATGGAGGGCCTGGCTCTCTGTGCTGTAGGAAGCCAGGTCCTGCCTGTCCCTGAAACGGCGGGTGTCCAGGGATAGGACTTAGCATGAGAATAAAAAAGCTGCCTGTGCACAAGGGAAAAGGAACAAGAAAGGAAACAGCAGGCAATACAATCTCTTTTAATTAGGTGTGAAATCCAGTCCTTTCTCAGCCCGGATATATAAAATGAGACTAGTGCAAGGGTGAGGTGTTGTAGAGGGAGATGGGAATTGGAAGTCTCTCTGGCTTGGAAAGAAACACCAGCTCTCAAGTTAAAACCAAGATGAATTTTGGTCAAGTCAACAGGCCGAAGTCAAATGTCAGGGCTGAAGAGCCCTTGAGCTTTCAATCTGGGCCGCCAGGCTCACGTGCGCTAAGTGGGTCAGCACATGAAATAGGGCCAGGTGGCCAGGCCTCCACAAGCAAGCCTCTTATCACACCCTTTCCCAGATTGTGCTTTGATAGCATGCTGAAGTTGCTCTTTCATATATCAGGTGATTAGTGATGATGTTAAACTCTCACATTTTGGTGCTACCTACCAAGCTGGTCCCACTGGGAAAGAGCCAGTTCTTGCTGGAGAAAGCTGGGATGCATGTGGCAACTCAGGCCTCTTCCTCCCCAAATCGACATCTGTTGCCCTGCCAGGGGCAAGACCTCAGTCATGTATATACTTCACCTATGTGTCGAGGGGATACCTGCTGAGCCTCTGCACCACAGGAGGTTAGGGGTTGCTTGCTCACAGGTTCCACCATCTACAGCAGATGGTCCTGTATGTCCCTAACCCCTCATTCTATCTCACTGGCATCTCCACAGTCTTTGGAGGGTGGCTCTGGGGAAATCACTTATGCAAGTGAAAGGTGGTAGGCAGACCAAGACCTTTTTCTCCTACAGTGGCTCCATACACCTAGCATATCCCAGCTCTCATTGCCCCTGCAGGTGAACTACGGGAAGGTCATCAGCTTACAACAAGGAGAGGTGTGCTGCTTTACTTATCCATTCCTGGTGATAAGGGGGATGCTTTGGGCCATCTCCCAATGAGAATTCTCCCCTATCTTCCAGATTGTCTTAAGCCTGCGCTACAGGAACCATTAGCGATTTCATCATTTTCTTTTTTTTATCATCAGTAACAGAATTCTTCTCCTAAAACATAAATCAATTCTTCAACTTTCAGAAATCTGACTTTCAAACAAACATATTTTCAGGAATACACGACCAATGAAAGTTGGGAGCACCCTGTATGTACGTTTATAGTCACTGCTTATTATTTCAGGTAGACAGAGATATTAAAATTACTAATGCTTTTCTATTAAGGATCTCAATATTATGGTTGGGTATGTCTTTTATATTACTTGAATTTTCATTCATATATGTAATTCATACATTTAATGAACTTTCATCCATTCTGGAGCACATTTTAAGTATTTAAAGGTCCTTAAGAAGCATATGTAGTGGTATCAATATATATATATACAATAGAGTACTACTCAGCCATAAAAAAGAAGAAAATTTCGCCATTTGCAGTAACATGGATGGACTTGGAAGGCATTATGTTAAGTGAAATAAGTCAGACAGAGAAAGATAAATACAGTATGATATCACTTATACGTGGAATCTAAAAAATACAACAAGCTAGTGAATATAACAGGAAAGAAACAGATTCACAGATATAGAGAACAAACTAGTGGTTACCAGTGGTGGGGAGAGGCAATGTAGGGGGTGGGGGAGTGGAAGGTACAAACTATTGGGTGTAAGATAGGCTCAAGGACATATTGTACAACACAGGGAATATAGCCAGTATTTTGTAATAACTGTAAATGGAAAGCAACTTTTAAATATTGTATAAAAAATTTAAAAATTATTTCAAAATGTGTATTACATATATGTATTTCATATACTTATATAATTGTAAACTCAATAAAGGGACCAGTGTCAGCATTATAGTTGTATGAATAAATGAGTTTTGTGACAAATAAACATTAAAATTTTACTTGAAAGAGTAAAAAAAATATTAGGCCACGTCTTAGCAACTATATAGGACCTATGGTATGCTTTTCTATGTAAAATTTATCCTCGACCTAATTCAATTCCTTATTTTACTTCTACTCTGATTTCTTTTTTATAGCTATAGATAAATATATTTTCCTATTTATTAATGTATTGAATATTCTTTTAAGCCAACTTAAATCCTTTTAGCTATGAGGTGAGGATATTATCAAACAATTAATCAACAAATAATTGTACATCAACTTTATGGAACCAATTCTAAACATAAGTTAACACTTCATTTTGGGGTATTATCAAGCCCCATACTTTATGAATTTACATACTTTGAGCATCTGATTCCAGTGGACTAAAACACTGAAAGTTCAAACACCTTTACTCTCTTACAGTACAGCTTGTGAAAGCTAAGTTTTAAGGCTGTGAACAAAGGCATTGGATAGCTATAATCCTAGACAACATTCTGAAAGACACCTATGCCCTCATTCCAAAGCTGAAATGAAATGGCTTCTTCTTGAAGAGGGAGGACCTGCTGGGACTAAGGAGAAAAATCAATGAAATCTGAGGTTGATGCCTTTAAATCCTCTTATATTGTAAACCTTTTGAGACACCTTTTAGGAGTTTGATTTTTTTTTTTTCCTAAAGCTCTTTCCTTACAAATTTAGCTGTTGCCCTATTGTAACCTTTTCCTTTGTTCACTAAATCTGGGGAACAAAAACACAGAGATACTGCATCCCTGGGTGGGATAAAAAAAATGAACAAAATGATCTACTTAAATTCACAAAGGATGCAGTTTGAACTTGCTTTGGATAGGCCTTAAAGAAGGGCCCATATATTCAAATGCACAGTTAATAAATTAGGTCCGTTATTTTTCTTGAGAAGAAACTATACACTTAAATAGTGTTTATATAAAAACAAGCATCTTTTTGGGCTTCCCTGGTGGCGCAGTGGTTAAGAAACCCCCTGCCAATGCAGGGGACATGGGTTCGAGCCCTGGTCCGGGAAGATCCCATGTGCTGCAGAGCAACTAAGCCTGTGAGCCACCACTACTGAGCCTGTGCTCTAGAGCCCGTGAGCCACAACTACGGAAGCCCGTGTGCCTAGAGCCCGTGCTCTGCAACGAGAAGCCACTGCAATGAGAAGCCCGCACACTGCAACGAAGAGTAGCCCCCGCTCACCACAACTAAGGAAAGCCCGCACGCAGCAACAGAGACCCTATGCAGCCAGAAATTAAAAAAAACCCAACCAAACAAAAAAAACAAGCATCTTTTTACTTACTAACCTGTTCACCTTTTGATCTCTGCATCATCATATACTTATGTTTTAAAGGAAAAACAAAATTTTAACTTCAGTGAGGTCAAAGATCCAGCATAACTCCCAGGAATGGCATTCCTTTGGAAAATATCATCAACTGGTGATGAAGTATAGTTAGGTAAGAAATTAATTTTTTGACTTTGGGAAAACTTTTGTTTGAACTTCAGTAAGTGAGAAAACAGAACCCTATAGTGTCATTTTAAAAAAGCTTTTTGACTAATCACGGAGCTTCCCAATTCACAGAACCTCCTCTGTTGCTTACTGTTCTGAAACTGCTTTTGAAGCATATCTTCAGATTCATGCTCAAATGATCTCTTTGCTTGTGTCTCCCTGGAAAAAAAATAAGTTGCTTCCATTGTGACAGCTGGTTTTTAAGCATAGCTGTTTGTTGGTAGGAGGGGGCTAAACTCTTTCTCTATGGAAAGTGTGGACTTGAGCCATGATAGACTGTAGATTCCTACTGAGGAATGAAGGCCTTCTATCTCAAAGTAACAAGGAAAAGCCAAGGAAAAAGGTAAATTTGTTTTGCTGGATGACTGGTTAAGATAGAAGCACAGAGGTGATTTGATGTGGGCCAGTTTAAGAAAGTAGCAGAAACTACATCTCAACAGCCCACCTAGGGTGATCCATTATAGAAGCAGGCACAGGATTTCCTTAAGAAAAAATAAGATGTAAGTTCCTTTTTGGCTCATGCTGAGATGAAGAAGAGTCTAAATAATTGTTGTCAGAACTTAAAACCTTGGGAAGCACTGGTAAGTAAGTGAAGTGGAAGGCATACTTCGTAATTATTCTCATTAGGAGTAAGGTATTTTTATTTTATTTTTAGTATATTCTTGATGTATTCTCTTATATAATATTTTATTATATTATTTACGTATTACAGGAAAAAAGATATGAAGCTGTAAGAGTCTTCTATTGCTATAGGTAACATTCTAATTATCTTGACTTACTTCACTGATTTGATTTGATCTTATTTTCTCATTTTTCCCCAAATAAAATCTCTGCATTAATCTAAGAAGTCGGACATTTTGCCATCTCTTGATGTATTGCATTCATTCTTAGTTCTCTTCTCCTGCTGAATTTGTCCTGAGTTCTGAGATTCTTGTGCTTTCTCTACTTTAACAAATCTTATGTACCATTTGAGAACCCTATTCAAAGTTCTTCCTTCTCTGTGGAGCCTTCTTTGATTACTGAACTCCATCCTGAGTTTTCTCTTTAACTAGTTCCCACTGATGGGTGAGGTAATAAACTGAAACATTAATTTCTGTTTTTTCCCCATGGAATTAGAAGACTTTCATAATAATAAGGCAATTAAGAAAGACCAAACCTTCTATACCATTCTGGGCTCCCTTACTCCAGGGACTTGTGCCTTTAGAACCCAAATCAGAAGTTAAGCCCTAAAAACAAAGGCCCAAGACAGAAGGCTTTGTTTTTTGAATCTAGGTCCTCTATGGGGAATTAAGCTGGGCCCTTTCTGGGTGAGGAGGGGGACACGGGTGCTTTGGAGTTAGACTGAGGTGGCCTGACAGAGGAGAAAAAGAATCAACTTCTCCTCAAATGACGAAGGTGCCAAGGTTTGAGGTCTCTGCCTGTACACGACTCCAGTTGGGGTGATTGCTTGGCACACTTTTGGAGGCTGGACATAAAAAGACACCCAGTTGAGAGGAACAGTGACGCTCCTGGGCTGGGCCCTTGCTCAGCAGAGAGAACCATTGTGAAGTGTGTGTCTAAACCCAACTAACACAGTAGTACCGGGCAGTCAGATGTACCGGCCAAAATGGCATCTTTGTCAGGTAGACAAGTCATGTTGATGATGAAGACCATTAAAGACTAAGGATCTGACTGATCCCTAGATTTTATGAGTCTTGTATAAGTCTAGGGAGGGGAAGGGAGTCCTAAAACTTGACTAAATTTCTTGCTAACTTAGTGATAGGGGCCTTGGGTTTAATTTTCTATAGAAAAATAAGGAAATGTTTCTTGTACCTGAATGTTGTAGGACAGGTCTGAACTTTCTCACAGTCCTTAACAGTATATTATTGATTATTGTGCCTTTCCATTTTTTTTGCATTTGTGCCCGCCTTATCTCTATAAGAAGACTCCCAGCTTCCCGAAGGCTAGCACCTTGCCTTGTTATAACTACAACTACCGTCACAAATTATCAGATCCCTCACTCTGCCCAGCACACTTCTTTCCGCTGAGTGGGTCTTGTCTGAGGGTTTACTTGCTCAGCTCTCCACCACACATCACAAACACGCTAACAACAAGTAGGCACCTTGTGGCTCCTGAGGGTGCACCTTTTCTCTGAGCTATGTCTGCATGATGTAGTCCCAGGGATCTTTGTGCCCCTGAAGTTCTGGGTAATGCTCTTCACCCCGTCCTTTATCACCGTACCCCCTCTCATCAGGGAAGTTCAGTGTTCAGTATGAATTCAAGGTCTAAGGCAATTGGTTTTTTTATGTGTTCACTGCATTTCCCACAATCTGTGCTCCTTCATTTATGATTTCTGACACATGCCATACTGTTCCCATCTCTTTGGTTCCATTTCCCCCAAGTGACAGCTCATTGGGTCCTCCTGTCGTCTGAAAATTCAGTGGAACCTTGCAACTCAAAGTGAGAAGAGACAGCCAATCTGTGATGTGATATAGAAGTGATCAGGCCAAACTCCAGGCACTCTTGCCTAACTTAGTGAAGGTAAACTGCTCGGTAACAGATGTTACAGAGATTATCTATCAATCAGCTTTGATAATGGGTATTTATATTTGCATAACAGTGTCAGGGATTGTTTAGAATATTTTCACTTGGTGGCCACTGGGTGTCCTCATTTACAAAGTAAATATGCAATATTTAGTCTGGGTCACCATAGAGGATAGAAAGACACTAGTTTTCTCTTTGGCCTTTCACATACTGGATATAAATTTATTGCTGAACTCACAACCAGGTCACACATTAATACTATTTAAAAAGGTTCAGGTCAACTGTTAAAGTTTATAATCAAAAGTAACTTCTGCAGATCCCAGACATGAATTTACAAGGCTGCTTCCTCAGTCAGGGGGATTGTGATCCAGCTATTAGAATGAACGCGTACTCATTTGAAAATTGGCATGGGACTTTGGCTATCTGCCGAGAGAGTCAGGAGAGAGGAGCAGAGACGGTCTTAATTTATTCTTGAAAGAAAAGAGAACACCAAATATCTCCATGGGATATTTGTTAAATTCTGTTTTTATCTCAACTTTTCTGAAAACCAAGTAAAAATAATAATGAGAAAGATAAAATATGTCCTTTGCTTGGGAAACCTGAAATAATGTGAAAAATAGTACAATAAGCTGTGTCATATAATGGTTATCAATCATTTCATATTTAAAGACAAAGAATTAAGTTATTCCTTTGTGGACCAATTATCCCACGTGTAAAAGAAAGAAGCTTGTGCCTCACAAGGATGGTGTAGGACAAATAAAATAGAATCTGAAAGCATATAGGGTTCCTAAGAAGAGAAACAGTATACAAGATAGATTTAAGGCATTACTAATCTTCTAATTATGGGTGAGTCACAGTTGTGTGACTTGTTCCTGATGGCAGACAGGAGTCAAGGCCAGAGCTCACGCGGCAACAAATATTTATTGTTGCGACCACACCAAGGCACTGCGTGTGACATGCTTCTGGGCAATCACTTTGTGCTCCCTAAGGTGATTTTTGCATGCTTGGGATGGTCAATGCTTCTAAATCATATTACATATATCTCTGAGGAGATTATTTCCTTGCATGGCCAAAAGGATTTGCTTCCCCACCTTGCAAATTCTCAAACTTGAGATAGAGACCGACTACTGAATATATAACAATACTTGCCTTCAACTAGCTAATCTTTTTCAAAAGCAAAGTTAACTGTAATTTTTTTTCACTAGTGTGTATCTCCAGATTAATAATTATTTGCTGGCATGTCATTTCAGTACATAAATTAGCAATATGATTCTGTGCCATAACCAACAGTTTATACAGATAATATCAGGGAAACTAGGAAGATCCGACAGCTAGTCACTGCCTTGCAGAGATGCTCTCTGGTCGTACTTGGCTTTGCTTAACAGCCTTTTCTGCTTTTAAAGGACCACCCACCCATGCCTCTAGTACAGCCATCTGTAACTCTTAATCAACTGTTTAAATCTGCAACAAGTGCACAATAGCCAGGTCACTTTCACCCTGAGATTCTACTAAAGGATCGCCAGGTATTCAGAGCGTATGGAGAAATGTCTCATTTCTTCTAAGATCCTTAAATTCCTGGGATCTATAGCATTTTCTAGCCCTTTAGTTAGTAGATTCGTTTCTGAGCTACTGTAACCCTAAGACACATATCTGCAGAGCCCTCCTGATTGTGTTTTAAGCGAAGCCTTTCTCCTTTCAGTCTCCTCAGTTTGCTCCTTTAATTTCACTGTGAGTACTTCTCGAGGCTCGGTGACTGAGCGCCACACAGCGCAGGTCTTATCTGATGTGCCGGCGCCTGGTGTGGTCTAAGACACACTGGCGTTTTGTTCTTGAAGTATGGGACTGATGTTCTGAAACCTAGACTCCAACGCAAAGGAGATCATTAGCCCGTTTTGAGTGTCTCTCTTCTTCCCGCCTGGCCTCCTGCTACCCTCCCGGATACTTCCTTAGTCCTGTGCGTTGGCAGCAGATGGCAACCATGTTCCAAGGCTGAGCGTGTACAAAACCGTGCTATGGAGAACAGAGTGGCTTCAACGTTAGCTTTCTGTTCAAGTGGGGCGGCGGGGACTTCTGGAGCCGTGACTCATCTCTCGTTCATTTAATCCTCCACGTATTCATCCAGGAATTTGTTTTTTGACACATCTTTCTACTGTCCAGCTAGTGGAGGGAGGGTGGCTGGGAAGTACTCTCTGGAGGGCCCTTCCAGCATGAGGGCCCCAGGATTCTACGCCAACCTCTTGTTTCCCTGGGCCAGCTCTGCCTGCTGCAGATCACATCATGCCCTTCCCGTGAGAGGGGCTTGGGAGCACTGCGTGTGGAGTGGATTTCTCAAGAACTGTCTCCTTGCTAGACTGACCGTCGCACGCTGTACTTCCTAGGCAAAGCTTTTTCACCTGGGAAAAGGGTGAAGCAAGGAGGAGGCTGTGGGGCTGCAGAAACCTCTGCAGGATGGCACAGTCATGGGAAGTGGGAGGGGGAAAACCTTTCCTTTTTGTTGTTTCAAGGTTTGCTGGGGCTTTCGCCTAATCATCTGTTTGAGCATCTTGAAAATAAGTGTCTATTTTCATGATATCTATCAAAAACAGGCACCAGATTATCCTACAAAGTCGACCTTAACCCTGCCATATTGCTACTAGAATCAAAACATGTAGCAGCCTACATCCAACAGAAAGGGATTCTCTTTTCCCAGCATAAAAACCAGAGGGTATCTGTGATACACTTTGTTTTGTAGGTCTGCTGAATGAAAACAATTAGGTAAAAAATCAGTAACTCTACTTTTATAAACTGGAGTGATGCTCACAAACACACTATGCTCTCGCTTTTGCTCAGTTCTCCCTACCACATTCACTCATTTATTCATTCAATAAATATTTGCTGAGCACCTACTATGGCTAAGCACTTCTCTGCTAGGTGCTAAGAATTCAGCAGTGGACAAGATAGACAGAATTTATGCCCTTACAAATTCTTCCACCTGGCCAGAATAAGCATTTAATAATTTAACTGCTAGAATATTCCTCAAGGAACAGGAATAATTAATTTGTCTTACCTAGTATTTCTTCTGACTCTTTCTCAAACATGTTTCTCGAAGGTCCAGACTCCTTTAACCAAGAAGTTCTGTCTTAAAACTCTCTCTATTGTTATATTCATTCCTTTCTTGGCTACAATGTGGAGAGTTCAGATTGCAACTGCTACACTTTTTTTTTTTTTTTTTTTTTTTTTTTGGTGGGATTGCAACCCTGAGGATCTTTACTTTTCAAGCTACATGTATATTTTCTCTGTAAATATTGTATCATCTAATTTGTGTCTTTGGATTCTGCTGATTAGCCATCAACATGTGATTTAAGGAATACAGCATATGAGATGTAGAAATCATGACTCAGTAAGTTATTAGTTTAAAGCTCTGACTTGGGATTTCTACGGACTTGCACACAATCTAGTTAAGCACTTGATCTGCGACTATTACTAAAAGCCTTATAGCTCAAGTTCCATACCCGTGTGTCTCTGGAATTCTATACTCAGCAGCAAAAGTGCTCCAGAGTTGAGAGAAGCAAATGTCTGAAATTATCTACAAGCATTACCCCAAACTATGCAGGCACCACGGGACAGGAAAGGCTCACTAGGTACAATCAGCCAATAGGTCTTACTGAATTTCTTAAGATTATGTTTTTTTGCCAACTACTGCGAACTGCTTCAGAATGGAAGAAGGTAAGTGAGCTGAGTGATTAAGAGAATCCTCCTCGGCAGTGAAACA
Source organism: Eubalaena glacialis (assembly GCF_028564815.1). NCBI lineage: Eukaryota > Metazoa > Chordata > Mammalia > Artiodactyla > Balaenidae > Eubalaena > Eubalaena glacialis. The sequence goes on from NC_083721.1 coordinate 61,825,462, forward strand.
CATTTACTCTTGCAACTTCACTTCTATTCTGATTTATTTCAAAATACTCTGAAGCCACCAGGCAGACTGTCTTTCAAAACAGGTAAAAGATGCATTTCTTTAGTTGTAAGTGCGTCATTTTGGAAGGGGCTGTCTGATGTGGCAGCACAGCAGTTTGCCCATTCTCAGGACCTGATGTTTTGGCCTCTTCAGGTATCAGGGCTGGAAGATGGACAGTGAGAGGATGCCTAAGGGTGCACAGTAGAGGCACGCACAGGTTCCACAATGCAGTCTGAGGTCAGACAGTAGAAAAATCCGCTCTCCATAATCTGAAAATCTCTCATTGATTAGAATGTACTTGAGACAAGAAGGAACTTAATAGGTTAATACTATACTATAATGTAAATAATACCCTAAGCCTTCCCTAGACCAAGAAGAAAACATTCCGAAAGTTTTTTTTTTTTAACTTCTCTGAACCACAGTTTCCTTATCTGTAAAATGGGGTGTTTTGTAAGAATGATATAATGTATTTGACAAAAAGTAGATGTTTAGTAGTATTAGTTCTCCTCCAATGTTAGAAAACACAAGAAAAATGGGGGAATAAAAGAAGGCAAAAAGATGATGGAGAGGCTTCCCTGTCTGCCCAGGCCTGAATCCAAGAAGGGACAAGGAGAAGGGCATTGGCCATTTCCTGAAGTGAAGAACAGACCCTCCTACAGACCTATGGCTTTTGTCTCAGTCATTCTCAGGGGGAGGGATGGAGCACCTGCTACAACCTTCATTTATGTCGCATCCATTTTAGTTCACATTTACTTAATAATTTAAAACGCTTAAACTATAGCTAATGCTCAGATTCACTGAGTGCTGTCTGTCTGGTCTGTTTTAGGGGCTTTCCATATAGCAGTCCCTCTAACCCTTATAATAATGCTATGAGATAGATACTATTTTCATTCTCATCATGCACTCGAGGACATGGAAACATAGGGAGGTTAAGTAAAGGCACGTAAACTGCATGCATAGGCTGAAGTTCACATGAAAAAGGGCAAACAACCAGACCAAGGGGTAAGAAAACATTTTCAGAGCAACACATGGTCCGAATCTTAGTCCGTTATCAACATGTTCAGGAAATAGCTTTCGAAGTCTGTTACCACACCTGCCCCTGCCCTGAGGGCACACTGAGAACCCGAAAGAAAGAGCTTCAGGAGTCAGTCCACATCGGACTTTTCCTCCTCTGCTTCTTGGTTTACTCTTGGGGGCCAGGTTTGAGGATGTAGATTCTGACTGGGATTTGTCCTGGGGAAGTGGCTCTTTCCTTCTTTTAGTTCTCTGACCCCAATCTAAGCAAAGTTACACACTCGTGTCCAAGAACAGCCCGCACGTTGGCATGCATCCACGTGTGCCTATCTTCTTAGGAAGTTCACAGACTCTGAGAGGGAGGCCCAGTCATGGTGCCAGTGGAGTTTAAGGCCTCCAGCTCAGGAATTCCTCCTCTGGAGGGAGGGGTTACACTCTGCTTAAAGTCTCTGCCTGTGCCACTACCCAAGGACACCATGTCTGCTGGGGAGTGCCACTCAGCATGTCAGCCAAGGATTATGAGGCTGCTTCAGGAGCCTAGGATCCAATCACCCCTCTGGGACCTAATGTCAGGAATAAAATGGAATAGGCTACATTTAGGGGGGGTTTCTTAAAATTGGAAAAAAATATCCAGGCCTGCCTGGAGAGACCTACAATATTTCCCTGAAAAAAAAGATATACTTCCTTTTCCATGGGGTTAACTTCTCATGGTTGAAGTTCAGAATTTGCATGTGCATTTTCCATGAGACGTGGGATTACACTCTGTAGCTCAAATTTATATACACCTTTCTTTCATTATCTCCTTTATATCCAAGTACTGGTTGAGATATAAGGCAAAGAGACAATAAGTGATTATACAGGCAAGGAAATCATTACAGCAGAAAACTGAATGACAAAGTTAATTTAGTTACCACTTCTTGAAATTGTTCACGTGGTGTTCTACGTGCCACACCAAGCTTTCTTAAAAATTATGCATGCCCTCAGCTAATACTGCGTGAGATCTTGGCATAAAATTGATAACACGAACCTAGCTAAAACCACTGAGGATAAATGAGTCGGAGGAAATTCTTTTTTGGAGTTGGAGAGGAAAGGAAAACCTCCTCAAGGTCCATTTTGACGTCAACTATGAATTCATTGTTCCCTGTGAAATTATAAAAACTCATATTCAAAATTCCTCCATGTGGTTGTTTGTATAATTTCTAGTAGTGAGAAAATAATTTTCTTATTTAGTTTTACAGTAATTTAATAGCAGAGCGAAATAGCATTTCATTTAGTTGGTTCCAGAGCACCACCCTGAAGTAGGAGTAATTGCAGATACTGTGTGTCCAGGGGACTGTGGCCTTAGGGGTGTGTTTAACCATCAAAGAGAACAATACAGACTAAATAAACAAGTGAAAAATGCCCCACAAATAATGAACTTGATGTCTTGTGACAATGCAGGAGTACATGAGAACAACATATAGGCTTGTTATTAGCAACTACTTGAATTGGATCTATCATGAAAGAAAGTCACAGAATGTGGCATTTAAAAAAAATGGATTATGCTTTGAAATAACTTGTTTTAAAAATTTTTAGAAAAGTTAAAGGCTCAAAGTCTATAATATCTGTCCTCTACCTAATGCTCAGAGATTACTGAGGGTTCGTGAATATTTGTGAAGTCATCTGAAGAGGATGTAACAATTTTCGCCAGACACTAGTTCTTATTAGCTACAGGGAAGAGGAACCAATGTCGGGAAGAAGTAGAGAAAGAACTAATATAATAAAATTACTGATTCTTTGGGCTTGGGTAGTGATTTCAAATTTTCTTTACATATACTTATCATCCCAACTGCCCTGTAAAATGAGAGATCTAATTCTCTCACCTTGCCTATTTAATTGCAGAGTCTCCCTTAACACTGGTTTTTATTCTTCAGTCTATAAATGGGCTTGGGGCTGCTGTATCATAAAAATATTCACCACCCTGCTTTTGCATTACCTGTTCATTATTTCTTTTTAAAGTATTAAACTTTAAAAAAAACTGGTTCACTACTGTTGGTGTTCCATTCATTCTGTGTGCTCCTGAACCCTTTTCTAAGGTGTTTGCGTGATGCATCGGACTCTGTTCTCTCGACAGCCTCTGGGAAGCTGCAGTACCCGCACTGCCTATCTTCTACCTTTCCTCTCCCTGCTGGTCTCTCTGCACTGTCCTGCTTTTCCTCCTATATATTAGACCATCTTTTCTTTCCCTCCTTTGAGGGTTCTTCATTTTCTTTCTCTTTCTTATCACTCAATATAAATATTTCCCAAGGTTCTATTTTCCTTTTTTTCTCTCAACAAAAATCTTCTTTGAATTTACTCCTACATTCATGGCTTAAAGTATGCCCCTCTTGGCCAAAGCATTTGCTAGCCCTAATTTCAAATCATCCTGCTTTACTCCAGTACCCTATTTATAACGCAATGTTAGTTGCCTGCACAGGGTCTACCCCTGGTATCTCATATTCAGCACTGTACAAAACTGAATTGTATTCTGCTCCTCTCATTATTCACTTTTCACCTTCTCTCTTTGATATCTTGGAATTATCTTTGATGATTTCCTCTCTCTTATCTAATACTCTGTCAGCTCCTGGAGCTGTCCACCCTCATCCACAAAGTCTGTTGAACCTGGATCTTCCCCATCCCCCTGTCACCAGCCTCCTCAGGTTACCAATAATCTGAACAACTGACAAGGCTTCCTGGGCTCTGCCCTCTCTCTAGTCACCCCCTTCCACATCCAGGCATGTTCCACATCCCTGTTGCTAGATTAGATCTTCCCAAAGCAAAGTCCAGATCATGGCAACCCCTACTTAAAACTTTTCCACAGTTTTGCCCCAGAATACAAACACCTTATACCTTACCCTAATGCCTAACCTCCAATGAAATTCTATTCATCCTTCAAGAGACCTCAGATGGAACCTTCCCTGATAAACTGAACTGGATGTTAATGTTAACTGGATTATAATGTATTTTATGAACTTTCTAACTTCTATCTAAGATAGTGGTGATTTGAGGGCATGTACTAAGTCTTAGAATTCTTGGTGGCAGGGTCTGTTTGTCTCCAACTTTCTACCCCTGCAGAACTCAGTGTAGTGCCAGACACCTAAGATATACTCTACACATGGTTGCCAAGCCAGTGAATCGAGTCAATCGATGCTCTCGTGCATCTGGGTAAACAGGGACGTAGCTTTAACCACCCTGCAGGGCGGTTGGTTGTGCATGTATCTGATCTTCTCCATGCGACTCTAAGCCTCTGAGCACAGGGCTCCAGTTCATAAAGCTGCATCCTGTACAATACCTAGGCTTGGTCCTCTACACGGAAGGCATTCAGTAAACTGATGGATAAATAGTCCTGACTCCTTCTGGTTCAGAGAATGTAAGTTCTCTTAGACGCAGACTCAATAACAGGCAGCGCAGTATGGTGGGGATGGAGGGAGCAAGGTTCTATTTTTGGCTCTTCCATTCACTATGCTGAGAACCTTTTGGTATGACCCTTGTTCTCTTTGGGCCTACGTTTCCCCGTGTATATAATAATAGGTTTAAACCAGCTAAACTTTAATCTCTTTCAATGTTGATGAAAAGTTCTAACTGCACTCGTTCCTTAGAGAGAACAATAGACGTGGGAGCAGAAGAAAAGCAAAAAAAAAAAAAAAAAAAGCAGATGTGCTTATTCAGCATGTGGTAATAAGAGGTTTCACTACAGTACCTGGTATGAAGTGATTGGTGGAAGGATCTGACTTGAAATTTCTAGAATCTTCATGCATGCTCTCGATCAAATGATCCTTCTCTGAAGGCAGTAGTACATGTGTGTGTTTGTTTTTTTTTTAAGGTCAGGATGTGAGAGGCCCTGACAGATATGGAGGAACACTAATTTCATATAACGAAATTTGCCACGAGTGGAGGAAGCACATATGAAACTGTCACCAGCAGCTGCAGATAAGAATTAAAGATGCGCTTCAGCAAGACATGAGATGGAAAGATGAAGAATAGAGCCCTGAAGGTCAGCAATCAGCCTTACCAATTATACGTGGACAATCATAAGCACATTCATGCAATATCTGGCAGAGTAACACGACACGGTGTGACTCAAAGCAATGGGCCATGAGACCAGATTTCCCAAGGGACCTGGGAGGATTTCATAAGAAGACTGATGGCTAGAATCTGGAGGGACCAGGAGTCAATGACAGAGTTCCAGCATGGCCCTTACAGGTGACTCTATGGCTCCAGAAATGAACCTCTCAATAAGAAAAGTTATTTTGAACGATTCATCAATAAATTATCACTAGATTTTTCCTAATACTTTCCTACATCTACTGACCTCATGCAAAGAAAGGCACTTTTCCCATTAGAAAATAAGTGGTGTCTTGCTTTATTATTTATTTGGAAAGCAAATGTCTCTAAAGGGACATGTAGCTCAGCCCAGCTGACTTTTAATGACAGGCAATGTTACCCAAATACAAACTGTCCTGTGAGTTTAAATTAAAATGAGGCAAACCGTAAGAAGGTCTGAGTCTGGTAACTGAACTGCCCTGTTTTCTGAGAACACCACGCTCTTTTTGTGCCTCTGTGATTTTGCTTCTGTTCCTTCTGCCTGGAAGGCTGTTCCTTCCCTCCTCAGCTTTACACACACCTATTCCTTCCTGATCCAGGTCTAATGTCACCTCCCCTGCGAAGCCCCTTCCACTGCTTCAGGAGGTTGGGAGCTTTTTGTGTATCATTAGACATTTTCTTACCACATTTGTATGTCCCCTTTTACAGGTTTAAAAGTTGGGGAAAGTGTGTGGGAACACCATGAGTTCCTAAAGTGTGGGGACGGTATTTTGCTTGTACCTTCACCCCCGGTCCTAGCTGAGGTCTTGGCACAGACGCAGGGGTTCAACAGCATTTGATGCGTGGCTAAATGGAGAAAGGCATGAGTGAACAAGGTAAGAGTGACTTCCGGAAGTTACTGAGTCAAATGGCTATGGAAGATGTCCAGTTACATTAGCATTGTAGGGAGAGGACAATTTTTATTAAAAAGAGAAACACTTTCATAAAAAGAGGTAGATTGTGACATGAAACTTCAAGACACATGATTTTTAAAAATAAATGTGTCCCCAGATATATGAAGTGGAAACTCCAGGAAATTAGAGCAAATAAAAAAAAATTAACTGGCCTTCTAACGTGTAAGTGTGGGATTAACACTCAAACCTCTAAATGAGAGGGTATCAAAGGTAATAAAAATAATTCTAAAGAGATTATGTATCAATTAACTCAGGAAAAGAAAGGTGACTTTTAAAGAGGGAAAGACTATCTTTAAAGAAATGAATCCACACTTAATAAGTAAGAGGTTTACTTGGTTAATGAAATAGCAGGAAAACAAGATTAAACTGTTAGCAATGAAAAGGTAAATATATAATTCTTTATAGGAAGTAGAATAAAGAGGAATGTGAGACACTCTGGGGACAATGAGAGCATTTAGTTACATCAAAGATGCTCTATTTACTGTTTAACTGATATGGAATCTATGAGAAAATTAATAGCAAGCCATAGGATAATAACTATCTGTAGTGGCTTATTTCATCCCATTTTGACTATTTCTTCTGCAAATTAGTGTGACCCCAAAATGTTTTCAGGATTGTCCAACTTGTCCTAAATTCCATAAATAAACTCTTTCAGAGGATGCTGTTTTTTGTCATGTCTCTATTACAGTTCTTCACAGATGGACCATTTTTGTCCTTCCAAAGTCTAAGAATAACTCTTTCAGTTATCAAGACATACCAAAATCCAGTACAGCTGCTCCTGTGGGATTCCAGTTAGTTTAGACACATCTGCTGAGATACATGCATTTGAATCCAAATGAAGCTTTTGTTTGATGATACATTTTGAACATTTATGGAGGTTTTTTTGGGGGCGAAAATGTTTTTCATTTTTTGGCACTCCAAACAGAGATCTTCAGTTATAAACACTGCCTTCTGAGCACCTCCAGCAGAAATCCAATCCTTTCATGCGAACAGGTGCCTCAGGAAGTTTTTGGAAGGTTTTACACTGAATCAGCTTTCTGATTGGAAACTTTCTGAACACGCAGTCGAATTTGCCAAAGAGACCTTCAAACTTGCTTGAGCAGTTTTCACTCATACAGACATGCATTCACACATACAGACAGCCCAAGTAAAAGCAATCAGAGCCCTGTAAAGCTGAAGTCTTTTTCTTAAAGGTTAGCTACTACACACAACCAAGCTAAACAAAAGGAATACATGACAGGAGAGATAATGAAGAAATAGCAAGTACAGAGGTTCAAATTCTCCATAAGCGTGTTCCCCTTAAAGCTTGACCTGAGCATTTAGATGACACATCCCTTCAGTAAAAATTCTATCATCTCACCCAGTTTCAAATAAACCTTCAAGTATTTGTGTTCTTAAACACTGTACCTCAGAGTATTGCTACTAATCCTTTTTACTAACAAACTTGTTCAAACAGTTATTTTTGAAACACTTCCTTCTCTAACACAAATAGGTCAACCAGATTCAAATCTAAAGGAATTAAAAACACTGCTCTGTAAATCAGGGATTCTTTGGAAAAAACTCTATTTTACGTGAGTCCCTACGACTTTTCTTTTCCAGTTTGAATATAAACTGAAAAGCTGTTACAGAGTAAGACAACTTTTTAAGCCTTAAGCCTGAAGAGTTATTACAGAGTAAAATCACTCCCCCATTGGGCATGCCCAGAATTCAGGGGGAAATCTGCTTTGAAGTTGTTCTGATGGCCCTGGACCAGATGCTCTAAGGTGGCCAGAAACCTCTGTCTACACCCACTTAGCAGATTTCTGGCTCTTTATCAGGGACTAAGGATTATTTGCAGAAATGAATCATTTCCTTCAAAATATCCTTTACCCTATTTACATGCTTGCATATTCCTTCCATTTTCTTTTCCCCCTACAGCTTTACTAAGGGAATTAATTATCTAGAAGAACAGGAACATACAGTAAGTACATCTGAGATGCAGGATGAGACACAGTATGTCATCTATTAGGCCTGGCTAAGACCAGCAGCTGATGCTAAATGGGAAGGAACATGCACCAAATGTTTTTTAATCACAAAGTTAGTAATTAATTGCTCTTTAAAATACATTTTATGCTTCTTTCTGTCTGTGTACATGAAATACACATTTATTACATGCCAAAAATTACAACATTATGGCTTAAATGTGACTGGCACGGAAGTCCGGAAATCAGAGTTAATGTTCCCACAGCAACTTTAATTCTGTCCGTGCGCACATGTAGAGCTCTAATCGTCTTCCGTTCCAGGATAATACATATAGATGGTTTGGGAAGGGAAGCTAAAGACCCATATCCTCAACTGTAGTTACAGGAAAAAAACAAAGGATAAAAGCTGTGCTCCTTTCCACGTACGTGGATGAAAAACAATGTCCCCACGCCTGGTGTTGTGTAATCCGGGAATGAAAGAATCTGCTATAATACTGGGACTCAAGGGGACAGTTTCTTTTGCTGTGGGAACCTGAACTTTGCATTTCCTGACTTTGGGGTAATTAAAATGTCAGCCTTAATGTGGCATTAATGGAGTTTGCCATAAAAAATCCTCTTTGTTTTGTTCTCTAAAAAAATTGCTTAAAAGTTCACACTGAACCAAGTGTACTGATATCTTCAGGCTTGGGGACTGAGGCAAAGGGGTGGGAGGGGGAAGGCCAATGAAGGTGGACGGCAAGAGAGAGCCAAGGAAGGACCTACCCGGCTCCTTGACAGCGTTCAGCCCGGCAGGGTCATGCTACCTACAGAGCGAAAGTTAAACCCACCCTCACAACAGTTTGGTAATGTGTAAAGGTTAAATTAAAAATAAATAAAAACTGCTAACGTGTAAGCGCATCTTGGCAAGGACACAAAAAATGAGACGATCTGATGAGGCCAGTGCAAAACCTGAGAAGGTAAGTAACCACGGATGTCAGCTTCCAACGAAACAAAGACATTGGACTTAGGTGGTTCTACAGCCCAAAGCAGGGAGACTGCCAATGGGGGTGGGATGGGGGTGCAGAATCGCTTCTCCCTTCAGTGGGAGCCTTATTTGGGGGAAAACAAAATGGGAGCATCTTTCACATGTACATGACTGTGATGTGCTACGGCTTGATAGTTGTCAGGAAAGGTTTTCCCGTGGAGAGCTTCGTCTGCTCTCCTGACTTGGTTTAGTCCTGTTAAGTGTTTAAAGGGAGAGTCTGGCTCAACTCATCCTCAGCCTGTGCAGTGGGAACTGTTCTGTCAAACGCCTAGGGGTTTGGTACCCTTTGCATTCCGAAACTCATCCTAATGCCTTCCGCTCCCATCATCTGCGTTTGTTTACCATGAGACCGTTAGAAAGGGTGACGAGGTGACAAGCTAGGGGGTGATGGGGGAATATTGCTAAAAGGTGATTGTAGTGGGTGCACTGAAAAGCAGCACACGTTTCAGTAGCGATATTAACCTCACCATTTCACCAAGGAAAGCATTTCTCAGCCATATTCCCTCTTGCTTTGACTTTTACTGGGATCTTCTGCTGAATTTGAAGTGGCTCGCAGGTTAAATAGCCAACTGAGAATTTAAGGGGTCGGACTTGTTCTCTTTGCTCCAAAACATGGCCTGTGTCCTTCAGATGCAACAACGCCATGGCTTGCCCACCCTGATCAGTTCATAGGCAGAGCTGACTTTTCTTCCGTGGGGAGGTGTACCCATCGTGCTCTATAACCTCGTCACCAATATGAGTAGTTGAACATTTTCAAGATGCCTGTTTCGAGCCAGGAATGCCATCTCCGGGCTCAGAGCAGAGAATTCAGGCTGCTCACAGTGAGGGCAAATCCACAGACATCCCCCTCTCCCCCTCCCCGTATCTGAACGAGGCAACTACTAAGCACGGCATTCATCTATCTGGGTGTCAATTTTCTCAGTTTTCTCATCTGTAAATTGGGAAGAATTATAATGACTGATGGGAAATGGACATTAAGGCATCACTAAGAATAATTTTGCTAAACACATGACAAATAAAAAGGTGCTGTAATAATTCAGGCACTTGTGAAAGCTTGGAACACCACGTACTGGTGGAATGTTTCTGAAGTTAAAGATACTAACAAGTCAAGGGCACTATTTTTAAATGCCCCAAATCTGTTAGTTCTAAATAGAAACTGAATATTTTACCTTAAAGAAATTAGGCTTTTAAATTAATCTACGGTTAGAGTGACATTTGAAAGTAAAAAAAAAAAAAAAAAAAAAAAAAAAAAATCCTCTTGAATGCAAGAAGAGCATCCAAAAATCTTAACAGCTTAAAATAAACCTCTTTCCTGTCTTCTCTCAAGCAAACTCCAAATGGACAGATTTCTGTGAATCTTTCCTCAAAACAATTTTCTTCTAAGTGTAGGCTCAAATCAGGACAAACTACAATCCAAATATATTTGGAGAAAAGTATAATCAATTTAAACAACAGGTTGGAGCAGAGAAGGCTTATACATCTTAATGGCAAAATCAGAAGGACTTTCTGAACAGCTGGAGATTAGGCTTCTCCTCCCTATTTGTTCTCCTTCCAACTGTATTCAGACCTTACTGAGCTTGGATCCACTGGCTTCCTCAGGGTCACCAAGGGGCTGTGCCTTGTACATATTCCAAGCTAACGCCCAGGCCTGGTCAGATGATGCTTATGGCAAAGTATAATACACAGAGCCCAATGCTCTTTCTATTCAGCAAAACATTCATTTTATTGTAGTGGGATTTCTGGGCTAAGGCCATTCTATGTAATCTTCCCCATAAGCTGTGGCAGAAAGCCAGGCATTGGAGGTCTGCATGCAGGAGCTCCAGGTCCTTCTCCACAGGAGCAGGCTACCTTCCTGGTAGGTAGGGACAGTATGCACATGTCTATGGGCACCGCGCCACGCTGTTTTCCAATTCTTCCTGTAATTACTATTAGGCTGGAGACTGCCAGGCAAGAAGGCCAAGGATGTTACCATTTTGATGGTCCACTGAACACAGTCCCTGCTTCTGACCCCCAAGTTTCTGTATAGAAGCAGCAGCTTTGTACAACTTACATGGGCTGCAGAGATTTGGATCCTGTTATTTCTCGTTTCGTTTTCTAGTGACAGCTGGAGTGTGGTCTCAGCTCAGTCACGAGTAGAAAAAGGCTCCTTCACCCAAACCCCAACCCCTAGGTCATGTCCCTTTATCCAGGGACTATTATGATGAAGAAAGTAGGGAATGGAATGTCCCAGGCTCATTCACCTCTCACCCTTTTTGCAGAGTTACGTTTGCTTTGTCAGAAAAATAACAACAGGAGATTTAGAATCTCATTTCCTAATTAATAATTTTTGCTTTGTGGACAGGATAAATGGAGTCCTTTTTGGAAAATAAAACTTTCTTGGTCTTATCTTAATCCAAAGACGAATACGCCAGCTTTCTGCCTGACATCCACTGTGGAGATCAGTTCTGAATAGTTGTCGGGTATCTCAAGACTAAAAGGAATATTCTTTCCGATTGGACTCCAAGTGATTCCATTCCTTTCCATTGTCAACACATGTGTTTCTTTCTCTCTGAAGTATTGAGTTACGTTTCAGAAAATACCTCCCAAACGTGATTTATCAACTTTCTTAAAATAGAATTTGAAGAAGTGACGACTCTCAGATTATTGGGAAGATAGCAAAAACAAACAGCAACGGAGTGACTTCAGTAGTGACAATCTCATTAAGCTGCCCATTTCCCAATTTAGCTCATAGGCAGTTGTTTTAATTAAAAAATATTTTTAACCTAAATTCTTATTGGCTACGTGAAGTCTGGGTGGCTTCTGAATTCTTGGAAGCCATTCTCTTTTCTTCTGTAAATTTATGCTGTCCTTTAACCACTTCAAAATAAATTAAAAACTGGAAAGACAGAAATTCAGCCAAGCTACAATAACTAATGCAAAGCTGACTTGTGTTATGTAATCTCAAAATGGAAGTTTCCTTTTGAGGTCCATATTTGGTTGTTCAATTTTGTCATGGTGGAAGTACCATTATTCAGATCATGGGGACAAAAGAATAATTAGAAAACAGCGACACGGCTTCTGTTTTTGAGTTAATGTTATGAAAGAGAATGTGATTGATGTAATTAATCAGCCTTTTGAGGCCAAATGGCTGGTCACCTGGTTTTGAAATACACTCTAGCTTTGAAAATATAGATGTTGGCTGACTCAAAATGGTGGCAAGTTACTTTTGGCTACTTTAGAAGACCGAATGGAAACAGCTTGCTCTGAATGCAAAAAAGCCTGAACCCGGGGGGAGAAGCCTGCTCCCGGCACCGCGAAGACACCATCACCTTAGTGGTGTAAGTGGTGTACTCACAATCAGATGACCCGGTGTGAGCGTGAGAGTTTGTCAGTGAATGTGTTGAGTGGATGAGGGCTGGGCCTGGAGACAAAACAGCTTCAAAGTTCAGGCAGGGAAGGCCCGGCTTGGCGCTGGATCCACCCGGCTGAGTAATCTCATTCTCCTCAGATGCCTTCTGGTTTTCAGCTGTCTTGGGTTTCTTCCTGAAAATAAACAAAGGGCCCTTTGAAGGAACTGACTGCATATTTGGGAAAAGGCATTTTTAGAATCTGTTAAAGATAACTTGATTTTTTTTTTTTTCTGAGGGGGGATGGGAGGGAGTCCAGTATGTCCCTTGTTTTAAAACAAGCTGATTCTTGTTTTTTTCCCTCCAGTAATGGCCTAACTGGGAACACATGAAAGCATATGGGCCAAGCAAACAGCACCACATTTGGACTCTGTTGGCTGCATAAAAAGACCCTGTCCCAGAACTTTAGACAGCTTGAGCTACGTATGGCTGACATTATCCAAGAAAGCATCCTTTTTTCCCCCCTTAAGAGTTTTAACATGGTCTGGAAAAATACTAGTGGAGGTTTTACCGTTCTAGCATTTGTCAGGAAGCTTAGAGACAGGACCCGTGGAGTAATGGGAGGAGCACTGGACTGGGAGTCTGGAGACTTGAGCTATGGTACTAGCTGTGCCTCTAACTTGCTGTGTGGCCTTGGGCACCTCACTTCACCTCTCTGGGCTTCAGTTTCCTCATCTGTAAAATAAAGGGCTTGGATTAGAAGGCCTTAAAGGTTCCTTCCGGTTTTCAGTTTCTATTCATGGAACACATTATGTAACAGTCAACTTTCTTGCTGTTATTAGATTTTATTTTAGATCAACATATAATTTCAAATCACAATCTAAATTTGCCGGTTGTACAGATGAGAGGGGTAGTGATGAAAGGATTTGTTAAAGCAGCAAATGAAAAGTGAAAAGAAGAGCTTAGACTCCAGTAGGTAAAGAAGGAAGGTGTCACACAGAGATCCTCTATTCCAACTCTTTACCCACGTGAAGCTTAAGATTCCCTTTGTTTTTTGATTTAGTGCATGATCCTGGAATACAGGAGTGTGATTGTGTGTTTGGGACTGTGTGTTTGAAAAGAGATGGGTGAAGGGAATTAGAAAGTAATTGTCACTAATTGTTGTTTGGGACCAGGAATAAGAAGTAAAAGAGCTCAGCCATCAGTCAGCTCCTCTCCCTAGGACCATGCAACTGATGTAAATGAATAAATACTTAGCTTATGCTGCATGCACCCTAGGCCCTAGTCAAACCCGATTGGATTACTTGTCATACCCTGAACATCCCCCCAATTTTCTTGGTTCTGTGCCTTTTTTGTCATCATGTGTATGGTGAACAGAAAAAGTATTTTCTTATTTTTTTGGTAGGAGAATACGTGTGGTACAGAATTTGTTGTAAGTAGGTCTGTTCCCATGTTTCCCTTGTTTCTCTAAGCATGGCAATGGACTTGTTATACAGAATATTTTGTATTGAAATTTGTTGTACTGGGTAGTTAAATCTACCCTCACAGAATATGGTGTTATGATTAGCATGCTGTGTTTCTGGTCCAACAGGTTGTGAAATCAAATCTGCTTTTCCAGAGGGCAGGAGGCAGAGATGGCATGGTAAAGATGAAAATAGAAGGAGAGCTTTCAGACATATTTTTCAGGATGGAGGAAGCCAGTACAAAAGCAACAAATTGGATTCCTTTACCCACTCTTTGTTGCATGGGTGACTAAGGAACAATCCCCCAAATCTTGAGGGTCTACATGGACCTTCAAGGAGCTCGTTTCTGGTTTTCAGTGTAGGGAAGTATCCGAGATCAAAGTTTCCAAAGCCCAACTCGTTTTTTTCCATGGAAACCAACGCTTCCTCTACGGTCCCTATTTCTATCACTGCTGTCTGTCACCAGGTTTGTCACCGGGTTGGAAACCTCAGGGTCATACACCTTCCTCTGCCTTAAAGCCAGTTTGTCAAGTCCTGACAATTGTGCTTCCTTCATATTTTGCACATCTATATTTCCATTGCTATCACCATAACACTTTTTATTTAGACTGTTTACTTTCTGACTCCCATCCTCCTTGACTTCTCTACTCTCACAGCTTTGATTCACTAAATCTGAGATGACCACGTTAGGCTGACAGTCAAGGTGAATTCCATGTCTATGAGACTGTAAACTCTCTGAGGGTGAAAAACATGTCATAGCTATTTTTGAATTCCCTGTGTTCACCCATTCGTTCCTTCTTCCTTCCCTCCCACTATTCATTTATTCATGTATTCATTTCACAAATACTTGTTACGTGCTTATGATGTGCCAGCATGGGCTAGGAAATAAAACAAGCCTGGTTTCTGCCCTCCCAGATTTGCTGTCTAGTGTATACTGTTAAGCAGAGTTGCTTAGACAAAGCTGTCATTCAATATAGGTGTGTTGATGGAATGAAATTGAGTTGAAATTAAAGTATATTTTGAGAATAGTTATAGTCTGAACCCCAATTAAGTTTCCTATTCTTTATGCAGCAGGGAAATCTACCTTGACTGGCTGCTTTTCCTTTGAATCCATGAAATGCATTTGATAAGAGTAGGACCACTTTGCTCACTGAAGCTAGGCTGGTCCTCATGAATCATTTAAATATTGGGATGAAACACTGACAGACATCACTTAACGGAAAAAAAAAATTATTTCTGATACTCATAAACAAGGCCTAGGCTAGTTTCAGATGTGTGCTTCAGGAAATTAAGGAAGCCCTCTTCCAAACATGAGTACGTGGTCAACCCACCAACATTACTCTTTTATTTTTAACTTTGCAAAAGTTGTATTGTTCTTTATATCAATGGCCTTGCTTCCTTCCCTAGATTTGATCCTGCTTTCTAGCTGACATCTTGCACCATATTCTCCTGTTTGTTGTCTCAGGGGTCACCTCTGGAGAACATTCAGAGCACAGAGGCACTGAAACCACTTCTACAAACAGAAAATACTGAAAACTCAACCTTTGGGCTCACCCCTTCATTTGCCTAATATCACTTTACTTGTCCTTAGACCACTGGGCCGTTTCCCAACTGCACAGATAACAGAGAGACACTCATTGTCCTTAGAAACAATTCATTTTCCATCTCACTCTCTCTAATAGTTCTTTTGGACTCCTTTTTCCAGAGCTGAGAAACATTAAAACGTAGCAGCAATCTACATCTAGACATGCACAGGTGCAGTTATTTTCACCCTATTTTTGCAGTTCATATTTTATTAAGGAGGAAAAAGCAAGTCCTTAGTAATTAACTGAAAATACCTTCTTTGGCTGTGTAAAAGAATTATATAAGCACAGCACATCTGAGGGCAAGTCTCTCCAAGCCTCGGTGGCTGTGCACTATTCCCTGGAGCCTGTAGAGGGCAGCAGCACACCGGCGGACTCCAGGCAGCATGTCAGGCAAACTCCCCACCACACCAGAACCTTCCTTCTGGTCACCATGCCAAAGGTTGGTTTGCCAAGCTCTGGCCGGCCGCTTAGCTTCTTTCTTTCTTTTCCCTCTCTCTCCCTCTCCCTTTCTCTCTCTCTCTCTCTCCCTCCTCCCTCCCTCCCTCCCTCCCTCCATGTTAAAATTATACACTCTGATGAAGTCGCCCCTCAACCGGAAAATGAAAGCTCCAATGAAAAATTAGGCGAGCCAACGACAACAAAGAAAGAAAATGGGAGAAAGGAGAAAGGGGGCTGGTGAGGGGGAAGGATTTAAGAACAAGAAACGGGCAGATGTTTCGTAAATACATGCAAAGCAAAACTGGGTGTACGCGAACACTTCCGCAGAGAAACAGACCAATCACTGTGCACTTCCTCCCGCCGCACGGGTGGAGCTCTGCATTCAAAAAAAGTGTGGCCGCAGGCACCTGCGTTTCAACGGTCAGTTCTGACATTCTATCTCCCAATTGTCCAAAGAGAACAAAAACATTTTCATCTCCCCACTACAGACATTTCTGTTATGAGAAGAAGGCTGCTTCAAGAACTGGGAAGGCGATTTAAGGTGACGGGAGGCTGAGTTAGCCAGCGGGACCTACTGGTTTTTAACTCTCATTGTGCTGGCCCTGGCAACAAGTTTTGGGCTGAAACACAGCAGTGAGTAAGGCTGCGGATGATGCCGGCTCTTTCCTTACTAAGACCGTATTTTATGTGTCAAGAAATATACACGAAAACATACTGAGGAGATGGTAGGTATTAAGCATGTTAAATGCACGGAAATTAACTAGGTCGGTGGCATTTGATGTATAGATTTCACACTTCTTTGCACATATTGCACACATACAGCGATGGCAATGCTTTTGGCAACATATGGAAAATAAATATTTTATCTGTGTGAGCTCTCATCAGTCTCCGGGGGCTGCTGAGGGAAGAGTGTTCTCTTCTGTCCCCCTCTCCCAATTTTCTCTCTTCGCTGGGCTCCCACCCTCTCCTGCACATTAACATGCCTTCCACTTATCAGCCTGGTTGGATGGAAAAGAATTAGTCAGAACCTCTTTTTGATAAATACTCAGTCACTGGATCATGACAATTTTGACCCATGACCTTGCTCATGAAGTCCTTTCCCCACCCCAATCGTTTTGGCGTGGTAACTATTTATTTGCTCTCCTTCCCAATAATACATGGAAGAGGCTTAGTAGAGTGTTTGGGAAGAGGGGCAAAGGGGAGGTGGTAACAAACCACCCCAGTGGGGGTTGGTAGTAGAACTGAGCTCTACCATCAGTAGCTGTGCACCCTAGGCAGATTCCTCTGCTTCTCTGGGCCTCAGTTTCCTCATCTGTAAAATGGAAATAATAATACCTTCTAGGGCTGATGTGAGGATTAAATGAGACACTTCCTGTCAAGTGATTGGCATAGCGCTGGCACACGGTCAGTGCCCCATGAGGGTAGCTCTTTCACAGAAAGCATCAGTTCTGCGGTTTTCATCATTTCACCTAGAAGGAGGCACTTCCTTTATCTTTTTTTTTTTTTAACATCTTTATTGGAGTATAATTGCTTTACAATGGTGTGTTAGTTTCTGCTTTATAACAAAGTGAATCAGTTATACATATACATATGTTCCCATATCTCTTCCCTCTTGCGTCTCCCTCCCTCCCACCCTCCCTATCCCACCTCGCTTTATCTTTTTTAATATCTAGATTTGGGCAAGGGCAAATGGATTGTAATTGCAGCAAAGGCAGAAAGAATGCTAGGATAAGCAAACTCTTCTTCAACACTTTGATTTTACTGTATCACCCCCCCTGACACCTTCTTTCTATTCACGTGTTTGTCACTGCTGCTACTACACTATTAGCTCCTCTTGAAGTTGAGGGTCAAGCAAGCTACATTTGGCCTAGAGAAGCCCATCAAACCTGAGGACTATGGTCTATTCATTGAAACCAACCTTTGGCACTCTATCTTATCACATCTTCTTACAATTTATCCTCTCACCGCTTGGTCTAATGTTCTCAGATCCATTTAAGATGTTTTCATGATTAAAATATTTTATTCTCTCAATTTTTCAACCTTCTTGGCAAGGTTGATTTATAATGTTTTTCAGTATATTTCTCCCTCACTGTATCAGTCAGGATCTTGGCAAGAAACAGATGGCACACTCAGAGGTTTTAACTGAAAAGAGTTTAATGAAAGGACTCTCTACTGGGGTACAGAGGAGGTTAAGGGATCCTCAAGGGATGGTGATACACCAGGGACTAGCAATGGTGCGAGGTTGTTAATCTCAGCGTTAAACTGCTAAACCGAAGGAGCAAGGAAAGGTGTGGAGTTCCCTAAGCCTAGTCAGAACTGAAGTAGGGAAGGGGCTGGACTCATAATACCCTGACCCCACTCTCCTCCCACTCTCATGTCTCTTGCTGATGCCTCCTATTGCCTAAATTCAAAGGGAAGCCAGAGGAGAAGGCAGCCTAGGTAACATGGTCCAGAGAGGTCGGTCTCCTGGGCCATGTATCAGGGCAGAGAATGTTCTGGGGTTTTTTGTGTGTGTGTCAGGGGTAAGGGGGAGATGAATAAGCATACTTATTTTTCCCCTCTCCATTTCCTTTACCCTTTTCTTCCCAATTATACTTTCTGGAAGGAAAGACACAGCAAATCAAATGAAATCAGTTCTCTCTCAGTGTCCATTTACCTGTTTTGTCTATTTGTAATTTATGGGGGAAGAAAACTGAACATAAGCTATGTGAGAGCAAGGATTTTTGGTTTGTTTTGTTCGGTGCCACACCCCTAGTGCCTAGAACAGTGCCTGGCACATAGTAAATGCCCAGTAAATTTTAGTTGGCTGAGTAAATATACTCATGTCTGCTGTGCCAGACGCTACATATACGTTATCTCATTTAGTCACTGCAACAATCCAGGTAAGTAGGGAGGTTGCCGAGCCCAGTCGTGCAGGTGGTGTGGGAGTGGGTAGGCCTTAAAATCTAACACTCACCCGCTCCTTACCCACCTCCAGGCCTTGAAACTTCACCCAGGTATTGTGAATACATAGGGAGGGATACATTTGTAATTAGTCCACATTTTTATACCATATTCACCTTACTGAATGAAGGTTTTGCACCTATCAAGTCTCTGTAAGTTTTATTATTTCTCTTTTACACATGAGGAAGCTGAGTTTCTGAAAAGCAAAGGCTGCAAGGATTAGAACCCAATTTGTCCATTCTCTAGGACCTGCAAAACGTGAATGCAGGCACTGGCATTCTGCATAGGGGAAATATGTCCAGTGGCACAAACAGAGGCTCCCTTGTGGGCTTCCCGGAGATTTTTAGGAAATCTTAGCTCCTGATTTCTAGGTCTGGTTATGGGTTCTCTGCAGTACAGGAAGGTAGGAGTGGCAAAGACTCTCTTCCCTCCCAAAGGATAAACCAGGCTGAAACTTTGGAAACAGGCTGCATCCTGGTGTGCCTGTGATACTTGCACCAGCAATAGTTACTCTGTGATGAAGAAAAACTCAGAAAACTGTCCTGATGTGGGGATTTCTAATGCATTCTTTCGCTTGAACTTAAGGACGAATGAAGGTGCTTCCACAAGCAAGTTCCTTGCATGGGTATGGAATGAGGACACTCTATTTTTGACCTTTTGTCATGTCTTTAGTCCCCAGTCCCTCGAGCCCATTAGTACTGTAGATCAGTCTGATGGTTCCCACCTCCAACCTGGCCAGGCAGGCCTGCCTACTGCCTTCATATCCGTCACCACCAATTACAATTCAGGTGACTGACAGCATTAAAGGTAAAATGCAAAGCAAAATAAAACAACACAAAACTCTGACTTCATCCCTTTGGGTTTGATTTATGCCAGAATAGCTAAAGACAGAGAAAATATGAATGTGAAAATCCTACCTGAAGCCTGAGTGGTTTGGAGACCTGAAGTCTCCCAGGTTTGGCGTTTTCCAGTAACAGAGATGTCTGTAAAACACCATCCCGTTACCTGCCTCACACCATATAGGAAAATGTGTAAACATAACAACCAGAATGAGTTTTTGTTCTAAAATGTATAATTATTTTGCACGCATAGTCTCTAAGGAATCTAAATTTCTGGATTTTCTAGTAAAAGAGAGCATATTTTCATCTGTTACTTCTAGCAATGATCAATGAATACTTGATGTCACTCCTTCATCAGTATTTTTCTGTAGGCATCATAGCTCCTACCCCAACTTATTTCTGCAACTTGACTTGCAAGGGTTGTACTTCTCCTACGTAAATGTCTGATGTGGAGGGAACTAAATCAAGTACTCAGAGCTATGCATCCAGAGGGCAGAGCTGACCTGGGCACAATGGTTTAGAGATACGGCTGAAGAAGCCCGCAGCTGCAAGGGTGGGTGTTGGCCCCCTTAAGTAACAAGAAGACCACAGCACGGGACACAGAGATGCAGCTACATCACAGGTGGACACAGGCATGGAAAGCTGGCTCACGGATGTGTCCAGGGTGGCGTGAAATGACAAGCTGCAGTGAGATTCAACAGAGTGGCAAAGAAGGGGGATGAGAAGCAAACAGATAGGGCTGGAGCTGCCACCGCTTCAGGCAGAGGCGCAGATGACCAAGCAGAACAGCACCAGTCCCTGCAAGGTGCCCTCAGATGCAGCTCAGCACAGCCACCCAGCGAGGCGGGCGCGATGCTACCCAGGGTGCGCACTGCAGGCTGGAAGCAGAGAACCAGTGCACTTCAGGACGGAGTCTGGTCACCTTGCCGCATCCAAGAGATGAAGCCATCTACAATTTCATCTGCTCTTACAATTGTGTGAGTTTTTTAAAAAAAAATTAAACAAAGTGAACTAAGAAGCCTTTCATTGGAGGCATAATGTACTCACAGTAGTTTTCAAATAAATGGTGTCACTCTTCAGGTAAATCACTCCAAGGCTTGGGCCTAGTGCAGATGTTCATTGGGGCAGGGAACAGAGAGCGGCTGCATCTGGATCAGACAAGGAACAAACAAAAATAAGGCTGTTAAATGAAGAGGTGATGGTGATCACTCATTCTACAGAGCCAGAACCGTGGGACTTGGTTGAGAGTCGGGTCCTGCACTTTGCACCAGAGAACAGTGAGTCGGGGAGGGAGATGGAGAGGGTGTTGTCCAGGCCCCGTTTTCAGTGTTTCCACATGGCTGCCTGTCTGGTGTGAAGCTGTCAACAGCACCCGCCAGTGTGGAGCTGACCGTGTGATCCTGAGTTGGAGTTGAGGTGGAGGGTGAGGGTAGGGGAAGCCTGGCCACAGCGGACTCTTCTTCCAGTGTTCATTCCACCGCAATCTCTCTCTCATTGTTGCTCTGAGATTCTTGCCTATCTTAAAAACGCCCACTGACCTGGCCACGTTTCTGAGCTCTTGCCTTCTCTCCACCCTTCACTACACTCTGTTTTCTGCCATATCCTCTAACCCCGAGGAGTTCAGCCTCAGGGGCTACAGAATGGACCCTTGTCTGTCTCAGAGCCTCAGGCCCAGAGGTCTTTTCCCAGGACTTTCCCCTTTGGCCACACTGCGCCCTGATGACCACTTTATTCCGGAAACTCTCCTCCCTTCTCATTGGGACGCTGCATCATCCTGACTTCCCGCTCTCAGTTCTCTTCTGCCTCTTTCACTGGCCTGCCTTCTCTCTCCTGTTTCCTAAATGCAGACAGGCCTCAAGATTCTCTCTCTCCTCAAGCTTTGCCTACACAGCCACCCTCCATGGCCTCAACAGTCACTTCTCCATAGAGAACACCCACATGGCTATCTTTAGTTCTCGCTTGTCTACAGAGCTCCAGACCCGCATTCTAAATAACTGCTGGTTATCAGTTCGCTGATTCATTTGCTTGTTTGTTCATTCATTCATTGTTTACATAGACTCTGTTAGGCACCTAGAAAAGATGAATAAGATGGGGCCTCTAACTTTGAGAAGCTCACATCTCCATCATACACTGCACAGGCACTACTAATTCAGAAAGTTTCCAGCAGAATTCATTGCCTTTCCCTCAAAATATGTTCCTTCTCCAGCCTTCCCATTTCCTGCTACTGGTACCATCTTCGTCCAGTTACTTGTGCCTACAATGAGGAGTCTTCTTTAGTTCCTCCTTTTCTTTCATTTCCCATATCCAATCAGCTGCCAACTCCTGTGGTTTTTACTCAGGCTGTGAATCAATACTCACTTTTTATCCCAACATCTATTTATCGTTTTATCACGTGTTGCCTGGACTTCTATGAGTGCCTCCTAACCGGCTTCCCTTCCCCCAGATCCTCTGTACCTCTAGTCCATCCTTCACAACAACACTACATTTACTGTTCTAAAGTACCATTCTAAACACATTACTCCTTTGCTCTTTGCTTACTGGATTAAATGCAAACTTCTCAGCTTGGCATTCTAGCCTCCTACAATATAGCCCCAATCTAATTTCTTACTCTTTTTTTCTACAGTGCATTCCACACTGCAGAAGTCCCACTTGTTCCCACCATGGTCATGGTCTTTCCTCCCCTTTCCCAATGTCTACATAGAGCTTCTTTAGGGGTCATCCAAACACCACCTCGCTTATGAGACATTTTCCAAAGGAAAGTGCCCTTCTCAAATCCTTAAGCACTTTTTGCACCACTCCCTTCCCACGTTCTATGGACTCTAATAATTATTTGTGTAATTTGTCTCCCCCCCCTTAAGCTTCTTGAAGGCAGAGGCCATTTTTACTTTGTGTACTTTTTACTTTGTACCCATAGTGTTCAATGCCTTGCACACAGGTTAGTGCTCAGCTGATGTCTGCTGATTCAGACCCCAAATAGCCAAAGCAATTTTGAGAAAGAAAAATGGAGCTGGAGGAATCAGGCTCCCTGACTTCAGACTATACTACAAAGCTATAGTCATCAAAACAGTACAGTAATGGCATAAAAATAGAAATATAGGTCAATAGAACAGGATAGAAAGCCCAGAAATAAACCCACATGCCTATGGTCAATTAATCTGATAAAGGAGGCAAGACTGTACAATAGGGGAAAGATAGTCTCTTCAATAAATGGTGCTGGGAAAACTGGACAGCTACATGTAAAAAAATGAAATTAGAACATTCTTCAATAACATACACAAAAATAAGCTCAAAATGGATTAAAGACCTAAATGTGAGACCGGACACTATAGAACTCTTAGAGGAAAACATAGGCAGAACATTCTCTGACATAAATCGCAGCAATATCTTTTTTTGATCCGTCTCCCAGAGTAATGGAAATAAAAACAAAAATAAACAAATGTGACCTAATTAAACTCAAAAGCTTCTGCACAGCAAAGGAAACCCCCCTGAAAAATGATGGGTTGGGGTAGATGAGCTTTAAGGTCTTTCCATAAATAAAACGAAAACACAACCCGCAGATTGGGAGAAAATATTTGCAAATGATGTGACTGACAAGGGATTAGTCCCCAAAATTTACAAACAGCTCATGAGGCTTAATATCATCAAAACAAACAACCCAATCAAAAAATGGGCAGAAGACCTAAACAGACATTTCTCCAAAGGAGACATACAGATGGCCCAGAGGCACCTGAAAAGATGTTCAACATCACTAATTATTAGAGAAATGCAAATCAAAACTACAATGAGATATCACCTCACACCAGTCAAAATGACTATCATCAAAAAAAATCCACAAACAATAAATTCTGGAGAGGGTGTGGAGCGAAGGGAACCCTCCTATACTGTTGGTGGGAACGTAAATTGGTACAGCCACTATAGAGAACAGTATGGAGGTTCCTTAAAAAACTAAAAATAGAGCTACCATATGATCTAGCAATCCCACTCCTGGGCATATATCCAGAGAAAAACATGGTCTGAAAGGATACAGTTCATTGCAGCACTGTTTACAATAGCCAAGACATGGAAGCAACCTAAACATCCATCAACAGAGGAATGGATAAAGAAGATGTGGTACATATATACAATGGAATACTACTCAGCCATTAAAAGGAATGAAATAATGTCATTTGCAGCAACACGGATGGACCTAGAGATTGTCATACTGAGTGAAGTAAGTCAGACAGAGAAAGAGAAATGTATGATATCGCTTGTATGTGGAATCTAAAAAGAAATGATACAAATGAACTTATTTACAAAACAGACTTAGAGAACTAACTTATGGTTACCAGGGGAGAAGGGTGTGGGGGGAGGGATAGTTAGGGAGTTTGGGATTGACATGTACACACTGCTATATTTAAAACAGATAACCAACAAGGACCTACTGTACAGCACAGGGAACTCTGCTCAATGTTACGTAACAACTTAAATGGGAAAAGAATTTGAAAAAGAATAGATACATGTATACATATAACTGAATCACTTTCCTGTACTCCCGAAACTTTCACAACATTGTTAATAAACTATACTCCAATATAAAGTAAAAAGTTAAAAAAGTTCTAAAATAAAAGTTTATTAAAGAAAATAAAAGCAATAAAGATGCTTGCTTAGAGTCATGGAAGCTGAGATTGAACTGGAAAGACCTTAAAGCTCATCTACTCCAACCCCTCATTTTTCAGATGAGGAGATCAAGGGAACTGACTTGCTCAAGGCCACATCCTTACTAGCAGCTGAGCAATGACAATTGATAGAAAAGGTCACAAATCTCTGAATATCTACCGGTGTTGCTTGGCACCAACAGACCCAGCAGATCATCAGCAGTGACCAGACCAGAGAGAGTGAGGGGTTGGGTGCATAGCCTGCAAGGATACACTGGGTTCCACAAAAAGAAAAACTTTGTTTCACTTATTCACTTCAATAAATCAAACTAATAAATGTCCTTTTATAGTTAACTGATGTTTAAAAAATGAGTATGGATTTAAAGAACAAGGAAGCAAACCTTTTTAACATTACCAGCAGAAACAATTGTGACAATACTGCAAATACCACTGGGGTGATTCAACTCAGGGTGAAAAAGCAGAATGAAGAAATTTCTCACGCTTTTGAAAAGCAGTGGGTTCAGCTGAAGTTCTTGGTGAGAATATGCTGCGGTAATTCTATGGTTAAATTCATCTTACAGCAACATAGGCTATTGGCAATCTTGCTATTATGCCACACCAATAAATCTTTTTCCACCTCGCTTTGCCCAGTATTTATCTTATAGGCTTGTTTAAATTTTTACTTATTTTCCTTTCATTATATCACCAATCTACTCGTAGAAAAGGATAGATGACTGCTCCCAGGTCTGTTCTAATTTTCGTCCCCTGTTCTTCTCTTGTGGTAGACGAAACATTAATTGTTTAATCTCTCTATCCTCATTCTCAAACAGAATCATTTTCTTTCTCCTGAAGATGTAAAGCCCAACAAAACACGTTGTGGGGATAACAGTGTTTACCTAGGTGAGGAAAACAGACTTTTCCAGGGGATCTCAGTAGATTTTACTTGTCCAGAAAAGCTCAGCTCTTAAATGCTAGCCTCCGGCCCTACAAGACTTCACCTGTCTCCCCCAGGTGAGCACCTTACTCACTGTTACTCACCATAGGAGAAACGTGGTGCTGGTCATTATATTCTCTTTGGCCAGTATGGTGGAGCCATGCTATGCATTGGGAGATCCATTAAATAGTAACACCCACGTAAACAGCAAATTGGGCTCAAGAGTTCCTCATAGTTCTTACTAAACCATCACATGGCTGGACAGTTATCAACTCTTCACCAGACAGAGCTTCCTTCTCTTTTCTTCCCTTGGCAACTACATTAAAATGATAAAGGAAATCACTGGTCGGTATGTCCAGTACATTGCAGTGAAAAATCACCTGGAAGCATACACACCCATTGTGTAATTACATAAGTGTACATTTTAAGTATGTCTAACATTAGATTTAAATTGTGCATTTTATAATTAAATGGAGACATAATCTTTCTGTCCTTTAATCACACTCCTCTTTCACAGCTCCACATTTTCTTGCTATGATTTTCCATTCACTTCTGGGTATATTGTCACCTCTCTCCTTCTTCTTATTTCCCTCTTGCCTTAGCACACACCCGAGGGTTTTTAATTAGAACTATTGCATGGTGTGTCATATTTCATTACTTAAAGAGTAGTTATACTCTAAAAAAGACTCAGTGAAAATGCCTTTATGAGGTTTCATATTTATCCTTTTTCCATGGCGTCCATATCCAGTGTACTCAGTTTTTAAGTCAAAAGGTAAAAGGCTGCTGGGGTCATACATTTTTCCCAGAATCTGGAAATCCAGCTATTCTCTCTGCCACTTACATCATCACTGTAATAAAGAATCTGCCCTGGGAGCCCAGCTGGCAAGGTTCTGAATGGTGCCAGAGGCAGAAGAGACAGTGGGTCATTTCCATTCCAGACTGCTGTATTGTTGACAGCTCTGCAGATCTGTCTCGGAAGCCCTTAGAGAGCAGAGCTGTTATGTAACACACTGACACAGACTGCTGCGAGGAACTTTCTGTGGAGATCTCATTTCAGTATGGCCATTCCCCTTCTTTGGAAATCACACCAAATCATTCTAAAACGACAGATGGGGCTTCTCTGACAAAGGCTTACAAAAAAGATAATAGTAACAATAACTTGTTAGATGTCTAAATGTTGTTAGGGACTGCATGAGGAATTTTTATGTGTAAGTTCATTCTTATTTAATCCTCACAGCAATGTCGTGCTGTAGGTGTTAGTATACCCATTTTACAGATGTGGAAAAGTGAGACTCAGAGTGCTTAATGAACCACTCCAAGATTAGAAAGCTGTGGAGAGTGAGGCCAGAATTCAAACCCAGATCTTTCTGACTCTAAATCTGTGCTTTTTTTTACTACACAACAACTGCTCCAACACAGCATGGACACATTTCTAGTTCCCACTGTGATTTCAGCACAAGAAAGAGGTTTATGTTATTTCCATAATGGTTCAGAGTCACTGAAAGAACTGGGAGTACAGAGCTCAGGTGAAGGAACTCTTTCAGAAACTATCAATAAGTATAACTCCTTCCTAGCTCCTTTCTAGTTGAAGATGAGGATGCCTTGTACTGGTTTTCTCAAACTCTAATGAACAAATGAATCACCCAAGATTTCTGATTCAGCGTGCCTGGGGATGGAGTCTGTGATTCTACATTTCTAACAAGCTCCCAGGTGATGCTGATGACACTGATCTGGTACCATAGGTCCTATGTCTGACACTCACCTTCCTACTGAGGGTTGTTTTCAAAGGAGCAGTTCAAGCTGAAAAACTTGGCTAACAGCTCACACGGCATGCCTGACTTCTGATTCTGGGCCACTTTGTCAGGTCATCGGGCATTAGACATAATTCAAGGAGCTTCTGGCACAGAGCACATCGTGAAAAAAAATCATTTCTAGATCCCACAACTGGAAATTAAAATGATAATGTCTCTAACATATGAAGTTCCTATTTTTTTACATTATTGTTATTTTTAACAATAGTATCTGGTAATAATTCAAATAACACCTTTCCTCTGAGAAATTCAATGAGCTTTACTAACCTTAATTGTCTAACAGCGATTCCCAGGTGTAGAGAAAGCTGTCTCAAAGATCACAGTAAATTTAAAATTGTTCCACTTCCCTCCTTTCTTCGCCCCCAAATGTAGTGATGAATTAGTGGTGAGGGGTTACTAATTGGCAAAGACCCACTAGCTCATAATTTGAGGCACAGGAAATTTCGTAAAGCAAGGATAAATGCAAGAAATAATCAACAGAGAGATGGTTGTAAGTGCAGAGAATGTTGGTGAAAGAGAAAACGAGAGCGTTAAAAAGAAGTAAGAGTAAGGAAAGAAAGAGCAAAATCATAGAACTAGCTGCATGACCTTGGATGAGTCACTTAACCACTAGGTGGCTCAGCTTTTTCATCTGTAAGAAAAGGAGGTGAATTTTATGATTTTAAAAGTCCTTTAAAACTCTAATAGTCCCCTGAGAAGAAAGATGTGGGAATTAAGTAGCTCATCAACCTGTTAAACCACTAAACCTGTTAAAGAAATCTGTTTGACTTTTAACTTTTTAACTAATTACCTGAAACGAATTCCCAAGTCTATATTACCAACCCACCTCCCTGGAAACTGATGAGAAAACCATTTAATGAATAAGGCGCCAATCATGGCCAGAAAAACTAATCAGGAACCCCATCTTCAGCTTTTTGATGCTACAAGAAATGTTTTACTTAAAAAAATTTTAGCTCCTTAATTAACCACTAGTTAATACCCATGTCCAGAAGAAGTACCTCTGGTGGCCTGAGGACCCCTGGGATAGCCCTGCCAATAGAAGGTCCCACTCACTGTTTGTCCCTTTAAATCTATGTTAATTTTCTCTACAGGGATCTTGATTCCTCTTTGACAATTCATAAACTCTGTTAATAAGAGTTGCACATCCCAGGAGCCTTAGTGTTGTCAGGTACAGTTGATTTTTGTTTTTAAAATAAGAGCTCTTTGGGATCAGGTGAGAGATAGATATATAGATATAGATATATACATACACACATACATATGCATATATACGTGTTTATACATATGATGATACTTTTTCTGTTTTTAATGAATACCTGGTGATGGAAACCCCTTCTCTAAGTCATTTGATACTGGAATCTTCTGGTCCAAAAAGGCTGCCACAGGACCTGGTCATAAGGTCACTTTAAACTCTGTAATGAGGATTCCAACATGAGAACAATTTAGAGTGCAGCATGTTATTTGGTGTTATATCAGAGTTATCTATACTTTGCCCCTCGCACTGAGCATGTTTTCTGGACTAATCATTACATTTGTGGCTAAATGGAGAAACATCAAAATGGCATTAGCCAGAAGAACACATTGTCACTGTCTCCAAAGTGAAAATCACTTCCCTCTTCCTGCTTTCATCACCTCCATAGTAATCTGGCTACCTGTATTAAATGCTTACTGTGCAGCAAGTCTTGTGCTTGGCACTTTTTATACATTATTTAACTTTATCTCTTACACTCACTCTTCAGAGATGGGAATTATATTCTGATTTTATAGATGAGGAAGCTGATGTTTAGGAAAGGTGAAGGTTTTTTTTGCCATAGATCACGAAGCTAGAGGATAACAAAGCAGGGCTCTAGGGCCAGGTTTTAACCACAATGCTTTGGGGCTTAACCTACACCAAGCTGTGATCACTAAACAACTGATCTCCTGCCTTCATTCCACTGCGGTTTATTTGAGGTCCTCGTCATAGGCTTATGGTATTAGATTCTCCATCATGGTCCACTAATGCCTTCTTCAATCTTTTTTTAAACTTTTCCAAAACCTTCTATGCTTGATTTATGTTTTCCCTCCCTACTTTCATTAATATGTCAACCTAAAACCCATTACCATTTTTTTTGACAGACCTTTATCATCACCTTTTTCAGCTACTTGATAGCCCTCATTCTCATTCCAAATTACTTTTTTGAGGCCTCACATTTGACCTCAAGTGTTCCAACCCCAGCTTGAGAATTCCCCTTCCTTAACGCCTAAGGAACCTACTCGTTTCACCTGGTCCATTAGTAGGCTCCTGCCGGCTTCACCGGATGTCTTTGTCCAGTCTGACCTTATCCCATGATCAACCATTTCAACACTATTCTCAACAACTCTCCAGATTTCCTTGCTCCCCTGGCCTTCTATGTACAGGGCCTCTTCTTATGTTATTCAGTTATGAATCCGTATCACCACTCACCATTCCCTCCCACTCTCAGTACGAAACCCTGCACATGCATGCCATCTGTACCCTTAGTCCTGCTCAGTGTTGTTTCTGAGTACAAGCCTACACTAGTTTTTCTTCATACGTTTTACTTTATCAAGTCTCATTCTTCATTCTCTTTTTCAGTTGATGACCTTGCCTCCTACATTAGTAAGAGGATCTAGAGCATCCAGTGTGGTAAGCTCACTGGCTCTCATCTCCTTCTCCAATATCTCTGAAGTTTTATCATTTTGTTTCCTCAAGATATATCTTTACCTTTTTCTACATTCCCCTCCTATCTTGGAGTTTATCCTCTCTACGTCTGATCTCTATGCTTCCCTTTGGTTCCATCAGTGATATCTTTTATTTTTTCTGTACTTGAAGACAGAAAAAAATAGTAGTACTATTAGTACTTCATAATAGTACTAAATTAATCGCAACAGTGTAGTGTTTTGCCCTGTCATCTACTCCTGCCCTTCAAAATCTTTCCAGCTGGTATATCTCAAAGTGAGTTTTATAGAACACTAGAACCTCAAGATGAACCTCAAAAAAAGTTCGTTGGTCAAACAGATACAGGAAACACAGAATACGATATGTCTCTCTTACAAACTCATAATGCCCATAAGGATATTAAAGGTGTTAAGACCCCACCATTGTCCAAACTTACTGGATTACAGAACCATCCCCCACTCCCCCATCTTTCTACCGGCACATTTATTAACTTCAGAATATGCTTAGAGAAGATGCTTTAATGGATTTCCCCTGGCTCTAAACTCTTTAGCTTGGGTATGTTAGTTCACTGAATCTGTATCAAATAATCCCTCTCAGATTTCCTTTCCGTCAATACTCCATTTGGTCTAAACTGGTTAACTTACAGAATGTCAGAAAGACTAAGCACGTTCGTATCTCTGAGCCTCTGAACATACCATTTTGGCTGCTTGGAAGGCCTCTATGACCTTTTTGTTATCTAGGCCTTTCCTTTCTTTCAAGGCCTGTATCAATCATGTATCTGTTATGAAAACTGTCTCAGCCCATGCTGACCTCTGCTACTCATTTAACACTTAGATAAATGGTTGTAGTTTAACCCCTGTGTCCTCTATCACTGGTAAGAATGTAAATTCTCTAGGATATAGACCTTGGTTTACACATTATAAAAACTCCAGCACCTAGGGTGGCCCTTTGTGCAATACTAGGGGGTTATAATCATATTATTAGAGGCCATGAACAGAAATAGTTAACACTGGGGCATGTTAGGTCAAAACTTGATTTCTGTAGCTATGGGGTCAGTTTAATATGCTAAAGGCCCAGGTGAACGTACCACCACCTTGTGGGGAAGAAACACCATCCATTATTACCATCATCACCTCTACAAATGGTAACATGTATGCTTTGGGGAGATGAAGGCTAGATCTAGAAGAGCAAAGGCAGCTCTGTTCCTAGGTGAAGATGAGACTTTGCATTAGTTGACTCCAAATGGAGAGAAGACTAAAATAATCTAGGACCATCAGAGGACCCATGAAAGGAACCAGTGGAACAAATGCCTCTCTACCAATGAGGAAATCATCATTCATGATCATTAAATCATGGTACCTGGATGATAAAGAAAAGCCTCTTTTCCTGCACAAGGAAGTCGGTCTTGTGCGAGGATCCACTGCTTATCACCATGCCTGGGACACAGAATATGCCATTCTGTAGGGTAGCAACCACCTGCAGGATGTCGAAGGACTGAACGTGCTCCTGCCTTCCAGGCATCTTCCAGCCTCTATCTCTTTGGGTCAATCTGGAGACACGTTGCATTGACGAAGTTAAGACAGCTCGGCTGCCGCTAGCACAACATGTTACCCCCAAACAATGAATTCCATCATTCCCGTAAAGCTCTTTTTCTGCCACACCACATAGACCACTGAGCAGATTTTAAGTCTCAGGCGAGTGTGCAATAACCAGATATTAAGGGGCTTTGAGTTTTTCAGATTAGATGTATTCTGAAGTTAGGACTTAATGGATTCCCTAATAGTGAGTTTGTAGTGAGGCTAGGACTAAAAATTTGGTCTCTTGATGCCCAGTCAGGGAGTTTGATTATGAGAGAAACAGACTGTAGCTTTCTTCCTTAAAACTGCAGCAACATATGATTTTCACATTTTGGTAGAGGAGAAAATGAATTTCATTAAAGTATAGTTTGTGAAGTATTTTGCTATCTTCCTGGATAAAAAGTGGTATACAAACCAAAGATTTAATTGAAAACTATTTATAAGTTACAATGTTTACTTAGGCTTACTTCAAAATAGGTATATATTGTATTATATAATGTATGAAAATAGTAGGATAATGGTAAAAATGCTATAATAGAAAATTCTGTGTTGGTCCTTAGTTAAAATTCATAACAATGTATTATTTATTATTAGTAGTAATCAATAATAAGCATTTTTAAAACTGGAATTTTTATTGTGGGAGATTATTGGGTGGGTGAAGCTAAATGGCTTAGCTATTTTTCTGTCATGTCCCTGCTTAGAGTTGCTTTCTGAACAATTTATACATTTGAGAGTGAAAATGAAGGGTAGCCTGACTTTTGAATGTGTCACAGGCCACTGGGTCAAGGCTGTTGCTTTCTGAGAGTCATGGGCAGTTTCTGCAGTAAAGTATCTTAACTTCTTCTTTTTGTTGTAAAAATAGTTTACTTTTGTGTTCTAGGTGAAATTTGAGATCTCTGCATCTCTCTCCTGATGTCACACGTGGTGGAGATGGGGGGATACTACTGGCAATCTCTGCACTGATTTAGACCCATCAGAGCGTACGTGGTACTTTCATGGCCACTCTTTAAAAGTGAGTTCTCCCCACCACGAGTTACACAGATGAGAAGTCTGGGGTGGGGGAGGGAGGTTTAAGTTGCCCAGCTAATGAGCAGAAGAGTTTAAATCTAAAAACCATGGTTTTCAGCAGAAAATCCTTTTTTATCCCCCAAAATGCCATGGCTGCCAACAAGCTTTGTAGCAAATCCGAGAAGCAGAGTACTAGATGGAGAATCAGAAGAACTGCCTTGTCTTCTAGGATCTGATAAGTACTAGTTGTGTGATCATGGTCAAGTCACTAACTTTTCTGAGTCTTATAAAATCATGAGCAAGGAAACAATGAATGACATAATTACCTTCCAGCCATAAAACCTCTCACCTGTAAAATGGTACTGATTAATAATGTGTGCTTGGCCTCTCTCCCAAAGTTGTGAGGCTAAAATAAGCTGATGTACGTGGAAATGCTTTGCATTCTGTGAAGTGTCGAATCAGTGTAGTCGCAAAGAACAGCTACTGGAGGAATCAGGAAAGGGCCCCATGTGTGTCCACACACACAGCCAGTCCACTTCCGTTCAGGTTTGAGGAGAAGCTGTACTAAAGCACCGGCAGCAGCTCAAATCTCACTCCATCCTCTCCCCTTCCCGCGTGCTGCAGAGCGTCACTGGAGCAAAGTTACTTGAATGCGTGAGCCAAACACTCAAGTTCCAACCTTGCTGAGTAGAAGCCACAGAGGATTCTGAGCCACAGTGCAAGGTAACAAGCACTGTTCCTCCAGGTGTGTCTGAAACACGGGGGAGACCCTGGGGCGTGATGTACAGGAAGCTGGGGAGGGAGGTCAGACATCCCTGCTCCCGAGGCCCAGTTTTCTCTTGTACACAGCTCCAGCCCACATGATTTGGCCTGGTAGTCCCAGGAGACAGAACAGACCCAGAAAGAGCCAGGGGCCTCCTCTCCTGATAACCTAAGTGCTCTGATTGAAAGGCAGAGGGTATCAGCAGAATGGCTGTACTGAGTCGGCATTGATTTCTCCAGCCTTTGTCTGCGTCTGGTTTCTGTCTCGTTTGGAGGTGGTTACTGTTACTACAAGCAGCATGAATCATGTCTCTGTTAAAACACAGAGCTTCAATTGTCTTACATAACCCCTGGTAACTGCAAGTCTAATAATAGCAAGCCATTTACAGGTAGGGAGTCTGTCTTCTCCCAGACGTACACGCACACACTACTTCCAGTGCCTCCCAGTAAAGTGAGACAGGCAGCAGAGGGAGAAAGGGGACAGCACGATTGACTTTGGGGGCAATTTTAAAACATATTGAATAATCATGCATCGCAGGGCCTGATGACCAACATGTTTAACTAAACTAGTTTTATAAACTGCAGGAATCAAGCATTCTTCTTCAAAGTATTTGAAACAGCAAGGAATCCAAACACGCCAGATAGACACCTTCTCTAGCATCCTAATACCGTATAAAACCCCCAAACTCCAGCGATGGGAGGGTGTGCAGGGGATAGGAAGGAGGCAGAAGTTTCACCAGATTTGCAACTAGCTTGCACCAGATAGG
Organism: Eubalaena glacialis; assembly: GCF_028564815.1. Classification (NCBI taxonomy): domain Eukaryota; kingdom Metazoa; phylum Chordata; class Mammalia; order Artiodactyla; family Balaenidae; genus Eubalaena; species Eubalaena glacialis. Next base: position 61,859,280 of record NC_083721.1, read on the forward strand.
TTTAATTTTCCGAGGACTTTTTCTTCTCTCCTTTTTGTGTGACCAGACAGAGATATTTCAAAGGTTCTTGGCTACAGTCATTGCATAAAATTGTAGAGAGTGAAAAGCACTGAAAACATGGCTGCAATGTCCCACTCGTCAGGCTATACCTTGTTGGGTACTGTTACCTGAGCCACTTTCTTTGGGAGGGAGAACCTTGTATCTGAAGACCTGTATTTCCCCCATGAGCATAATCTCTGCCTTGTAAGACAAGATGAGGTCTTCTTGTACATGATCCCCACTCCACCACCCGTTAAAGTGATGACCAAAAAGCAAAATAAAAGGACAGGCTGGAAAAAAATGACTCAAAAATTATGAATGTAAGTTTTTCTTTAAACCACCCATTTGACCGGGAAAAAAATGGCTCTAGATAGCAAGTTTAAAAGTGTATGAGGAAAAAATAATCTAAATTTGTAACATGCATGTCTCCATTTCCTCACTGCCTCATCATGGCCATCCTAAGAAAAATCACTGCAGGCTATGTTTTTGGAGTGTGCATTCCCAGGAGCCCAGTAGCTCTAGATATCATAGAAATTGGACCAGGGGAGGACTTCATGGAAAATTACAGAGAGAGGCTACATCCTGTCACTCATTTGGGCTAGGACCACAGAAGGAAAACTTCCTTCTCTGTTTTGACTGTTCAATACCATGAAACAGTGGGCTCGGCTAGTTCAAATCAAAGAATGCCCTAGGACACACCAACTTTAAGGACCAGCGCCTGGGCTATTCTGTATGCTCTTCAGCTGTTTAGGAATACAGAAAGGCATGTGGATATAGTTATAAGTCAAAATGGTTATGTTGCCCTCAAAATAGTATTTATTCTGCCTATTTCCTTTTGGAATACTCCCTACATCCATAAGCAAAAGAGTTTTGAATAAAAGGAGGAAAGAAGAGAAAGAAAAAGAAAAAAAAAGAAGAGAGGAGAGAGGAAGAGGAAGGAAAATGACTAATGTCCTGTTATCCCAGCCTGCAAACCTGGCAGGAGTTGATAACAAAACCTCTACTACTGCTGTCTAGTAGTACTTGCTACGTGCCATGTGGATATGGTTTCTGAAGGAAATGAGTTCTAGATTTTCCTCACAAATATCCAAATGCAGAATAGTAGGGATCTTGACCACTAAATCACCCCACATAACAGCAGTGGAATGTAGCTGACGGGGCTAGACTCTTATTTCATTCACTTTGTGAATTAAATTGCTCTTTGAGTTGGTATGCTGGTGAATTAAATGTTTTAATAAAAACAGCCACGAGACACCACAGTTTCTTTCACAAAAGACTTTTCCCTCTGACTGCTATTGCTGAATGATTCCTGCTTCTGGAAGAGCAGGTAGTTTGCCTCTTCTCCTTTTCGTGGTCTCAAAAGCCAGGCTCTTCTATGCATGTGTGAAGAGACTACACTCACCTGGTATTTCAGGGCACTATGTCAGCCAGTTCCTTCACAATGGTGTGTTTGGCACTCGAGCTAGGACTTGGTGGGCCAGACACATTTAAAATGTAAGAGTGGATTATTATATTATTTTGCACTGCAACAGTAAGAGTATTTCTGGATTGTGGCTGACAAGTAGATCATAATAACCGTATGTGGTGCAACAAACCACAAGACATTGTATCAGAAGCTCAGAGGTAATATTTTCAAATGACCCAGAGATTTTTTTGAAAAAGAGAAATGATGGATGCTTTTTCCCCCTTTCAATAAGCATTTATTGAATGCCTAATGTCAGTGATGGACTCTTTATTCACAGAAGGGAGCTGGGCTACGCCAGACTCTCACCATGTTCTTTCTCTTCTAACACTGAATGAAATATCAGTAAAACACCAAGTACAGCCTTTTTTCAACCTGATAGGCAATCAGTATGTAGTAACTGGCCATGTTGATGAGAGCAGGAGCTGGTGATACTGATGGCAGTGGGAAGGACTTCCTTACAAAGGCACCTCAGTTTAGGAACATCCAGGGACAATTCAGAGGGGATACCTAAGCAGATCTGGTTTGACCTATTTATGCTTTCCAACAAAGGTCTAGAACTCTAGAAATCTTGAAAAATCTAATAATATGATCATTTCATTTTTACAGGAATGATAGAATTTTTATGAAGAGGCATCTCTATTTATCCAGTGAGCTTCTCTGTATTTGTAGAATACTCAGAATACTTCTGAGAACCCATCTTAATTTTTAGAACCATTTCTAAGAATCCAGCAATTTATTATTTTAAAATAAACTTCAAAGCAATTAATTAAGAAGCTTGTTGATAATCAAGATACACAAAGCAAGGCTGGTAGGATAAGGCAAATTTAGAGTTCTCCAAAACGACTGCAGAGAAACTGAAGAAATGACAAGAGTGTTTGGCTGGAAGGCATCTGACTGTAGATCAGACGATGTGGGTCCCCAGCCATGTTTGTCAACTGCTGTAGATATTACAAGTCATCAAACTTCTCCTGAGTCTCACTTTTCACCTATTTAAAATGGGAGTGTTGGATGTGATGGTCTTTAAAATTCTTTGCAGTTGTAACATTTGATGATTTTAATCATCAAATGTCCTCTTGTTTTGGTAAACAGGTGGCTTTCCCTTCATCTGTGTCTATGTGGTTTGCATTGGGTTTTAGGTTTCTAGGTTCTAGAAGTCACATAGTAAATTTTCAAGTCATTTTTCCTTGTGTACATGATCAAATGATAGTGGATAACTCTCTCTTTCTTTCCATATCCATGTCTCTTCTCAAATCAGACTTACACGCCTAACATTAAAACACAATCATTCCGTCACTGACGAAGATTCTTCTCATCCTCATCACAGACCCTCACTCATGCTCATGCAAGCTTATCAGATTGGGTTATTTCTATATTTATGTCCTGGCTATTTTTTCTCTTCCAACTTGTTTATGAAATCCCTGGTAAGCATAAAGCTGCAAAAACAAAAACAAACAAATAAAACAAAACAGCTCTGTTTGAATAATTTACTTCAGTTAAGGGAGTATAAGAAAACATTCTAACACTCAGGGGAAAAAAAGCTTTAAAAAATACTCCTGCCATAAAAAGAAACAAAATTGAGTTATTTGTAGCGAGGTGGATGGACCTAGAGTCTGTCATACAGAGTGAAGTAAGTCAGAAAGAGAAAAACAAATACCGTATGCTATCACATATATATGGAATCTAAAAAAAAAAAAAAGGTTCTGAAGAACCTAAGGGCAGGACAGGAATAAAGACGCAGACGTAGAGAATGGACTTGAGGACACGGGGAGGGGGAAGGGTAAGCTGGGACAAAGTGAGAGATTGGCATGGACATATATACACTATCAAATGTAAAAGAGACAGCTAGTGGGAAGCAGCCACATAGCACAGGGAGATCAGCTCAGTGCTTTGTGACCACCTAGAGGGGTGGGATAGGGAGGGTGGGAGGGAGACTCAAGAGGGAGGGGATATGGGGATATATGTATGCATATAGCTGATTCACCTTGTTATACAGCAGAAATTAACACAACATTGCAAAGCAATTATACTCCAATAAAGATGTTTAAAAAAAAAAGTACTAGAAAGACTAGTACAGTGGCCACCCATATACCCAACGCATAGATTAAAAACTTATTGTTTTGTCATAAGAAAAATACTCCTGTATCTTAGAAAAGACTAAATAAAATGTTATATCAATGATAGCTTCATATGTTGTTATTCTTTTTCATTATATAGAATGCTACATATGGGGTTTATAGTCTGTTGTACAGATGTGGATATTTTTCCCAATCTTTCTCAGGCCACTGCATCTTCGAAGCCAAGAAGGTCCAGGGCTTGCCAAGCTACCTTTACATAGACAAAGGAGCCACAAAGAAAACCCAGTACCTGGAGCTTATATCATATCCTGCCTAGGCACTCCATTTACTCATGACTCACTCTTTTCCATCTGTGTCCTGTTCCTTTGCTGGTTTGACTCCCTTCACCTAGGATGCCCTCTGTTTGCCTCCCTTTACTGCTCAAAATTCCCCCTATCTTTCAAGACCCACCTAGCTCAAGCCCCATTTCCAAGAAGCAACTTAGGTTGACCCAACTTGGGACCCAGTGATAATTTTCATGGCTAGCAATCGATAATTAGCCCTTGTAATAACTGGAGTCACTGAAAACACGTATCTAAGAAGTTCTCAGAGAACACCAGAGAAAAAGGTTGTAAAGAGTTGCAGGGTCCTCATAAAAGGAAAAAAAAAATGGTAGTTTTAAGAACAGGACCAATATAGAAGCTGTGGTACAAAAAATAAAAGTTGTAGCCTTGTAAAGAAAAGCTGTAGTTTGTACAGAAAGGACTTTTTTAGAGTTGACTTTTTTTTTTTTTTCTTTTAATAAAGTGAAGGATATTCTTTCTTGAAAGTAAGAGTTAAGACACTGGATATAGCAATGTACAGTATCATGAAGTTTGGTTGCACTAATTGTGAAGCTAAAATATCAAGATTTTAATAGAAAGAAAATGGGGCACAGATTAATAAGGCAAAGACAGAGGTGTGTGTATAAAATCTGAATTTCATCTCCCCCCAGTCTCCCTCAGTCTGACGGCCACACCATGCATTACGATCAACTCTGCCAGTACCTAGCTGGGCTTAAGTGATGGGCCATGATACATTCTGATAGTAAAAGATAGAATGAAGCTAAGGAATGCTGGATGCTGTTATACATGTATATGATTTTATTTATGTGTATATTTTTATATCTATATATACAAACATATATATTTGTATGATGTTTGGCAACCTCACCCATGGTATTCCTGTGAAGTAGGCATGTGGTAAACATAATTAGCCCATTAAACAGATGGTAGGGCTCTGGCATATCTCACCATATTCTAAAATGGTGGAGCTGTGAGCAGGGACTGGAGAGAGAGTGCAGTTTGATATATGGGTAGCTGCAAAGCTCTGTGAATTGCTACTTTCCTGAAGACAATCTGGGTAGGTTGCATTTGGCTGAGAACTGGGGATGGTTTGGGAAGATTTAAAAATATACAAGGGGACAACTTTTCACATTCATTCAGATATAGTATCTTCATTTTCACTTACTAGAGACTTTTTTTTAAAAACAGCTTTTTCTCTTAACTCATCTGTGTTCCAAGCAAACTCAAATTGCTGAGCAGATTAAAAAAAACAAAAAACAAAAAAACAAACCCTACACGTCAAGTAGAAACACCAGGTAAATTTTTTTTTATTTGTCTTTACAAAGTGCACTCTTGGAAAGGATCAAGTTGAACAGAGGTTTGGTACCATAAATATAAACACATAGCTCTCATTGTCGCTCAGTGACCTGATATGCGCAAAAGCACATGTGATGAACTTTTACCTGGCTGAATTATGTGGCCATGGCATTGCCACTCCATGGTACAGCTGGCTGCAGAGAGCCTGTAATCAAATATTCTAGCCCAATTCTTGGTCAGTTGAAATAGGGGCTAGCAGAAGAGAAAGGGTTACTACAAGTTAAGACCTGAATTTACAAATGTATTTGAACTGGCTTCAAGAAGACGTGAAACATCAATACATCTGGAGAATAGAACTTGCAATTGACTGTTCTTTACCATCTGGTCTCAAGAACATTTTCTGCTTGGAAGTTGCATAAGCAATGAAAAAACACACAAACAACTTCCTGTACCACGCTTTTGGTCACTTATAATGATGCATTACAAAGTAAACCAGCTAAATATGAGCAACTCTGCCTTACTCCAGATGACAAATACAGTATATAACTAAGATCAGTGACAGAGAACATCTTTATTTTAAGAGATCTAGACTAGAAAAAATATTCAAGAACAAATATCCTTCCTTCTAAGGTATTTGTCTTGAGTAGTTTTGGCTAGATTGATTTTTAATGTCACTACAAAACCATGTCTAATTTTTTCCAAATTAAAAAAAGAACAACACAAAGAGCTATACTGGGGAATGAAACGTTCCATATATTTTTTTTTAATGACATAAACTTGCCTCTTTAAGCAATAACATATATCTTACACTTTTTTTAAATAGAAAACTTTTACATATCTCTGTTTTCTTAAACAGAGTAGGCTGCTATCATTTACATTTTTTCTTATAATACAGGGTTATCCTTGCGAATACCCATTGCTCCTATTTTTCAGAAATACACTTTTTTTTTTTCTCTTGAGAATCAGCCTCATCTCTCTCTGCTCAGTCTAATGGCCTCAGTCTAATGATCCACTGCCATAGCTCGTTGGTGTCACTGTCCCAGTTTTTAAGAGCCATCTCCTTCCAACCTGTTATGCTATGTATATTTTCTACTCTGCTTAGGATTGGAAAATTAGATAAGTGAGTGCTATAGAGACATTATTGCCTGGAAGGGTTCGGTTGGAAACTTTGGGACGCTCATTTTGATGTTTGAAGGTCTTCATTTATTTCTTTGTTCAGGGTTGTAATTCAGAAGTCTGAACTGCAAGAAAGCAGACTTCGAGTTGTTGTACAACACCGAGTGTGACATTTATGCTATTTTATTCCAAGGGTTTTTATTTTCAAAGAGTTGCCCAGAAATCCATTCTTGATCACTTTATTTGTAGGTCTCTGATCCATTCCATTTCACTCCCTTGATTTCTGCAGGCAATGGAACTAACATGATAACATTGAGAAGTAAAGAAATAGCACATTTTTTAGGATAAGGTGGGACAGTCTTGGTAATTGACTTCATCATAGGGATAGAAGCAAAAGTATATAGTCAAGTTAGAAAATCTCTCTGGACTTCCAATTTTTTCCTAGATTTTCAACGGGGCTCTGGCCTTAGTGGATATTAGAAAAACACTAAAAAATTGTAAAGCTATTTATGTTAATTTAAGCATTCAGAAAAGTAACATCTGATCATCTTTTTCCCCTTTCCCCTAAAGGAGAAATCACTGTAATTCAAAATCTGTGATAGTTGGGATAGGGATTTTGTTGAAATTTACCTTTTTCCTAATCTCTGAAAATGGGACTTCTAAGTAAACTAATAGTGTTAAGATTGTTGGGAGGGAGGGAGAAAGGAGAACCATGTTTACCTATAGGAGGAGAAAATGAAAACTTAAAATATTTAAAAATACACATACCTGATATGCCACTGACAATTCTTATTTATTGAAATCAGTGCTTAAGAAACTCTACCTGTGAACACTTTGAAATCCCAGTTCAAACCACATTAAAATATTCCATGATTCATACTTTCAGCCAATTCAGATTGGTCTCTCTTTCCCAGTTTATCCCAACTGGTGAAGTTTTACAAAATAACCATCTTGAGCTTCCTAGAGTTACATTTTTACTTGTTTGACTTATTTGCTGATTTTTGTAATGTGCTTATATGATAAAAATTCTATGTAAGTGCTAGGACTATTGGTTAGAGATTATTTTTGGATCAAGAGAGTTTGCAAGAAACTGTCAATTTTGTAGCAGCCAAGGTTATGCAGACTAAAGCAGAAGTTCGGGCATAAACTGTCTTCCACCCGTTCTCCACAACAGCAGCTGAGGACATGGCTGACGAGTTCTGAAATTCATTTACAACATTGCTAATCTTTTAGGAATCTTATAACCTTGCCTGAGCTTTCCATCATCACTGGAGAAAGACCTTGACAGAATTAGAACTGGTCGTCATGGTCTCCCTTCCTTCTAGTGATCCACTTTTTCTCTGGTATTGGAACAGTCAAAAGACTCCATGTTTTTAAATTCCGTAGAAGACTAACGATTGAATAATTTTCTCACATCTCTGTTTGCACTTTCGCAGTCTGGTTGCATTGATTTGTGTCTCATAAGTAGACATTTCCTTTGTTGGTTACAAATCAATGCTATAGAACAAACCTGCCAGCCCATTCCCACCTCCCCATCCCCCCTTGCAGTTTGAAAAACAACTCACAGTTTTCTTTTTAAAAATTAATTTAATTGCTTGGTAACGTATTAAAAAAAGAGGACCCCCCAGAGTTTAAAAAAAAAAAATCCATGGGAAAAAGAGCTCCTCCCAAGCGGGTGGCTGCGTCTTCTACCACCTAAAGCAGGGCCTGCCTAGTGGGAGGGCAGCGCTCAGCCCCATCCTCCTGGTTTGCTCCCTTAACCCAATCACTGACCTCACCTTCATACCCCACAAGGCTGCCCAAAGCAGCACACTGTGATGTCACAGTCAGATATGATTTCATGGCAGGGAAGAAACAAAAAGGCGGGAAAGGTTGAATGTATTCTGCTTTTATTCAGATCTTCTAAGAGGGGGCAAAAGGGAAGATAATTTTTTTTTCTAGGAGAAAAAGAGCACAAGCTTTCTCAATGTGAATGTGAAAACTCAGTTCTGAAGATACCCTGGCGCTTTTACCCCAAGTGGATAAGCACGAATAAAGAAGCACAAAGAAGTACTATCATTAATCTGAAGGCTCTTGCCTGCACTCAGCTACAGGTGGAAAGCAAGCAGGCACGATTTGATTTACCTAGATTAAAAGAGCAATTTTCTGTCCTCTTTTTTTTCCTTTTAAAAATAGCCAATCGATTTTGGCCTAGCTGCTGCTGACTGTACCGGGTCCATTTTCATACACCACTGATTAAATGGTATGCTCGTGGCTGAAGGCACTAGAGCAGGAACAAGCAGAAGCTGCCGAAGGAATGGGGATGGAGACCAAAGGCCACAGCTCAGGAAGGCCCCAGGTTCACGCTAGTTCCGTGCTCCATGAAGGCCACAGTTGCTAGCACTGTACTGCTGATAGCTCATTTTAGACTTGGACTAGCTGAAATATAATTCTGGGAGTGTGAAGCCTGGAATTCATTTAGCTTTTTAAATTCTGACCTTAAGTACCAAAGGAAAAAATAAAGAAAACAAAGTCCTTTTTTTTTAATATGGATGGGGAAAATATTGTGTCCTAAATTGCAACGGCATCTGACATGAAGATGGGAATGTGCTTCTCAGGAATCAGCTTATTTAACTGTTTTATGAAAAAGTTAAATTTTTATCTGTTACGGAGTTAGAGTCATCTACCAAAAGAGGATCTAGTTGTTTTGAGACCTTGGTGGGTGAAATTACATGAAAACGAAACACAGAATACAGGACTTTTATATAGGGTGACTCTATGCTGGGATTTATTGAGCTGCCCTCTGAAAAGAGAGATCTCTACTAGTTCTGGGAAATAACCATCTTGGTTATGATGAGAAAGTACAACCTTAACCAGAATCTGTGTGGCTGGGAAAATAAATTCTGGAGGGATTCTCTCAAATCACTCTTAGAGAGACCCAACAGCCACAGATGTGTCTTCAGAAAAAGGCAAGTCCACCTGACAGGTGAGGCTATAGCTCGACAGTAGATCTGAGGACACAGGGACTGGGTCTGGGAATTAGTAAAATCCATTTCTAAAAAGTGAACCTACTTTTTTTTTCTTTCGCCTACTGCTTCCTCTCTCCCTTCTCTCCTTTTTTTTTTTTTTTTTCTCTCCCATTATTGTTTACTTAATTTGAATCCTGGCCTTAATGTGGACAGAACAGTATCCAGAGGTACTATTAAGATAAGAAATTTCAGGAAGAAAGATTTAATGACGGGCTTAGGAGTTTTTGGAGGAAGAATAGAAAATTAGAGAGAAACGAGAGAAAAACTCAGAAGTTAAATGTCAGAATCAGCACGATGGCTGAAGACAAGCTTCTGCAAGACACAGCCAGCCGGCCTGCATTTTCCAGAACAAAAACAAACAGGAAGTAACAGGGCCAGAACCCCTCTCTCCTCCATTCCTCCCTCCCATGTAAATTGCGGGAAAAAAACGAAAATGTGTCCAGATCAAAAAGTTTTCCTTCAAAAGCTGGAAACTGACCAAAGTAAAAGAAATAAGAGGGAGCTGGTTCTAGCAGGTAAAATGCCAAAGAGACATCATATTTTGGCGGGGGGTGGGGGAAGAGAAACTAGGGATCAAACGCACACACAGTTTGGAGAAAAGTCAGGGTGTATGGGTAACTAAGGGTGAATGTAGCAGACAGGTGGCAAATCAGAAGTCTGGAGGAGAGAAAGGGCTTCGTTTCGGACAGTCATTTTCTGGAGGAGGGGTGGGGAGTGCTAGGGAACATGACCACTCTTGGGGTGCAGGGGAGACAAAAGGCTGAGAGGAGGCCAGTGAAGGAACTAAACCAGGGCGTCGTCTGGGGGCACTGAGTCAGGTCGGGGTTCATTTTGGATGATAACAAGCTCTCAGAACATGGCTTTGAGTCTTAGAAAAAAACGTCGCTGGAACAGATGGCTACTTACAGGGTTAACAACACACTAAGCTCTTCCATTTCCAAATCTGATGCTGAAGTCCTGCCTAGAGCCGCAAGCACGTACATGCAAAACATCGAAACTCCACAAAATGTGGGTTCGGGGCCAGAGAGGAGTTGTGTGAAATGTGCCACCTTCTCGTGCACACCCCAGGACAGCACAGAGCTCTGGCAGGGAAATCGCCAGTGAAAGCGGAGACTTCCAAGCCATCCCACAGAGATAAACCACCCCAGGTCCCCAGTGACTTCAGGCAGCAACGAGGACGGTTTTCATGTTCCAAAACTAATTGGACAGTAAGGAGTGTCTGTAAGAATAAAAGGGGGTGGGAGTGGAGGATGGAAATAAAAGGGGAAAAAAGTGTCCTTGTTGAAAGTTTTAAATTACAGGCTCAGTAAAAAACTGGCATTCCACCACATCCGGTCTAGTTACCAAATGGAAAAATAGGGTCATTAACATGTTTATTTGAATTACATTAGTCCTTCTCTTTCATATTTAATTTATTCTGTTAGAAAAAAACCACAAGGCTCTGCAGGCTGGTGAAAGGCAGGAGTGTAATGGATCAGGGAGCTGAAATGCAATGATCTTTACCCATTATCTACCCTGCTAAGGCTTTTCAGAACTTACTAGGATCATTCAGGGATTCTGCCCCTCAGGAGGAAGGAAAGGGTACAGAGAGATGAAAGGCACGGATGCCACTGAGTTATTAAAACATTGAAGTACATTTGAACTAAGGTGTGGGAGTGGGATTTTAATGTAAAGGAAGTTGAGGAAAAGAAGAAAAAGTTGGGATAAATGACCTCTTTCTGGATTGGATGTCCAGACACAAGGTCGATGCTAGGCTTACTGAACATTCTCCACGTGATATGGATGGTGTAGAATACAGAGAAATCTCCATGTGATTGGTTTTCTGGGTGTTAAAAGGTCAAGTCTTCATGATGATCTCATGAGCCTTGCTGTTGCCCAAAACAGTTCCGATCAACATAAGTATAAGCAAGTTTAATGCAATACATTTAGGGGAAAATGAAAGAAAGTATATTTTTAGGACGGTGTCTGGAGATGACCTGGTTATCACTGTGGTAGTGACAAGACCAGTCCTTACTCTACAATTTACTCACTACACTTGCACACATAATTTAATCAGTTCTCCCCATCCATAAAATGGGACCATGAACAGTTACCGCCGAGTTGAGAGGAACAAGTAAGGTAATCTATGTACAAGTGTTCCCTAAAGCACTATACAAACGTAAGACATTCTTATTTCCTGAAGATTGCGGTGCCAAGTACAGGCCAAACAATGTGCCAAATAGCCTTAGAAACAGGATTAGAAACAAAGCAGGAAATGCTCTGACTAAACTGAGGGGACACGGATCCTCCATCTCAGGGCTGACTGGTGGTATCACTCACTACCTGCAGGGACTTCTCACCGGGGTGTTGACCTTGGGTTCACAGACTGCCTCCACAGTAGGCTGCCACCCACTCATAGTGAGTCACGTAAAGTTCAGATCTTACTTCGTGCTGCCGATGCTAATGTTGAGGTAAGCAGGTTTAGGCTTTTTAGTTGCAGATTTCTGCTGGCATTGTCAGAATGGTAGCCCCCGCCTCTCACTGCAACACAGGCCGGCCAGTCCAACCTAGACTTGGTTCTGGGCCCCTGAGCGCTCCAAGTTCAAGTTCCAGTTCCAATGGAACAAACTGGATAGGGAAGCACTGCCTTGTGCCTCTTCCTTAGGACCTCCAAAATGAGTAAAAATTTCAGTTTCTACCTTGACCTTCAGGCAAGTTTCTCACTTTGCCACAGACAGAATCACATTTTCTGTTATGATGCTTCCTTTTGGTCCTGTTTGTTGAACATTTTGCCAGCTGCCTCTAAGCTGAACCTTGGCTCAAATACAATCGCATTCACATTAAGATCATTCTGGTTTGAGCCCAGAGTATACCTAGGATGTAATTTTGACAGAGGATGGGGAGAGTCAAATGATAACAACTCTATTAAAGATAATGGTAGCCTGTTTGTGGGACACTGTTTCTGGATGAAGCACTTTGATAAACAAACAAACAAACAAGCAAATAAATAGATAAGACTAGGAGAAAGCTCAGAATCCATGGAAATAATCATCATATAAGATGAAGATTTCCATTTATAATGACCAAATCCAGGAAGGGATATGATAAATGTCTATAAAAAACGAAAGGCCTGGGTAAAGTGAATGCTATGGATTTGTTTATCAAATTCTAGTGTACGTGATATAGAAATCATCTTGTTACTCTTTAAAAGAAACAAATTAAGTAAAAAATCGTTTACACAATAGGCAGGAAACATAAAATTCATTAAAAGTTGACGACAGAAACAGTATCATGACAGCTTAGGTAAATTCATGGATAATAAATCTATAGTGGTTTATTCAGGGAAACTAGGATGTCTGGAGGAAAGTAACTCTAATTCTTGAAGTTATGAAAGGACAATTGTGTCTTACATAACAATTTCCTGGTCCTGTGATCAGAAGGTGAGTGCTGAGCTGAAAGGTCCATGGGCCCACCCAGTGGGGCTTTTCTTATAACCACATGCTCATAAGAAACTAGCAGCCAACTGTAGTACGGAGAGTAAGCATGCTGGGGCCAGTAGTGTCACAAATTCTCCAACCTACAGTCACGTGTGTGGGACTGCCTAAGTCATGTCTTTCTCTGCAGCAATTGTTATCATCTCCATGTTATAGATGAGAGAACTATGGATCAGAGAAGTTCAGAGAGGAAAAGTAATTTAACAAAGGACACACAGCTGGTAAGTGGCAGACCTGGGATTTGAACTCAGGATTATCTGCTTCCAAAGCTGTGCTACTCCACTGTTGCTGTTTTCTTCCCAGTAGCCTGATATATTAACAGCTTACAATGACCAGTGTCATCTGTTAAAGCTACATGAAGTCTGGTTCTTCATTTCCCTCCATATCTAAATTGTGTGTGCAGTAGCTTCTTGCTAAGAAACCACATGAACATCCACAACTTTAAGATGACTCCAGGTCTCATTAAGAGGGAACAAAAGAAGCAAGCAGATCATGAGAGGGTAAAGGCATATGGCTAGTAACACATGCAGCCATGGATTACTATAGAGTACCACCGACTACACTGTATACTAACAGCAATTCTTTCTTATCTTATCAACCCATCTAAGGATTCATTCTTACTTTTCCTAATCTAAGCTCATATATTTCAATAAAAGTAACATCTAAGAAGTGAAGGGATATTGCAGATGCCAAGAACCTCCTTGCCTTATTAATTCTAATGATGACTGGGTTATCTAAATGGAAGACGGGAAACGCAAGAAAGATCTGGATGGTGGGGAGAAGCATGGTGAAGAGGAGAAGAGAAATCAGAGAAAAATCCAGGGTTCACTTTCCCAGACTCTGGGTGATTTAGGCCTCATGAGCTTGGTTTCCTCCATATTTTGAAGAGCTTAAATTCAGTTGCAGGAGACTTTGTGATATAAGAGTGCTGCTAACCTAAAGCTATGATAACATATTTTAGGAGCTTTCTGTCCCTCAAAACAAAAATAAGAAGCCTTTCAAAACTGTTTATGCCTTTGAATATGTTGGTAAACACCTGTAATTTAACTTCTGTCCTTGCAGAGTGGGGCCAGTTATTTTTTTATATATTCAGGATTATTGTATCCATTTGTAAGTGAATAGGAACTATTTATGTGTATTATTAAAAATTCAGGTAAAAGTAAAGTCACTTATAATCTTTTATCCAGGGTTCTCTTCCATTTTCTTCTTTGCATTTCTGTTCCCTTTTTTCTTTTTGCATGATATTAGCCACAGGTATAATAAGTTTCTATAATACTTACTGGGCACTCATTGCTTTCACAAATACTCCCCTGGAGATGGACTACCCAAATAGTGACTATCACTTGCCAAAGAAAAATCAGTGTGGTGGGCTTCCCTGGTGGCGCAGTGGTTGAGAATCTGCCTGCCAATGCAGGGGACACGGGTTCCAGCCCTGGTCTGGGAAGATCCCACATGCCGCAGAGCAGCTGGGCCCGTGAGCCACAATTACTGAGCTTGCGTGTCTGGAGCCTGTGCTCCGCAACAAGAGAGGCCACGATAGTGAGAGGCCCGTGCACCGCGATGAAGAGTGGCCCCCACTTGCCGCAACTAGAGAAAGCCCTCGCACAGAAACAAAGACCCAACACAGCCATAAATAAAAAAAAAAAAAATAAATAAAAAACCCACAAAAAAACCCAGTGTGGTTTGATGTTATTTAGAAAGGATTGAAATAATTCTGTGAGCAGAAATTCTTTTATTATTTAAGAATACCTCCTACCTAAAGACTTACTTTCCCTCAACACCAATTTGACAATCTCACCCTAAATAAGGCCTGGGGATGTGGCATTACCAAACCTGGCAAAGCTATGTCATGATGTCAGTGCTTCACTGAGTTAAAGAAACTGGTAAGAAGAAAGAGGATATGAGAAAAATGTCAGGGGTTATTGTCTAGACCCAGAGAAACACTTCTCATTGTGTTAAAAGACTCACATCATGTACTGACTGGACTCTCTTTACTTTCCATGCAGCAATATTGACTGTAATATTTAATTTTCACAGTTTTTTCCTACTGGTAAAATATCATTGAAGACTGGTTAGCTCAGCCCCTTGAATTTAATTCTGACTATGTTAAGTTGTGGGATTGATCTCTGCTTAGCTCATGCCCTTCAACTTGGGGGAGGAGGGACATACAGTGGACAGAACATTAGAGTGATGACCAGCAGCTCTGAGCTCTGGTTCTGGCTCTTGATACTAATTAGATGTGTCGAGTTGGGCAAAATGACCGAACTGTCTAGGCCCAAATGCCTTCATCTGTAAAGAGAAGGACTCCTTTCAAATTTAAAGCTCCGATTTTGTCTGACTGTTTTTCTTGGTTAGAGTATGGTTTCAATGAGGTTAACATCATAAATTCATTCTCATACAAGTAAGATGGCCCAGTATAGTGCTTCCCACATAGCACTTGCTCAATGAACATTTGTTCAATCACTACATTTCTTGGTATAGAGAAAAACTCCGTTTCATAGTCAAAGATTCTAATTTAGGTTAAAATGGAGAGCTGCCAAGAGAGACCATAGGGCTTAGTACCAATGCATCTCAGCCCCTGGGCAAAATAATTCAAAACACAGGTCTCACTAATGTTGAGTCAGTGGTATTGCTATAGCTAGTTGTGGTATAAGAACAAGGTCACCATCTGTTACTCCTAAAATCAGCCAAGAGTGCTCTTCCCAATACTATCTTCCAAAAAGATATTAATTCTAAAAGAATTCTCTGAACTTGAGATTACGGAATAGCTCATCAAATCCTCATGGCACTCATTTGAGGTATGAAAATCACAGATAACTTTCTCTTCATTTTTCATGTGGGAAAAGAGAAGCCTGCTTCCATTGCAGGTCACCTTAGTTGCTACAGGGGTGGGAAACAAGTTAACCTTTAATACTTTAAAGCTTGAACCACTACCTCTTTGTAAAATACTTGAGTCTAGACTTTGCCCATATGTAGGATATCCAGTGATTCAGGTGGTGATATATGGCCCCAATTTTGCCTCAGATAATGAGAATCATGTCATAAAAGAACATGTAAAAATATAAATTAAGTGAGACAGTATCAACCACCAGACCAATGTAATCAGATAAACCATAATTTGAATTCTTTGGCAATACTTTAAAAACTAACTAAAAAGAGGGATTAGAACCTGGGAGATGAAGGATCAAACATTAGAACAAGTCACCTCAGATCATAAATGTTCTCTGACATCTTCAATTTGCTTCCAACATCTAGGGTTTTCTTTGTTTCCTTTTGTTTTTGGTTCTACGAGTGCATCGTGTTTGCCTTCTCTTCTTCTAGAATAGGCCAGGTAGAGCTGTGGAGGGTGAACCCATCCCAGAGGGCTGACAGAGCTCCTCCTCTGGCCACACAGCAGATCTACCGAGTCTCAGGTCTCCTGGGGGGGCCAGCAGCAACAAATAAGCACTGGTTTTATTTTAGTAGCTCCATTGCAGTCCTGCAGGCAGCTGTCCTTACTGCACACAAGCAGTCCCTCTTTTCAGGGGGTTATAACTCAACCATCAAAATACCAGAATATGCTCTGGTTTGAAACTTGGTGTACAGAGTCCCAAGGCCCAGAATGACTGTGGTTTACTTCCAAATTTAAGAAAATATTGAGTTTTGTAGGTTATTTGTTTACTGTTTTCAAATATGTTTGAAGAGTCTTTTAAACTTTCCATAGGAAAATGTAGTAAAAAAGACACACCATTTTAGCACCTTTGGTAATTCATTCTGAATTTCAGCATACCACTGAAAGGACCAAGTGGTGGGGAAGAAAAAAAGTTTGTTTTATTTTCTTACCAAAATACAGATGTTTTGAGCACTTGGGTCCTCATCAGTGTTCAAAATATTGGTGTGTTGTAACACAATAAAATAAAGGCGTTAACCTCTTTGTTTCATTCCTTTCAGTGACGTGCAGAATGGATTAATGAGTTCTTGTTTTGGCCCTTGTATAACTCAAAAACTCGTTTCAACTTAGATAAATGAAGTAAGTAATTAGTTCATAATATGGCCTAATCACCTCTGGTATTTTGAAACAAACAAAAACACAAAAATGGCTGTTGCACATTTGTACTTAATTACTTCCATATAAAATACCCGTGGAGATTTTATTATAGGTGGCATACATTTCAAATCTAAGCTTTGTTTGCGATAGAAAACCTGGGCTAATGTATTGTGTAGATTCTGTACCCTTCCCTACTATTTTCCTAAAGAAAGACAGTCTATGAAACCACATTCTTGCTCTCTTAATTGGCAAAGGAAAGCACTTCATTTCAAAAACTCTGGAGAATAGGTTACTTCCCTCAGAGGCTCAAAGGATGTTAATAAAAAAAAATAGTATCATTTCTAGAATTTATGCAATGTTCAATTTTTGCTCTTGGAGTCTGAGCAGTTCTTGTTTGCATACACGTCTATCTGGGGATTGCTCCTGGTGATCAGGACAGCCTTATGGAAATCCTTCCAGATGAATACACCCAAAAGAGCAAAAAATCTTGCTATGTCTCTAATGTAAAGGGAGAAAGGACTTTTTAACAACTGCGTAATTGTGAGTTTTAGCCTTAAAGGAACTTTCTTGGCTTGGATTTCTTCCACCCTCCCCCTCAGATACTTAATAATCAAAGTATATGCCAAGAAACTAATGATGCAAACCAGAGTACTGCACATGAACCTGGACCTCCTTCCCATTGTGTAGTGTGCGTAGTATGACCAAGATTGGACCCAGAAAGTCAATGATAGAAAATAGACAATCCAATATGATCAGTCAGGAGGTGCTGCCACCTTGGGTGGACTCACAGATCCATTTCCTAGCCTCCATAAATGGGTAAAAAGAGCCCCAGTATAGGTTTTGAAACTTCTAGGCTAATCTGACAACCAGCTGCAAAAGGAAGAAGGAAGAAACCTTCATTAGTAAGCATCCAGGTCATTTCCTCGGCATGGACCCACTGCCGTGTCAGCTGCACACCTCACTGTTCTCTAGGTGACATATTTATAACACCTTTTGAGTTCTGATACAGAAATCTAAGCACAAACAAAAATTTCCCCAAGCTGTGACAGCTTTATGTATTTCACTCACTTTAGAACTTGGACCCACTTTTCTTTGGATGTTTGGCCTGGGAGAGCTCTTCCTTTAGCTTTCTGACTCATGCAAATCCATCTCATGCAGAGCTGCGACCCTTGTCAGTTGTGGCCATCCCTTCACTTAGCGATGCTTGACACATAGTAGGAGCTCCATAAACATTTGCTTTCCAGAATTGAACTAGCCTTATTGTAAGGGAAAAGGGAGTACATAACAGAGTTCTAAATGAACTTGAAGGAGGACTGATAGATCTTGAGTACATTAAAAAAAAAATTCAAGCAGTGAAAACAGTTGGGGTTTGACACAGCTTCCCAAGGGAAGTAGTGGAAGTTTCATTACTCAGGGCATTTTAAACGAGAGTAGACAAAACACTAGTGGGGTATGTTGAAATAAAATATGCGTAGTCCGTCTGTGAATTAGTGTTTACTTTCAATATAATTATAAGTGAAGCAACACTGTAATGGGAATTTTTCATACACAGGAAAGCTATGGCTACTATGTTTCCACATCGACCATATGTTGCACATATTGGTTGGTGTGGATGTGCATCCCTACTGCCCTCTAGTGGATGAAATGTAAGACCTACCTGATCAGACCAATCTAGCAAGCTCCTATGGCCTGGGGATATATCAATCCTTAATCATTTAGGGTACAAAGAAAATAGCTGTGTTGATGCATTCTCCATCAAATTATAAAATTGAAGGGCATTAAAAACAACAGAGTCAAACTCTGTAATTAAGACTGCCATTTAATGTTTGTTCGCACACGGTATTCATTTCTGTGTATCTCTGCCAAAGATCCATTGTGTAATGTTGTCCTCACATGACATTAAAAACACCAGTTCCCTGGTAAATGTAAAAAAGAAATCGTGCTGCCTTGAAATACATGGAGTTTACTTTTGGAAACAGAAAATTAATACAAACGCAGTAAAATAATTTGAAACACAAATAATGGCTAGAAGAAACTTGAAAATCAGGACTACTCTTTAAATCTGAGCAAGCATATTAGCAAACTATGGGTGTGCTGGCTGATATTCAGAAGAGGGCAGGCAAAATGGGCTTCAGAACAGGGAAGCTTATTTAAAAAGGACTGACTAAACACACTCTTACCCATAGTAACGGAGCAGGAAAATAAGTCAAAACACATATTTGGTACTGTGGGTATATATTTAATGCTATCATATTTTAGACTGCTTTTCAGGTGTAGAATCCAGATGCTCTATCCACTAAAGAAAGATATGGCTCTGTGTAGTTCTTTAGTGTTTTGGCTTTAAGACAAGGGATAAATCTGAAGGCTGTTCTCTTTGTATAATATCATTGTTTTAAAGAATTTATACTTTAATCACTAAACTTTAGTTTCAAACATAGCATGTGAAATAATCCTCCTAAAATACTGAGAGGGAACAATTGTAAAACCTGAGTTGCCAAAACAACTGAAATTACCAGGTAGAGTAAATGAAATCGGAATGAAGAGAAACGTAGCCTATGCATGCTGAGTGCAGCAGGCCAATGGCCATGACTATAAATGTGTAGTAATGTGTACAAATGTGTGTGTGTGTGTGTGTGGGGGAAATGGACTAATTCTTTAAATATCATAGATTATTAGAAGCTGGTGATGTGTATGGTGCAGGTAGGTGTACATTTGAGGTGAGGGGGATCTAGATGGGCATGAAACCAGATTGCTCCCTTTGAGGGAGTGACAGTTTTCACAGCACCTGATTTGGTAAAGGAGTGATGGTTTAGCAATCAAATGTAGATTCCAGAGGGCTTCCTGTCAACTTTAAAAAAGCAACAGACCTACCTAGATCAAGGTGAAAAACAACAGGAAATCTCTCATTACCTGAGTGACCTAGAAGAAAATCTGACCCAATAAATATCCTGATAAGTTGGTTTTCACCTCAACCAGATTTACTGTGCAGCAATTAGCACCCCTATAGACAGATGACTGGAAGCCCCAGGAGAATTGGGGGTAAGCAGTATGGGCCACAGGGAAGAAATCCAGCCAATTTCCTACTTAGCACCACGGACAGAGCTGTCAGCAGTAAGGAACATCCTTGGCGTTATCCTTGGAGTTAAAGAAACACAAAGAAATCAGTGTTGTATTTTAAAGATGCTTCCTATCCCCAGTATGACTAGCTTGTGGGATTGTGTTGGAATTGTGTTCTGCTGCTTCCCCACAGGGCAGCCATTGGAGATGAAAAGGACTAGCTCTGAATAGAAAGGTGTCTTGCCCACCTGTGAACATGGAGGAAGGAAAGGTTGATACTGGAGAATGATGTCTCCTTGACCTTTCTGTCAATTCTGGTCTTTGAAAAATCATAGTACTCTGAGGAATAATACCCAGGCTTTCCTATGACAAGATGAGTCCACATGTATTTCAGCCTTCGGATCTCTAGGGCACAGAAATTGCTATGGGGCAGAACTAAGAGAAAAGACTAAGTAAAAACAACCTTAAAAGAAAGTCAAGCACCTCTATTCCATCTCCTGTCATAGCAGATCACAAATCAGACCCTCTTTTTCCTCTTAGTTCTGGTCTTTACAGGGTGAAAGGCACTGTTCAATTCCGTAGCTGAATAACAGAATCTGGGAAATTAAGGTTATCTCTCTCACACCTGAGCAGTGAGTGGGTCTCCTTTTCTGTCCTGCTAAAGCTTGATGCAGAGACCTAGTTTAGGGAAAGAAAGCATCCTGGCACAAATTATCTGACGTTAAATCTTACTGTTGCTTGCTGAAAATTTGGTCAAAGCTTTTCCTATTTGATTAACAAGAAACTTATCATTTCTAAAAGAACCTGATTGCAGGGAACTTCTGGGTTGCAGTTTTAATCAATTTTTAGGGTTTTCTTTGATATCTTTTGTTTTTTAGGCCTTTATGTCCACAAAGGGAGTTTAGGGGGGCTATAAAGGGAGTTGGAACCTGGAATTTCTGTTGGCTCACTACAAATGTTCACCAAATGGTAAAGTCCTCACTTGAAATCCCAGCAAGACAAGATAAGCTCTGTCTGCCCAGCAGCCTTTCAGAGGCATTAAGGGTAAGAGAGAAGGTAAGTAATTCACTATGCGTCCCCATTTCTATAATGGGAAAGGACGTCTTGATACATTTACAATACTCCTCTGGGGATATTTCATCAGTTATACCTAAACTCTAATGGACAATAATTGATTTGAACTTTCCACTTAGCACAGAGCTGTAAACAGCTTCACTGCAGACGGCAGCAATGAGCCGACGTTTTGTAAAGTGGAGAGAGATTCAGAAAACTTTTGTACTGGGTCAGGCCGTAGCCTAACAGCTTTTGTATCCAGGGAAGAAACAGTTTGTCCTCCTGGTTTTAATAGCTGGGCTAATCGAGTTTCAGGCCTGCAGTAGGTATAGGTTATCTCTTGAAGGCATTCCATTTTAACCCCTTACTATTATGATGGGTTTATAACCCAGCCATAAAAATGCATTCCTAGTTTAGGTACACATCAGGACACACTCAAAAACATAACTTGCAGAATGTTAATTTCCTAATGAAGGGGAAAAGAAGACATTAATAACATTTTAAGACTACAGTTTTGTGGGCTTTTTTCCAGCTCTCTGTGGTTGGTGAACCTCTCAGGGAACATATTCCGTTTCCTCAATGTCTCTCATCTGGTTGACATTGCTCTGTCTCTTCCCCTCTCTCCCCCGACACCTCACTTTGTTTCTGGCCGTATCCTAGTGCAGTCTCCCGCAGAAGGACCCCGAAGCCTCATCTGTTGCAAGGCACGGGCCGAGCACGAGGGTACCTCTGTTCCACAGCTGCTTCTGCCCTCCCTCCCTAGCCCTGCTGAACACAGAAGTAAATGAAATTTGAGGAATTCTTATTCTATTTAAAACAGTTTTTCTCTCTCCCTCAGGCATGACAGCAGGTAAAAAATAAAGAAATGAAAGACGAACTATATTTTGCTTAGCCCACTGCATCTTCTGCTCAAATTGTGGCTTTCCTACCTTGTCCCGTGATTCCTCAAAATGGGATTCAAAGCGCACCTGGCTGCCGCTCTAAGACAACAAAGGGCAGAGACGCCTTTGGAGTTGTTGCTGCCGCTTCCCTGGTGTCAAAGATCCACAAACCTCATGGCAGGACCTTATACAGTCACAAGTTATAGCTTTGTAAAAGCAACTTTGGTCTGCTGTGTGAGGAATACACAGCAAGAAGGTACATTTTGTGAATATAATGCTACCTGTCATTAGTCACCTTATGTGAGTCTGACACAGAATATGAATTTTCTGGTAATTCAGCTGATGAGATTACCAGAGCAAAAACATCTCACTGTCAGAAAACAGATTTACCCTCCACCCCCAAATGTAGCTCCCTTTCTAGAAATCTACAGGAAAAACAAGATACAATCAGGTTTTGTAAGATGTCCAGATTCTGAAATGGATTAAAATCAAGCTAAACATTACTTGCTCCACTTGGCCCTGAAAAAACCAGTCTGTGGATTCCAGACATCAAGCCTAGTTCTGGTTTTGATTCTCACTGATTATGTAGGTAACACTAAGTCCCAGCTTTCCCATTCCCCATTTGGAGAGAGTGATACCTGTGCATTTATATTCATTCAGATACATGTTCATTCATATTTATGTACATTCATTTACTGATGAGATGAATGAAATTATATGATAAGCCCCTAGACAAAAAGATGTTATATATTTAAGGTCAGTCACGTTTAGAGTGGCATGACCAACGACTGACAACAGTGAAAGTTCACTGCATTTTATTCCCTTCTTGGGTAGAATGCAACACAGAAATGGCATTTCCTACTTGCTGGCTCTAGCTCTACCCAAGTTCTTTTCTAGGCAAGCCCTTTTCTTCCATGGTCAAAGGGAAATATTTTAATATTTGACCTTTGAATCAAATTTGGCATCCTCAAATTTGGTTTTACCAATGTTTAAAATTCGCCTAGCTTTCATTGAATCACGAATACCTTCTCTCAGCATTAAGCTTCCATGGAACACTCTTTAACCACAGAATTTCATACGCTGGTACCTGGCGATTTCAAATTATTTTTCTCAACAATCAACAGTTTAACAATTATTAGTCTGCAGGTATTTATAAAGTAGACCATCACTGTATCAGGTTCTGCTCTTATAAATTTTGCTAAGCATAAAATGCGCTTTAAAAATAAAATGATAACAAAAGTTAACAAAGAAGTGGATAACTTA
Source organism: Eubalaena glacialis (assembly GCF_028564815.1). Taxonomy (NCBI): domain Eukaryota; kingdom Metazoa; phylum Chordata; class Mammalia; order Artiodactyla; family Balaenidae; genus Eubalaena; species Eubalaena glacialis. Next base: position 61,882,356 of record NC_083721.1, read on the forward strand.
AATTCACTCTGTCTTTTATATCAACCTTGGGATTCAAAGTTCCATAATTAATGGAGATGGGAAAAGCTTAGAGTGGGTTCAGGACAAAGGTCAAAGAACTCTCCCTCCTTCCTTGCCCAAAATATTTTAAGAGGTGATTTGATAATGGTTATCAGTAAGATGATGTGTTAATAGATGTTCTTCATCTAGAATTCAGATCAAACATTTAAAAAGGGGCTTAAGAAACATCAGGGATTTAGTTTAGTTATAAAATTCTGACATATTTCAGGAGGTGTTAAATCCTCATATGAAATACTGTGATGTCCTATTATAAGTCTTATGAAACACATTTGGTCTCCTTTTGTCTATGACAATTTAGCTAGAAGGCAGGGTAGGTAAACCAAATGAGTCCTAGGCTTTAGCTTTTTATAAAAGTTAAAAATGAGTTGTAGAGCTTATCTTGAAATAATCTTTCACAAAAAGCTTATTTGTGACACTAGGACTGACACATCCCCCATGCTAAGTTGACTGCTGTCACAGGGAGCCAATCTCATATGAAATGTTTGATCCCGTTATTGATCAGTCTTTATAAATACTTGGCAGAGGTCAAGGAAGCAGATCTAACACCTATAAAACAAATAAGAGATGTATTTCCTTGTTTGCTTTTAAAAATGACATTTACTGATTTTTTTCTTTGTAGTATTCAGCTGTATGCAGCCATATTATAATTGTCATATAATAACCTTAATTCAGGGACACATCTTTTAAAACAATGTATTATTCAGCAACCTTCGGTAAACATGCAATTTAGGAGTGGAAAAATGCGCACAGAGACAAGTAATCATAGATACAAAGCATGGTGAATTTCTGTGCCATGCACTTCACACCCCAACTCATCTCGCAGGGAAACTAGAGAAGGGGCAGAACCATTTCTATTATGATAATTCACAAAGGGAGGCCATATAGATATGCATGCAAAGTCTCTCCCCACCTCTCCATTTACATGCCAGGATTTCAACTCTGTGACACTGAGTCCCTTCATTTAGCCAATTAGTCTTTCCAGCTTCATGTAATGCACGCCAAGAAGAAGGAGAAATAGAAGTGCTGACGTTCACTGCTTTGAAAGTTGCTATTCTAATGCCAAAGCTGCCTCTTGAGCAATTTCCAGAATGTATTAACATGGGAGCAAAGCTCTATTCCGAAAGACATGGATCACATTATGCAGGGGAGCCCCCTTCAATGTGTCACAATTGCGCAGAATCTCCTCCATCTCTCACAAGACCTTAACAGTTGTAGTTAGCACGGACTCAAATTTATGGTCCTTACTCAGGCAAAACCTAGGAGGTCTTCCTGAAGAAAAGGGGCCAATTTAAAAATATTTAACAAGCAAAGCACGACATGTTTTCTGGACTATAGCACTGGCCAAGTCTTTGCATGGCTGTACTGAAGAAAGCCAGTGAAGTTCCAAAGCAAACCAGTTTCTCAGTTTAGGTTACAGTGAAGGATTCTTCAGTTTCAGTCTTTTTTTTTTTTTTTTTTTTAAACCAACTGAGTCTAGGTTCAGTTTTAATTATTTTAATTCAACATGCAACCCCTAGAATTTTCCCTCAATATTAAGAATCAATATGAAAATGAAAAGAGTTGATATTTAAACAAAACATAAATATGCTTCTACACTTGCAAAACTGTGTAGCTGTGCATCTCGTACCTGCTTACACACGTGATTCTGATACTTGGCAGGCAATAAGAAGTTGCTCTGAAATACTCAAAACTATTCATTCCCCTTCTTCTGTTGACCATCCTGGCCAGAGCTGAAACAGTGATGGAGATTTCAACATCACCCTCTCCTTTTCTCTTATCAACGGATTTACACACGTCTGTTTGTGTCAGTCTGGCCTCTACAAATTCAGCCTTTCTTTGCTTAAGTCATGACATTCATAAGAAGTGATGGGACAGGTCCTTCACGGAGGCAGCACAGCACAGTGGAAGCAGCACGTGACCACGATCAAAGACCCCTATGACCTAGTTCTGGTTCTTCTACAAGTTAGCTCTGCTTAACATGACCACTTCTCTCTTTGAGGCTTCCTTTTTCCCACACACAGAATTTGGGCATTGGCTGAGAAGATACTGCAAGGTTCCTTCAGTTTCTTTCTGTTTCCCCAAAATCCTTTTCAAAATGGTTTCTTACTTTGTCTTTGCCTTCTGTAGTTTAAAATCTTGGCTCAATCTTATCCCTTCAATTATTCCCTCAATATTCCTTTACTATCTTCTAACTGTGCTGTCCCTCGAAAGGCATCATCTTAAGACTCAATAGTTTTTTCTTCTTATGTTCGTGCATTTGAGGAGTTGATACACTGATCCATCTTTTCCTATAATCTACCTCTCTTAGTTTTGGTTAACTAAGTTAATTTAGTAAACACTTCTTCTTTGGAATACCTCTGATGGGACGTTCTGCTAGCACCTCAAATTCCCTACAGAGCATCCTCTCCTTTTAAATCATTCTGTTATCCAAATGCCATGAAACCACAGTCCATGACACCATCCAATGCCCCAAACTTCCGCTAAACTTTCACATTTTAAAATATTTTGCTTCTTATATATAGTCAATTACCAAATATAGAAAGTTTCTTAAAATGATCTTAAACATACATTTTTTCTACTATCCTTGGCTAATTCTTGATCACAGTATACCTAGGATATGAAAATTGCCTCCTCACTCCAAACATCTTCTCAATGGTTTGATTATCAGAGTTCCCTCTTCAGTCCTCCAGTCGATTTCTATCCTACTTCAGATCAGTTATGAATTCCAAACTACCAGCACTGAAAGCCCTTTACAGGTTTGCTCATCTAATTTGTCAGAAAATGGTGCCACGAAGGCCTCCCTATATCCACTAAGGAAACCTCCTTTACCTTCTGGCTTCTTCCCATTGAGAGTCTTTCCTTTATGTAGAAAAGTCCATCTCTGAACCTTTCCCACATAAGCCTGCATCTGTGGAATAATTCCTCAGCACTGAAGAACGTTTCTCCTTCCTTCAAATGATAACTTAAATGCTGCTTCTGCTAGAGAGACTTCCAAGATTACTGTCAGCCAATTGCCAACCCTCTAAAACAAGGTAAAAATCACCCTAGCTGCTTTACCACACTTTAAAAAATTTATTGTATTTTAAATGTATATTGTAATTGCTTATAAATTCCATTGATGTTAGGAAAAGTATAGTGGGTACTCAACCAATACAGTTTGATTAATTTATTGTGTTGTAACTTTAGGTCTTGATTTCAAATAGTTATATATATATATGTCCTGTTTTGTTACTTTAAGACACATAAAGCTACTTAAGTCTCCTGATTTTTGAGACCTGTCAACTGCTCTGCATTTGGTAGGTGTCAGTAAACACTTGTTGAATTGGGTTGAGGAGGTATCATCTTAAACAGGTTACTCTTGGAGGAGGGAGTAATCAGAAGAAGACTATTAACATAAATATTCTATAACAACTTCTAAGTGTAATAAAAAATAATACTCAAATGAGAGTTTCTCAAATTTCTCTCATCCTCTTGATTATTTAATAGTATATTGATAAAGATATACTTTTAAAAATAGCTTTGATTTTAAAACACTAAATTTACACACCAAGAATGAGACACTAGCAAAATCTCCTAGTCTGATTTATTTCTCTGTAATATATCTGTCGTGAGAACATCAGCAGGAATACACCGAAGAAATATGTCCCTCACGGGATCAACTATATAAAAAGACAGAACACATCATCAGCACAAAAATCATTATCCATCTAATCCCCCATTCTAGATGGCTCCGGTGAGCCCCTCCATCATTACTGACTAGGGTTAAGATCGACCTTAATGGATTAATTAAACCGAAGCAGGACTGAACTGCAGACCGAAGAGGAGGCAATCCTGACACAGACGAGGCAACAACCCTGTTCTTTCATTCAAATGTGTAAGACTTGGCCTCCCCCAAGTGCTGTACCTTTCTACTGTAAAGGAGCTGTCTAAAAATAAGATTTGGTGACTGTTGCCTGGGTCTTGCCCTTAGCCCTCATAAAAATCAAATACTTGGGTGCTAATCAAAATTTATCATGCAAGAAATTAAATGTTCAGAAGTTGCTTCAGGAAGGTGGGAGCATCTGCAAGAGAGGTAAAGCAATAGAGGCAGCACGGTCCTTCTGGTAATCAAGAAGGGCCAACGAGGGGAGAAGTTGTTGTTGGAATGCTGGTGAGACTCTGAGAGAGGGCCAGGACACAGAATGTGCACAAAGAGCTGAGAGGAAGAAATGCCCACCATAAAGTCCCCGGGACAAGCCCAAAGGCAGCTGTCAGTAACAGCAACCTTGAGAACTGCTTATTTAAAGAGGATTTTGAAATTCAAATGTAAAAGGAGAAGATGTTAATCCAAAGGCACAATTTAGGGTCTTTTTTCTTCTTGTAAAAGGAGAAGGAAAAAAAACCCCAAAACAACCCAGAAGTACTGTACCATACTGGCAGTTTACTCTTTCAAGAACTAAATCAACATATTAATGACATGAACACCTACTTTCCTGATGGGGACAATTAGGCTCTATCACACACAGCATTAAATATGCAGGTATTAAAAGAAAAAAAAAAAAAACCCACCAGAAACACCTCACTCTGGAGGTGGTGAGGCTGACTGGGCAGACCGTCATTAATATCAAGCTATCCTGAGAGTCTAGAAAAGCATCTATGAAGACTAGAACTGGCCGGCCTCACTTCCACCAAAGCGGAAGTGTCCTTAAGGATTCCAGAAGTGGAGATCTGAGCAGCTTTCAGTTGCTTTGTTGAAGTAACAGAAGCAGGGCAGGCTCCTCTGGGGGTCAGGCTGGCCCCATCACGTTGAATCCCTGTATCTAAGTGATAAGTAATTGAAATGAAAAGACACCAATTTCAATGGCTGCTCTGAGTTTAAAAAGCAAGTACAAATTCCCACCCCCCTAGTAGATTCCACTTGTGATTCTTGCACTAGGGGAAAAACTGGCACGAAGTTCAAACAACAGCACACCTCTCAAAAACACACGTCATTTCTCACCGGAGAGAAAAAATAGAATTATAGAGTTGGAAGGGTTTCCTACCTTAGTGATTATTTAATCTAGTCATTTTGTAAATGATGAAACTGAGGACTTGTCAATGGTCACAGAGTTAATTATGCAGCTGGCAATTTTATCAGAAAGGAATTCACAGATAGATTCAGGGCTATCAGTGATCCAATGGAACCGGGTCCCTTAAGGCCTTTCATTTACACAATCATATATATATACATATATATATATATATACACACACATATATATACACACACACACACACACACACACACACGCATACACACACAGAGGGAGAGATCTACAGATACAGATATATATATACATATATATATATATATACATAAAATATATTGCTGGACAGTAAAAATAGGATCCTGTGTCACTATCATGGCCACTATGATGGTCAAGAAGCCGCAGGCTAAATTTGTTTACTTGACAAACATTTATTGAGCTCCAACTATGTGCAAGTACTACAAAAAATTCTCAAAGAATTTTACATCTGTGACACAATCACGTAGAATAATCGAGTAGTCAAACTTGTTCCCATTGGATGAATGTAAAACTTAATCATTAATTTTGAATCAAGAGAGAAGGCATTACATATTAGTCAGAGATCAGAAATAATTTGGAATGTTTCTAGTACCCCAAACCTAAAGGTTGAGCCACTGATTTCAGCTGTTCTGTGCATTTAGACATGTTTTCCCTTCAGAATCTACCCCGAATTCACTGCCCTAAGTAGCTCAGAAACGGGGCTTTCTAGGCCTTGCTGCTCTGCTCCTGCTCCTGACCGGCCTCTGAGAGGGTATTTAGGTCAAGGATGAGGGTGGAGCTGGGGATAAAGCAAAGAACCTGGCTGAGCCATGCGTCTATTAGCTCCAACACACTACTTAATCTCCAAGTCATTTCACTAACAGTTATATTTTAGTATATATAGCACAGCAGAATGATTTCCTTTGAGATGAACAAAAATTGAGTGGCTAAAACCTAACGAATATGATTGGTTCAAGTAATCTGGATATGGAGAAAAATCACTAATAGTAAGCTTAAGACCAAAGAAGTGATCATATCACCCAGGCATTTCTCTTAAAAAGAAGGGAGGAGAGAAATAATAAATTTAAGTGCCTACCATGTTTCAGACACTACGCTAGGGGATTTACATATATAATTTTATTTAATCCTGACAAAAACCTTCCAGAGTAGAGATTATCATACCCCTTTCTTCAGGTAAAGAAACTGAGGCACAGCAAGACTGTGGTTTAACTGGACTTGCAAAGTAGAAACTACCTTATGACACTCATATACGGATCTAAGTTTGTCCAGCTACAAAACCTGTGTTCTTTGCCAAAGTTTGCTGAGAGGGAAACCCAGAGGTGAAACAACTATGAATGCCATTGGAAAATATTTTTAGTGAGTGTCTGCTATATGCTGCTAAATTGTGTGAAGAAGTTTATACAAATATAAACACACATTTTCTACCACCTTGACATTTAAATATGCTAACATGAACAAACTGACATTGGACCCACCAAAAAGAATATTAAATATAGAAAATTCAAATGACTCATGTACAAAAGCGTATTTTTTTTTCCGGCTATAGAAGACAGTCTACCTGATACTGCAAAGCTTTTGTGCATCTAATGCTTAAAAACATAAACAAACAAACAAAAAATCCCCAGACTCTTTCAATACCAGAAAAACATGCATAACCCCACAAAAATCTAGCACAATCAATTCTCCAATAATTGCCAATAGACAGGGATTTTTCCTCAGAAAGTATTTAAAGGTGAGCACATAGTTTGTGCACAAAGGCTTCATTTTCAATCCAGGGTTGACATTGTCACTGCCTCCGCTTACCTTGTCTTCATAAAGTGTGGAAAGGGAAAAAGGTTTGAGTTTTTCTTCCACATATGAAGGCTTAGCTGTAGGGAGAGGTTGTTTAAATAAAAACACCGAGTTTCTTTCCTAGAGGTAGGTTCAGGCATCAGGAGATCCCCTCCTCCCTGCGCTCCACCATCCACTCACTCACACACACACACACACACACACACACACACACACACACACTCCAGTTCAAGCTTCCACCCAGTTGCATGAGAGGTAGAAAAAGAAAGGGAAGAAAAGAAAAGCAGGAAAGGGTGTAGAAGACGAAGAAAGAGGGAGGGATAGGAAGAGTGGCTAAGGAAGTAGTGCCGTTCGTTCTCCAGAGTGCTCCAGAAAGTGAAAGTATGCAAAGAGCCAGCTTAGAAGCACACAGCTCCCAGCTCTCCAGGGATGGCTCTCTCAGAGCATCAGCTGCAGAATTCAAGCTTTCTGTGGCCAGGATGGCGCTGAAAGAAGGAAGACGCTGGACAGGGGTTGGAGAGTGATACTAGAGAGCTTTCCAGCCCCTTCCACCCCACATGTAAACACAATTATTCTCGAACTACTGTAACTTCCCAGGGTTTATCCAAATGCAAGGGAAAGGTGCATTCTAAGATGAAATGTGATGCAAGAATTTTTAATTATTTATTATTACGTCACAATTATTTATTTTAATTATCTATCTATGACACTGCAATCTTCCATTGCCACTTGATAATCATGATTACAACACGTCACTTTAATTGCTTTGCTAAAGAAATAAAAAAGAGGGATTGAGGTGGACAGGAATTGTACTGCAACAATAAGGACACATGACCGATATCCCCAAATCAACAACAAAAATGTCGATGGCAAGGTCCTGAAATCATGGGGGTTTGCCTAATTTTTCCACACTCAGAACCAAAGGTGAAATTCAAGTTGTAATAGGCCCTCAATAGATAGTATTGACGGCTACTGCAGTTAGTCTTTTTTGAATAAAATTCAAGGTTGGGATTCCAAAGATTCCCCCATGCTGGAAACTGCATTCATATTAGCTTTTCTGGGGAGCCACACAGAGGAGGGAAAGGGTAGAAAAGGAAGCATCCTCTTCTACCCCCTTGATGGGGGTTAGCTGAAGGCCATGGAGAATAACAGAGGTGCAGTCGGCTCTTTCTTAGACAGACAGCAGAGGGGGGCGGAAACCACACACTTGTATTTTGCTAATGTAAAAGTCCCAGTGGAAACATTAGCACTCAAAGACATTAATGTGGATTTGGGACACTCCCTGAAGGATTTTGATTCCATTAGAAAAAAAAAAAAAAAGATGGTGACAGATATAATCCTGCTTTGATATGTTTAACGCCATTTAAAGAGAAACTGCACCCATTTACCTCAGGCCAGGACACCAAGAGTTCAAAAAGTGAAATATCATTTCTCAGTGCAAAGAAAAAGCTTGGAAAATATTATGTGAAAATTAATTTGGCATGCTTCTTTGAAATTTTAGATTTCTGGGATGAGCAAATGGGTACAGTTTTCTTTTAACTGTTTTTGAACACCATGTGTTGAGAAGAAAACAACAGAATGGCAATTGCTCATCCAAAATGCTAACTTGTGGCATGGCACAGTCAAGATGGCCTGCCACAGCCAAAAAGCAGGTGTATGCTATGCCTGTCACTTCAGTAGCATGCACGCCACATGTCCCTGCATTCGGCAACCTCTTGCATTTGCTTTCGGAACCTTTCTGAGGGGGACAGTAAACATGACTCAACAGAACGTCTAGCCTAGGAGGGACCGGCCCCCCTGGCTTTCTGTGAGGCAGACTCTCTGAGGAAGAACCGAGGCACAATTGGAATAATATACCTATTTTGGAATTCTGTGACCTAGCACGGCAGTGACTGGTTTCAGATCATTTTGTGTGGCTGAAGTGTAGGATCTAATCAGGATGGAGAGTAATGGTGATGCTTTTGCATGGCTGGAGAGGGTCTATGCAATCGGCTGTCTCATTCAGGCTGAGGACACGGTCAATGCAGCTGGTACAGATCTTACGCACCTAACGTAAAAGCTTAGAGTAATAATCCCCTCACCTCTCAGGTCCACGAATAAGCTCAATGCATAGGATGTTCAAAATCATTTGGTGGGCTGGGATGCCACAGCTTCCTCAATCTGACATTATGAATCTGATATTACATTTGTTCCAGAAATTAAAATGCTTTTATATAGACTAGTTCTCATTCAACTATGTAACAGTCCTATGAGGAAGAGGAGGAGACAAAAAAAACAAAACAAAACAAAAAAAGATTTTCCTTCTTCCCTGTAAAAGGTCTCATAAAGAAGCCAAATTAAAAACCGTAACCATTTTTAAGCCTAAGCCAGGTACCATGTGGAATGATAACTCAAGATATCTGTGTTGCAAGGGTTGACAAGGTCTGAAGATAAAGATGTAGATGGAGACCAAAATGAATGTTTCAACATTAAGAAATGGGAAATGACTGCTTTATTCTATGATTTTAATTGATAAATCAAAACCATTTATTAAAAACCTACTATGTGAAAATACTGTCAGCGAAGAGTAGGGAAGAATGAAACCTATAAATACTAAATTGGAAAAAAAAATCCTAGAGCTTTACAGATATAATTGAATGATATATTCTGTAGGCTACTTTCTGGGTAGGCATTTATGGAGCTCAGAAAAGCTAGTTTGTTGCCAAATATTTATATGTTATTGTTAATTTCATTCATTAAAATTACATTATTCACTATATACCTTTTATTTCTGACGGTACATTCTAGGTGCTGAAGGAGATACAAACTGTATAAACACAACCTCTGTATTTATGAGCTTGCTGTGCAGTGTGCAGTGGTAGGAGGAATGACACACATAAACATACTCTAGTATAGGACAGTACGTAATCAGTGCCAAATGAGACATATAAATAAGTGCTTCAACAGTTCAGAAGAAGCAAGACCTCCTGGCTATGGAACAACACTTTCATAGATTTACTAAAGTTGCTCAGTGCACAAAAAGGAAGGGATTTGGATCAAACTTTAAGGCACCAGGCATCCGTGTGCATAGGGGTTTAGCTAGGCTATGAGGGGAGGGGTATGTACCCTGGATCCATAACGCCTCTCAAGCTGAGTTGTCCTGCAATTAATGTTGACCAAGAGCATGCGTGGCTGAAAGAGGAGTCAATATGGTTGATAGGCTAGGTCAGTGGTTCTGCACTAACCCTAGATATTAAGATGATTATTAATTCCCTGTTCGAAGTTGGCATCATAATGACATCATTTTCTTCCCATACAATTACAAAAAGTTCAGTCTTTACTCCAGCGTGGTGGGAGGTACAATTCAGGGCTCATCCTTCCAAGTGAGGGAAAATGTAAAAATGCCATTGGTACAGGAATCACAATGTTTTTCAGAACAGCAACAAATGAAATCCCCCACGCTCCCTTAGGAGGATGAGTCAGAATCCACGCTCCCTAGAAATGATGACAATGGAGTTCGGGTGAAGCAGCTATGTTGGGATCCACACAAGAAGGCAGGTTACCATTCAGTAGGAAACAGAATTTGGGTATCCTGACTTCTAGGTCTGGGTTCTATCTATAGAATCACTTTCTTTTTCAATTTTTTATTCCTCTTGGACACTCTAGCCCTTTACATCATGAATAGTGGCCTTCTGTAGTTGGTCTCTGTGTGTGTGTGTGTGTGTGCGTATGTGTGTGTGTCTTTTTAAGAGGGAGGATGGCATTACTGATGTGCTTTTGTAAAGAATTCAAGGTTGTCTGGATCCTCAAAGAATGCAATTGAAAAAAATACTGTTTCTTTGAGTCAATGGTGCTTACATTTGGGCAGAGTTTTCTTTTTCCATCCTCAAATACAGTATTTGAGACAATCTACCCACAATGGAAAGATTTTAGAGCTTCAAAAGTGTAGGCAAACCAAATCAGAATTAATCTCTGCGAAAACGGAGACTCAGGCACATGGAGAAAGTTTAGAAAAAAATCTGGGCAGGAGGCAGTCCCAGAGAAAGATGCCTGACATCTCTCTGAATTTAAGGTGAGCTAGAGTAGGACAGGTGAGGAAGGGCCAAGGAAAGTTCCAGCTGCCATGTGATCTGCTGTTTCACCTATGTCCATCTAACTTGAGTCTGTGTTATCAGGGGGTCTAGTTGATTTGGTTAAAATGTGTCCTATGGTCTGACTGCATGAACCCAGAGGAGGCTAATAAAGGGAAGTCTAGGCTAACTGGGGCTAAGGTGAAGTGGCCAACAGCTATTCACTCGAAAAGGACTGACCAGATCAGTCTGCAGGGTATCTCTAGCAGTGTTGCCTTTTATTATCATATTAAAAGCCATGTATTTTATTGGGAAAAAATTAATTAACTAAAAAAAGAAGACTTGCAGATCATAGAAGCAAAAAGGGTAGAAGATAACAATGATCACTTTTGAACACTTGGTATATGCCCATCAGTTTTTCTTCATATGTGGATTTCTCTACATATGTTATCTCATTTGATCCTCATGCTAACTATGAAAGATTGACATTTTGCCCATTTTCTACGCGAGGACCCTAAGGTTCAGAGAAGCTAGGTGAATATCCTCTGGTCACACAGCCAGTAGGGGCTAAGCTGGTATTCCAGTCTGAGTGGTAGGACACAAAACCTGAGCTCTTTTCCGTGCCTTGTGCTTTTCATGGCATGAAATCAGTGTTGGGGGAACTCTGCCCAGCATCTCTGGTTAGCAGAGTGAATCGCTTTTATCTTTTGCCAACATGTCATAGAAAAAAACCAAAACAACAAAAAAATTAAAACTCCTGGCTCTAGGAGATTTCCTATCAACCACCTGAAGTTTGGCTTTGTTACATATTATTTGAATATCTTGACAATCTTATAAAAAGTCTAACAAGAATAAAGAATTTTGCATTTATGCTAGCTCCTGTGTTAGTTAAAAATCTCCTATTCCTGCATAACAAGGTGCCTGGGGGACTCGCTCACAGCCAGAAACTTATCTGAAAATGCTGGAAAGTCAGAATTTGGGGCCTATATACTGACTAATATTACCAGCTGTGAGTCGGCTTGAACATCAGTAATACGATATTTCCCGCTACAATTTGATTTGGTTAAAATGTGTTTGAAGTTCACCCTTTTATTAACTAGAATTACCACCCCCTGAAACTGGAGGGCCCCTGAGAGCAGGCTACTAGTGCAATCCAACCTCCCACCCGCCATCAGTGCATTTCCTGGCAACAAATACTATTAAATTGATAACTACAGAAATAGGTCAAAATGTCTTTTCAATAGTTGCTAATGTTCCCCTAATGCTCCATCTCCTCCCTTTGATTCTCCTGCTAACATTTTCTCTAACATCACAGGAGCAACAACTAGTATAGAGAAACGACAAGAAGATGGAGAAGCGGGCAGCAGTGGATGGAGGAGGTCTTAGGCATTCCCCCAATTATCAAATAGAAAAGCTAAACTTCCCTAGGGGCCAAGGGCCCCCAAATCAGCTCTGCCGCTGAGTTGGGTGACCCGGGAAAAAAAGCTGTGTCCCATATGAGCCTTAATATCCTCCTGTGCAAAAGAGGAAACTCAAGATGACTGATTATTCAAATTTGTAAAATGCTCAGAGTTCACAGGAGATAGGAGCCTTGACTAATCTCAAAGCAGTGGGGTTTTAAACTTATTTACACTACTTTCGTAACCATATCCATTAGAGCCTTGGCTATCCAAGATAGAAACTTCGTTTTATATAAAGAAATGATACCATGGCATATTTTTGTGAAAGAGACCCTCTGCAATCATCCCGGGTTTGATTATTCACTATGTAAACCTACATCCACACCCCACCCCCAGAAGAAAGTTTGATTTTCTGAATTCACGTCACATATGTGACTAAAGATAAAGAAGCGGACGGGTGGGTACAGATGTATCAGGACATGGCTGATTCTAGGCAGATAGTCTGGCTCAGAAGGGACAGCCACCTGCTGTAGGCAAGGAGCATAAGCCCCCTTGTTAATGAGGTACATTTCAATTTCCAACACTTCTGAGATGCAAACGTAACGTAGGGGTTTAAGCCATTTGTGCCTGGATGCTCTAATCACTTCAATCCCAAGAGGGTTACCTCAGTGTAAAGTAGTTTTGAATTGGAGCTGGGGGGGGGACAGGGATAATTTTGGAACTGGGGAGGCTGAAGGAAAAAATCAGATGAACACAAGGACCCTGGGCCCTGGAGGCAGAGGAGAGGAGGAAGGGAGTGGCCATGACTGAAAAGGACTCAATCTATTTAGCAGTTTTTGCTCAGGGCCTTGTCCAGAGCTAGTGAACCACTGAAAAAATCTCTTGCGAGATGCCATGGCCTCCGAGTAATGCTTTTGACCTTTCCTCTGTGCCATGGTTGTACTGTCACTAGACAGGAGGTCAGCATTGATTTGAAAACTTGCAAACTTCGGTCTACCTGGTTCAGGCAAATAAAGGTTATTCTAATCTTCTATAATTTAAACTCACAGAGACTGCACAGTCTGGCACCTCTCCATCAGCTTCCTCTGCCTTCCTTCCTTTCATGGGGGAGGGAGAACAGAGGTGTGGAAGAGAGGGCACGGGAGAGGAGGAGGGGAGGTGGAAGGGGCTCTCCTTCCAGAGTTTTCGATGTGAGTGAGGCTTTGTGTCAGACGAGCCTCTCTCTGGACCCTCCCGGTAACCCAGGAGACAGTTAGTGGTAGGAAGTATTTTATAGGTTCAGGGAGGCTAACTAGCTTTAGGTGGCCATTCAGGTTCCTTCTCCCAGCTCCTAGTTCCTCTGGCACATTTCCTCCTCCTCCTGGTTATGGGTGCTTAGAAACTGGTTTACAACCCAGTCATCTAGAATATATCTTTTGGGAATATTGAGGATGCCCTGAATAATCACAAGCACATCTGGCTGGGAGTCAGGAGCCTTGAATGCTTCTGGTTAAGACCTAGTTCTAACAAACTATCACTGAGGACAAATCCAGGTACCTCTATGGGGTCTGATCCTGACTTTACAATCCTGTCATTCACACTCATCAAGGTGGTGGCAGGGGTGTGAATGCACAAAATTCAGCAGAATCATTCTCATTATATGTCATATGTAGATTAAAGCGAGGAACTCCCTCATGCTAATGCCAGTTTTGGGTAAGAAGGATGAAAGGATTGATAGGAGCTGAAGGCAGAAGGGGTCATGAGAAAGATGTGGAACACACAGCAGCAGCAATGGAGGAGCTTAAGAGGGACGGAAGCCCAGGCCAGAGCTGGGAGATGAAATTGTTTGTTGAGTACACTGATGTGTTTGATCACACAGTGGTTGGAAAGTCCTAGTCTAAAATAAGCTGAATGTTAGATGTTCTTTTTTAAATCTCAATTTAATGGTTGAAGCCTATTTTAACGAGCCAATAACGGGCAAAGACCTCATTACTACAACTATTTCTCCCAAGTATTAACCTCTAGCAAAAAAATATTTGGCTGAGACCACTACAGAGTTTCTGATTACAAAACAAGACCATCTTGATGATAATCATATCAAAGTGTTTGGAGGAAGGAGGGAGAGATGGGTTCTTCTGAACCATATTGTATGGACAGAAATCTTCAGAGTTGAACACAGGAATTAGCTTCTGAGGAATCAAGAAAGAGGATCATTTTAAGTAAGAGAAGATATGTGACTGATACCTTCAGTTGGCATGCCAGGAAAAGATAAATTCCAGGCAGGACCAGCTACATAATCTGTGGGGCACAAGGGAAAATGAAAATGCGGGGCCCTTTATTAAAAAAATCATTAAGGATTTCAAGACAGCAACAGCAGCGCATTAAACCAAGCCCAGGGCCCTTGTGAGCCCTGGGTGTGACCGCTCAGTTTGTACAGCCAGGAAGGTGGTCCTGATTCTAGCTGTATTGTTTTCACCAAGGCATTCTAGTCCCATAGTCACCAAGACCTAAATTAAGAAAGATGCACCACCACTCTCAAAACTCTCAGTTAACCGTGTCTTCTTAGGGTAAGGAGGCAACTGAATTCTGCAGTAAGGATCAGAAAGATCTGGGGTCTGCCAACATGTTTGATAGAGTGCAACTGCACTGGCTTCTGCTACATTTGTTACAGCCACCAATCCCCACTTCTGTCACCACCCAAAGATGCCCAGGATATCAATGTCTGGGAATTGAAACATATTTTCTAAAAACACAAATTTCCCTGAAAAACAAAACAAAACAAAACAAAACAAAACAAAACAAGCAGAAGTTACTAAAAAGAAGCTGAGTTTCCTGGATATAAGTCCTATCCCTGATTTCTTACTGGGCTTACCTTGAGCAGGTCTTGGGCATGTGCTCAGGCTCAGAAACACAGGTGAATTACCACAATAACTCTTTTCAGTTTGGGAAAAAATAGAGGAAACAGGAGAACCTGGTCTTAGCCCAGCAGAAACTCACTGGGTTCACTAACAGTGTGCTTGCTCCCTTTCTCTTTCTCTCTCTCTCTTTCTGTCTCATTATGCTAAGTCGGAGCTATGACTTCACTCTCCATGGAAGCTAAGTTTCTCTTTCCTGGGTGCTTGGAATGGACCAGGGAAAAGCCATTAGAGGGTAATGGTCATGTCTAAAAAATCACATTTATTTATCTTCACCTGCCCTCCTGTCATTATCATTCCACTGAGGTCTGTATATAGAAAGCAGAGATTAAATAGCCAAGATGAACATCAAAAGAATAACAGCAGTACCAAATAGATCAATGTGACCTCTTTCCCAATGATCTTAGGGGCTTTATATATACTGAGCCTGATTCTTGTAGGGACAGACCAGTAGCCTGGGCAGATGCCTAGGATGTTTGTGTAGGCTGACACTTACCCTCCCCTTACTATACATCTCTGTTCCATTTTCTAAAAAATAAGGTCTAATATAGAGAACTAGTTCACGTCTACAGCCAGAATTATACCTTGATACTAGACCTTGATTTAGGACTTTTTTTAAAGATATTTATTGGCAAAACTAATCTTTTTTCTTTTTTTTTTTTGCTTAATAGGTTTGTACTGCCTTGAGTAAGGCCACTAGGGTCCATAAGTAGATGGAAATGTGTTTGAATCTCTATAATTATGTTTAGATTTCAAAAAGTCTTCCATTCCACAGAGGTGATATAGGTTCAGTCATCATTTTCAAGTGTTTTAACAATTGGTAATTAGCAGAGGAGGTCTTAAAATTAAAAAAAAAAAAGTGATTGACCTTCACAACAGATGCATATATAAAATCTTGATTCATTTATTTTCAAATCATTCTCCTGCTGGAAATATATAGCTATAATATATACATTTATATATGTGTGTACAATCAGCCTTAGCAATACCACTGAGAAGGAGATGAGGATAGATGGTTTTCTATTTATTTGACAAATACACTATTACATAGACAGGTTAAGTGATTTGTCCTGTAAGGAAGGGTGGAGCTGGAAAAAAAAAACCTGTCACATCTGCTCTCAGGTTATACCACTCTGGAATTGGGTAGCCGTTATTGTTTTTGAGCGACCTGATCTAAATGTTTGGCGAGGCAATTTTCCTGAAAAAAGATTTTACACTTTTTTTTTTCCCTCGGTACTTTCTTTCCCCCTCTCTTTTCCTCCTCTCTGAGATTATTATAAACTAGCGATAAATGTGTCCGCTCTAAGTTTATGCTTGCTCTTCATGGATTTGGATGGATTTTAGCTCTTAAGAAAGCATAAGAAAAAAAATCACCTCTGAAAGGTAATAATGATAAATAATGCTGGGACAGTTGGTTTGAATTAATGTCACTGTAATAGTTGATATGGGTACAAGTGAGGTCTTGGACTCACCTTTCACAAGAGCTAGTCTGTTGGCTCTGCACTGACCCAACAAGAAGCAAAGGCTTCTATGAGGCAGAACTCACTTGTCAATTCCCTGCTGTTCTCCTGGGATCTCAGACATAGGCCAAACATTTCTGTTGCACCTTTCTGTGAACTGCTGCATCTTGGAACTGCCCTCTACTCTACATTAGGGCTACACCCTCTAAGTTCTTGACCTTAGATAGTCCTTCTCTATTTTGGTACATATTTGCATGATGCTCACAGTGCTATACTTGATTAAAAAAATTGGCCTGTTATTTGGCCAAGGAAAGACTATTTTGGTATTGTTTTAATTCTTTACTATCTATTTTGTTAATTATTTGTGTGAATACAAAAAAATCCTAGATTTCTTGCCTCTTGTCATGCTACTATTTCCCAATGTTATCTGGTAAATACTTAGGAAATACAATTTTATTTTAATATGTCCTAAACAAAACACAATTGTGAAAGAAAACTGGTAGAGAAAAACATAATAAATTTTGAAGATAAATAACAGTTAATTCTGAAATATCTGCCACTCTTACTCCTTTACATTAGAACCTAATGTTGCCAAGAAATTAGTTATCCGTACTGATTTTTTTTTAAATGAAGGGACAAAATAAGTTTCTTTTCTGATGATAAGAACTGTAACCCCTGCAGCATAACAGCACCTGAGCAGCATCTGTGATGTGAAACTGGCTTCAGTGATTTCTCTTGAAGAAGACTGCTCAGTCAGGACCTTCAAGAAAGCTGCTGCTGTTTAGGACCCAGACTCTACGAGGAACGTCCCGGTTCCCTACAGAACTTGGGCTGGCTGTCATCCCATCCGGTACCCAGTCTGCAGTTGCCACTCAGACACGTAGAGTGTGTGTCTGGGGACGACACACAGTAGAATGGGAAAGGATACAGAGCTCGTCGTACCAGCACCTTTATTGTAAGGAACTAGTTATGCTGCAACTGCTTTGCTCTTTTATATTCTAGGCAACACACCGGTGAATATAAGTCATAACGAACATATTTAACATTTTTTCCATCAGTTCAATACATTATTCATAAATATTAGAGATGGAAAAGACCTAGTAGATTATGGAGTCCAAACCTCCTTTCTGTACCTCCCTTTCCCCCAACTGTTGATGCTAGCGCAACAAAACAAGACAACAACAAATCACACAAGGAAAGCGACAAATTCACAAGTTTTACAAGTAAAAAGGAAAGCTCCAAAGAAGTCTGTATGGAGGGTGAGGAAGTTCAAGGCCTTCTCTTCCTGCTGGTGGTGGAGCTCTGAAGACTAAAAGTATGGTGGCCCTTTGCTGTGAAGGCAAGCCAAGGGAGAAAAATGCCAGTTTCTCCTCTTGAGAATCAGAATTCAAGGTAAAGCGCAAGAGGCAATCCCATGTCCTTGGCTAAGTGCTTCCTATCTGTCTCTACAACCTGGTGTGGATTCCAGCATTCTTCTCTCCTGTTAGAACTTGAGATACTGACGATAATGATAAAAGAAAATGTATAAATGAATAGAGAGTTAAAACTACTAGAGTATGCTCCCTGGGATTATCTGTACTATCAAGATAGGGAAACTTTGCAGATGCTACTGTCTCTCTAGAGGAATAAATGCTTGCATTTTAATATTCTCAGCAGCTGGTTCCTGTTGAATGCCATCAGGATGATTCAGCCACCCACCAGGAACACCAGTAATGGCAAGTGCACACAGAGAAATCTGCAAAACTTTCTTCTCTTGATGCCAACACTATTACTCTGGCAAAGTCAGAACCCTTTATTGAATTACCAGTTCTACTAAATGTGACCTTGTTCCCCTCACAAATACCGGCTCGCTTTCAAATAAATGGAACTTCTGGCTGATTAAGATGCAGCATACTTCCTGATTTAAGCACACCCTACGGTCAGCTTCTCCTCAGCTATGGCCATGTGATTTGCCCCCTTTTATTTTCTCACTATTCACTGTAACCCTGAACAACCAGTAAGATGCATATATACCCTGAGTCCACCTTGTATGCCATCCCACCAACAGCTGACTTGAAGTATTTAATGCTATATCTCTATCCTGACATGCCTCAAGTTCTTTTATCATTTCCAGTTTTTAGAAGTTTCTCATTTCCACAGAATGGGGTTGCATGCCAGGAAAACAGAAATGTGTAGATGAACTGCATTGACCCTAGACCTCATTGATACAGAATTACCATACCACATTCAAGTTAGATAAAAAATTATATACTTGCCCCCTTCTTCAAACAGACCAGCTTAGACACTAAAAGAAAGAAATGCCAAAGATGACAGCTAGCTCTCAAAAATGTCTCACTGCCTCATTTTCTGGTCCCCAAAGTAAAATCTAAGGACATTCAACACAGATTCAGGAGCTCTCAACAGCCATGAAAATATATGGCTGGAGAGGGAATTTATAAATGTAACGAATACACAATTGGCTTATAACAGATGCAACTAAAATTAAATTCGATATCTTGACCTGCTCTCCAAGTGAAAGTTTCCAGTTCAGGCTGCAGACAGAGGTATAACCAGCTCATTAATCACAGGAGCCAGAACTATAAGCTGACACTTCTGGGGATGCTGCAAAGAGCAATCCTATGTGACTGGGGGGCCTGTGTGGAACCTGAAAGGGAAGGCGGCACTGACAGTCTACAGTGAGCAATACTGATATTGTTTATGGCGTCCATAGTTTGGCCAGGGCTGACTATTCTAAACTTCCAGGAAAGAATTGAAGGATCTTTGTAAGGAGGTAATGGGGCCTATGGACTTGCACAAAAAGATTCAATATATTTTTATTCAGCTCCTATTATGTAAAAGTCATTGTGTTTGTTGCTTGAGGAGATTTTGAACTCAATAAGATCAATCTATGAGCTCGAAAAGAATACTGTTGGGGAAGAACTAGGGGAAAGGGAATATGAATAATAGTAGTAGTAGTAACAACAACAATGATACTGAGCGATGATCATGCGCTAGTCATGGTACTAAGCACTCTATACGCTCCATTTCAGGAATTCTTACAATATCCCAGCAAGGTAGTTATCATTTTCCTACTTATAGATGTGGAAATTGAGGCCCAGTGAAATTAAGGGCACTGCCTCAGATTACATAGACCTGTTCCTTACTTTACAAATAAACATACAAATGGCTAATCTATAAGAGAGAATATGACAAAAGCCATTAAAAGATAGAGTATTGTAGAAATAGAGAAGGCAGAATTTGTCTCTATTTGGCAGCACCAGGTGAAAAGAACAGGGGTGTGGAAATGTAGTGTGCGCTTAGGAGACAAGGAGGAGCCCAGTTAAAATGTGTTTAAACTTATTAACTCAGTACCCCCTGATTAGAACTCACATTTTGATACAACAGTTAGATACACTGATTTGTACAGGAAGATTTCTAAGGAGAAGGACTTCTTTCTAAAGGATTTTCTGACTACAATTTCTCAAAAAAATTTTTTCTTTTCTTTTTTCTTTCTTTCTTTTTCTTTTTCTTTTGGTGGGGATAGCGGGAAGAAGAGAAATGAGATACAAGGTTACCTTGGAGGGGATATGAGGGTTGCATGAGGGAAGCAACATTAACAGCAGAGAGTGTCCACGGAGTGCCAATGTGGGTGTATTTTCTTTCATTCCCCAGAATGCCTTATCCTTACCACACATATTTGCCCCCTACCCCATGTAAGGTAGGGTTATTGGTATAGAAATAGGAACGCTAAGGGCCTGGTTACTTTGCTTTCTTCCTCAATTACTTCTGAAATATCATCCACTTTTTATTTTTATAAAATTTGTTTTAGGGGTCAGGCTTGTGGTGTAGAGTAGAAGCTAGAAACCTTGAGTTCTCGTACAATTTGCCTTTCTCATCTTGAGAAAGTTATATCACTTTTCCATTTACATTTTCCTATTAGCATGGTGTAAGCCCAAATAGCATTTCTTCTTCTGTTAAACACCCTGTCCCTTTGGTGAAAATAAAATTTTGTGCTTTACTGAAAAATTTCCACTCTTCTCTATTTATAACCCCTGGTTCACAGAATCCAATGTATAGCACCACTAGTCAAGATGAATTTGTGGAGCTTTAGTTTCTCTGTTTTTTAAGCTTTTATATTAAATAGTGTTTTCCAAATGTAAGTCACAATATATAAAATACATATTTTTAAAAATTCTACATGGTCCTGCACCAGATATTCAGTATTCCTTTCTGGAGAGTTTGGTAACCCACTCACCCTTACTGAGATATCTAAGGCTCCTTCAAGTTCTAAGATGCCATGATTATGATTCTGTGATGCTGACATTTGCTTTGTCAACACTTAAAGCAGAGCTTTTCAACTTCAAACAATAGCATAACAAGTTGCTATAACAATTACACTTATATGAATCTTTAAGCAGATGAGCATAACAGCTCTTTACAACTATTACCACACTGGACAGCCAAAGCTTAGGAGGTTGTTGTAATTCTCTGCAAAAGTGAATTCTACACTTGATTATATCCTATAAGGAAAAGTATTGCCTTTCTATCTACTTTTAAAATTCATGGACTGTTCTTTCTTGGTATCTGTTAGTTTTGCAGCCAGCTACAAGCTTTAAGCATCTCCAATAACTTTCATCATTAGCCTCCACTCTGTCATGGCTCCTGTGTCTCACCCTTCTGACCTTGCCCACTGAGGTCACTCTTCCTGATGTAATCACACATGCTTCTTTGTAGTTACATTCGTCACAGTGCTCATTAGAATTATCATCATTCCTACTGCACCTTAGGTCAACGAAATTAAATGTGCTTATGCAATTTGTTGTCATTTTAATTTTTCAGCCAGGATTTCTTCATCCAGAAGGACAATTTTATTTTATCTGATCAATAAATAACTAGCCAGTCGAATGACTCTGGAAAGGTTGGTAGAAAGTCGTTCATTGGGGCAAAATCTTAAGTCTAGAGAGGTTTTTGTAAATTTGGACAGTGGCATTTCACTGACCTTGAATCCATAGGTTCAAAATGTATTGATGTCAACTTAGTCTTTCAATCTAGTAAAGCAATAAGGATAAAATATGTGTGATTTACATTTATGTGTGTGTTGAATTTAATAAATTAGTCAAGAGTCAAGGCATTTTTAAAGAAATATTGAAGTCTGTTCCACAGTGACTAATTCACTTTCAGATATAGTCTAAAATATTCTTTTTGGGTTTCCCTGGTGGCGCAGTGGTTAAGAATCCACCTGCCAATGCAGGGGACATGGGTTCAAGCCCTGGTCCGGGAAGATCCCACATGCCGTGGAGCAACTAAGCCCGTGAGCCACAACTACTAAGCCTGCACTCTAGAGCCTGCATGCCACAACTACTGAAGCCTGTGCGCCAAAACTACTGAAGCCCACGTGCCACAACTACTGAAGCCCACATGCCTAGAGCTTGTGCTCCGCAACAAGAGAAGCCACTGCAATAAGAAACCCGTGCACCACAACGAAGAGTAGCCCCCGCTCGCTGCAACTAGAGAAAGCCCGCGTGCAGCAACGAAGACCCAACACAGCCAAAAATAAAAAATAAAATAAATAAAATAAATAAATTTAAAAAAATATTCTTTTTGCTGTAGCTTTAACCTTTTTTTTTTTTTCAAATAAAGAACGTACATAGACTGTGAAGTGGCAATGTAGTTCATTGTGGCAGTCTATATATTCCTCAACTTTTGTTCTTTCTATGGTCAGGGTATGTACAAATAAATAAATCTACAATAGTTTAAGTCTAGAAATTTTTGTTTGGCTAAACTCTGAAAACATAGCTTAAATAGAGTTGAAAGCTTGGCATCTCATCATTTCTTTATATTATAAGGCTTACAATGCCACCTTATAAAAGATACATTCGCTTATTTTCATGTTCAATCAAAAGTGTAGGGTTTCAGGTCTAGGAATGGATTACAGATCGTTCTCTCCTGGTTATTTTTGGTTTTAAGTATATTGATCATTTTATCATTTTCTTGTTTTAAACTGCTTTAAACACAGCACAAATGTTATTCTCATCATGCCAGAAATGGGTTTGGAATTGATTTTGAGTTTCCATCAGTTTTACTCTTTGCTCTCTGTGAGAAGTTTTTCACTTGCTTAAATTCAAAAGGATAGTTTTGTTCAAAAGATGTCAGAGTACAGCATTCAGAGATCCTTAGCTGGACAAGAAAACTGACATTTTCTTCTTTACAAAAAAATAAAAATCATTGCATCTATTGCCATGGACTTTATTGAAATTAGTGAAGAATCATTCATACGAATGCAATTTCAAGGGCTTCCTCCCTCTTTCTCTTCATGTAAGTGTTCGACAAAAGCATGCATCTTCTGAGAAGCTGGCCTGATTGGTCCAGGTTGGCACTGTTTCAGTGTTTGGCCTACAGCGGCTGCTTAGGAATAATTTCATCTCATCCTCTCTGTTTTTCTGGACTGTATTGGACTCAGACACGTGGTATGCAAAGGAAATCCAAGTCCCTTAAAAATGCTATTTCTTTTGGTACTAAAGCCAAGCCCAGTTCTACTTTGGCCAAATGATCTTATCAAGATTTAACAAGAGATATTCAGTAATATCTCCAATCTGGGAGAAGACATTCCACTAAGAAAGATAATTTACTACAGAATATCTATATTTTCTCTTCTGGTACCAGGCAAGGACATGATCGAACTTTATCCTATTGGTACTGAGAATACTATAACACTGACGCAAATTTTATGACAATTATTCATTTCAATTAATTTAAACGGAAATAAACAAGTAGCTCTTTCCATATTAAAGCAGATACTGGAGATCTATTTTCAGTTATTGCTGAAAATATTTTGGCTTCCATAAAGGCACCTTCCTAACACAGCTGCTTTGCCCTCCTCTGCACTGTCACAATTCAGAATTTGTCACATTTCAGCCAGGTTCTCTAGACTAATTGGATGAAACAATTGCATTACAGTATTAAAATTCCTTTGCAGAATCAAATGAGAGGAGATCTGCACAGTTCAGATAGCCTGGAAGATTTGCAACAAACACAGCCCAAATCCTGTATGTTCCATACATCTTTCTGCATTTACAGTAATAATCACGTCTATAGTGTTAGGAGTTAACTTCACACTTGAGAATATCAACAAACATAGGGAGAAATTTAAATATGTAAACTTCATTTCCCACCCCATCCTTCCTTCTCCCCTGTGCTGTTTTGTGTTTCAAAGCGGAGTGCTGCATCTTTTTTGAAAAGTGTCAGGAAATCGCTTTCCTAGCAATCTAGGCCCTTGAGTTTATATGTGTGGTATGACACACCTTGAAACAGAGAGCCCCACAAACCAGAGTGGGACGTTAATTTAAATACAGACTTAGGGGGAAGAGCTCCATCTACTGAATCAGTTAGATCACAGTTTGTACCCTATAGTTATCCCATTCACTACTTTCAACCTCTTAGAGGCTCTGGGGAAAACGGAAAAGTTACAGACCCCCAAACAGCTTTGAGTCTGATGCCATTTTGAATATTTCCCAGTTACCCTGAGCCCCTTTCCTTTGCCCTTCCCAATCTCCAAAGCTTTGCATGTTTCAATATGAAAGAAAAATGGGATGCTTTGCTGGATAAATCATCCCTGGAAAAAGGTAGAAATCCATTGGTAATTGAAGGAAAAGCCCCAAATACCTGAAGGGAAAGCAACAGAAAAAAATCGCTCTACCTGACCAGTTGGCAGCCCAGGTAAGAAGCAAAGGGAAGAGTAGCCTACTCACTCCTCCCGCCTTACATCATTGCTCGGGAAGTCTGCAGCCACCCAGGATCAGCTCTTCTGGGCTCTCCCCAGCTGCACAGTGTTGTTGTGGCATTGGGAATTTGCTGTGGCTTCATAAGATTATGGGGATATGCTTCAGCAAGCCAAAAAAGTCACAAACAAAATTCAGGAGAGAAAATAAAGTACAAAACCAGCTGATCTTACTGGAGAAGCACTTGGCATTTTCCTACATATGCCACAATTTTCTTTGGTATTTCCTGGTTCTATGATCAGAAAAGTTATCATATCATGTTTATTACTGTTGTGTTTTCAGGGTTGCTGATGGCGGGGCATGGTACAGTGAGAGCAAACAGACCAGACATGGGAGTAGCAAGGTAAAGATTACTTCTCCTACTTGTTTGAAAGCTTTCCAGGAGATCATGAGGTTAAAAAGTTTTCTTCTTCAGAATACTGAAGACATATAGAAATAATATACAGAAAAAATAGCCATAGCCTTTCTAGATTGGGAAAGTAAAAAAACTTGTTTAACACAGTAACAGATACGGAACAAAGCAAATCGTATCGGAATAAACCTGAATGTTAATACAGCTGCATAAGATTCAGGAGTATGTAAGACTTATAAAAATACTTTATAAGTTGAGATAAATTATTAGAATACAAAAAGACATTAATAAGTATATACATATATTAAATAATCAGAGGGAGGCAATAGTTAATTGGATTTTTAAATTACAGAAAAATAATAAAATATAATAAATTAATAAAAGTTTGCATTAAGGCTAATCCTCTTTCATGTAAAAATAGAATTAATATAAATGTAAAGTGAAGCTGTGTCTCTATATGTGTGTGTATGTGTATATATATATGTATATTTGCACAAAGTATTACTGACTGACATTGAAAGGTGATATGTTGCATAGAAATAAAAACTTTGAATTATTTTAAATTGGGCATTTAAAGTATCACCATTAACCTGGCAGGTTTTTTTCTTTTTTTAAAATAACATCTAATTTTCAAGTTCTATTTTAAATCATAGAAAGAAAAAAAAATTAGAAAAGCATTGCATAGATGCACAATATGTATTTTGTAAAAAATTTCATTTCTTAGAATATTTAGTTCTCAAAAAACGGCTAGTTGGCTTTTCTTCAAGCCTCTGCAAGACAAGTTCAGTTCTGAGTCAAGAAAAGCTATGAGAAATTTCACCTCAAAATGAAATTTGTTTGGATAATTATAAAGGCCTGAAAAATGAGATTATCTCCACCATAACTATAACAAACACCTAATGAATAAATACATTTTGGCAAGAATCGATAAGAATTGCAAAGCCTGAGAGGGTCATTGCAGACTTGAAAAAGGTAACCAAGTGAGGAAACATCAAATGGAGTTAATGGAGATAAAGCATTCTGAAAAATGTAAAGTGTTAACAGTCACCGACAGGAAAGAATATACTTCCACAGGGATGACAACAACAAAATGAAACAAAACAACCCAAAACAACTGGAAATATATACCTCCTGGAGCAAAGTATGACTACTTATTCAGCAAGAGGAGAACCTACTTCTTTGTCATTCCTTTTGGAAGCCTGGTTTTAAAAAAAAAAAAAAAAAAAAAAAAAAAGGTTGCACAAAAGATACATGTGTTCTTTTTCTGGTATTATTACAGGCCCACCTAGATTTAGCTTTTGATTCCAGATGAGATCAGGCATGTTCAGACTAGCACATCTTTGCTCTGTAAGCACAGAGCTGCTATCTTTTCACTGGCAAATTCTCGGATCCCCAAATTTATGCACAATAAATGCCCTTAAAAATCTGCAAATTTTCTACTTCAGTCAAATACCTCATTGAGTTCAATTTTTTTCTTATTTTACTCTTCTAGTAGTAAGCCGAAAAGTTAAGGCAGGCGACTCCCATAAGAAAGGAAAGTTGAATAGTACTTACCCTAAGTATAATGTGCAAGCCTTAATGGGGGAATCTACTTTTGCTCTATGGTTTTTAGAAGGGAATCCAGGTTTAAACTCAGCTCTCGCCCTTTTCCCTTCTGGAAAACTGAGTAGACTCACTGAAGGTGGCTCTGAGAAAGATCCTACAAATCAACAGCCTTACCTGTGGCCATTCAGAAGACTGCACTTTGGTGTGTGTTTAAAACTATGAATAAAGTCAGACACAGCGCATGCTCAGCAGGCAATTTAAAAATATTTATAACATTGTTGTTTCAAAAACAAATTTCCTCAAACAAAGCAAAACTCACATTTCCGATCCATGCCAAGTTTAACGTTCTGAGACAAAGCTGTTTTGGAGTTTTCTGCTGGGGAAAAAAAGGGCTTCTAAAATTTTTGTTGAACGAAAAATAGTTCCCTCTTCCCTTTTGGATACTCTTAAAGAGGTGGAATAAAATTCCCTCTAAGTTTCAACAAAATTCACCTTGGGCTAAGATAAGGCAGTAGATATTTAAGGTCTGTAAAAAATAATTTTGGGGACAGTAACAAGGAACTACAAACTATGAGTTTAAAGAATGTAATGGTCATCTGTACCTTCAAGGCAGTCTTGCTTGTTACTATACAAAAAAAATCCTGATACAAATAGGATATATTATGTTACGTATAGATAGGTTATGCGTTGATAAGAATAATGCATAGACAACTATTTGCATACCTAGAGAAGTTATGTTTTTCTTTTGCTAACTAAAATCTGAACTCTTGAAAACTGAAAAAGAAATACATCAAAAATTTAGGAGAAACCCAGGAATAATGTCAGTATAATTCCTCTGTTTTACATAGCAGGCATGGAGAGGAAGGCAATCACGTATCTATTAGTTAAATTTTGAGTTACACAAAATAAAAATTGGATTAAATACAGTTTTTAAGGCCCTAATTGCAGCAGGAATGCCTGTGTTACCCTGACTGGAAATTTTTTCTCCTCCTTGAGTATCCCTAAGTATTCCATTTTACCATCTATCACCAAACCCTGCCCGGCCCACAGATCTCACAGATCTTATTTAAATCTCTCACTTAATTCTTAAGTCACTGAATGACTTTCAGCCCCTGCTCTACTTTCCAGGGGTGCTCAGCTGGCCTCACAAAAGCTCCACAGACACATCGTTCAGTATCTCTGATGCTTTCAAGCTCAGCAGAGGGTGCCAAAAAAAAAAAAAAAAAAAAAAATCAATGATTAAAAAAAAGTTTATTAAAGTGAAACTAGGAGTGCAGATTTGAAGAAGTTGCTTCTACTTTTATTTCCCTCTCAACTCAGCACAGGTGTTTCCTAACTTATACTATTGTGCATGCTGATGAGGGGGAGGGTGAAATTAAGGTGAGGGAATGGGCCAAGGGCCGACCAGCAAGCATTTAGGATTTCCAGCCTCATGTATTAATGGACATGTCTAAAAATGGACCCCCCAAAAGCCTAGAATGAGGTTTCT
Source organism: Eubalaena glacialis (assembly GCF_028564815.1). Taxonomy (NCBI): domain Eukaryota; kingdom Metazoa; phylum Chordata; class Mammalia; order Artiodactyla; family Balaenidae; genus Eubalaena; species Eubalaena glacialis. The sequence continues at coordinate 61,910,197 of NC_083721.1, forward strand.
TTTTGGCAAACGATTAAACCAGTACACTGAAATAATTAAAGCTTTGTCCTTAAAGAAAGCATCAGATCAACAGAACAAAAACAAAGATAAAAATTGCACACACATATGCATGCGCGCACACACACTCTCTCGCACACACAGATACACAAAACTAGCGGGTGAGGGGAGAAGGAAATTAAATAAAAGAAAACAAACAGAGTCCTAACAAGCCATTCTCCGAAAAGGAATCGAAATAAAAAGTCATATGATATCTGATAGTGCAGGACACGTCGCCAAGAACTGGAGCGGATTGCCTACAGGAAGAAAGGGCCAGTGTATTCCAGCTCAAAGAGCTTTTCTTTCCTCCTCCTCTATTTTTTTTCCCTTTTCTCCTCGACTGTGAATGTGTTACTCTCAGGTCAGATGCACGAAGAATCCCAGAATGACAGCTATCACCTTTCACTGTACTCCTGGCGGCACAACTGGCTCATAGGAGCTGCCTGAGTTGGGATCAAGAGGGGCTAGTGCAGCTTTCAGTAACAGCCTCTTCCAGTAGCCCCTCTGTCTCTTTCATAGACCCCCTTGGTCACATTAAAAATAGAACAACAACAACAACAAAAAAGCACAAGCAAAAAACAAAACAAAAAACAAAAATGCAAACACAACAGCCCACAGCAACAAAAGAGTTCAAGGGAGAAGAAAAAATCAGAAACAAGCCAAAAGGGGGGAAAAAAAAAAAAGCTCTTGCCTTCAATATAAAACTTTTTCAAGACCGAGTTTCTTTTCTCTTATTTTGATGACTTTGTTTTTAAAGATCTTTTTCTCCTTAAGCACTCTTAAGAGCATTACAAATCTCTACAAAAATACAGAAAAGTCTCAAGGCAATACAAGAATTTTCCTGAGGAAAACACATAACGGTAAGAAGTGAGTTACCCTAGAAAAATTTGGATTCGCCAAAAGTTCCCCTAATTCTAATGTCTTTCAGCGACTTCAAGTGCAAACACTGGCCACCTAGCTCTTGTTTTTTCTCTGGTGGGTCATTACTGAGGCAACACATACACAGTAAGGTTTCCCGAAAAGACTCCTTGTTATCAAGTTACTTCAAACATAAGGCGCTCACACCTCCCAGCCAGAAGGGCTTATTGACTAGACACCACTCTCTGCCCTGATATGTATTACACCCTTAAGAAGCAGTTACTTAAATGTATTCTAAAAATATGGAAAAATGTATATATTTTCCCTACAGTTTCCCACCCCAGGGACAGGAACAGATTATACTTTCAGTGAATGAAAAAAAAAAAAAAGAAGAAAAGAGTTTCTGAATCTTGAAACAACTGTTGTAGCGGGTTTCCACTTAGTAAAATAGTTATCTGTAGTTAGGTACTGTACATAATGTATATTTAAGAATTTTTGTGGTGCTTGTGAATTTTCCCCCTGTTCAGTGTCGTGTCTATTAAGTATCTTAAAGAGATTTCCAAATAACAATTGAAATATAAATGCATTAGGAGGAGAACTTTTAGAAAGAAAACACTTTCTTGAGTTTATAATTCAAGGATGTCAGTATAAAGATATAAATGTACAGCATATGTAAAAGGTGGAATTGTTTACACGTCTTGCACAGACAGTTCACATGATTTCTTTCTTCTTTTGTTGGAGCATTAATTTGAAAATGATAAGCATTCTGGAATGTTTGCTACAAACACAAATTCATGGTGAAAATATACATGCATAGGCAAAAAATCAAATGGAGAACACGCAAAGCTACGTGGCAATCAGAATCGTAGAAAAATCTCTGTGTAGACTATATTTCGCTTGAACTAGGATATCACGGATGGGGCAGTAATCTCTCTGGGGTTTTGTAATTTACGTCATTAAATAGAAACAAAAATAAAATACAAATATCTGTTCCCTTAGCACCTTTTCTTAATAACTGACAAGTGACACAAGCGGTACCTTTTAAACGGATGCAAAAACTTGTGAGACCGAATGAACTAATGTACCCCATTGGTATTTTGGGAACCCAAATCCCATAATTAACTTTTTACCTAAGTGGCAAAAGTAGAAGATGTCCTTGCCACTAAATTGATTATTTTGTGGAGTCTTGTTCTCTCCTCCACAGGATTTTAGGGACCCAGAATGGGTGAAGAGATGATAGCAGAGGATGAATCCTGAACAACTTTTATTGTGAGTAGAAAAAAATAGCATAGAGTGAGCATAGAACAGTTGGATTTAGAAAGATTAAAAGACGAGAAAAGAGCAACATATCCAACTTAATTAGTCTTTTTCCTTTTCATTTTTTATGTATATATATTGGGGTGATGGGGAGAAAAGATAACCGGATTTCTTTTGAATGTCTTTGTGTCTTTATAGAGTGAATGTTCTGTTCCTGTCTCTCTCTTTTTAGGCGAAAAACTAATAAAAATAGAAAAACATATATCAGACATTAAGCTCACTCCCCCCCCACCCACCCCTTCCCTTTGTAAAGAACTCTTTGTTCTCTAGTGAAAATGCTGAAAAATCCCCGGGCAGCTACTCCCTGAAACAAGTGCAAAACACTTAGAGGCTTTTGGGCTGGCTGGGAGCCAGAAACCCTCCCGCTGTCTGGTTAGAAGAGGAAAAAAAGAAGAGAGAGGGAGAGAGGGGAAGAGAGATGGGGGGGGGGGCAGAGAGAGAGAGAGAGGAAGAGAGAGAGAGAGAGGAAGAGAGAGAGAGAGAGAGAGAGAGAGAGAGAGAAATTGGAGCTTCCTTTAATAGACATAGGAAGCAGCGTTTTTTTTTTTTCTTTTTCTTTTTTTTCAAAACTGGCGGTCAAGCGTTAAGTAACTCCCGTCTAAATCCACCTGCTAGAAATGAACTTGGGTAACCCCCCAGGGGTGCACAAAGACAGGGAAGACAGTAACATAGTCCATACTCTTTCCCACCCCCCGTTGTACTGCTTCCATTCTTTCTGCTCCCATACACAAATGCCCACAGATCTCACGCCACCCCCTTACCCCCCAACAACAAACACAGCGAAATACATGCTCCCTAGGTCTCTTAAAAAAAAAAAAAAGGCTTTTCCATCTCGGTTGCGACACAGTGATAAGGGGTAGCGAACATCTCATACCTGGTGTGAATGCTAATCAGTCAGGAGTTCTCCTTTTCCCAAGACAGGGAACTGTTTCCTTCCAAATTTATTAGAACCTCCTCCACTGCCTCTTTGAAAAACCTTCTTTGTCACCCTCTCCCAAGTCCCGATACTTCTTTAAAAAAAAAATGGCTTCGGAGCTCCTTCTATTCTTGATATTGATTCTCTCTCTCTCCCCCCACCCCTCCTCCTCTCTCCTGTCTGTGTCTCTTCTGAGTGGTCTATTGATAAGTCCCTGGAGGCACTGGGTCAGCCTGCCCGTAGGAAACCAGACACAATGCACAAATCTCCGAGTGCCATTCTGCCATCAGCAAGCAGACCACGTTTAGGAGAGAGAGAGAGGAAAAAAAAAAACAGTAGAGCAAGAGACAGAGAGAGAGAGAGAGAGAGAGAGAGAGAGAGAGAGAGAGAGAGAGAGACCAACCGAGGGAGGGAGAGACCGAGAGGAAGAGGTGGGGGAGAGAGAGAGAGAGAGAGGGAGAGAGAGAGAGGGGGGGAGAGAGACAGAGGGAGAGAGACACGGAAGGAGAGAGAGAGAGTGTGAGAAAAAGACTGATTGGAACAGGAGGGAGGGAGAGAGAGAAAGGGAGAGGGAGAGAGAGAGCGCGAGAGGGAGAGCGACACTGCCAGTCAGGTTAATCATCCCTACTTTAATTAGCTGTTCGGCTTAGACATAAAACAATTGAATTTGAATGATCTGTCAGCAGGCTCGGCTGAACCAAAGGGGAAAAGCGAATATTACAAAAAGACTGTTGGTGTGTTCTGATAAGCAATACTGCTCCTACTGACAAATCCTCAAAGGGGGAACTATTAAAACTTACAACTAAACAAAAAGTGCAAATGTAAATGGTACTAGATAGAGGTCTTTTCAAAAAATGGAGTTTTCTACCCTAGTTTTATCAACGTAGATATTTATGTGCAGGTGCCAGCATATTAGGGTCTGTGTGTAATGTGTGAAAGTTTATTAACGATGGTCTAGGAGTGTAGCAGACAGATGCTGCAGAGAACAAGACAGGTACAGTCGGATGCCGAGTCTAGACCTTGGAGGGAGATGGATGCTGGAAGAAGAGGAACCGTGGCAAGAGATCAGCACAAAGTCAGTGGGCAGACAGGCAGACAGATTTTAGGCACGGCACGATCGCGTCTAAGAAGGCAAAAGTTCTGATGTAATAATAGGTGCAAAACAATCCATCCATCCTTCTCTCTCGGGAGCACTCCAAGGTACAGTTAAAATGCATTAACCTTTGTGACAAACAGAGCTGGCAAGGCAGACTATGGCAGACACTGAAGGCGATTCGCAGACCCAGAGAATACCAGAGCCGGGAAAAGCCACAGAGATCAATCTCTCCAACGCCCTAGCAGATTAGGAAACTGAGGGCCAGAGACTCAGGTTAATAAATCATAAAGGCAACAGCATTGTCGACATTGGAACCCAGGGCTCCAGTGGCCCACCAGTGCTGTTTCCATCATACGAGACAACTTCCAGCTTTCTTTAAAGATTCTGGCCCAACAGGTATGGAAATCACCCTTGTCTTCATAATAATAAGATTCTTCCACCTATACAGTTAGTGCACAGACCTCTAATTCTTAAAAATGTCTAAATAGCTAAGTGGAAATTTTTTGGGGTTCATTTTGAATTCTAGGGGTAGGGATTTAAGTGCTTAATTCATTCTCAGAGAAAAGCAGAAAAATATTACATTGTACAGGCCCAGTCTCAGCAAGGTATAGCTGGTGCCACATTCCAAGCTAGTGAAGGCCAGTTGATCGATCTACAAAGACCTCTCCCAGACTTTGCAATTCTCTTTGTGAATATCGTCCACTATACATCACCATGTAAAAAGATGTGGTTCTTTCACACAACTCATTTTTAAAATATAGGCACACTGTAGGTGAAAGAGATTGAATCTTTCAGTTTACAGTGTCATTTTCAATCACTGATGAGATTTTCTACCTGGAAGATTAGCTATAGGCAACTTTTCCTATATGTTTCAATTGAAATGAGCTACTAAAATAGAAAGGGGGAAACTGTATTATCTGCCTATGTATTTGATGGTATCTTTTTTGGACATATATGATCATATTCAGTAAGGATCTTCCTCTTACAGCAGATAATTGAAGGTAAATTTTTTTTAAGGGGGAAAGGGGTGCTTATGAAGAGAACAGTTCTATCAGATGTTACTGGAGAGATTAAGTCTCTTGTCCTAAAACAAGAATCATGGTGTATATAAAAGTGAAAACTCTCAGTCATGCTTCAGCAACGACGTTGCTACTTAGGGTGACAGAAGAAAACTGAAAGAAATGTCAGGCACCTGGGAGCCCACTAAAAGGCAAGTAATCTGAGAGAAGTCATGGCCAGAGTAATTTAGTTTATTTGCATGACAACCTCTTTAACAATGACTGCTGTGACATGTCTAAAACATACGGTCCACAGTCAATCAATTTAGGGGGAGGAGGAATCAGTGATTTTGACATTGGTAGGTCCTCCTGCAGGTCTCAAAGCACCTGATAGGCAAGAACCCAAGGCAGAGCAATGCAGTCCTTAGTGAATGTGTTCTAGGTGACCTGCGTGAAAGGGGAATGAGCTTTGGAGTCAAACAGACGTTTGTAAAAGTGTGTAAGTCACAGCTGCTCTCAGAGTCTCAGTTTCCCTGTCTGTAAAAGGTGGTAATATCCATCCCATAAGGTTATTTTGAGGATGACATGAGCTAACACAGATAGAATCTGTGGCTGGTCATTACATGGTAGCTTTTATTGAGCTTTTATTGAGGAAGGCAGAAAATGAGGGTGTGAATAAACAAAACTGCATACTATGGATGTGCTGAGTGTATTACGTTCAAAGCATGCAGGTTCAAGACATGAATGCGCGTAGCAAAGCAAGGATCTAATACAGATCCAGAAGTCTAATACAGACTTCTGTTGGAAAGGGTAAAGTTTAAAAGCCCTAAGTTCTGGAATCTAAACTTCAAGGATTATCTGAGGGGTGTTTGATCTCTTTGTTTCCAGACTTTGGTATATTTCCTGGCTAATAATAATAATAACCAACATGTCACTGAGCACTTGATTTGTGATAAGCACTCTGCTAAGTACTTAACATTTTTCATCATACTTTAGCGCCACAACAACCCTATGAATTAGGTACTACAAATCCTCACTTCATAGAAAAGAAAATCAAGGCATAGAAGATTTAGGTGACTTGTTCAAGAGCACACAGCTAATAAGTGTGGAGCCAGAGATGAAACACAGGCAATCTGACTTTAAAGCCTGCATTCTTAGCCATAATGCTGGGCTGGCACAGGGTAGGTATTCAGTAAATATGTGTTGAATAAATGAGCAAATGCATAAAACACCAGTGTTTCGATTTCATTACAAAATAAGTGCAAATCCATTCACGATCACCTGAGAGGATCTTGTGCTAGGACTATACAATCTGTACCTCCTCTGTAGCTCACTTCAGGTGGCAGCCCTTCCTCAGAAGCCAGGGTCAGCCATGTCCCTGGATGGTGCTGAAAATGGATGAGGTGAAGATCGCTGGCTATGACCACCCAGGGCATTTAAATATCTGACGGCATTTTCAGCACTTTGAGGGTAGTGTTAGCACATGGGTTATTAATTGGCTTAATTCCAGTTCGGATAATTACATCGTGTCTCTTTAATTTTTCCCTGACTATGCCATTCTTCACTTCCTGTCACAAATGTGCTCTTTAAAAAAGCATAGGAACACACACAAACATATAGTTATATTTAAGGTTTGTATAATCATCTAGGGTGTTCTTTTTTCTAAATGAATAGTATATAGTAGCCATGTAATAAATGAATGAATGGGCAAAAGAATTAAAGTCGTTGCAAAATAAAGATAACTAGTTGAGATTTTTGTTTGGCACTGAAATAAACAGATTTTTAAACCATTTCCTTGGTGACAGGATTCCAATCATTTTTTTTTTCTCATGGGCAGATATTTCAAGAGCTGATGACCTGCTCATGATAAGCTGATTTCCTTATACTGTGTAGTTTCCAGCATAAAAAATAGCAATGAAAACTGATCTTTTAAAGTAGAAAGTAAGACTAGGTCCCGAATGGCATAGTATATTGAACTCATAGGTTTTAGAACAGTCATTAATCCAGTTATTAGCCTCTGACTTATTTAACAGCATTTTTCTTCACCAAACATATTACTAGAATAATCTTCAAATAAAGAAGAAAAGGACAAGGGTTCCCAATTTAATAAGCTTAGGAAAGTTTGACAGTCATAAACACACACAGACCACCTCTTTCTCCCAAAGAATTCTTGACCTTTGAAATACTGACTGTGTCTACATGATACCAAAGAAAATCTCCTAGAGGCACCCATTTTAGTCATGTGCACAAATAGTTAAGTGCATCCATGGCAGAGCGTGGTTTATTAGTCCTTTTCAGTGTACATTTGTATGAACAAGTCACCAAATATAAGGAGCATAGAAAGGAAAAGAATAAAGGGTTAATTTATTTACTATGCATGAGAGTGTCTAGACCTTTGCTTCCTCAGCTTTTAGTTCAAAATTCCATGCATACTCTGCACATAATAATAAATGCCATAATTCAATGTATGCCATAATTTGATTTACTTTCAAGCACCTTTTCTGGTTCAGCTCTCAAAGCTTTCCTTCCTATAAACTTCCTCCAAATTATTCTTCGTGACCCTCTGTAAATCATCATTTGAAATTGGTGTTTGTGGGATGACTCTAATGCTGCAGAGAGATTTGTATCAAACTAGTCCTGTTTTCTTTTGTGAATCAGTGGTCAACTTCCATGCCCTTATCGGAGAACAAGCCAAATTAAATTTTTAAAAAAGAATAAAACCGGAGCCCTTTCCCACTTCTTTGACCCCTGTAATAATGACAGCAGTCATTCAGTGACTGTCCTCTCATTTGTTTCTCATGCTTTGAGACTGAGATCTTCGGGACAAGGTCTGTACACTCTGCTCGGCGTATTTAACATATTGTCTGGTATCACATCTGGCTGTGGTGGTAGATGATATCTCAGAAAAGCGGGCGGCAACAACTGTTAACTCTCTTAGTTCTTCATATGCAATTGCAATTTATTTTCTCTGTACCTCGAGTTTCCAATATGTAAAAGGGGTATACTTATTGCCCTAAGACTAGTGATTTGATGCTTAGACTAAAGTAGTATTATTGGGTAGGATATTTAAGAATTAGCAAGGGAAAAGCACTTATACTAGAGATTTTTATAGCCTCACCACTATTTTTATAGCAAGAAGTCCTTGGATAACACATTCTAAATTCAAAATTTAAGTGAATTTTTAATTCAAAAGAAAAGTGGACAATATTTATACTGAATATTAGAGATAGTAAACAAACTCTTGGTTTTAAATTTAAATGTCATCTAGAAACAGCCTGTTAAATTTTATAAAAGCACAGAATCTTAGCCCTAGGTGGCATTTAGGAGATTCTCTGGTTCTTTCAGTTTGCAGAGAAAAGCTGAGTGGCTTAGACATATTATCTGATAAGTACTGGAACCCAGTTTGTCTGTTTCTTGGTCCCATGCCCTCCTCAGCCACAGTGGGCAACATGGCTGTCACACTCTTGCCTTTCATAGTCCTGACCACCCTCCTTTTGGACATATTTTATTAAAGGGGCTCTTAAACTCTGGTGCTGAGAAAGGGGTTCTGTGTTCCATGTGTAGTCTGATAGACATGCCACAGTGGAACTGTGGTAGGCCGAATAATGACCCCGAAAAAGATATCTCTAATCCCCAGAACCTACGAATGTTGCCTTATATGGCAAAGGAGTCTTGTGGATGTGATCTAAATGTAATCACAAGGGTTTTTATAAGAGAGAGACAGAGGGTCAGAGCTAATAGTAAGAGATGTGATGACAGAAACAAGAGGTTGGAGTTATTTGTGGAAGGGGTCGTGAGCCAAGGAGTGCAGATGGTCTCCAGAAGCTAGAAAAGGCAAGGAAATGGATTCTTCCCTAGAGCTTCCAGAGGAACCAGCCCTACTATCAGCTACCTTGATCTGGACATTATTTCACAACACAGCTAAAATATTTCTTAGCTTTTTTTTTAAAAGCAGATATATTACCTTGTTGATTCAAACTGAGTTTGTGATACAAGATTTCTTACTAGTCTTCAGAAAAATATTGACTAGGATAGGTCAAGAATGGGTCTCTCCTTCTTGCCCTTAAGAACTTCCTCCTAAGTTGACATGGAGAACTATATGTAAAGATTATTGGTTAATGGATCAGTTGCCTATGGATCCATCTAATCACACTTGCCTATGTCCAGTCTTACAGCAGCTCTTCATCAGTGGGTTGGTACTCATCTCCAAGTTAATCTACAACAGTCAACGGTAGGTTCTAGTTAGAAGCAAACTGAAGGGTTTTGCTGTGTAATTCTTGAGTGCAAGAAGATCGAAACTTATTCTAAACAGTGAGGTGCTCTCTTGCTAGCCCCCACCCCAAATTTGTTCTACTTTTTCCTAGTGGAGGTCAGAAATGGAGAAAAGCAGCAGCATAAGGCAACATCATGCAAAACAAACTTTCTTCTTAGGACTTTGCCACTCAGATATGCATACAATCTGAGGACAGTGCTCCTAAAAGAGTGGTTCTTGGCAGCATCAGCATTGTCTAGAAACTTGTTAGAAAAATAAATTCTTGGACCCTACTCTAGGTCTACTGAATCAGACACTCAGAGGTGACTATCTGAGTGCCTCTGTTTTAATAAGCTCTTTAGATAATTCTAAAGTCTAGCTGAGAATCATAGGGCAAATCTGTGAGATCTGGCAAGGCTAGTGAAAAACATGTTGGACTCTGAGTGATATCACCTGTTCATCTGGGTGTACTTTAATTGTGGCTCTGTTGCTTGCCCACTATATGACCTTAGATCATGTTCTTAGTTCATCTCATCACATACAAAATGGGGATGACAATATTACATTATTAGTAGTATTAGTATTATTATTAGTATTATTATCATTGCCCTGTCTATGCAAAGGGCTAATATAGGACATAATAAGATCATGAATATGAAAACACTATATACTTTATAACTGCAGCATTATTATTATGGAAGAAACATCAATTTGGATTGCGAGTGTCCTGGGACCAAGGTGTTGGGGATATCACCTTGATATTTCACATTAACCGAGGCTCTGAAGAAATAAGAGTAAAAAAAAGTTCAAGAAGCTCAAATGTCAGTTCTAATTCTCCAAGCCAAAAATGAAGCCTGGAAGTCTGTAGACTTTTAAAGGATGTGATAATGAATGGAGGACCCACTGACATTTTTAGCTTCTAGAACCAGGTGCTGAATTTTTTGATTTGTTCATCAGGTAGCAAAATGCAGTGGCAGTTTTGAATGCTATATCACCAATGAAAGCCTGTGGCTTGTGAGATTCAGAGTCATACTTCTTTATAAATTCCCAGTGCCACTCAGTTTTAGTAAAGCAGCCCATGATCTCTTTCATTTCCATACCATATTCTTAAGTAAGTAAGAAGCTCCAGGAAGCCAGCTCAAAGACAACTGATTATATTCATAGATTTTTCAATGGAAAAGATATAAATCCTGGTAGGTGGGAAGGGTTGTCCAGATCAGGATTGAGACTTTTTTAGATATTGAAGTCCAACCTCTTAAGGAGCCGAAAAACCTCCCACACAACCAGTTCAGAGACAACCATGATTTTCATGGAAAATCATCAGGATTTTATCCAATTTCTTAGTAATGAAAATTCACAGTATTTATCAAGGGCTCTGTATAAGCGGGAAAAAAATATCTTATAAAAGATAGCTAACCATCCCTTTTCCTTCTTGCATGAAATCATAGTAGGTATGCCTTTTGGCCTGAGGGCTCTTCCATCCTCTCATGATTAAAGTCTACATGTCACATTTTGGCAACTCTTTGGTGCCTGGTGCCTTGCAGGACAGTTGTGGTGTGGAAAAGATTCTGTTTGGATTGCTACTTCCTCTGAGCCAGTCACAACATGTGCATCAGGGGAAGCAGCTGCACCTTTTAAGAGCTCTGTGTCCTTAAGCAAGTCATCTGCCCTTTTAAATTCATAGATTTTTCACTTGTAAAATGTGGATATGTGACTTAATAATCTCACAAATTGTTGAGATCACAAGTTGAGGATCAAAAGGAATGATATATTCTAAATGCTTTGTAAGCTAAAGATCCCATTTGCTTGGCACTATTGATGTTATTATTTACACTTCAACAGAAGAGTAAAGGTATATATGGAAATACTGCATATGGTAGCCTGCACACTTTCAGGCATTTAAGTTGTATATACCACCACGGTTTTCTCCTTAACTTACATTAATCTTTTTGTCAGGTTATAGTTAAGGTGGTAACTAAGGATGTTATTTCCTTTAAATCCCTATATAATCTTTGGGTCAATTATGATCAGTTATACATTAAACAGACACTGCTGCAGAATTTATTATGGTTCTGTTCTGGCCAATACTCCCTAAGTAAGAACAAATTCAAAATAAAAGCAACATAGCATCCAAAGCTGGTATTGAGGAGTGAAAATATCTTCAAAGGCCATTCCTTGGTTGCTTAACATCAAACATCTACTTAGAAATGTCTATTAGTTCAACAAGCATTCCTGAAGGAAAATCTGTAGCAAAGCTACTGGGTGTTCAACATTTCAAACGACAGGAACATGTATTTTGCCACGATGCAGATTATTATTGCTTGAATTGCCCAAACTTTGTTTAAACTAACCTATGAGTAGAGTTCAGATGAACAGCCCATGCACTGTTGCCACTCAGTAGCTCTAAGAATAGGTGGTACCCAATCAATGAGTCCTTCCAATGGAAGGGAAATTACCTGGTATATTTTAATATAAATCATTAATGTAATTGTGCAAAGAACATATCTAAGCATCTAGAACTGTTATTTAAATCTTTAATTGTTGTATACAATCCCATCTTTTCTGTTGTGCACCCTTAACTAGACTATATGCTCCCTGAGGATAAACCCTGACTTACACTTCTCTGAATTTCCCAATGCCTCCAGTACAGTGGTTTACACATAGCATTTGCTTCCAAAATATCTGCTTTTTAATTGGATTCAATTCTTACTGGCTTTTCTTGGGGGCAATTAAGCCACATAAAGTGGCCATAGATAAAGGCATCATTATCACTGAGGTGAAAGTTGCAATTCTTAATTTTTTTTAAAATTATGGATTGGGCCACTTATTTTTCCCATGTGACACTTAACCTGACTAATTATAGAGGTAAATAGAAAAACATGATTCTCTTCTAAAAAGCTCACTTCACAAGCAACGTTTTTAGGAATTCAGCTAATATGTCAAGCAGAATCATTCTGCACAATGAAGGTGATGGTGAGTATGTACTACAGCTTTGACGGCAAATATTTTAAATTAAAGCAAGCTACACACAAATTACATAAACATAAATATGCACTCTCTCACAAACCCGCATTTGCACATCCTTAAACTTAAATTAATGCAAAGAAGAGATATATTCTTTTGTTCTAGTGGAATACAAATGATGAAGACTAATAAATGAATACGTAAAGCACTGGGTAACCAAATCAATGTCTGCTCAATTCTGGTCAAGGAGGTGAAGTGAGGTTTCCCTTTGAGTCAGAGAATGTAGTGGGTAAAAAGGACGTGAATAGCTGGGGGGATTTCCTGAGGCCATTGCAGACCAGCTCACATACTGTTAAGAGGCTCGTTTTTATGAGACTTTTGGTTGCATTTGTAACGCTTGCTCGAGGTCCCCTAGAGCATTAAGTGCCACATCACAGCACTACAACTACAGGACTAAATGTGAGAAGTACATTCTAAGCTTCTTTTTCTTTCAGATCCAAATATCTGGGAGGTTGTAGATATTTTCAAGACCGTTTTTCCTCCTTTGTTTCCCCCCTCCACTCCCATCCCTCCCCCCCAACAAAAATCCTTTCTAACAGGACTACATGGAAAGGACTTTCTGTTTTCAGTAAAAATCTAAATTCTTGTACTTAAAAAAAATGATCAACTGTAAAACCTGTGGATTAGTACAGTTAATTATTTCCATAGATAGAACATATTTCATTAAAAAAAAACAACAACAACAAAACCTGCTCTGACTGGTAAGTTTTTTCTAGATTAAGGATTTAGCCACAGTTTGATAAGTATTTGTTGTCTGCCAGGCTTGGTGCATATTAATTGGTGCACATTTTACTACTGCATTAAATTATTGATATTTTGAAATTATTATCTGGTACTGCCACCATTTTTTTTTTTTTTTTGAACACTGCCACACATTTCTTTCAAGTTTGGTTCAAAACAAAAAGTCTGGAATCTAATTTATCAAGAAAACAACTGTGAAGTTCAGAAAAAGGATAGGAATCACCAAAAGAATGAGATCCAATCTTAAAATCACTAGGGAGAACAAAAACTCACTTAATCCTCAAAGCATATGTAAAAGTAGGCATTCTGGTTTTGTTGATGAAGAAGCTGAGGCTTCCAGAGGTTAAGTAACTTCCCCAAGGCGCAGAGTTGACAGGTGGCGGCGCTGTGTGTCACACCTTGGTCTGTCTGACAAAGCCTGTTCTATTTTCTTTTACACTCTCCATCCCCAGAAAGTCTCTGGCTATCTAGGAGTTTCTTTGGGATGTGCCATCAGGTTCATGGGGTGACATAACAATTACAACAATTATAATAATTGTTAAATGTATACGTATATGTATTATGTATTAGGTATATACATATATGCTTAATATACATATGATTATATATACTATATATGCCATATATATGAATACTTAATACTTAGCACTTAGAGTGTGCCAGATATTATTCTAAGTACTTTATTGTTTAGTATTTATTCTTTACAGTTTAGTACTATTTACTTAGTCTCATAACATCTCTGTCAGGTAGAAAATATTATTATCATCCCATTTTACAGCTAAGAAATGTAAGGCATACAGCTAGAAAGTGATACAGCTCAAGCTACTCTCCATTACCCTACCTGTCTCAGGTACATTTTCCTATGTGTTACTACCTGGAGAACATACCTGACCTCTGCCTATTCTTTGAAGACTTTGCTCCCTCTTAGGAGATAATGAGTAGCTCTTAGAAGGCAGAGTAACTTAACTAGTCAATAGTTTACTTTCTAGGGAACAAAAAGACACAACTTAGTGGAAAATTCCCATTTGTAGAAGAGCAAGTCTCCAAAGCAAGATATTATGGCCTGGAAAGTAGGGAAGACACTTTGGGTAGGTGGGTTTTCTGGGTCTTTCAAGCCCTAACGCATATACGACCATTGATACATAAACCCAATTTAATTCAATATATATTTAATGAGCACCTGCTATGAGTAAAAGACACTGTTAGAACCTAAGACCTAGAAAATAGTTACAAAGATGAATAAGAAGCCATAACCCTAATTTTTAGAATATGGGAGAAAATAAACACCACATAACTAAAATACAATGCAAAATAAGGCCATTACCATAAAGTGTTGCTAACAAAATTCCGTAGGTTCAGTGGCTTAAGGAATATCATCTGATGATGGACACTGAAAAAAGTTACCCTAGGAAGGCAGTGTTTGAGATGGACTTTGGAATGTGGGAAAAGTTCCAACTGTTAGAGTTTAAGCAAGGACCATGGGATGAATAAAAGCATGGAGATAGTAAAGCATGAACTGTATTTGAGGTTGATTTGATTAGCTTCTAGCATACTCGAAGGATAGCAGCAGGAGTTTGAGATGCTCTTGGTGGCACATCCAGGTGGGTTTTTCTAGTTGGCAGCTGGTACCATGTCTGTGGTACCTGAGTCTACAAGCTAGGACTAGATACTCAGATCTTCAGGGAGGTGATCCGAATGTCTGGATGAAGCTAAAACTGCTCACAGACTTCAATAATGCAGCGAGGGAAGAAAGAAAGGCAAACTTACATTTTGTGGGCAGATGAAGGAAGAATGCATGAAGGGGCAAGAAAGAGCATTCAGATGAACAGGAGGATCATGAAAACAGATGTTATGGAGCCAAAAGGTAAAGACTGATCTAGAGAAGTGGAGATAGATGGTCAAAACAGTCAAATCAGTAATGGTGAAGAGGCATATTTAAGAGCTAGAGTCTTTCTTCATCATTGAACTCATCTTTAAAAGGCCTACCTCTGGAGAGACCTTCAAGATGGCAGAAGAGTAAGATGCGGAGATCACCTTCCTCCCCACAAATACATCAGAAATACATCTACATGTGGAACAACTCCTACAGAACACCTACTGAACGCTGGCAGAAGACCTCAGACTTCCCAAAAGGCAAGAAACTCCCCACGTACCTGCGTAGGGCAAAAGAAAAAAGGAAAAACAGAGACAAAAGAAGAGGGACAGGACCTGCACCTCTGGGAGGGAGCTGTGAAGGAGAAAAAGTTTCCACACACTAGGAAGCCCCTTCACTGGCAGAGATGGGGGGTGGCGACGGGGAAGCTTCGGAGCCATGGAGGAGAGCCCAGCAACAGGGGTGCGGAGGGCAAAGCAGAGAGATTCCTGCACAGAGGATCGCTGCCGACCAGCACTTACCAGACTAAGAGGCTTGTCTGCTCCCCTGCCGGGGCGGGTGGGTGCTGGGAGCTGAGGCTTGGGCTTCAGAGGTCAGATCCCAGGGAGAGGACTGGGGTTGGCTGCGTGAACACAGCCTGAAGCGGGCTAGCGCGCCACAGCTAGCTGGGAGGGAGTCCGGGAAAAAGTCTGGAACTGCCTAAGAGGCAAGAGACCATTGTTTCGGGGTGCGTGAGGAGAGGGGATTCAAAGCACCGCCTAAACAAGCTCCAGAGACAGGCGCGAGCCGCGGCTATCAGCGCGGACACCAGAGATGGGCATGAAATTCTAAGGCTGCTGCTGCAAGAAGCCTGTGTGCAAGCACAGGTCACTATCCACACCTCCCCTCCTGGGAGCCTGTGCAGCCCGCCACTGCCAGGGTCCTGTGATCCAGGGACAACTTCCCCAGGAGAACACATGGCACACCTCAGGCTGTTGCAACGTCACGTTGGCCTCTGCTGCCGCAGGCTCGCCCCACATTCCGTAACCCCCCCAGCCCCGCACCGTGGCCTGAGTGAGCCAGAGCCCCCTAATCAGCCACTCCTCTAACCCCATCCTGTCTGGGCAGGGACAGATGCCCTCAGGCAACCTACACGCAGACGCAGGGCCAAATCCAAAGCTGAACCCCAGGAGCTGTGCGAACAAAGAAGAGAAACGGAAATCTCTCCCGGTAGCCTCAGGAGGAGCGGATTAGATCCCCACAATCAACTTGATGTACCCTGCATCTCTGGAATACCTGAACAGAACAAATCATCCCCAAATTGAGGCAGTGGACTTTGGGAGCAACTGTAGACTTGGGGTTTGCTTTCTGCATCTAATTTGTTTCTGGTTTTATGTTTATCTTAGTTTAGTATTTAGAGTTTATTATCACTGGTAGATTTGTTTATTGATTTCATTGCTCTCTTCCTTTTTTTAAAAAATATAGATATATATATTTTTTTCCTTTTTCTCTTTTTGTGAGTGTGTATGTGTATGCTTCTTTGTGTGATTTTGTCTGTATAGCTTTGCTTTTACCATTTGTCTTAGGGTTCTGTCTCTCTGTTTTTGTTTTGTTTTGTTTTGTTTTTTTAGTATAGTTTTTAGCGCTGGTTATCATTGGTGGATTTGTTTTTTGGTTTGGTTGCTCTCTTCTTTCTTTCTTTCTTTTTCTTTTAATTACTTTTAAATTTTTTTAATTTTTAATAATTTTTATTATTTTAATAACATTTTATTTTATTTGTTTCTTTCTTTCTTTCTTTCTTTCTTTTTATCTCCTTTTTCTTCTGAGCCATGTGGCTGACAGGGTATTGGTGCTCCGGCCAGGTGTCAGGCCTGTGCCTCTGAGGTGGGAGAGCTGAGTTCAGGACATTGGTCCACCAGAGACGGCCCAGCTCCACATAATATCAAATGGTGAAAGCTCTCCCAGAGATCTCCATCTCAAGGCTAAGACCCAGCTCCACTCAACTACCAGCAAGCTACAGTGCTGGACACCCTATGCCAAACAACTAGCAAGCCAGGAACACAACCCCACTGATTAGAAGAGAGGCTGCCTAAATCATAATAAGGTCACAGACACGCCAAAACACACCACCGGACGCGGTCCTGCCCACCAGAAAGATAAGATCAAGCCTCATCCACCAGAACACAGGCACCAGTCCCCTCCACCAGGAAGCCTACACAACCCACTGAACCAACCTTAGCCAGTGGGGGCAGACACCAAAAACAATGGGTACTACAAACCTGCAGCCTGTGAAAAGGAGACCCCAAACACAGTAAGTTAAGCAAAATGAGAAGAGAGAGAAACACACAGCAGATGAAGGAGCAAGGTAGAAACCCACCAGACCCAACAACTGAAGAGGAAATAGGCAGTCTACCTGAAAATGAATTCAGAGTAATGATAGTAAAGATGATCCAAAATCTTGTAAATAGAATGGAGAAAATACAAGAAACGTTTAACGTGGACCTGGAAGAAGTAAAGAGCAAACAAACAATGATGAAGAACACAATAAATGAAATTAAAACTTCTCTAGAAGGAATCAATAGCAGGATAACTGAGGCAGAAGAACAGATAAGTGACCTGGAAGATAAAATAGTGGAAATAACTACCACAGAGCAGAATAAAGAAAAAAGAATGAAAAGAATTGAGGACAGTCTCAGAGACCTCTGGGACAACATTAAACACAACAACATTCAAATTACAGGGGTCCCAGAAGAAGAGGAGAAAAAGAAAGGGACTGAGAAAATATTTGAAGAGACTAGTTGAAAACTTCCCTAATATGGGAAAGGAAATAGTCAATCAAGTCCAGGAAGTGCAGAGAGTCCCATACAGGATAAATGCAAGGAGAAACATGCCAAGACACATATTAATCAAACTATCAAAAATTAAATACAAAGAAAAAATATTAAAAGCAGCAAGGGAAAAACAACAAATAACATACAAGGGAATCCCCATAACTTTAACAGCTGATCTTTCAGCAGAAGCTCCGCAAGCCAGAAGGGAGTGGCAGGACATATTTAAAGTGATGAAAGAGAGAACGCTACAACCAAGATTACTCTACCCAGCAAGGATCTCATTCAGATTCGACAGAGAAATTAAAACCTTTACAGACAAGCAAAAGCTAAGAGAATTCAGCACCACCAAACCAGCTTTACAACAAATGTTAAAGGAACTTCTCTAGGCAAGAAACACAAGAGAAGGAAAAGACCTACAATAACAAACCCCAAACAATTAAGAAAATGGTAATAGGAACATACATATCGATAACTACCTTAAATGTAAATGGATTAAATGCTCCCACCAAAAGACACAGACTGGCTGAATGGTTACAAAAACAAGACCCGTATATATGCTATCTACAAGAGACCCACTTCAGACCTTGGGACACATATACACTGAAAGTGAGGGAATGGAAAAAGATATTCCATGCAAACGGAAATCAAAAGAAAGCTGGAGTAGCAATTCTCATATCAGACAAAATAGACTTTAAAATAAAGACAATTACAAGAGACAAAGAAGGACAATACATAATGATCAAGGGATCAATCCAAGAAGAAGATATAACAACTGTAAATATTTATGCACCCAACATAGGAGCACGTCAATACATAAGGCAAATGCTAACAGTGATAAAAGGGGAAATCAACAGTAACACAATCATAGTAGGGGACTTTAACACCCCACTTTCACCAATGGACAGATCATCCAAAATGAAAATAAATAAGGAAACACAAGCTTTAAATGATACATTAAACAAGATGGACTTAATTGATATTTATAGGACATTCCACCCAAAAACAACAGAATACACATTTTTCTCAAGTGCTCATGGAACATTCTCCAGGATAGATCATATCTTGGGTCACAAATCAAGCCTTGGTAAATTTAAAAAAATTGAAATCGTAACAAGTATCTTTTCCGACCACAACGCTATGAGACTAGATATCAATTACAGGAAAAGATCTGTAAAAAATACAAACACATGGAGGCTACACAATACACTACTTAATAACGAAGTGATCACTGAAGAAATCAAAGGGGAAATCAAAAAATACCTAGAAACAAATGACAATGGAGACACGACGATCCAAAACCTATGGGATGCAGCAAAAGCAGTTCTAAGAGGGAAGTTTATAGCAATACAAGCCTACATCAAGAAACAGGAAACATCTCGAATAAACAACCTAACCTTGCACCTAAAGCAATTAGAGAAAGAAGAACAAAAAAACCCCAAAGCTAGCAGAAGGAAAGAAATCATAAAGATCAGATCAGAAATAAATGAAAAAGAAATGAAGGAAACAATAGCAAAAATCAATGAAACTAAAAGCTGGTTCTTTGAGAAGATAAACAAAATTGATAAACCATTAGCCAGACTCATCAAGAGAAAAAAGGAGAAGACTCAAATTAATAGAATTAGAAATGAAAAAGGAGAAGTAACCACTGACACTGCAGAAATACAAATGATCATAAGAGATTACTACAAGCAACTCTATGCTAATAAAATGGACAACCTGGAAGAAATGGACAGATTCTTAGAAATGCACAACCTGCCGAGACTGAACCAGGAAGAAATAGAAAATATGAACAGACCAATCACAAGCACTGAAATTGAAACTGTGATTAAAAATCTTCCAACACACAAAAGCCCAGGACCAGATGGCTTCACAGGCGAATTCTATCAAACATTTAGAGAAGAGCTAACACCTACCCTTCTCAAACTCTTCCAAAATATTGCGGAGGGAGGAACACTCCCCAACTCATTCTACGAGGCCACCATCACCCTGATACCAAAACCAGGCAAAGATGTCACAAAGAAAGAAAACTACAGGCCAATATCACTGATGAACACAGATGCAAAAATCCTCAACAAAATACTAGCAAACAGAATCCAACAGCACATTAAAAGGATCATACACCATGATCAAGTGGGGTTTATTCCAGGAATGCAAGGATTCTTCAATATACGCAAATCAATCAACGTGATACATCATATTAACAAATTGAAGGAGAAAAACCATATGATCATCTCAATAGATGCAGAGAAAGCTTTCGACAAAATTCAACACCCATTTATGATAAAAGCCCTGCAGAAAGTAGGCATAGAGGGAACTTTCCTCAACATAATAAAGGCCGTATATGACAAACCCACAGCCAACATTGTCCTCAATGGTGAAAAACTGAAACCATTTCCACTAAGATCAGGAACAAGACAAGGTTGCCCACTCTCACCACTATTATTCAACATAGTTTTGGAAGTGTTAGCCACAGCAATCAGAGACGAAAAAGAAATAAAAGGAATCCAAATCGGAAAAGAAGAAGTAAAGCTGTCACTGTTTGCAGATGACATGATACTATACATAGAGAATCCAAAAGATGCTACCAGAAAACTACTAGAGCTAATCAATGAATTTGGTAAAGTAGCAGGATACAAAATTAATGCACAGAAATCTCTTGCATTCCTGTATACTAATGATGAAAAATCTGAAAGTGAAATTAAGAAAACACTCCCGTTTACCATTGCAACAAAAAGAATAAAATACCTAGGAATAAACCTACCTAAGGAGACAAAAGACCTGTATGCAGAAAATTATAGGACACTGATGAAAGAAATTAAAGATGATACAAACAGATGGAGAGATATACCATGTTCTTGGATTGGAAGAATAAACATTGTGAAAATGACTCTGCTACCCAAAGCAATCTACAGATTCAATGCAATCCCTATCAAACTACCACTGGCATTTTTCACAGAACTAGAACAAAAAATTTCACAATTTGTATGGAAACACAAAAGACCCCGAATAGCCAAAGCAATCTTGAGAATGAAAAATGGAGCTGGAGGAATCAGGCTCCCTGACTTCAGACTATATTACAAAGCTACAGTAATCAAGACAGTTTGGTACTGGCACAAAAACAGAAATATAGATCAATGGAACAGGATAGAAAGCCCAGAGATAAGCCCACGCACATATGGTCACCTTATCTTTGATAAAGGAGGCAAGCATATACAGTGGAGAAAAGACAGCCTCTTCAATAAGTGGTGCTGGGAAAATTGGACAGGTACATGTAAAAGTATGAAATTAGAACACTCCCTAACACCATACACAAAAATAAACTCAAAATGGATTAAAGACCTAAGTGTAAGGCCAGACACTATCAAACTCTTAGAGGAAAACATAGGCAGAACACTGTATGACATAAGTCACAGCAAGATCCTTTTTGACCCAGGTCCTAGAGAAATGGAAATAAAAACACAAATAAACAAATGGGACCTAATGAAACTTAAAAGCTTTTGCACAGCAAAGGAAACCATAAACAAGACCAAAAGACAACCCTCAGAATGGGAGAAAATATTTGCAAATGAAGCAACGGACAAAGGATTAATCTCCAAGATTTACAAGCAGCTCATGCAGCTCAATAACAAAAAAACAAACAACCCAATCCAAAAATGGGCAGAAGACCTATATAGACATTTCTCCAAAGAAGAGATACAGATTGCCAACAGACACATGAAAGAATGCTCAACATCATTAATCATTAGAGAAATGCAAATCAAAACTGCAATGAGGTATCATCTCACACCGGTCAGAATGGCCATCATCAAAAAATCTAGAAACAATAAATGCTGGAGAGGGTGTGGAGAAAAGGGAACACTCTTGCACTGTTGGTGGGAATGTAAATTGATACAGCCACTATGGAGAACAGTATGGAGGTTCCTTAAAAAACTAAAAATAGAACTACCATATGACCCAGCAATCCCACTACTGGGCATATACCCTGAGAAAACCATAATTCAGAAAGAGTCATGTACCAAAATATTCATTGCAGCTCTGTTTACAATAGCCAGGACATGGAAGCAACCTAGGTGTCCATCATCGGATGAATGGATAAAGAAGATGTGGCACATATATACAATGGAATATTACTCAGCCATAAAAAGAAATGAAATGGAGGTGTTTGTAATGAGGTGGATGGAGTTAGAGTCTGTCATACAGAGTGAAGTAAGTCAGAAAGAGAAAAACAAATACAGTATGCTAACACATATATATGGAATCTAAGGGAAAAAAAAAAGGTCATGAAGAACCTAGTGGCAAGATGGGAATAAAGACACAGACCTACTACAGAATGGACTTGAGGATATGGGGAGGGGGAGGGGTGAGATGTGACAGGGTGAGAGAGTGTCATGGACATATATACACTACCAAATGTAAAATAGATAGCTAGTGGGAAGCAGCCGCATAGCACAGGGAGATCAGCTCGGTGCTTTGTGACCACCTAGAGGGGTGGGATAGGGAGGGTGGGAGGGAGGGAGAAGCAAGAGGGAAGAGATATGGGAACATATGTATATGTATAACTGATTCACTTTGTTATAAAGCAGAAGCTAACACACCATTGTAAAGCAATTATACTTCAATAAAGATGTTTAAAAAAAAAAAAAATTGAAGGAGAAAAACCATATGATCATCTCAATAGATGCAGAAAAAGCTTTTGACAAAATTCAACACTGATTTATGATAAAAACCCTCCAGAAACTAGGCATAGAGGGAACTTACCTCAACATAATAAAGGCCATATATGACAAACCCACAGCCAACATCGTTCTCAATGGTGAAAAAACGAAACCATTTCTTCTAAGATCATGAACAAGACAAGGTTGTCCACTCTCACCACTATTATTCAACATAGTTTTGGAAGTTTTAGTCACAGCAATCAGAGAAGCAAAAGAAATAAAAGGAATCCCAATCAGAAAAGAAGAATTAAAGTTGTCACTGTTTGCAGATGACATGATACTATACATAGAGAATCGTAAAGATGCTACCAGAAAACTACTAGAGCTAATCAATGAATCTGGTAAAGTAGCAGGATACAAAATTAATGCACAGAAATCTCTTGCATTCCTATACAGTAATGATAAAAAGTCTGAAAGAGAAATTAAGGAAACACTCCTATTTACCACTGCAACAAAAAGAATAAAATACCTAGGAATAAACCTACCTAAGGAGACAAAAGACCTGTATGCAGAAAACTATAAGACAGTGATGAAAGAAATTACAGATGATACAAACAGATGGAGAGATATACCATGTTGTTGGATTGGAAGAATCAACATTGTGAAAATGACTATACTACCCAAAGCAATCTACAGATTCAATGCAATCCCTGTCAAACTACCAATGGCATTTTCATAGAACAAGAACAAATAATTTCACACTTTGTATGGAGACACAAAAGACCCTGAATAGCCAAAGCAATCTTGAGAAAGAAAAACAGAGCTGGAGGAATCAGGGTCCCAGGCTTGAGACTATACTACAAAGCTACAGTAATCAAGACAGTATGTTACTGGCACAAAAACAGACATACAGGTTAATGGAACAGGATAGAAAGCCCAGAGATAAACCCACACACATATCATCACCTTATTTTTGATAAAGGAGGCAAGAATATACAATGGAGAAAAGACAGCCTCTTCAATAAGTGGTGCTGGGAAAACTGGACAGCTACATGTAAAAGAATGAAATGAGAACACTCCCTAACACCATACACAAAAATAAACTCAAAATGGATTAAAGACCTAAATGAAAGGCCAGACACTATAAAACTCTTAGAGGAAAACATAGGTAGAACACTCTATGACATAAATCACAGCAAGATCCTTTTTGACCCAGCTCCTAGAGAAATGGAAATAAAAACAAAAATAAACAAATGGGACCTAATGAAACTTAAAAGCTTTTGCACAGCAAAGGAAAACATAAACAAGACAAAAAGACAACCCTCAGAATAGGAGAAAATATTTGCAAATGAAGCAACTGACAAAGGCTTAATCTCCAAAATTTACAAGAAGCTCATGCAGCTCAATATCAGAAAAGCAAACAACCCAATCCAAAAATGGGCAGAAGCACTAAATAGACATTTCTCCAAAGAAGATATACAGATTGCCAACAAACACATGAAAGGATGCTCAACATCACTAATCATTAGAGAAATGCTAATCAAAACTACAATGAGGTATCACCTCACACCAGTCAGGATGGCCATCATCAAAAAATCTACAAATAATAAATGCTGGAAAGGGTGTGGAGAAAAGGGTGCACCCTCTTGCACTGTTGGTGGGGATGTAAATTGATACAGCTGCTATGGAGAACAATATGGAGTTTCCTAAAAAAACTAAAAATAGAACTACCATACGACCCAGCAATCCCACTACTGGGCATATATCCTGAGAAAACCATAATTCAAAAAGAGTCATGTACCACAATATTCATTGCAGCTCTATTTACAATAGCCAGGACATGGAAGCAACCTAAGTGTCCATCGACAGATGAATGGATAAAGAAGATGTGGCACATATATACAATGGAATATTACTCAGCCATAAAAAGAAACGAAATTGAGTTATTTGTAGTGAGGTGGATGGACCTAGAGTCTGTCATAAAGAGTGAAGTAAGTCAGAAAGAGAAAAACAAATACCGTATGCTAACACATATAAATGGAATCTAAAAAAAAAAAAAAATGGTTCTGAAGAACCTAGGGGCAGGATAGGAATAAAGACGCAGACGTACAGAATGGACTTGAGGACACAGGGAGAGGGAAGGGTAAGCTGGGACGAAGTGAGAGAGTGGCATGGATATATATACAATACCAAATGTAAGATAGATAGCTAGTGGGAAGTAGCCACATAGCACAGGGAGATCAGCTCGCCACTTTGTGACCACCTAGAGGGGTGGGATAGCGAGGGGAGGAGGGAGACGTAAGAGGGAGGAGATATGGCGATATATGTATATGTATAGCTGATTCACTGTGTTATAAAGCAGAAACTAACACACCATTGTAAAGCAATTATACTCCAATAAAGATGTTAAAAAAAAAAAAAGGACTACCTCTTATCCCTTTCTACTGTTTCCCTAAACTCATACATATACTCAACCACACACATGAACAAACTATTTTTTTGCGGGAAAAATTTATGTCATTATAAACTCTGAAGCACCCGACCTACGTCTGGAAATTCTATGAGTAAAGTTCAAATTTTATTGTTTGATCTTTATTAAAAAGATGACTGACTTTTTGATGTGCAAGTCAATTGTTTTTTGGTGGGAGTGCAAATTTATTCATATTTAACAAATACTTTTGGAGGCTTTCCTATCTGCCAGGCATTGTGCTAAGTGCTGGGATCACATTAATTTCCATAAATGCTTAGACGGCTTTTACTTGTTAGTTTTGCTCCCTATGGTTGGCACAGAGTTGATTCCTTTGCAATGATGAGTTTCAGTTCCAGCCCCTGAGAGTTTTTGTGTTCATATTATAAAGTGCATATTTATGTGAAATTTTTCTGCTCCAAGATGTTTACAAAATGTTTTGAATAATTTTTGGTATCAGCAAAGGGTACTTTAGAAGAACAAACCAATTCCAGGTCAACACAGGAATTGGTTCTCTTGCTTTGCCATGGTGGTAGTCTAGCGTGTGGGCAAGCAGGAATGGCTTCTCAAGTATTTAAAACAACTCTGAAATTCTTATTCTTAATTGTATCCTCTAAAGAATAAAGACAAGAAGAATAATCAGCTTCAGATAGAGAGATGAAAAATAGCTTCAGGATATGTTCCAACTGTTGGGTAAAAATGGAGTAAAGAAGTCATATGGCAGGGGATCTAGAATAGATATCCTTGGGGCTTATTTATTTACTTATTTTTATATATTTTTTGTATACGTGTACATTTTTTAAGCCTGCCCTGAGACATCACTTTAGCCTTCTTCCTCTGTGCATAAATATTTTTTCTCGTACAAAACAGGAGTCTTGCTGTACAAATTGTTTTGTAACCTTCATTCTTTCAAGACATATATTTTTAAGCCCTGTATAGTATTCCATTCTATGGATATATCAACATAGTTTTAAGCAATTCCCTATTTTTGGACATTTTTATTGCATTCTAATTTTTATCATTTTCAATAATGCTTTGTTGAACACCAGTGTGCATAGCCTTTGCAATACTATCATTTATTGGAAAGAAATTTTTGGAAGCTTTAAAACTTAATACCACAAGCAAAGAAAGCAAGGAAACTTAATACATATACTGTAAGCAAAGAAAGAAAAGTGAAGTGCCTCTAGGAGCCAGGGTGATAGAGTAAATGAGTTTAGTGGATGTGACATAAAATGTGGGGCAATAGGTACTTTGTCTAACAGGAGACAACATGGCTTGTCTGAAGGGAACAGTTACTACCCAGTTCCAGATACTGGTCCTGTGTAAAAATGCAGGTCTAATATTTCAAGTTCACCACATTTTCAAGATAACCTGGAAAAGATCTGGATTTCTTTTCCATGAGATCTTGATCTTTAAAGGTTGGCTCAAACTCTCAAATTATTTGAAAATACTATATGGACAAAATTGTTTTTCAATAGGCTAGTTCGATGCAGCTCACAGGTCACTGGTTTGTAACCTTCAAATTAAAGAAAAGAAAACATGGTGTTTGAAAATATATTTCTAGGCATGAAAATATATTTCTAGGCAGTGAGTTAAGCAAATAAAGTTTGCTTCAAGTTTTTGCAGTAACAAGAGATGTGACTGGAGAAACTGAACCTGAATATGCAAATCTTGGAAGGTAGGTAAATTCTGCTCCCCATTTAATCATCCATGAAATATTAGCTAGAAGACGCTTCTAAAATGTTTCAAACTTCACAAAGAACCATGCTTTAATTATATAAAACTTTAACCCAAGGTACTGTATGATGACATCTAACGATCATTTCCCTTCATTTTCCACCTGAACACACATTTCACTTTAACATCCACCTGCACTACTTCCTTTCGTAAAGAGGAGGTGGTATTTGGCTATTCTCTGGCTCTGATTCATGAGAAATCAGCCCAAGACCAACATTTCTGTTCTTAACAGATTTTGGTTTTTAAATCAGTAGAACACAATGTTTCCCTGGGCTGAGTTCTAGCATGCCAAGTTTTGGCTGGCCACAGACTTTGACATCTGAGTGAAAAATCTTTCAACAATGGCATTTAAACTGAAGAATCAACAGACCTTTAATTATAACACTGCTTGTAATCCCCCCCTCCCCACTCCTTTTATCATGATGTTCAAATTGCCTAAAATCACTAACTGCACGGACAGCATGTTATTTCACTTGCCATTGGAAATATCATAATTTGGAAACTTGGTAGCTTGAGCTTGTGTATTAATTTTTGAAAAATCAGTATTGTTTTATTCACTATAAGTTAAAGAGGCATATGGAATGAAGTTCAAAATTATTGATTCATTCCCAATAGGGAAAAACACTTGGCATACAAATTTTCAATTTATCTAAAATGTTCAAGATTTATTTAGATAAGAGTAATATTTCTACTTGGAAATTAGGCATTAAATATATCAAAATATGGAGTCTCTTTTTTGTGAAATTTCTCTAAGTGCCTGGGTATTTTTCCATAAAATGTTAAGTGATCATTTTTTATGGCTTTTTTAAATGACACAGCCAGAGAGTACCCTACGTTTCCCTTATATAATAACAAAAGACACTTCTAAACTGCTAAAGTATATTAGGAATCCTTTGAAAACTTCCTTTTTAGAAATCAGTGTTGAAAAAGTATAGTTTATATCCAATCTGTCTATCTGGATATACTTAATGGACAAATTGGGGTTAAAAATGTAAATGTGGAAAATGTTTATTTCCATATTCTATAGTAGCTAGATAGTTTTTTGTTTGTTTTTAAATGTACAGATCGGTTATATGTGGAAAGTGGGCAAAATTTCTGTTCCTTTTCATCTTGAAGAGAAACCTGGCTCTAGATCTCCAGGAAATGCATTTATTTAGACCAAACAATATGCCAGCTTTTTACATATAATTTCTAATCTTCATAATATGTCTGCAAGATGGGTGTCATTAATCTTGGTCAAATTATTTGATTTATCTGCGCCTCAGTTTCCTTATCAGTAACAGACTAATTATAGGGGCTTTTGAGTCTTTTTGTCATTGTATTTTAAGTGGTGGAGTTTGTATGTAACCCCAGATCTGACTTCAAAGCATCTGCTTTCTCTTTTGCGGGGAGAAAAATACCTCCCTGAAGTGTAGACAACTGTTCCCTGTGTTACTGACCTTGCTTTCTGAATACAATGGGTTATCAGAGAGGTCACTTAATTATGTTTAGCACTCCCTTGTGACTCTGAAATTCATCTTCATTCAGAGTATAAAATTCACAGTATAAGAAGTCATAAGTCTCCGATTTCCTGCAACAGACCTTGTTTCCAAGCTTGCCTTTTATTATCCCCACAAATATGCTTGTATTTATAAAATTATGTCCTGTTTTTGTTCATAAAATATGGTCCCTATCATTATCAACTTTCTGTGTAAAGTAGCAGAAAAGGTCAAGTGCAGGAAACTGGTCCTGACCAGCACAGTACACTCAAGAGTTAGCTTCTCCAAGGTAGAACCAGTAGAGGAAATGTGAATCAAAGTTGTTGAGGGAAGTGGAAATAATGAACAATATTAATACTGTAACTACATGTATTGAACTCCTAACAAAATGTTCCTGATCCTATTCATATATCATAGTTAATCCTCACAATATGCCCATTTTACATGTGAGGAAACAGGCTTAGAGATGATAAATACCTCACTTAAGGTCATACGCCTAGGAAGTGGCATCTGACTCCAGAGCTAAGCTTCATCTATTTTACTAAAGTATCTCCAAGATCAGGGGAACAAAAATCTAAGAGGTAAATTTAAAGAGCAGTAATAAGATTATAAATAGAAAATGGAACCAAGGCTCAGAATTTGGAGTGGGAACAGATTAGGAACAAGGTGGTAGGTCCAGCATGGTGGAGGCCAGCAGGTGTTTGATACATGGTGGTGTCATGTGACATTAAAAGTATAGCAACAGGGCTTCCCTGGTGGCGCAGTGGTTGAGAATCTGCCTGCCAATGCAGGGGACACGGGTTCGAGCCCTGGTCTGGGAAGATCCCACATGCCGCGGAGCAACTAGGCCCGTGAGCCACAATTACTGAGCCTGCGCGTCTGGAGCCTGTGCTCCGCAACAAGGGAGGCCGCGACAGTGAGAGGCCCGCGCACCGTGATGAAGAGTGGCCCCCACTTGCCGCAACTAGAGAAAGCCCTCGCACAGAAACGAAGACCCAACACAGCCATAAATAAATAAATAAATAAATAAAATTAAAAAAAAAAAAAAAGTATAGCAACATGCAGAGCTGAGAGAGAGAGGTAGGGTGGGAAGGCAGAGAGAGAGGGAGAGGGAATATGCGTGGGGGGGGGTAAGGAAGATACATAGGTCCGCTTGGCTGATTTCCTCTGTTATTTTCTTTTACGAATGTAAATAAAGCTTTGTGTGTTGGGGCACAGAGGGCAAAGAGGATGTGTCTGAGAGACCTACTCAAAAATATCTCTTTTCCCT
The DNA here is from genome assembly GCF_028564815.1 of Eubalaena glacialis. Classification (NCBI taxonomy): domain Eukaryota; kingdom Metazoa; phylum Chordata; class Mammalia; order Artiodactyla; family Balaenidae; genus Eubalaena; species Eubalaena glacialis. The sequence continues at coordinate 61,939,725 of NC_083721.1, forward strand.
TGTCATTAACTGGAGGAAAAAAAACCGGTTGTCTAACAAGCTTCATTTTTAAAATACAAATTTCTCCAAGAGGGTTAAACCTCATTCACACCTTGGAGTAAATTACTTTAATGAGGCTACCAGACCACCTAACTGAGTGTAAATAGTCAAGATGCCACAGTTTGACTGGGGAAAGGTAATGGATAACTGTGGGGCTGAGGAGTAGAAGAAGGGTGATGGGTGATGATACAAATGAGGATGAGAGAGGATTTCCCTAGTCGAGAGGGAGGGCACAAATCTAATTCTGTGAAAATACTGTTAAGATCCATATGAATGTAAAGTATCATCATTATCGTTAGTTCTCCTCTGCACTTAGGTCTATGGGAGTAGCCAGCGCTCAATCAAAATTACAACTGGTCGCTAATTTCTGGTGTAAATAAAGACTCAGCAGAATGCCCTACTTATAGCAGCTCCTCAATAAATACTAGTTGGGCAAATGGGATGTCAAAATTAGTTTGGAAGTTGGAAACTTTCAGATTTCCCGTGTTCCAACCTGTTTCTCCAGTCTGACCGGTCAAGTTCAGGAGACTGTTTCCTCAATGGGAGGAAGGGAGAAAGAATACAGAAAGTGAACGAAGAATTGACACCTCAGCCCTCTCCCTTCTTCCCACCTGCGTGGCCCAGGCCAGCACGCTCTGAACTCTGGGGCCCTCAGAATGTATCTCTTTTTGCTGAGGCAATGCTGTAATAATGGAGCTATGTACAAGTTCAATTATGAAATGTATGATGAAAAACGAATAAAACAAAGAGGGTGTGTTAAAGGTGAGCCCATTAATCAAGGAGAGGGCTCATCCTCCCCTGGAATCTCAATAGGCTTCAAAAAAATTTCACTCTAGACCCGTTCTGGGTCTGCCCTATGGTCTGAATGTCTGTGCCTCCCGCCTCCAAATTCATATCTTAGACTTCTAATCCCCAGTGTGATGATATTAGAGGTGTGGCCTTTGGGAGGTGATTAGGTCATGAGGATGGAGCCCTCATGAATGGGATCAGTACTCTTCTAAATGAGGCCCCACAGAGCTTTCCAGCTCCTTGTGCCACGTGAGGATACAGGAAGTCTGCAGCCCAGAAGAGGATCCTCACCTGATTATGCCGGCACCCTGAACTCGGACTTCCAGTCTCCAGAATTGTGAGAAATAAATTTCTGTTGTTTATAAGCCATCCAGTCTATGGTACACTATTTTGTTATAACAGCTCAAACAGACAAAGACAATCTACACAAGAACTTCTGACATGCTGATATATGCAATCTAAACAAGCACGGTGGGAGCATTAAAATCAACCATAGAGCACAGGCATAGCTGGGCTCTGGGTGTGTGGCTAGTCCCCGGGTGCACAGAGAAGCGCTGCTGTAGGTGCGCACGTGCCTGACCCTCCCTGGTTTTCTGCCCCTTCCATCTCCCCCGTCACACTTATCTTTCACACTGTATAACATCACAGGAGACTTCTAAATTATAGTGCTTTTCAAATACATTTTCTATCTTACTCTTAACTTAAAGAAGAGAGAGGGAGTATTTTGTTATAGATGGAATTTGACAGTAAACGTTATTTTGGATATATTTTCTTATTTGTCAATTGTGGCAAAAAAGGCCCATTTTGTCTGAAGGATTGCTAACTCTTTAGAATGTAAGAGCTGGAATGTGTAGCCCAGTGGTTACCAACCCTGGCTGCATATCGGAATCACCTAGGAAGGTTTAAAGAATACGGGTTCCTGAGCCTTGGCCTCTGCCCCTCCCTTCCCCAAGTGATTCTTATATAATGTCAGTTTTGACTGCTTTCAGCTAGTTATGGTGACCAGGGATCTTAATCAACGTCTTCATTTAACTGATGAGGAATCTGAGACCCAGAGAGGTACAGTGACTTCTCTAAGGTCACACAGGAATATATTATATGTGAAGATAAAGGCTGTGGATCATGTGAAATTGATACCATTAGCTATATTCCAAATTATTTCATTACTTTAGAGTATATTTTGTATGTTTTTATGTATAATTCACACACTTGCAAGCCACTTATGTGGCATTCCAAATACGGTTAAGAAGAGAAAGAAAGTGTAAAAGACCTGCAAGTCAAGTAGACCACACATAAATCCCTCAAGTCTCTCTGATAAGCTCTGCTCTCGCCACTTTGTCCTCTTTGTCTTTGAGACAGAGACAACATCTTGATCTCCAAGCCTTGCCCTTCTGCTGCACTGTAGCCTCATGTCTCCAAAAGCCCAGCTGAACTCTCATGGATTCCCCGTCCGTACCTTCATGCTGTATGTTCAACATTAAACTCGTGCTTTCTGCTCACAAATCTGCTCCTGATCTTTAGCCCTCTGCTTCTGTTTATGGCCCCACTCAGGCTCAACATCATAATGACGTTTTTTGTGCCTTCCTCTTCCTTGCTCTCCAAATATAATGGATTAGTTCTCCTTCTGCCATGTCTCAATCAGTTTACCAGCTCCGTTCGTTCCCTCTGCCCCTGCCCTAGTTAGGGCCCTTGTTGCCTTTTCCTGGACTACTGAGATAGTCTCCTACCTGATCTGTGTCCTCTGGTCTCTCCCTACTCCAATCCATTTTGCTCACGGTTGGCAGAGCCAATCTGAGGCACAGCTCTGATTATGTTACTCCTACTAAAAACTTTCAATAGCTTCCCATCGTCTACTGAATAAAGTCCAAATTCCTGGCCTGGTAATCAAGTCCTTTCACTTTCTGGTTCCAATTTATTTTTACCATTTTATTTCCCACTACTCGCCTTCACACACTCCATGCTCTAGTTAAACCCAACTACTTCTTTGCAGAGTCATTACCCTTTGATTCTTCCCGGCTTTGCTCACGGTTTCAGAAATGTTCTTTTCTTCTATCTGTCTGCTCAAGTCCTCCTTGCCTTTTAAGGCCCAGATCCAGTGTCGCCTCTTCGGTAAAGCCCCCAGTTAGCTCTTCTCTGAACTACAATAATACTTCATCTATACTGCTTTCATAGAGCACAGCACTTTCTACTATGGATTCTAGCAAAGTAGGCACACATCTCAGACCTGCTGCTGGATGAAAACTTTTCTGAGGGCAGGATTTGTGTCTTGTTTATCTGTGTATCCCTCCCACTGCTGAGTACACAGTGTACCACACTTGTTTACATATTTGTTAAGTGAATGAGTAAATGCATGGACTTTATGTGCAACCTAAGTGATGTTGGTTGTTTTTTTTTCCTAGTCTGAAGCAGATTAGAAGTAGTGTATTAGAGAAGAAATGCGGATTAAGATGAGGCTGGCACAACAAGAAGAAACTTGATCACTGAAGAAGAGAAATAAAAACTGTAAAAAGAAGACATGAGAACTAAGAATATTATAGTAATCTGGGGGTAAATAAACACAGAAGCAAATAATCTTAGAGACTAAGGACCAAATAGTTAATGCCACTTGCAAATGCTTGGAAACCACAAAACAGTATTCAAATATACAGCATTATTTTTATACTTCCACATCCTCATCAGCATCAGTAGAAACACAACACAATTGTTGTTTAATGATGATGACCCTCAGGCATTTAGAAAAGTATGAATTATGGTAAATATATTCTAAGAAAGCTGGATATCAATTTAAGATACTATACATCAAAACTTAATATTAATAAAATAAAATATCTTTTGATAATTCAGAGGAGATAAGCTTCTGTTATATGGGATACTCTATTTGCATAAACTGATTTCCATAGTGAAGTCAGATAAATAAGCTCTCTCCCTTTACACATGAAGACACCTATATATTTTTCTAAACATAAGAGAAACAATTGTTGTATCATTAAAAATAAAATATGCTCAAAAAAAATATGCCCATGATATACAGTTTAGGAAAACAGAAAAGGGCTAAGACAAAAAAACATAGTTTTCCAGGATCTACAATTTATTACTAAAAAATAGTTGTGTGGATACATGTACACGTATGGCTAAGTCGCTTTGCTGTTCACCTGAAACTGTCACAACACTGTTAATCGGCTATACTCCAACATAAAATAAAAAGTTAAAAAAATAGTTGTGATTACACAATATGTATAATTATATATGCTGCCCCTCAGTATATAGCATAAATAGTCCAAGTTATTATAAGCTCTTCATAAGCATTTTAATGACTCAAAAATTTTAATGGATATGTCATAATACACTTAACCAATTCCCTAGAGTTGAACATACAGCTTATTTCTAGTTTTATAACATAGATGTGTCTAAGAAGATTTGCTATGAGCTGATAATTGTTGCTGGGTGAGGAACTCATGAGGGTTCACTATGATGTTCTTTCTACTTTTGTATATGTTTGAAATATCTACAATGAAAAGGTAAAACAAATATTCATGATAAACATTTTGTGTACAAAGTTTTTTATTTACTTGTAATTATTTTCTTAGGTTAGACTTTGGTACTAGCTGCCTGGTTCAAGATCTGACTCCATCATTATCTAGTTATGTAACTGCGGGCAAACTGCTGATGTGTTCTCAGCTTTAGTTCTCTCAACTGAAAAATGGGTGTGATAATGGTGACTGATAGGGCTCTAGTAAGGATTATCATATGACATGATATACATCACGTGCCTTGCACAGCACCTGGCACGGTGTTAGTGTATGATAAATATTACCTTGTAAAAACAAAATACTGGTTGCATAATTATATGTGTTGTGGTTATAAAAAAATCATCATGTATAAACTGAGAAACATGCCAGAAATAACACACTGAAGTGTGCATCATGGCCATCTCCAGGTGAGGCATTTATTCTAAAGATACTGACAATGCTAAAATAATTTAGACTCTTAACTACCATTATGGAGCATTTTCTATGTGACCGATACTGGACCAAATGTTTCACACATATTGATATTATTTCATTTAATCTTCACGAGAATTCTTGGAAGCAATTACTATTACTATTCTTATTTTATAACTAAGGAACTCAAGGCTAACCGATTAATTAACTTGCCCCCAAGGACACAGGAATAGAAAGGGCCTGTTGTCAAACACAGGTCTGAACCCCTGGAATTCATCCCTAAGCTATTGGAAATGGCCTTTGGACCTTGCTCTCTTTTGTAAAGACCTCAGTGTTTTTTCTTTTTTTTTTTTGGCCGCGCCCTATGGCATGTGGGATCTTAGTTCCCCAACCAGGGATCGAACCCCTGTCCCACTACATTGGGAGCATGGAGTCTTAACCACTGCGCCGCCAGGGAAGTCCCCTCAGTGTTTCTAATCTTTATCCCTCAGAGGCAGATTTAAGTTTTGGACAAAATTTTGGCCCAACTTTGGAAGTTAAACTGGACCTCTGGTTAGAGCATATTTTCCTCCCTTTCACTTTCGTCAGTATTATTTAATTAGAAAAAATGTATTCTAGAAAACAATTTTAGAGAAGAAGAAGGAGTACTCCATAAAATAAGCTGCTCTTTAAGAATGCACATCTCATGGTCCAAAAAAATTAATATACATGTTGGTTTAGAACAATGATTTCCCATTGGTTTGATTAACTTATGTCCTAACTGTAAAATAATTCATTATCAAACACACGCACATGCACACTTCTTTAGAAAACCTATAAAGTGGTCCATAGTACATATTTCACTTTAAATATATAATCTCTAAATGTGTATGCATATGTGTATATGTGTAAGATACAGACAGTGAAAGTTTGAATTTGGAAAATGCTTCAAAAGTCGAAAAAGATGGTTTTCTACAAATGTTACGAGAAATTAAGTCACAGGAAGTCTTAATTAAAAAAAAACGGTCAGATGGCAAATTAAGTCTTTTATTTTGGGTCTGGGAGGCTACTCCTGTGCAATGTACTCTAGACAAGAAACACCAAAGGGGATGCTGCATCTCTTCTGCCTCAGACAGCACGTTTATGCATCTGTATTATAAAACATGTGCCAGCACTAGCAAGCTCACAGTACGGAGCAAAGTGCTACAGTTACAGCTAGGAATCTGTATTTCAGGGCTGCCTCTATTTACCGGTCGGTGGGTTTTTTGGGGGGGATCTGTTTCTCCCCGGGGGTCCCAGTGGGGTGTTTTTTGTGGGGTGCGGTGATGAAGGAAGGAGTTTTTGTGAGTTCTATTTTGGATTTTGGTGAGTAGAAAAGCAGGGAATTTGCCAGCCTGCTACTCAGTTATACTGAAACATGATGCAAACTGCCTCAATTTGGAGCACAGAAGGTGCTGAAAAAATTTTCTGAGGAGGTCTTGAAATATCTAAGCCTGTCTTCAAGGAAGGACTCGTTTCTCTCAAAAATCACCCAGTAAATAATAGAGTATGTTGTTGTTGTCTCTCCTCCCATAAGTGGCTCCCTAAGCCACTACCCAAGGTATCACACTTGAAAGGTAGCCATTATGATATTTAAAAATTACACTGTGTTCTTTAATAATTCCCAGGAGAGTATTAAGAGGAATATGCTTGAATGTGGGCCTTCTTTACAAAGTCACGTCCACATGTGCACACTGTTAGGAGTATAGGCTGCAAATGTTTGAACAAGCTGTATTTCCATATTTGCATTGTCCAGTCTATTTTCTTTTTCCTATTTTCCTGAATATGCCTGAACACATGTGTCCAGTATAAACCTACAATTGCACGGCCATGTCTACGTGTGTTTCCAATTCCAAACTATCTTCAAAATGGTTCAGCTTTCTAGAAACACAGCCATATAATTTGTTTGATTTGAAAAACTGCTTGGCAAATGCACGCAGGTCATAATGGCAGGTAACAGATCATTTACTGAAGTGCTGAAACAAACAGAAAACAAAGTCCAGGACACCATCGCAGAGCAGCACTTCCCTTGTGAGATCCTCTCGGCTGAGGAAGGACTGAGTGAGACAATAATAAAACAAATACCCGTAGGCTTTTCAAACAGTTAACAACCCGCTCTGGGTTAGCAGCGTTTCTGGACCTTGATGGTACAATGATGTCCTCAACCCTTGCTTTCAGACACTGGATTGCTCCTTGAGTAGCCTTTATCATTTCCCCCCTCATTTTTGTTGAAGATGCCCTTGAAATTAGATCATATTTGTTCCTGACAAAGCATATGCATATTGTGGCATCACTCTAAAACCAAGGATGGGTTTTAGCTCTATGAAGAAAAAAAATTCCAACAACCTTTCATGCTGAGATTTCTCATGCTAGTTCTCAGCACAGAAGTGATTTTTTTTTTTTTAAAGTTGCATAAAGCCTAGCAAGGTTTAAGTTTTCCCAGCAAGAAGAAAGTGTTTTTCAGCTGTTAAATTTTTCAGATGCTTTTTCTGAATTTGGATACAACTCAAAAACATGTTTGTTTTAAAATGTAAACCTTTTTATGTACAGAGGTTTGCATATCGAGAAATGCTATTACTATGTTTAAAGGTACTTGCTTTTGAAATAAGGAAGTCATGGGCACTTAAATATAACAAACTGAACGTTGCATTATGGACATTTCATTAGGCACTAACATAAATACGATGTTCTGGAGGACCACGGAGCACACGTTTGCTGGCAGGATCACTTATGACACTGGAAGTGGATGTATTTCCATGTGAGAGCAAATGGTGGCCAGGTTTGGACTGAAGGGCATCCTTACAGTCATCTGGTGTGCTTTCCCAAGACCCTTCACTCCAGTTGCGTGGCACTTCTTGGCCCTAACTTGCTTGATTCCTCAGCTTGTTGACTGGGCCAAAGTTGATACAGCATATGGTATTTTAAGCACAAAAATGAAGAAACACATTGAGGTCTCAGCAGAGAGGCAGAGATGAGGGTAAATCATCAGAAGGCCTGCTGTCTGCCTATTTAATGGGTCTAGTCACTCTTCAATTTTAAGCACATTGTAGATATGTTGAATAGGAAAATATATTATCTTGATCTACCCATTTTTTAAAAAACATTTTTATTGAAGACTCACAGTAAGAAGTTCATTTTACATTGTGATCCAGTGATTGTTTACATACATACATGGAGATACACACACACACACACACACACACGTGTGCGTGTGTTCCAGAGACAGAAGGTAACCAATCTACCCGCATTTTAAATCTTAAGATTCTTTGTAATTCTATTGAGTATTTTAAAAATTTTATTTTATTGAAGTATAGTTGATTTACAATGTTGTGTTAATTTCTGCTGTACAGCAAAGTGATTCAGTTACACACACACATATATATATATATATATACATTCTTTTTCATATTCTTTTCCATTATGGCTTATCATAGGATATTGAATATAGCACCCTGTGCTATACAGTAGGACCTTGTTGTTTATCCATTCTAAACATAATAGTTTGCATCTGCTAATCCCAAACTCCCAATCCGTCCTTCCTCCCTCCCACCCCCATTGAGTATTTTATTGCTTGGAAAGTTGAATATCAAGGATTAGAAATTCAGCACACTTCAAACTTCTAATCAAGTACTTTCCAAAATTAAGAAAAGTACCTGATCTTATGGTTTAGTCTTTGAAATGCAAACAAAATTCATCCTTTCCCTTATTCATTCATAATTTATTCATTTATTTATTCTCCAAACATTTATTGACAGCCTACTATATGCCTTACACTATATACCTGCAATATTTCTAGGCCAGTTACTTCACAGTTGCTTTAGAATTTATGGCAGTGCTGGCCAGATGGTTCTTGAAAAGGAGAATCTTCCAGAGTAAAACAACCTGTTCATAGTGCTTCCTATCTAGCAACTAAGAGCCCTGATAGCATCTCTCCTAACCTCTTATTATGGTTCTAGTATAAAACCATAAGTCTATTTTTATTTACTTTTCATATTTAACCCTAATTTTAAATGTTGAGTGCAAACATGAGACTTTAAGAATATTTGAAAATAACTTTCCCAATATAAGGTCTTCCTCACATCTTACATGATACATAGAGAATATTCACACAAATTTTCCCATGCTACTGATATGCAGAAAACTGACTTACCTACTTTATAGTGATTATGAAAATAAATGAGCTAAAGCATGTGAAGTTCTAAGAAGCAGAGTAAATAAACATTATTATACTAGAACCACCAGAGACAGTGTGTCTGCTCCCCTCTTGATGAGGGCAGTATATGTACAGTAAGAAGACAGGTTCTAAATATTTATTACGAGACCTTCTTCAGGTGGGTGTGTCCTTCTATTGCAGTAGAAGCCATTATATAAGTATAGAGCTGGAGCCCAATTCAATTACTTACATGGGTCTTCCAGAAAATGGTTAAGACCAGGGACTTAGAAAAATGCAGAAGACTGACCATACACACAGGTGGAGGAGAAATGAGTCTCTCTCCTCATCATGTAGGTCATAATTCAAGGTCATGGAGTTGCTACGTTTTAAGAGTAAAATGTTTTGAGGCTTTTAAGAGAATTTTAAATGAATTAACTTTATTTTGGGAACTATGATTTGGGCATTATTAAAATATTACAATTGGATATTGTTTCATAAACATAATTATAGGCCACCTTTTCAAAAGATCTTAATAACTCAGTTTTTTTACGGGTACAGTCAGTTGTCTGTTTAAAGTTATTACATCTTCCAAATCATGTTACTTTGCACAAATGACAAACTGGCATGTGCATATCAACACAGAGAAAGAAGGAACTGCTAAGGTCATGTAATTAGGGACATGGCAGGCTTCAAGCACGGAGGCCAAAGGTGCCAGAAACATGGGCAAACAGCTTAAAATTGTCCCTTCTTTTGTTTGTGCATTGTTTCTATATGGAAAATTACATTTCTCTGAGAGTATATGTGTAAATATGCATCTGCTAGTATTTTGGCAACTCTAAGTTACCTAAATTAGTTTTGATCAACACTGTCGGATTTTTAAACCCACCAACGTAATAAAAGCAAGTTTAAAAAAACACAAACAAATCCTACAGTACATTGTGTGCTCTGCTGTTCCAAGCCTCAGTTTCAAGACAAAAGGAGAGCGAGACTTTGTCATTTGCTAGCTGTTAATAATCAAGAGAAGATCTGCCAGACAAGCTCTTCGAGGGCTCTGTCTGTCTGGACCAGGTATATACTGCAATACACAAAGGGCTTTGCAGGGGGAGAAAAATGAGTGTTCATGGACAATGATGCAGCTTTCTTAATTAAGATTTTCATTACTGATACATACATTAAGTTCTGCAACTGCAAGAGCCAAAGCACTGTCATGTGCAGGTAGATGTCCCTGATTCCACCTTCAGGCAGTAAAGCTAAAACATATTAAATGTGCACCCAGCAAATGTTGTGGGAGCCAGGAGAGCTCCAGAAATATTTCTGTTGAATGCAGAGAGGCCCCATTAAAAGCAACTTTGTAATGCATCTAATAGGCAGGAGAAAAGCCCATACCAACAGACAGTGCGCGCATGTGCTCCTGTACGGGACTGCTTTGAGGGTCCAGCCACAGACAAAGGTAGCTGTAGCTGACCTAGAAATAATCTCTACAATCACATCAATAGCTCAGGCCTGAAAAGGACCTTTGATCTTTAAGGTTTTTTAAATGCCTGTTGTTGAGAAAGGAAATAAATGACTGATTTGGGGTAGTTTTTGGAAGATGGTAAAGACTCCTGTCCAAAGCTGGCCTTGACTCTGTCCCTTTGGGTCACTCAGTCTGTTTTCCCTGGATCCTCAGGCTGGTCCACAAGTCAGTGTGATCTGCCAAGGGTGTACTGTTCCCATGAAATAATCTGACTGTGGTGTGGGGAAATCTTTCTTCTTAGATCAAGTTATTTTTTGCTAAGAGATGAGAGGAAAGTAAACCCCTGCACAATCCTAGAAATGGATGAATATCTAGAGTATGTGTTTTCGATTACATCTTAACTAAAGCCTAACTCGTTTTAGGGTTGCTGGCACTGTTAATGTGCACCCAGCTCTCCCTTGTTTTTCTGGCTTCTAATTGCATCCCTTCCTGTTTCAAAGTCTGTGTCCCTTTGCGGGGCTACCCATAGAGCTCCTGTCTCCTCTCTAAAGAAAACCCCTATCTCTTGGTCATTACCAAAGACGAAATGATTATTAGACACTGAACTTCATGAAAGATCATTGTATCACAACAGTCAAAAATTATACATTCATTTCCTATTAGGTAAAAGCATTTACCTGGAATTTAAATGTAATCCCTCATTTTCTCACAAAGAATAAACCAGAATCCAATATCAAAATCACTCAAAAGGATGTCTTTAAAGTGTTTTGGCTATAGTTCTTTGTTGTTTGAGGAAAAGGGGAAAATTCCCAATAATAGTGGCCAGTAAGATCTCTCTTGGATTCCTGCACCAAGATTCAGATCTCTGAAGTAGTTTTCTGGATGTTAGTGTACATTTCTGAAATTCTTTTCCTAGGTATATCAGAGAGTTGGAGTGGAGTGGTGAACACACAGCCTACTGTGAGGTGGCTGACCTCTGTACCAATTCTAGATGAGTGATGTTAATGACTGGTGATAATAAGATGATCAAGAAATTGACTCTTTATAAATAGATAGAGATAGATAGATATAGACACATTGTCAACAGATACTTCATGCATTTTGGGAAAACTAAACAGTATTAAGGTTCTTCCTAAGCTTCATTGAAAAGTCCTATTATAAAACTGGTAGACTGGTAGTCATATAGGCTCAAACACATTCTAGAAAAAAAAAATCTACATTTTCTTACTCTCCTCCACCACATTTTATGATTGTGGTGTCCTCTTTTGCATCTTCATGTTCATCCTTTTGCTGTTCATTGTGGTTATCATTGCTTTCACAGATTTTTTTTTTTGATTTTTAAAAGAATATACATATGTATAACTGAGTCACTTTGCTGTACAGAAGAAATTAACACAACATTGTAAATCAACTATACTTCAATAAAATTAAAAAAAACTGGTAGAGGAGTATGTGGAATCTATTGGTAAAGAACTAATGTAGTGGACACTATTCAAGTCTGATGATGATGGAGAAAAGCAGGGGGAAAAATCCCAGAAAATGATTCTAACTAGAGACTTCCTGTTACTTCTCTTATGCGTCCTTGACTAGGTTGTAAGGACCAGAAAGAAGGACATTGTCGGAGGATTTAAGTGTAACTTTTACTCAAATTCTGTCATGAGACACAGGCTTCTCTCACCCAAAATACAGGGTTAATTTTAAATTAGAGGTGATAATTATTTTCCATGTACTAAAAGCCTAGAAATTTCCAGGAAGGAACTAAAGGTGGAATCAGTTTTACCCTACCAAAGTGTGAGAGGTAAGGTGGTCCATTTTAAATAATCTGGAAATGATTCTCTGGAACAAGGTAGGTATGCCTGATTTGTCTTCAATAACCTCACATTAGAAGAAATGAGAAATAACAGAGACTACAGAAAGAGTGCATAAAAGAAGAATCCAATGAAAGAAAAAGAAAAAGAAAAACCTTAATTTTATCACTACAAAGACCTCCTGTGCAAGAGAGTAGAAAGACTCTTTGAATAAGTAGGTGGCATATATACCATATATATATGTAATGTATACCCTATATACACACCTTTGCCCAGCTTTAAATTGGCAACCATGTTTGGGGAAGAAAAGAAAAGGGTGAGAAAGAACATGAGGAAGACTCAACGTTAATTAATAACACTCAACATTAACCATCATTATTGGGTCCCTGTTTGGCCTCTGAGTATAAGCTATGTTATAGAGGGAGGGGTATAATATGTGAAGTTTTCTAAGGGCATCATTAAGAAAGCCAGACATTCGGCACTCTGAGTTGGCAGTATGGCAGCGCGGTCTCTAACTGCTCCAGGGGCATCACTGAAACCCAGCTCGTAGTCACGTGCTCCCACCTCCTGGGCAGTTTCACTGCTCAGGTAGAGGAGTCATTTACTAGGCCTGGTTCCTACCATTTGCCTTAGCTTGTGGTTGGCTTAAAGGAGCTTCTGTACAACCTTGAACATGATTGCCTCTTTTCTGCTTTCTTTCTGGACACTACCTAAGGATTTAAGGCACTGCATATGACTTTCAGACATGGTTTTCTGTTAAAGAGGGAGAAAGGATGCCCCGGAGCACGTGCCATCCCTTATCATCTGCAAATGAACTTTTTGTGCTGAAGGAATGCTCCAATTACCACTCAGAACAGCGCTGCACAACATCTGCCCCTCTGAGAGGCTTGGGGTACACACTCCGGGAATCAGATGCTCCCTATCCCAAAACACAGGGAAGATGCTCTGTCAGTCTGCACTGTGAAGGGCAGGGGCTGATGCTGTCAGTGTGGCATTTCTGCCTCTCTAGCGTCTTTCACTTTCCCTGAAGTTGCTGATAAATATTCCATTTCATTAAGTATGTAGTAATACACATGGGAGTCAGAGAGAGAGAGAGGGAAAGGTGGAGGTCACTGATGACATGGCCTCTAGCACTTTATTTATGAGAACATCCAGAAATCTCTATCTACGTCTGGTAGAAGAATAGTGTCAATTCTGCCCTGGAGACATGGATCAAGCAATGTTGCCAGTGTGTATTTTTCCCTTCCCAATAACTGACTGATTCTGGAGTCTGATGGCAGAGCTCAGATGATCATTTTCACATTCATGTGAGTGAGCAATTAGCCTGCCGCTTTGGGGGATGGTGATGTCAAATAAACATGAATGTATGTAACCAAGGGAAGTACTATCAGTCCCTCACCCAGGAACTCCGCGGGTCCCCTGAGTAGTGCTTTTCCCCCCACAGCTTTCGCTGGGAGGGCGGTGAGGGTGTGGGCTGCGTGCAGAGCACAGGAAACAGTGCTGGGGGTGACCTCACAGGACCTGAGGAGCACTGCCTTTGAGCAGAGGATGAGACTAAACAACTAAACACTTGTGAGGCTGCTCATTTGCCCTCTCCAAGTTTTTACTGTATTATTCACCTTTTCATTGTTGACTTATACCTACTCTTAAAATATTAGGGATATACAGCAGAAACTAACACACCATTGTAAAGCAATTATACTCCAATAAAGATGTTAAAAAAAAAAAAGAAAAATCAGTGAAAAATTCAGCCAAAAAAAAAAAATATTAGGCAGATGTCACAATATTTTCCCCAGTTTTTTTAAAAAAAATACTTTCTACCATAGTGATTTTTATTTTCATGTAATAAAATTTAATACATTTTTCTTTAAGTTTTCAGACCTGATTGTATGCTTGGAAAAAGCATCTCATACCCTCAATACGAAACTCTTCACTTATATGGCAAAAAGTACAATTGACAATTATAGAATTAGTGAAGATGCAGAGAAATGGGCAGCCTCTTTCTTTGCTGGCGGGGGTATACATTGATACAGTTTTGTTGCAGGACAGTTTAGCAGTAGATAAACTTTACTTTGGCAGTTCCACTACTAGAAATTTATCCTAAGGAAATAATCAGGCAAGTGAATTTTTAAAAAAATGCACACATGTATAGAGATGATTACTGTAGCATTGTTTAGTTAGAAAAAATTTCCAAATATCCTAAATATCCATCAATAAGTGACTAATTCAATAAATTACCCTCCACTGGAGTACAATGTGGCTGTCAAAAAGATAATGTAGATCTATATTTATTAACATGGAAAATGCTTATTACAATGTTGAGTAAAAAAACAAGATTACAAAACAGCCAGTAGATTTTCCTTTCATTTTGAAAAGAGAAAGACAAAGAGAAAGAAAAAGAGACAGATAAATAGATATGTTTGGAAATGTATTCCCCAAAGTGTTACCAGTGGTTATCTCTGGGCAGTGAGATTTTTGAATGGATTTTTTTTTCTTTTATATCATCATTGTAACAAATGCAAGCCAAACTAAATGTATACTTCAGAAGTAAAAATTAGAATTTTAACCTTAGGGGAAAAAAGCTTAAATTCTGCAACAACTACTTAAAAATTCAAATATGAGTTTCATAGTCTTAGCAGTTAGTAACTCTCTTAAATAGGGTGACCATTCTCTTGAATGGGTGGCATCACTGCCTGCCTCAAGTTTCCTCCAAGTTTGACAATTCAGGTGACACATTATAGTTCTCACCTTAAAAGACTTTAAAGTATAAAAGCTCAAATACTGGAAATAACCCAAATATCTATACCTAGGGCATTGTTAGGAAAATTCTGGGGATTTTATATGACAGAAAATTATTCAGACATTATGGTGGCATTTACAAACAGTATGTAATTACACTGAGAAGCACTTGTTAGTAAAAAAAATTAGGATACAACCCTATACATACAGTGTATGCTCAACTATGTTAAAATTCAGAGAAAAGACTAGAAGGTGATCTAAAAAATTGTTAATAATAGTTTTTTTCTGTTTAGTGGGATTGTGGATGTTTTCTCCATACTCTATACCTTCTTAATATTTTACAATAAGTGTGAATTATAGAATCATGAAAGAAGTAAATATTAAAAAAAATACAGCTGCTTTGCTCAGCAGCTGCCAAATTTTACCCCAGATGTATCTGCAATTTAGTTTTGAGTCAAATGGTCCTAATGTCATTTCCTAAAGGGAATTTAGCAGAATGGAATGTGTTCAAATAAAGGAAAGCTGTCATTACCACCACCTCTTTGTAAGCCACCACTTTATAATGCTTAGAATAAATCTGAGTGAGGAATCCTACTGCTACTGGAATTAGGAATTTCCATATTCTTCAGATCTTCTTCATATCTTGTCTTACATTACCAGAAGCTGGAATTTAGTTAGTCTATAGCACTCTGGAATGTCTCCAGGTCTGGAAGCTGTTTTGGAAGCTGACGGTGTAGGCCACCATTAGGAATGGAGGCTCATCTACTCATTTCAGGTGGGAGTTCCCTTGAATGACAAGGGTGAGCTGCTATATAAGGTCTTCTATAGATAATTAGCTTTCTTTTTCTTATTTTTTTCTTCTCTCTCATCTACCCACTCTTCTTCTCTCCATCCCTCTTTTAAATAAATCACCTTTCTGTATAGTTAGAGGGAAGCTTTTAAAATTTAGAGAAAATTCACACGGTACCAATACCACACTTCAAGTAGATGATCTAATTGTTCCTAAATGACCGTATTTTAGCAAAATGATGATGGGAGAAATCAGAATTGTCACTCATATTTGTATGATGCATATTAGAGGCTTGGCAATAAGGCAGACAGTAGATATTTTGTGAGAAAGCAAGAAAATAATTGGGTAATGCCAGGATGGGAGGAAGGAACGGGCAGAAGAAAGAAAAGTAATGACGTGGGTTTCTGTGTCTTTTGGTAAAGGTTATCTAATCACCTGTTCCTGGCCTTTTGGACTAGATGGCAGCCTTTAAACTTCACTAGACTGTTTTTTCTGTACCAAACACAGTGCCTGGTGCAATGTAGGTACTCATCAGATGCTTAGAGAACTGAACTGAGCCCTTTCACTGCCTTTTCATTCTGGCCTCTAATAGAACCAAAAAGAAGCTAAAAACTCTAATATCTTTTCATGTACATTAGGTAAAGCTCCATCCTAATTTGAACTCAAGTGCACATCTCCTCTGAGTTTCCACCTTCATCACTGAACTGCTTCATCACTGAACTGCTGGAGAAAATCACACAAGACAGACAGGTACCACATTAACCCACCAGGCTCACCTGGACCTTCCACACTGCCAAGGAGAATCCTACTGTTTTTCTGGCTAACCTACTGTCCCATTTGTCCCAAGAACTATTTTAAACCTCTACTTTCCTCGAATCTCCTCCTCACTTATTCTTAGCAGGACCTTGCTCCCTAGGAGCCATCACTTGGGAAACCTCTCAACTTCTCACTATCAAACCTACACATGGCTCGCATCTATCCCTACCCTTCCTTCTTTTTTCTTGTAACTATAGAAGAGATGTCCCTCCTTCTCTCCTTCCACTTGTGCTCAGGAGTCCATGTCTCTGTCCTTATCAGGAATCTTCCACCACCAATCATCCCATCCTCTTGTCTCTCCTGTACACTGAATCTCTCCTCTCTACTGTATTCTCCTAAGCATATAAAGATGCCAGTATCTCCATTTTTTCCCCCAAATCTTTGACCTCACTCCCCCATTCCAAAGATATTATACTAGCTCATTTTCTTTTCCTTTACAGTAAAACTTCTAAGACTGATCCACATTTGCTGTCTTTGTTTCTTCACTTCTTACGCTTTCCTCATCCTATGACGAATAAATTACTGCTTCTACCTCTTCAACAAACCACCTTTGGCTAAGGTCAACAATAACATCCAGATTAATATATTAAGTGATATATTTTTCAGTCCTTAACTTACTTGACTTCTCAGTGGTCGCTACTGACCGCTCTCTTTGAAACACTTTCTTCTCTTGGCTTCCGTGCCAATGTTTTCTGATTTTCCTACTACCTCTTAGCTGTTCCTTCTGAGGATATTCACAGCCTCATTTTTCTCTACCAGCTGATTAAATATTAAGAGTTCTTCAAGTCCCAGTTGGGGCCTTCTTCTCAATCCAACCTTGCCCCTAGGCAATTATCATCCATGCCAACAGCTTCATTCGCCTTTGCTTTACTTCTGAATTCCAGTTGTATATATTCCTCTGCCTACTCAATATGATCACTTATCTCTATCAAAAGCATCTGACAGTAGACATTTTAAAAACAGATCTTATGATCTTTTCTCCAACCCAGTTCTCCTCTGGTGTTTCATACAACCCTGAGTGGCACCATCCTCCATATTGTTTTACAAGCATAAAACCAGTAGTCATAGTTGCCACTTCTTTCTCCTTCATCTCCCACATCCAATCCATAAGAAAATCCTGTATATTTTGCTTCTGAATTACCTCTTGATTCCATTTATTATTCTTCCATTCCCTTTGTCACTACCCTAGTCTATCTCTTGTCTGTTCTATTACAGCAGCCTCCTTACTTTTGCTCCTTCTAGACCATTTACCATAATGAAAATAGCTTGATCTTTTTCTTTAACTTTTAATCTCAAGATTATGGTAGTTTATCATGCAATTGTAAGAGATAATACAGAAAGATCTGGTATACCCTCTACCCCTCTATTATTGATATATTGGCCCAATATAATATCTTGTTTAACTATGGTACAATATCACAGTCAGGCAATTGATATTGGTACAATCCATCCACCTTATTCAGATTTCACTCATTTTGCATGCACTCATGTATGTGTGTGTATGTAGTTCTACGCTATTGTATCCTTATGTATAGATTTGCATGGTCACCACCACAGTCCAAATACAGTTACATCATAAGAATATTCTGGCCTACACTTTTACAGCCACAGTCAGCTCCATCTCTCCCCCACTCCCTAATCTCTGATAACCACTAATCTGTCCTCCATCTTTATAATTTTCTCATTTCAAGAATCCTATATAAATGAAATTGGCTTTTTCACTCAGTGTAACACCTTTGCTATTAATCCAAGTTGTTGTACATACCAAGAGTTCATTACTTTTGAGTGCTGAGCAGTTCCATGGTATGGTCGTACTACAGTTTAACCATTCACTCATTGAAGGACATCTGGGTTGTTTCCAGTTTTGGGCTATTTTGAATAAAGCTGCCATAAATTTTGATTTTTGTGTGGATATGTTTCTGCTTGTTTGGGATAAATGTATAAGAGTAGCATGATCTTTTTAGAATAAAAAATTGATCATGCCACTTTCATTCTTAAATTTGCTTTCCTATTGCCCTGAGGCAAGTCCTTAATATGGCCGACAAAGATCCTGATATTATCAGGCCCTGTATTATCTCTTCAGCCTCAACCTGGCTGCTTTTCACCTCATTCTCTCTATTCTGCTATATTCAGGGCCTTCATTCATGCTGTTCCCTCAGCCTGGAAACCTCTTCCACCACCTAATCTCACTTCTTATTTTTCATCTTCAGATGTCAGCTCAATGTCACTTCCTCAGGGAAGCTTCTCCTGTACTTCCAGACTCACTTATTAAATATTCCCCTCCTATATTTATTATTATTATTATTAAATATTCCCCTCCTATATTTGTTCTTAGAAAACCTGGCATTTTTATGTCATAACAGAAAGCACAGTTTGCAATTATAAGTTCTTTCATGTGACGGTTTGGTTAATATCAGTCTTTCATCCCCCAAATTATAAACTCCAGTAGGGCAGAGTCCATGTCTGTTTTGCTCATTATTATATTTTCAGCACTTAGTGGACATTTACTTTGTGTTTAATGAAATTCAGCCAAGGCTTTTAAGACAGATAGTCTTGGATTCAAGTTCTATCCCTATCACTTCCTAGGCATTCTTGGAAAAATTACTCAAACATACAAAATCTCCATTTTATCTTCAAAATTAGGATTATAACATCATCTATTTAATAAGAGTAGTTGAAAAGGTTAAATCATATAACCATTACAAGTATTTTGTCCACTACCTAAAGAAAGGCAAGCACTCAACAAATGTTATTTCTTATTGTTATTACTAGTTTAACAAAAGATAAGAGTTTTTGTATTTTTTTTCCCAAGTAGGTTTTAGTCCATTATCTTCATTTCTTGCTTGTCCCTGGGATTCTGATTCTGGTAACTTTGAGAGTCTGAAAAGGATCCCTTAGTTTAGGTCTCCAATAATTCTATGACTACTGGTTTCAACCTCAGGTATGTCCCCTTAGGCAGATGAGAGCCTTATTTGGCCTCTTGGCTCTGGTTCCCATTTTCATCTTACTCAATATTTCCTCTTCTTGTTTTCCAGCCTGTGGATCTTAGGGTTTATAGGAATGCCTCTTCCCCACTCCCAATTTCCATAGGGAAGTTTTCTAAACATATCTTGCCTCTGGCCTCATTCCTTATACTTCTCCATGGAGGAGAGTCATCATGTTGGTAAGACAGCCCTTGGTCCATGTTTCTCAGTTAGGTGGAACTGATCTATCAAAGTTTATAAGTACAGGAATTTAGACTTTCTCCTTCCTTGACTACTTAGACTAGTGGGAATTAGTGATCTGGAAAAGTGTTGTTCTTATGCAGACCCAAATTTTCCCCTGGGAGGAAGGGAGTCAGTGAGCTCTTTTTACCTCTCATACTAAGTTAACATCTGTCCCCCGAGACTTTGGCAAAAATTTTGGTTCCTCAGCCATCAGTTCTTTTGTCTTATTTTCCAATGGGTTTAGAATTTGAGTGGGGAAAAACAGTGCTATTTATTGTACCCCTTCAAAGATTCCCACACTTAGGTTTATGCTTTTGCTTGGAATACCATTCCTTTATTCTTCATCTTGTTTACATTCTAGCCATTTTCAAGACCCAGCTAAATCGCATTTTACATGAAGTTTTCCAGCCCTCAAGGCTCTCTTTCATGAATGAAATCCTATAGTACTTATTGGAATGTCTCATTCCTTTTGGAATTGTTATTTATTATTTTCTATGC
The DNA here is from genome assembly GCF_028564815.1 of Eubalaena glacialis. Classification (NCBI taxonomy): domain Eukaryota; kingdom Metazoa; phylum Chordata; class Mammalia; order Artiodactyla; family Balaenidae; genus Eubalaena; species Eubalaena glacialis. The sequence continues at coordinate 61,959,978 of NC_083721.1, forward strand.
ATATGAACACTCAATAGTATGACTTCTTTTCCTAACTGAATTTTAAGTTTCTTAAGAGCAAGCAAGGGCAATGTCCTAGTTTATGTTTTAACTCTCCACTAAATATGATTCTTTGTATATAGTAAGCACTTATAGCTTATGGATGATTGTGTTTAAGGCCGGCCTACTAACCAGGCTTTGATTTGAAGGCCCAAGTTACAATTGATATGGCTTAGTGGCTGGATGGTTCCTGAAGGGTTAGGGTTAGGGTTAGTGGTGGCAGTGGCCTAAGAAAGAAAGGTTAATATGAGTGTGTCCCTGAGATGTGTATCAGTGTGTTTTCATTTTAGTAATATACTCCCCCCACTTCCTTTATGAAAAGCATATGGAAAGCATGGCTTAATAGGTAGAAAGGCTAAGAGAAATGCAAGCAGAGGGAGGTAATGCTCCTGGCTGTGGTAGACTGGTCTGCAGAAGTGTTTTGATTCTCTGAATTAGTCAAAAGATTGAAAAAAATAGCCACTACTACTACAGGAAAAAAAAATGAGGAGGAAGGGTCCTGAAAATGGTATCTGAGCAATGAAAGACAGTGAATATTTTAAAGATCACTGAATTTAATTTATTCAACCTAAATGCATAAAAGTACAGGTGGGGACATTATTTATGCAGGTATATGCAAATCACTTTATAAAATAGGCAAAGCCCTTCTGCTTTTTATAAGTTGCCAAGGTGGTTCCTGATATTTTAAAAGCTATGCACCTTTCATGCAATTTCCTAAGAGTTGGAATCCCTCTGTCGGAATCATAGTCATTGTCAGAGCAAGTTTATTTTTTTTCTCTCCTCTGGGACATTGACAAGGCTCTCATAACCATCACAAAAAGAGTGGTTTCCACAGCGATGTGACTGGAAAAAATCACTTGGAAATCACTGAGGAGCAAGTCACAATGTTCAAAGCAGAGAACATAGGCTTTGAAAACATGAACCCATCTGACCTCTTGAATTTAGAACAGTGAATTCCTGAGCTCTGAAACATGGGGCCCGGCTGTGCATGCCATATTGGTGCTATAAGACTGGCAGTAGGTTGGCTGTGGCATGGTCTATTTCAAACTCCTTCACAGTGCCCAGTGTTGCATGTTCCCAGATGACATTTGGTTGGCAGAAGCCGGGCCTCCAAAGCTGGCAGTCTGGAATGCAGCCCACTGTGTTTTGACAAACACATAATTGACCATCTGATCACCAGCCTACGTTCTGCACTCAGGTCACTGAAGGGACCTGGGCTTTCAATAGGTCTCTACTCCTTATCTTGTTCATCTCCTCAAACCTCTCTCCAGAAAGTAATACAGAGAAGACTTAAACACACCCACAGACATCCTCTCATTTGCAAAAGAGAACATGGTACACACAACATAAGCTGTTGAAAATTTCCTTTAAATTGTCCTGGCAGCCCAAAGTGAACAAGAGGAAAGCACACTTATGGTGAACTCTAATTCAGAAAGAAGGAACAAATATACTGCATTGTTTCAATACCCGGCTGTGCATAAGTTGCAATTCAGCTCAATGGCCTGGAACTTCTCCTCAGAAAAGGGAAGCAGTGGGAAAATGATAGGAAACTGGGGCAATGATTGACTTTAGGGGGATATTATTAAGAAATGGTTTCATTTTCAAGTGAAAGAAGAGAAAAGCGGGACACTGGCAATGTCCTCTCCTTTTCTGCCTGCCACTCCCCCAAGGCCACTATGGGAGAGAGAGACACACATCTCTGGAGAGCAGTAGGTCAGCCTCAAGTTGCGGTCTCTGGTGAAGGTCCCATAAAGGTGCATTTTGGCCTGAAATTTGGCCCCAAACAACACATCAACCTTTCTCCTAGAAGGCAAAGATTATGCACGGGGCCAAGCCAGGCTGGCATTAGGCAAATGTCAATGTCTATGTCGGCACTACCGAATCGCCCCTCCCCTCCACTCCCAGCCCCACTGCACAGTTCAGGCCCTAGGTTTTCATCTATGACCTGGTCTCCCTTTTCTCAGTCACCAGACTGCTCTTCTTCTAAAACATAAATCTACTTAAAATTCTTCAAAGCCTCCCCAAGCCTGCTGCTTCCTGTCCAAACTTCTTTGCTCGGCATACAAGGCCCTCGTGATCTGCCTCCTGCCCACTTTCCAGCCTCATCTCCTTTGAAAGGATCCCCTTTCAATCACCAAGCTCTAGCCACGAACTCGGGATGCGGCTGCTGCACAGATGCCTCCTGACTTCCCTCTGGCTTTTTTTCTGATTATGATCCCCTTTTGCTTTCCCCTCCCCCCATCCACCTGGTAAACTACAATTCACTCTTTAGACTTTCAGGCCCAGCTTGGGCACCTCCCATATGCAGGCGGGCGCTCCCTTCTTGTTCCCCTCGCTACATCTTGTATATACCTCCATTCCAGTGCCTATCACATGGCATGGCCTTTATTTACTATATATCTCCCCTACTGGACTGTGGGATTTTTAACAATGGGGACCATTTCTTATTTATCTAGCAGTTTTAGGAACTGAGCATAGTGACGAGCTTTCCATAAATGTTTGTTGACTGAAAACTGAATGAAGAGCTGCGCATGATAATCAAAACCTAAGCCAAGCAGTAGTATTAGCTTCTAGAAGCAGGGTAGGGGCCTACTAGCAATCTAATGAAGGCAGAAGACCCCAGCAGTAAGGCACTTTAGACGGTTATCACAGGGTGAAAGGAAGAGTGAGGGATAGAGGGTGTGATGGAGGAATGTCTTGTTAACAGAGAATGTAGGCAGTTAATTTTCAGCCTTTTCAACATTTAGTTTTCAATATGGAAAGGTGTTGTTCTGAGAATGAACCTTAGTCCGAACTGTAGAGAGGTCTACCTTTCAAGAACCTAGTTTCTCAAATAGGGCGAGTCTGTGCTCTCTGCTTCAAGGCAGCATGGCAGGTTATAGAGGGCTCCTCTTTGATCTGCTAAAGATTAATGGGATGAAACACTTTTGGGGGAACATCTGGAAGCTATTCAGCTCCTATTGAAATCTGTGTCAAATCCAGACTGGGACTCTGGACTAAATGCAGTGCCGAGGAGAAAAAAGTTGAACAGGCAGAATGCTGCACCTGTCTGGAGGAGGCCATTAAAGAGGCACTAGGAACCAGAAGCACTGGGGAGATAATGTTTTGATCTGTCCCCAGGGAACTTTTCTTCTCCCTTTGACGGCACCTGGGGCACCACCTCTGGAGCCATCAGCTGTGTCTGTGGGGCACTTGAGGACAGCAGGACTGTCATAGGCCTTGTCACCTTTGAAATAAAGGCAGTCTCAGGATTGGGAACAATCTAAGCAAGCATGAAGCCTGGCCTGGGGGGTGGGAAAAGGTTAGTGGATACGTGGATGGGCTATTAGCCCATTCAGGTCATTTGCTCAGCCCCCTCTCTGGTTAAAAACTTGGATCTCTCTAGAAGCTGCGAGATTGATGGTTGATATAGCATAGAATCAGCTTCACATTTTCCTATGAGCCAGAGACAGCCTTTCAATTACGTTTTTTATCTCAAAGGTCTCCCCTCGATTTCTAATCCGTGACCCAGGTCTCCAGGCTGCTGCACTGCTTGTGTCTGAGGCTTGCCCTCCAGTGCTGACGTCATAATAGCTGAGCCGTGCGGGCAGAAGTGCACGGTGCTGATTCATCCCCGGTGATGTGAGGATTAATGCCTTGTCTAACACAGAGCTATTATGTGAACTGTTTTTACACAAAAGAACTGCAACAAAAATGATTTGCCAGTCAGAGGACTAGAAATATGCAGTGCTAGGTAACTGGAGTCGGGATGCAGAGACGTAAAGTGGTAACCACAAGCATGCACGCTGACACCCTCCGAAGCACTGACAGACCCACTCTATCAACACCAAGAATGAGGAATAACAAGACTTGTCAGGGGCAGAGAGGACCCACCCCTGCTGTATAAATGCATTACACACAGCACCAGTCTCTGGGGAGTTTAATCAATCTCCTTTCTCTGTCAAATAAATGTCACTTTAGACTTTAGCCTTAGCATCCTTTGGAGGATTCTACTCCCCTACATATATTTGCAACTAGCTTCTAGGAATGTGAGTGGAAGCCACACGCAAGCAAAAGAGCCATGGGAACCTCCTTTCTGTGCAAATGATTGCAACACAAGAAATACCTCAGAGTGTGAAGGAGTCGGTGAAGATAGTATGTTGTGAATAAGGGACAGTGTTCACCAGATAGTGAGAAGCAGCTGGAAGGATGCTGATAATATTTATCACGTGAGGTAACTGCCATTACCTGTAGCATATCTTGGGTGGTGTCTCAGGTAGTGACTTTGATTATTTGGGTTCGTGGCCCTAGAATCTCTTTCAAGCAGCTCAAGGTGAAATTTATCCAAACCAACTCAGTGCAGCCTGATTTGGGCTTTAAATTATAAATGTTCTCTCTTTTCATCTGAAATCAAGTTGTGTTTTTTTTTTTTTCCCCAAATGACTTTCCATCTTTTCTAAAAAAAGAATGGTACCTTCTATAAACCTCCTGGCACATGATTTCTCTCTCTCTTTTTTTTTTTTTCTGGACTTTACTATTTCACATACAATTTTAGCCTAAATAACTAAAGTTTTGTACTTCAGTCTTGTACCTCCTGTAAAAGGATATTAGAAATTTTGTCCAAAAAATGAAAGCTCTGATCTAGAAGTTGAAATTAAAAACTATTGGGCCTAGGGATGGGTGTATAACTGAAGAATAAATAATTGCCCATTGATTGACAGTGGAGCAAAAGCCCAACTGTGGCTGGTATCTGGCTGAAGAATGTAAGCTGTAGTTTAGAAGAGCAGTGACTTTTGCAAACAGCAGCCGTGGCTGAGTCAAAGGAAGTCTTTATATAAGTCCAGTGGCTTGGGCTGCTGGTCTTTTCAGCCCCCTCATGATGGCAACTACTACTACCACCAACAGCATTGACTCCAAACACAAAAGAAGCTAATACACACTGAAGAAGCACTGGAAACCACAACAATGTCAACTGGAGAACATGCCAATAAAGACCCAAATTTCCCAAATCTGGTGCTTTTTTTGAAAAGTAAAAAAAAACCACTTTTACTTACATAAAGAGAAGGGGCAGGCCACAGAATGACGGTCAAGGAACTGAAAATCAAAGACAAAACAAGGAATTAAAAATAAACCCAATGATACTGTGGAGAGAAGGAAAGCAAATCTAAGTTTAGACAGGACTAATTGCTCCTAAAGCATGAGCAGTGAGAGCCCATTTTGTCACCTGGAGCCCAAGAAAGAGGAGATTCAGCCTCGTAAAATTTCCAAAGGTGTGACCTGCTGCTATCTGACCAACACAGAAGGAGTGCCAACCTCTTTCTTTGTCAGCTTCATTCTGATCGAAATCATACGAGCATTATCTAGAGCTGCGCTGTTCAATACAGTAGCCACTAGCCACATCTACCTATTTAAATTTAAAATATTTAAAATTTTAGTTCCTCAGTCTACTAGTCACATTCCCAGTGCTCCACAGCCACCTGTGGCTAGTGGCTGCCTTACAGATAGAACGTTTCTATCGTTGCATAAATATCTATTGGGCAGCACTGATGAGAATAGATAAAAGCTTTACTATGTAGTGCGTGACAGATCTTAGCTAATTTTGACAAAGATGAGTGAAACTGATAAACTTTGCTTCTTTTAAGGGTTAGATTTAGTATGTTTAATGCCCAGAAGATACTCTGGGCAAATTCAAAGCCTCCATGTATTGTCAATTGTTAGCTGAGGACTGCTATTGCCTTGTCTACCCTGTCTCACCAGCCTAAGAGTGTCCCCTCTGACAAAATGATTTTAAACGAAAGCATTTGTCCCCCAAAATGCATTTTTAATAATGAAAACTTCAGGTTTGGGGGGAGTTGACCTTAACAGTTTCTCATTCTATATTTCAAGTCTGATAATTCTCCTTTGTAATCTTCAACACACAAGCCAAATAAGCGATTATGGGACTGGCCTGTTTGCCACTGTTTTGATAGCTTTTCTTACAGAAGAATAAAACTGAAGTAACAGAAGATCCAAGAGAAATTAATAAACCAAACAAGGATGCTGAGAAGACAAAGCAGGTCTCCCTACCCCACCCAACTCAAATATGTCAAGGACTTAATATACACTGATTGAATTCTTGTCTCTCTGATACCATGATTTTAACCACTTCACATATGGCCTTCAGAAATATGAAAAACAAACTGTATTAAAAGAGATCAAGTAGAAGGACCTGACTAAAGCATAGAATAAGGCTAAAGTAGAAAACTAGCAATTAGAGACTTCACTTCTCAGCAAGTTTTCTGGGAAAATGCACCATCACAGAGGTTCCTCCAAAGAAAAAGTTTTTCCTTTTATGGACAAGGTGAAACCCTGTTCCATGAACATGCAGGAGTGAAGTATGGTGTTCCCCTCTTTGGACAAGAAGAGTTAAGATGAAAATCTGCAGCCTGGACCATAATGTATGCCAACACAAGAGAGGCTGGAGGTCTCCAATGTTTTGAAATTGTTTCACAAAATTGATGAGCTTAATAAAAATTTTAAGCAAGATAATTAACTTATGTATGATTCATTGAAAGTACACACAAACTTGAAATACGTACATATATATATATATATTAAAAAAAGACCAACTAGCCTCAACGACTTTAAAGCTCTAAGTTTTGCTACATTCCAATCCCTTCCACAAGCTAGGATCCTAGACCACTTCACTGGTGCATCTTTTAAAACCTTTTTCCTTCCTTCCTTTCTTCTTTTCTTCCTTCCTTCCTTCCCTCTCTCTTCCCTTTTTTCCCTCCCTCTTCCAACCTTTTTGAGCTTGCTTTCTCTCCCAACCCTTGAGAAAATGGAGAAAAATATGATTAGTGGTTATCTATGCAATATGCTCACTTATTTTTCTGTTGTATGTTATAAACCCAGTAAGTCTCAATAATAATTATGCTCTTTTTGAACTATACTTAGTATTTATGCTCTTATATCTGAGAGCATAACTTTCCTTTCTAGGAAAGGAGTATTTATTCATAAAAGTTAATCAGTCAAAATTAAATTTTTGATGTGATCAAAAGAGATCGATGTAAACTGTACCCAGATTGATTAATACATCCAAGGTCTGGAATGAAAAGCTATCTTTCCTGGATGTCAAATGACACACAGGCTGTCAATGACAGGAATCCAAGATGGAGAGAAAAATCACAGTGTGTATGTCACAGTCTAAGACAAATTAAAGCCAAGGTAAATTGAAGATTTTATTGGATATAATTGTTGTCTTTATGTATTAATGAAAAACAATACTATCTATCCCAAATTTAATACTAAGGCTAAAAATTTAATCTCAGAGTTCTTATACAATTTATAAACATTCATAAATGTCAAAAGGCCCCATTTCTTGACTGAATTACAATCTGCTATGCAATTTTGAAAATATGTATTAATCTACATGGGTTTATTTTTGTTCAGTTCAAATTGTTATTTTATTGATATGTGCCCTTTCTGCCTAAGTGATATTCACCTTGTATGTTTGTAAATTGTTTTCATCTGAAATGCAAAGAATTATCTATCATAGTTTTGCATAAGCTTAAGAACATTTGCATTAAGCATGCTGGGTTCAAAGCACAAATATCTAGCCAAGAATATAGAACTATAAAGCCCCAAATGAATCAAGACCTTAAAACCTGGCGGGGGAGGCAAGAGTAGAGAGGGGGAGAAGGGGTGATTTGTAGTGACGTCTAATTTTAGTTTTGTGATTTCTGAGTAGAAATTATTATATAGTATCAATCTCCAAGCAACTAAAAGTATTATTAACTGTAACTTAAAGATTAGTCCATTCTGATTTCCGTTTATGTTCTACGGCAATGGTTCCCAACATCTGAGGTGATACAGATCCCTATGAGAATTTCTCCTCCCAGAAATTCTTCAAAAACAGCAAGTTCCAAGCATCTCCCAAAGTCCCTGAAGGTCTTCCAAGAATTCCAGGTTAGTAACCCTTGGTCTAAGGGGAGAGGGGAGAAAATGCTCTTTCAGTCCCCCTGCTCTTCACCTCTAGGATGTTTTAACAAGTCGCTATAAAGTTAAAGCCAGGAGTAAAATGAAATGTACAGAAAATGGATCTCTACATGGGTGAGTGTGTGTCACTAGAGACACACAGACTCCTTTACAGGACTTCCAGACTCTGACTTTCCTAGTCCCTTATAAATTCTTTTTTAAAAAGTCCATAGAGCCTTAGGAACAATGAGGTAGAGGAATAGTGAGCAGAGAAATGATAATAAGAGTTACTAGTCACTGAGTACTTTCTGTGGTTCCAGGCATCTTAAGTAAATGTTTCTTAAGTTTGAATACGGGTGTACCCAGGGAGGTGGAGCAGTCTGACAAGAGTGTGCAAAGCCACAGCATAAATAGTAAAGACACGGCTGTCTCTTCAGAGGGTCAGTTGTCTCTGTGACTAAGTAATTTAACCTCTTATTTGTATATGTACTCATTTATCCAATAACTATTTCTTGGACGTTATAGAAAAAAAGAACAGATCCTGTTCTTGCCCTCATGGAACTTCCGGTTTAGTGAAACAAACAAGGATAAATTGAGGGGTAGAATGCAAAATGTGTATGTATCTTGTAGGATGAAACCCGAGACCTCACTGAAAAGCCTTATTTGCAGCAGACTGTTTCAGGTGATGTCCAGGCACCCCGAATATCGGATGCTCACCTTAGCTTGATGATCACCTCCCTGGAAGAGTTTGAAAAGCAGCATTAACGGTATATCATTTAATCCTGACTACAAGAGTAAATACTATTACTTCCACTTTACCAGAGGAAAAAGGGAGATTTGAGAAATTAGGAAACTTACCCTAAATCAGACAGCTGCTGGGATCTGAATAAGTCTGTACCATTCTGAGGTCTACCTATTTATAACCCTTAAGTTCCAGTACCTATAGGTGTTTCCCACTTTATGTTTGCCCTTGAAGTCTGGCCTCATTAAGAATTTTGTAGCCTAGTTTAAGTTTCTCCTTTGGAAGGAGACAGTTTTGGCTTGATTTGCATTCTAAATATTTCAGGGTGGTAAGGGAAAGCTACTATTGTACCCATTTTTGGGTGCAGAAGCTGAGACACTTGACAGCTGAGGTACCTGGCTGGGTTAAAAAAGGAGTCTGGGCTGTCAGTCTCTCGTTCCTCTTGACTAACTCCAAGCCTAGGCAATGGTACTGTCCAAGGGCTTTTCCGCACGTGGGATTCACACTGGCTGATAAAGAGTGAGAGAAACTTTGCTAAGGGAAAATAATAGTGCAATAAAAAAATGGAAAATAAGTAATCATAACTCACAAAAACTGGTTACTTTTAGCATTGTGAATAGAAAAGGGAGAGCTTATTCATCACAAATGAATCAGAAAATTAGAATGTGTCACAGCATTGATGACAGAGCTGAGGAATTCAGATGAACTGAAGTTCAACACTTATCCTTCTATCTGAAGAGGGTAAATGATGTGACAACAGGACAGAAAAGACCTCTTAGACATGCCTTTAATCCATCCAATTTTTTTTTTCAACTACTTTCTCCAGCAGTTAGGGGGGTTTATATCTTTGTTTTCTATGGGTAGAGATAACATTTTAACATCCTTTTAATGTTCTAGAAGTATTGTGTTAATTAATTCTTATGTGGGAGTCATTCCAAATAGTAGGATGAAGATTTTTACCTTACTGATTTTCCTAATACCTTTCTGGCTTCCAGTGTTTTCAAAGGATGAGGCCCTATTGGATTTTTAGATTCATATGTCTCATAATATGTGCCAGCTTCATAGGTTCCTGTCAATTGATATTCCATCTTCACTCTGGATACATGATTTCCTTTATCTGACAGATTCAAGAAATTTTATGCTAGATATAATGACATTTCATGCACCCTGAATTTGGAGGTTTTTAATTCTCTATTTTCTACCTGGCAAAAGATTTATAAGTTAAAGTCAGATGGAAGGCTTATTCAGACGTGCATACAAAACATGCTCAATTTCCCACTAGGTACTTTGGGGTCTCCTGCAAGTTTCTTGAAGTGTTTTCATTCCTTTGGTCAGTCTTAAGGAGACTGACTATAAATGCCATAAATGGTCATTCATATCTTGGGGTCTGCTTTTCAAGACCATCTTGAGAAGAACAGTAGGGAAATCACAGTGAATGCCTTACCTTTCCTTAATATGCTATGATAACACAGAATGATGTCTGTCTTCAAAAACCGAGATGATGAAATCATGATCAATAAAAAGAGAGAATTCAAAAACTAAAGTTCAGCAATTAGGTATAGGACTGTTTCTGAGCCTGAGACATTGCTGAGATACAACTTGACACTCTACCCCATCCCATACAAATCCTCTTGAGTCTTCCTGATTCTTACAGGTATAAAGCCTGAGAAATAAGAATGAAGTAAAAGCAGTAAGGCTGGGAGGGGTGGCAGGGCAGGGTGGGAGGTAGTATCAGGAACTGAATTTGTTTAATATATTTAGGATGATTTCTTACAGCTCCTAAAACAGACTTAATTCGATGGCATGATGACATTCAGGAGCTCTCTACAATCTTATTCCGAACAACTTTCCTTCCTTATTTCAAACTCCTAAAGTTATAGCTTTACATGTTCTAAATGGATTGGTGTACAAGACCTTTTATTATAGTACATTAATATCTTTTAGGGGATGCTGAAAAGGTCTGGTATTGTTATCATGTGGTCCAATCAAGTAGAAACACTTGGTCATAATGCTGCTCACAGCTTACTATTAATGCCATTTGGTACAAAAAAAGTTGTGCCTATTATAGGACAAACTCATCCCAAGACTCCTTGGTATATAAACACAGAAAGTAACATGTTAGTGGTACAGAGGGCTTTGGAATAAATATGGGCACAGCAGGAGGAAGAAACATCCAGATCAGTGTGAACAGAAGGCTGTCTTTACTCAAATGGTTCCCTTGAATTTTTTTTAATACAAAGGGAAAAATTATAACACAAAACTTATATCGAAAGATACAAATTAAGCAGGTACTTTCACCCGATGGTCTGTTAGATACTAAACCACGAGGACAACGTGGGCACAGTCTGTGTTTTAAAGACTTGATAAAAGCTTTCCATAATACAGATTGGAAAATGTTACTTTTGTCCTTGTCACCACCAACTATTTGCTTAAGAGCAATCCAAGATCTTTCACGATCTGGCCCCAATCCACCTCTCTTGTTTTTCCCCACCACTGCTTCCATACGTACTGTAACAGGCTATTTGCTCTCCCTGAACATGCTCAGGCCACCTCTGTCCCTGAGCCTTTGCTAACAGTTCACACTAGAATCTCCCAAGCCTAGAACAGTGTCCTAAACACAGCATGACACTCCAATGTTTGTTGAATAAATGCTGTCCATCTATTTCAGGAGACAAAGATGATAGAAAAAAGTTGTTAAATCAGTAAACAAATAGCACCAGAGAGAGGGCAAGGAAAAGTTAATTTTAGTGCATTTTAGAGTGGGGGGCAAAATGAGCCTTTAAGATTAAGAAAACCGATGCTCTTTATTCTTGGGTCTAGCCAATGCTATGAGTCAGTTACTTTTTTGGGAACAAGTTTCAACCTCAAGGTTAAATGAACACAAATGCTCTGTCCATCAGCATATAATGAAAAAGCTGTGGCTATTTCTACATCGGCACAGTGAAATTAAAATATGCAGTGCCTTTCTCAGGGGCATCATGTATGACAGAACTTTTTAAAATAGTCCCCTTTGCCACTCTTGTACAGAAAGAGCTATAGAGATAAAAGTAAATGTTTAAAAAACTGGAATAATTTCACTTAAGAAAGAAAGAGCTGAGGTGTATCTTCATAGTTTTCTGACTATAAGAAGAGTTGTTATAAAGAGAATAACGATAGGTATTTTTGTCCTAGGGCGAAATGATATTAAACTGTCCAGTGAAGAATTTAAGTTAAGACTTAAGGATGAACATCTTAAATGTACAAGTGGTAAATAATCAAACAGATTGCTAAGAGCTGTTATGAAATTTCTATCTTCACGGTTATTTAAAAGTAGGAAAGATCCTCATCTATTTCGGATGGAATAAATACAGCTCTGCCTCCAGTCAGGAGGGTGAATTCAATACTTCTCTAGTCTTGTTTTGCTCTATATGACTACAAAATCCTATAACATGCTGACTCCCAAAATCGTACAGAATCACAACACAGTTGAGTAAAATACATTTTATGGTTAGACGAGGATAAGGCAACACAGAAAGTCTGTAAGGTACTAAATTCAAAATAGTGTATATAGTGCTTATGTATTGATTCAATTTGCCAAGTGTATATGAATTACTCAAATAGAATTGAGCAAAAATATACTTGAATCTACTATGGTTTTAACGTAATGATTAGCTACAGTAAAACATTCTAACAATTAATTCTTTCACGTCCAAGAAATTTAGCTGAATATTTCATAAACCTGTTATGAATATGCATTTAAATTCAATATCCAATTTTTTTTTTAAAGTTAGAAAAAAGACCAGAAAATAATGTAAGAATTCACTGTTATTATTCCCAGGACTATCTTCAAAGACATCAGGAGAACCAGTGAACAAATACTTTTAAATGGCCAGAATGGGCTCCATATGACTAAGAATGTAAATCTTATGACAGACTCAGGGAAAGCTCTAACAGGGGCGGCAAGTTACTGGCTTTCTTATCTATTTACCTTGCAGCTTTGGAGCTCAGCAGAAGTGTCCATTACATACAGCACACAGGACTAGATGAACAGTTCCAATGACCTTGTCTGAACCAAATTCACTTAAAGCAGTTTGCCACATTTCTTAAATAGAAGATGAGCCCTTTCTATCTATGGCCCAGATTTGGACTGGATCACTGAACTATTGCCCAACTCTTATAAGCAAAGCAGTAACATGTACCAATCAACAGGCAGCCCATAGCAGAGGCATCAGGAAGGTCAAAATACACACACATAAGAAATTGGCAGTACATTATAGAAGAAAGCTATTTCTAAAGATGGACTTTGGCTACTAAAGACTTTGAGTGTTATTCAACCTTTGTTAGGAAAAAAAATCAGTCCCCATGTAACTTGTAAAGATCTGGTTAAAAAAAGAGATTGAGACAGAGAAATGTAGTTTTATTTTGCAAACCATTATTTTCATAAGGACACAAATCAGAGATAAACTACGCCAATTTCTTCATAGCTGACTTTTTATAGGATATTATTCTAGTCTTCACTAATGACTTCTGGAGGTTGGTTATTGCTGTGATCAGGAGCTGGGAGGATAGACGTCTAAGACCTTTCAAGAGAAACATTTTGTTCAATATCAGTACAGAAAATAAAGCCAGCATTAAGCTGACTTTGACCACCTAACTAGGATAATGGTTGGTACATGTAGCCATTGCTTATGCTGTTTCGAATGTCAAGAATGAATTGAGGACACAGGGAGGGGGAAGGGTAAGCTGGGACGAAGTGAGAGAGTAGCAATGACATATATACACTACCAAATGTAAAATAGATAGCTAGTGGGCAGCAGCTGCATGGCGCAGGGAGATCAGCTTGGTGCTTTGACCACCTAGAGGGGTGGGATAGGGAGGATGGGAGGGAGATGCAAGAGGGAGGGGATATGGGGATATACATATGCATATAGCTGATTCACTTTGTTATACAGCAGAAACTAACACAACACTGTAAAGCAATTTTACTCCGATAAAGATGTTAAAAAAAAAAAATGAACGAACTGAACAGCAAAGGTGTCAAGCTAACCAGCAACTGGAATTTTGAAAGCCTGTGGTACAATAAGCTGATAATGTTGTTGTTAGAATTCATAAAGCTTACTCCTGGCTCCCTCCCTCCATCCCTTCCTATTTCTACATCCACATTCCTATCATCAGGCAGTTGAAGAAAAAGAAACAAATGTGACCTGGACTGCCTCTTCGGGGACACACTCAGTCAGCTCTCCATCCTCCTCAACCCCAACCTGCTCTCAGTTATCTGAAAAGTTATTAATTTAACTGCTTTTAATACTTCTTCTTAGGGGAACTGTCATTTTCTTAACTGTCTCTACAAGATCCAAATGCAGGTTTTTCCAAGGTAATGAAGGAGGTATTTGGTGATTATGTGTTTGTGTGTGTGGTGATGGTGGTGGAGGTGGATTCTGCTCTGGACTCTACAGATTGTTCAGCTTTACTGCCCAAGGGCGTCACCTGATTCCCCATCTCAAGAAGCAATACTGCCTATAGTTTAACTGCAAATAAAGATACATACATATACATGCATATATCATATATATGTGTGTGTATATATATATTTCCTTTTGGAAGTTATAAACATTGTGGGACTTTCTGTCTATACACTCGGTGAGGTGTTCATACTGATGTCAGAGTAATTTAGGCAGAAACATAAGAAAACATAAATGGTTTGCTCTGAAACTTTACAAACATGTTCTTTGTTAGTGATTTCCTCCTGGTTAATCTCCATTGGTTCCTGGCTCTTAGGAGCATGTGCTCAAGGAGACTTTTTCACAGTATCTTTCTGCCTCAGAAAACCCTGTGGGTGAAATTTACTTATAAACACCTGAATTCTTGTATTCACCTATTAATGATCTAGGAATTGATGATGTTTCCTGTCTGCTCTTTCACCTTCCACTTCATGAAAGGATTAGACTGTAAACAACCTAGAGGAATCCTTCAGGCCAAACCCTGGCTGAGCTGATCTCAGCAGGCAGGGAACCCGTGGAAGCCTGTGAAACACAATTATGAAAATAGAAATAATTCACCCATATTTTCAGGAAGAAATTATGTTGTTTCCAAGATGAGACCTAGAAAATAAGGCACATTAAAAGAAACTGAGCAAGACATGAATTTAAAGATTCAGCAGAGGTAAATTTCAGAAAGTGCCCAATTTGCTAGAGCCCTCCTCAAGCCGCAGGTTCATTTTCAGGATCTGACAGTGGCCTGCCCAGATATTTCAAGTGAGGTCCACTCGTCCCTGACAAAAGGCAGTGAGTATTTCTCACCTCCAAAGGCAATCAAATTTGTGCCACGGAGTCTGAAGGTTCGTGGCTTTCTTTTATTTTTAGAAGTCTGTACATGTGTGGTTCCTCTGTATGAGCTGGTCCTGAGGAAGTGATCCACCCACAACTCTACAGAGCGAATTAACCCCATACTGAGCTTTTTTTTTTTTTTTTCCCCTCATTTCACACACCTACTCAATGTTTTAAATGACCCAGCAGTAGCATGATCAGATGATTTTTTTTTTTCTTCTCAGTGAGGAAAGCCTGGTGGTGGGAGAGCTGGGACATATCTGCTCTAATTCAAAACAGAAGTGTGGCCCTAAAACATTACCAAATAACATTTTATCAGCAGTGCAGAAATGCTCAAAAATGCTTGAATGAAACCCTTTCATCCAACTTACTGAAGTTTCTATTTTAAATAACAAATAATACATAATAAATACTGAGGTAGAGAAGTTTGAGCTATATCCTGAAAATTTTTTAAAATCCCATTTTACTGGAAAAAAATTAAAGAGACCCACAGCCTCCTTCCTCATCTTTAACAGCTTCAAGAGAAGGACCAATGAGAAGAACGACACAACCCATCCTTTTTCCATTTCAAGGAATAGGCTCATGTTTTTCCAGATTTATTTTTGCCAAAGTGAATGTCTTGAAAACTCTAAGATGATCGCTGTTTTCTAACTTTTCAAAAAAGAAAAGAAAAAAGTGAACATGATGATGGTGGGTGATTTAATGGAATCAGCTTGTCAACATGATGAAACTGAAAAAGCTTTTACAGAATATGTCCACATGCTAAAATAAAAAATCTTTAACATAATGTATATAGTGTAGCGTGATTTTTGTTATGGCAAAAGAAGGGAATATCATTAATTTAGACAGTAAGTGTAAGGTTCTGCTAAAAACTCCACGGATAAATCATAGAAATACATCTTGGCCAGACAAACGGAGCCAGACAAGTTCTAGTTCTTTCAGAAGCTATCAAAAGAGCCATCAGATTTTAAGTCTGTCATCTCTGGTATGTGATAAGAAAAATTCTGAGCTATTTCCCTCAGTTATACTAGAATACAGCTTCAAAATTTTAACGATTTATACATAAATGGACAAGAAAATGACCTCTCCTGAATGTCCCATTTTAGGCAAACTATCAGACCTCTCTCATTCTCAAAAGTAAGTGTGGCAAATTGGCTCATTTTGGTAGGACTTGGCCATAGAACATGCACGTCTTGTGTGAACTTTCAACCTCTCTTTCTTTTGCAGAGTGATTTATGCACACACTATTTGATGCCCAGGAGTTCTGTAATTCTTAGCACAGTAGTCAGTAAGTACAAGGGAAAACCTCTCACATTTAAAATTCATGTTTGAAGTGTCTTAAATCTTATGCTTTTGAACTGAAGGCCTTATGAAAGTTCTAAAACACATTCACTACTTCCCCCTAAGCGTCTTATAGGTGTGGCTGCCAACTGAAAGTGTTAGGTTGGTAAAACTGGTTCAATAGGCAAAAAAGAGGGTCCAAATGAGACAGTGCTTTTATTTACACTGGTTGGAAACTTTGTATTTGATTTATAGCCCAAATCAAGCTCTTACATCTGTGCCTCCAGCCTTTGGCTGGAACTGCTTCATCTGGTCAACCTATAGTAGGATTGTTGTTATGATTTCAAAGACTCCTGCCCATCACTGATGCTAAGGGATTCTAAAGGACTTACCATAGTCTGCGAGCCCCAATCCCTCACTACCTCTCTAATCTCATTTCTCATCACTTGCATGCACAATTGGTCCAACTGCAACAGAATATGGTTACCTAAGTGGAACAAGAACAGGAATGTGAACGAGGATTGAAATGAATAAATTAAAAACAATCAGTGACTCTATGCCCTTGTGAAAATTTAACTCTCTCATTGGAGAGACAACTGTGTTTGTAACTGAGACTAAGAAAGTGTATGAACTTTCCTTGAGAATTGGTTAGATAAGGGAGAACATGCAAAGCATTGTCCAGATGGCTGCATGCATTTATTCATTAATTTAACAGAAGTTTTTTCAGAGTCTACTATTAATTACTCTGCTAATTGGACTCCATTCCCGCTCTCAAGGACCTCTACTCTAATGTACACTTTAGAGAGTTTTTATGTCTCCATTATCACTAACAGTTTACTAGCCCGCTTAGGTAGGTTATCAGAAATATAACCACCTACCTATAACACTTCTTGTTCCTTATTCACTCTTTTCAATTGCCCTGTGACACCCATTAAGCCCTCATCAATAATCTGACCCTTTGTGGCCTATATTATCAACTCAGTTAATGTCAACTTAGATAAGAAACCCTTACCCCACCACCAACTACCTTTTCTTTTTCAAACAGTCAAGAAAATATCATAAATGTCTTCCCAGAACTATTTGTTTGTAATGGGTCCTTACAATCTTATTTAAAACAGCATTTTTGTCTTTTCTTTTCATTTCCTGAGAAGCGTATCTTGAGTTACAGACAAATTATGAGTCAGTGGTCTCCCAGACACAACACTCACTGCTCTCTGGGGTAGAACATTTCAGCAGCCAGCAGAGAATCCTCATCTTAAATAAGCTCCATCTCAGGAAGGATTTAATGGAGCACATGTCTCTGGTCCCTCTGCCCCTTGTAAGGAGGTACCCCCTCCATTATATTTCTGTCTTTTCTAAACTTAGCTATCTTAGGTCAATTGCAGTGAACATGGTATAAACATCACTAACTCCTCAACTTGTTAAACTTCTTCTCCCTCAAATGCCTTATAAACAAAAATACAAGAATTTAATGTATGTACAGAGCAGCAAATGTTCTCTCCCTGTTTCTTTTCAGATATTTTCTTCTTACATAAACAGTGGTGATAGAATTATAAGTGCCACTGCTCTGCCTCCATGTTAATATTCTTATTATCTTGTATAAACAGGAGTGAATGAATACGTACATGACACCAATCAATCCCTTTTTTAAAAATGCAGTTCTCATCTTTTTAAACAGTGGAGGAAGAATTAATGAATTCAACATGTAGTTTACCTGTCTATATTTTGGATGTTAATAAAGTAAAACCAAATTATTGCCTAAGTTCTTTTCAGACTTACATCAGCCATTAACACTCTCCATGCCAGCATGGGCCAGGGGAAAGTGGAACTCATGGCCCTGGGTCCAAGTCCCTGGAGTCAGCTGGCAAGGGGCTTGGAAGGCTGGAGAGGATGTTAAGCTGCTAGGGCAGGAGATTTTGGCTTGTTGGGTAGATAGGAGATATTCACTGGCAGTGAAATAAATTCTTTTTGTAGAGCACATTGCTAGGGAGAGGTCATCTGGGGCATTAGGTGACAGGAATATCAAAACCAAACATACAAGTGCTCTGAGGAAACCAGGGAAAAGGGAAATCACTATTTTTTTCCATCTCCTCATTGGCTTCCCTTCTTCCCTAGTATGCTTTCTCTTTCCATCACTTCATACTTCTTCCCCCTCCATTCTTCAGGTTTTCCTCTGCCTCTTTCTAACAAAGAAGCACTTAGGAACAATTTTAGGGACTAGTGAGACCAAAAAAAAAAAAATTAGAGAAGACAGGATGATATACTGTACATTTATATATACACAAGAAAATACAACCTATATTTGATTGACCAAGAACTATAAACTGGGAATTTTGAGATTTAAAAAATTCATGGTATGTCTGGTCATATTAATCTCCAGACCAGCTGGTTTTTAGCATCACTGGAAAGAGCTATAAGAGAATCATGAGCAGGAAAAAAAACGGGGGAAAATGGAATTGTGTAAGGATTCATATTTGTAAGGAGAAAGGGAATTTAGAGCTGTCTATTGAAATTCCCCCAAATTATTTTTTGGACTTATATATGACAATACCAAGAGAAGAAGCTTGGGAATTCTGATTGGGTTTGGGGAACTACTAAACCCTGTGTGTTGTCAAGCAAATAAAGGATAACCAGAGCATGGCACCTCACAGTGGGTAACATGGGTGGCTTCTCTGCCACCCTGACATATGGAGGCAGGGCCCGCAGGAGCAGAGGTGCCTTATGAATTCCAGAGAGATGCTCAGGTTCATCTGACTGCATAGGGAATGAAGGGCTAGCTGCACCGTGTCATCTGTGAGGTACCTAAATGTATCCTGTAACCAAGCGCCGCCATTTTAAGCCTTGTCGTCTTGGAAAAAATTCTAATACAAAGCTTATGGAAATACTTTATTTGGTCGCCGGGTGGGGGAAGATGCTGGGACATATGACAACATTCAATGGCCAAGGACAGGAGGAAGCAAGAAGAAAGAGGAAACCCAGAAAGAGAGAGTGAGTGCCAAAAGTAGGGTGCCAGCTCTGGAGATTCTGTAACCGAATAAACAGAGAATCTTAAACTAAGAGAGATAAAAGAGCATGCTTTGAGGGAAACATCAGTATGCTTTTGGAATCTGAGGCAAGAAGGAAAAATATTTGCCTCTTGTCAATTTTCACCATTGTCCTATGGAAGGTTCCTCTTTCTTCCACTTTTACACACACAGGTATATTCTTTTCCTAAGGATTAGCCTTCTGTGATAATGGTGGTAATGATGGCAGTCTTAAGTTATTGGCAAAGTTGGGAATGAAACTCTGACCTCCAGGCTATGTTTCTGAGTCCAGTCTATGTCCTCCAAAGTGTTCAGTCTACTTTCTGTGATTTCTCTGCGACCAGCGGCAAACGGTATGTGTGGTAGGGGCGGACTTCCTTCCTGGGATATACATGGCTCCAGAAAATAAATGCCTTCTTACCATGACTTTTTGATTTTCTTTTTTTTTTTCTCTTTTCTCCTAGGCTATTAATCTCCAATTTCTTCTCTACCAGTCTGGGCCCTCATGGTTAATTTTAAGACATCCACCATTAGTTTCCTCATCTATGGCTCTCAATTGTAGCTCGCTAGTTCTTGAGGCCAGAAGAACCCATTCAAGTATGTTTGCCTCAGCTCCCAGGCTGCTGAGCAATGCTGAGGAAAAATTGAAAAACTGGACAGCCTGCTGCCCTTCCAGAGTCCTGGTTTCCAACTTGAGCTGGGGTTCTGGAACTACTTTACAATTCTTTTATCTTTCCCTAGTCAGTTTCCTTTTTTAATCCCCAGTTTCCATTTATCATTGTAATTAACTCCTTGTAACTTACCTCCTACTCTTTATTCTCAGCTACTGTGTTAACCTTGCCTCTTTTTTCACAGAGAAGACAGAAACCATCAAATGGCAGTCCCATCACCATGTTACCTCTGTCAGAACCCATCCCTAACATCTGAGAGACTTTTTTCTCTGGCACTAAAAATCTCCTCCAGGATCTTACTATATCACTTACTCCTTTCTTCTGTATTTTCCATTTTCCTACTGCATGCCAACATGCTTCAGTTGCCCACATGTAAAACAAACAATAACAACCATAACAAACTAACAAACAACAAACCATCTTCTGTGGACCCAATCTTTCCCTCCTTTGAACCACTTTCGAGCTTCCTAAACTCCAATTTATTCCTCAGCACAGTAAAATCTGGTTTCTCTACCTGTGTTTCCAATTAAACTGCCAAGGTCTCCAAAAACCTCTGAATTGCTAGTTCCTAAGATCTATTCTTCAACCTTCTTGTTTTATTTCTTCCTTTTTAAAGTCAGGTTCATTGATGAATAATTTACATACAATAAAATTCATCCTTTTAGTACCCTTCTACAGTTCAATAGGTTTTGACTTCTGTGTTGGTTCCTTGATGTCTACAAAATAAAATCCGAATGCCTTGAATTCATATAAAATCTATTCAAAATCTCTAGCAGTCTTCCCCATGTAACCCATTCTCTGGTCATACATCATTTAACAAAATGTACTCTGTACATTCATGCCTCTGGGACTTTCTTCATGTTTCCTCTCTATAAACACACACGTTTTTGTGTAATATAGTAAACGTTATTAATATCACCACATCAAGTTCCATATAGAATTATAAAACTAGATGCTATTTTGAGAAGTTGATGTTTTCAAAATAGAAAGTAACTTTAAAAATATTACTACCTGAAGATCTCTGCTGTTTTAGTGTTATGGGTTGAATCGTGTCCTCCTCAAATTCATATGTTGAAGTCCTAGCCCCTAGTACCACAGAATGTGACTGTATTTGAGAATAGGGTCATTGCAGATATGATTAACAAAGATGAGGCAATCCTGGAGCAGCGTGGGCTGCTAATCCAATATGACTGGTATCCTTTTAAAAGGGGAAGTTTGGACACAGACAAGCACATGAGGAGACTGCCATGTGAAAATGAAGGCAGAGATCAGGGTTATGCTTCTATAAGCTGAGGAACACCCAAGATTGCCAGCGAATCATCAGAAGGTAGGAGAGAAGCATGGAACAGATTCTTCTTCAGAGCCCTTGTAAGGAACCAATCCTACTGACACTTTGATCTTCGGTATTTAGCATCTAGAACTGTGAGACAATAATTTCTGTTATTTAAGCCATCCAGTTGTGTGGCACTTTGTTATGGCAGCCCTAGTAAAGTAACACATTTAATAAATAAACATCTTTGAGTATGCTGGAATACTAAGTAGCTCATTCACTCATCAAGTCCTTAATTGATACCTACTATGTGCTAGACACTGCTCTAGGATACGAGGATGCATGGTATATATGAAAAGCTCAAACAATATTTGTTGAATGAATGAATAAGAACTTCATCATGTTACTGTATTTTTTTGAATACTAATAAGCAGTTAATCTATTAATCAACATAGGATTGATTGAATGCCTGCCATTTATTCATTGATCAAATATTTATGGAATACCTACTATGGGTCAAATAACATTCTAGGCACCAAGGATAAAGTTATAGATAGGACAAGTTCTCCACTTTCATGGAACTTAAATTCTAATGGGGGGAACAGACATCAAACATGAAAACAAGTGAAAAAATTATGTAATTTTACTCTGTGCCCCACATTGACAATCACAAGTATTTATTCTGTAAACCCTCTAACTCTTGAACAATGCCCAGGGCAGTACTAAGACTTAAAAATATTCCTAAATACCATGCCCTGTTATTTCCCTTACGTTCCTGCAATCTACATATAAGCCTGAAATATCCCTAAGGTTAATGACCTTAAGCGGTTCTTTAGACTTTCTGATTTAATAATAGTTTTAGGAGTTTACACATTACTTCAGAGTCTACAAAATAAAGATCAACATGATAAAGTCCAAGAGTGGAGGTAGGGTAATCCACAGGCAGTGCACAGGCGAAAACTGTTTGAGCAGGACATCCCCAAAGCTGGCTTTCTCAGTCAGTCAATGTCATTCAACACGTATTTCTTAAGCACCTCCAGTGTGTCAGCCCCTGTGCTGAAGATAGCAGAACTGTGGGCAGAGCAGGCATGGTACTGACCCCCATGGAGCCTACATTGTGAAGGGAAACACCTGAACGTCTAATTTCATAGTCCATTTCTTAATTACGATTGTGATGAGGCTGTGTGAAGAGAGCTAGAAGAACTCCTGGGTTAGGGGACTTGGCCGTGAGAGGTTCGTGAGAAGCTTCCCTGAGGAAGTGGTACCTCAGTACTGGCTTTGGGGCTGGGGTATGGGTCTTTGTTTGAGCAGGGATCACAAAGTCTTATGTTTCTTCTTCCTCATTTCCTTTCATCCACGTGCACACATTTCAAATACTTAAAAGTATTCTTCAAATACACTAAGAACACCAAAACTAAACACAAGAGAAGGACTCTCCAGAGGAAAGAGGCCAAAAATAGAAGGGAAAAATACCCCTAATCTCACCATTTGTTTTGAAAACACCCAAAAATGATTAAAACACATTATAAACTAAAACATATGAACTAATCACTTGCCAAGTTTCATTTTTAAATCATAGCCATTTTTGAGGTTCCTAAACTGAAAAAGAGTCTTCAATATGAACTTGTGTTTTTCTTTTCTTGGCCCTCAGTTGGCTTGAAGCATTTGCTGTTAAGCTGTATGGAGGGAAAGGGATCCAGCTGGTCAGGAACACATGGCATACCTCCCCTAGAAGGGAAGTGCCGTGAGATCAGGCCTTTGTCTATTCGTAGTTATATCCTTAATACACAGAAGAGTGCCTGGAAGATAGTAGGGACTCAATAAATACCTGCTGAATGGCTAACTGAATGAATATTCTGGGCCTCTGAAGGAATTCTCCAGCTCTCTTTCCTTACCCAAGCTGCATCTTGCTTTAAGCCAGTGGTCCTCGGGCAATTTTTGCTCCCACAGGGGACATTTGGCAATGTCTAGAGACATTTTTAAGTGTCAAGACTGGAGAAATTGCTACCGGTATCTAACGGGTAGAGGCCAGAGATGCTGCTAAACATTCTACAATGCACAGGATAGCTCTGCATAACAAAAATTTATCTTTCCCTAAATCTCAACAGGGCCAAGGCTGTAAAACCCTGCCTTAGGCCCTTTTTACTAGTGGGCTGTACTTGGGAGTATGGTCCTCCATATATTTGGGAGAAGTTCAGTCCTACTGTATTTGGGGGGAGTATGGTCCTCCATATATTTGGGAGAAGTTCAGTCCTAGAGGAAGCAACCAGATGGATGAAACCTTGTTTCATCCTCATTCCCTTCATGAACTGCCCCCCCTGGGACTTTTGACCCCACTGGGTCAATATGCAGTTGCTGGAGAAACCACTTGAAAAAGTCTGTCTCTACAATGGTGGGGAATAATTTTTACAGTGTATTGGTAATTCCCCTGAGCTTACCTAAGAATATAACCTAATTTAAATAAAATTAGCTTGTTTAGAGTCTAGTCATGTGTCTGTAAGAAAAAGAATGTCCTCCCCTAATTCAACCAGTTTCTCCATGTCTGATCAGGGTGTGCACACCAGTCTAGCTTTATAATAAATAAGATCAACTTCAAGAATCCCCCAAAACCCTATAATGTGCCCGTAGAGAGACTGGGTTTATAGCATTTCCTCTGCTCCCTTCCTTGCCCTGTGTATTAAAATAGTAGTATCTGATTCCAGTTTCAGTGGGGGGAACTTCCATGGTGCCAGAGGAGTACATGCACCGATTTCCTGCCAATGATGGTTGCTCCAGGAATCTTGGTGTTGTGGCCTGTGTCCCAGTTACCATAGAGACCGCATACACTAACAGTGTAACATTATGATTGGTGGGGAAGATACATTTTGCAGAAGCTTTTTGGAGGGAGAAAGAGAAGACAAGAGAAAGAAAGTGAGACTGCCAATAAAGAGGCACAGCAAAGAGAAGTCCCTGACCATCACAGATTCTAGAAATTCGGGACCACAGAGATTACAACTAGTAATATAAGACCAACATAAACTTTCCCCCAAAGGCTGCCTCCATCAGGAAAATTTCAAGTATGAGGAGAAAGAACTGATATAAAATATTCTAAAACAAAAAAAAGTAAATAAATGAACCTACCAAGGTCTAGAGGTGACAAAAGTGGTATGGCAAGAAAACATTTTTAAGTGATTCAAGGCAAGGGAAAAAAAAGAAATCTAAGAGAAAAATAAAATTGAAAGTTACATTCCTGAGGATGGCTGACTTACAGAGAGGCTGGCTGGCAAGGAGTAACTTAAGTTCTGAGTGCCTATGTTTCATGCCCCGAAAGTGGAAAGAAAAAGAATAAAGATGAGTCCCCTCTCATTTTTTAACAAGGGTCTCCTTAAACCTCCCAATGGTTTGACATTATAGCAGATGAATACACGCTGGTCACAGAAAATCTGACAAAAACTCTTAGCAAATACATAAATTAGGGGACATTGTTCACAATGCAAATAGGCTCATTCCATAGTTTCATAAAATAATGAGAGCTTAAAGTGCACTGACAGTGTGCTTTCATGTACATACTAATTCTCTGCATACAATTTTGAGGTATAGTGTTTTTACAGAGATCAAGGCATGTCTGCAATGTAAAGGGTCCAAGTGTTGAATTGTAGATGTTTTTAAATAGAAAGGAAGGCTGGAGATAGGATGTGGGTTGGTGTAGGGGACGAGTAGGAATGAATTTAGGAGAAAACCAGTCTAAGGAAATGTCAGATAAGTGATTATGTCCAGGTCCTTGACCTCTAGGTCTATGTCTGGTAATGTTTTATTACACATACTTCAGCCTAATATATCCACTGCCCACTGGAAATCCCTGTTTCCAAATTTTAATTATCATCAATATATTAATAATCTCTGAAATCTATATCTCAAGCCATTAGTTCTCAAATCTACATCTTGAGCCATTAATTCTGACCTCTAGCCCTCTATATCAAATGATCTACTTGACAATTCCAACTGGATATCACAACATGTCCAAAGCTCAATTATCTTCTCCTTTATAGTTTCTCTCCTTCCTGTCTTCTCTATGTGAGCAAATAGCATCAATATTCACCCATATGCCCAAGGCCCATACCTGGGAATCATCACCCCTCAAATAATCACCAGATTTGTAATTCTAATGTAATTTCTTTTAATAACCAACGGAGGCTTTTGTGCATAGAAAGCAATATTAACAGTTAATTGGGTTTTAAACTATTATGTGTGTGCATGTGTGTACCTATCTATATACACATATATTATTCTATTTAATAATCTAAAAATTTTTTTATAAAATAAGAAAAATGCTTTCAGGAAGGGTGAGGTTACTAGGCAGAAAATTTGGGACCTCAAACTATTTCAATAGTTGGGACCTCAACTATTTTGGGAAGAATGAGAGTTAGGATCTGATCTGGGAGCACCTTCCAGAATGATTCTTTAGGGTCACCAATGAACACACCAAATATTCTTGTAGTGACTATGATGATGAGGGGTTCTAAGTCAACATCCTACAAAGGGAATTTTACAACTCATGTCCTCTGTGTTCAAGTTCCACTCTTATCCAGTTCTTTTATAATCACTTTCCACTTTATAGCCTGATAAAGGTAGACAGCATTTTGTTTTCTCCATCAATCAGGTTTCTTGACTCTGGTGACCTTTTACTTGATGATGTTTCTCACATTTCTAGGTCTCTTGCTCCCACTGCACCACATTAGCTTAGGCCTCCATTGCCTGTCACTTGTAATATGGTAACAGTCCGTTGTACTATGTTCTCTTACATTTCTGAGCCTTTGCACATGTAATTACCTGTGTCTAGCACAGCCATATTCCCTGATAAGCATTTACCAAATGAAAAAAAAATGCTTTAGATGTTGCTGCTTTGGGTACTAAACAGAAATAGTGGCCTATCTAATACTCTGGATAAACCTGCACAAAGTGCTCTTACTTTCAAAATTAATTTTGAAGAATGAAAATTTTGCCATGGAGAATCATGGGCCAATGATACAATTTTAAGTTTTGCATCTAATAAAAACATCTGTAAACTCAGAGACAGAAGCACTCATTTTTTTCTTCAATTCATCCAGCAAGTATTTCCTTAACACCCTTTATATACCAGGCGCTATTCTAGACACTGGGGATTTCTTAGAATGTAAAACAGACCAAAAAAAACCCCACCAAGATACAAACCCCTGCAATCATGGGGCTCATATTCTATGACAAGGTGAAATAAATACGTAAATAAAATATTTATCCGAAGGGAATAATTGCTATGAAGAAAAATGAAGCAAAGGAAGGGGGTACAATTTTAAATATGGTTGTTATGAAACGCCTTACTTAGAAGTGAAAATTGAGCAAAGACCGGAAGACAGTGAGCAAACAAGACTTATCTGGGGAAAGCACTGCAGGTGGTGAGAAAAGCAAGTGCAAAGGTCCCGAGGTGAAATCATGTATGGTAGGTGAGGAAAGCAAGGAGGTCAATGAAGCTTGAGAGGAGTGAGTGAGGGATCAAGCGTTAAATGAGGACACAGAATTAACTGAGGAAACTGAACGTGTAGGGCCTTGTGGACTACTCTAAAGGCTTTGGTTTTTCCTCTGGGTAGATGGGGAGCCATTAGAAAATTCTGAGCAGAGGAGAGACGTGGTCTGACTTAAATTACTTTACATGCATTACAAAGAATCACTCTGGCTACCATTTTGAGAATAGACTGTATGTGGCAAGTCCAGAAACAGAAAAGATACAGATAGGAGGCTATTGCAATAATCCAGGTAAGAGATGATAGTCGCTTGAGTCAGGATAGCATGGTGGTGAGGATGAGAAGTGGTAAGATTCTGGATGTATTTTGAAGGTAGAACTGCAGAATTTGTTGATAGGTTGGATTTGTGAGATAAAGGGCTGGGAGGGAAATAAATTTTTGACTTGAACAACTCTAAAGATGGAGATGCTATTTACTACAGAGGTGGGAAAGAATGCCTATTTGTCAGGTAAAACAAGGAATTCCACGTGGGGATGTCACGTTTGTGGTGCTCATTAGACTTCCGGTGGAGATTTTGAGTAGGCAGTTAAATATGTGAGCCTAGAATTCACATATTCTAGCCTAGGGTAAAGGCCTGGACTAGAGATACAAACTTGAACCGTAAGCTTAGGTATGAATATTAAGGAAGTGAACAGAGATGATTAAAAAAGAGGTTCAAGGACTGAGCCATAGGACGCTCCAGTGTTTACATGTTGGGAAATGAGAACATATCAGCCAAGAAGAGTGAGAAGAAATGGCCTGTGAGGTAGGAAAGAAATCAGGTGAGTGTGGGGGACTGAAAGCTAAGGGAAGAACAAGTTTTAATGGAGAAAGAATAACAAGCCATGTAAACAATGCTGAGAGATCCGGAAAGACTGCAAATTGCTTGATGGATTTGGCAACATGGAAGTCACCGATAGTGTGAACTGCTTTACCACGTTGGTGGGTGCAAAGCTAATTAGAGAGGGATCAAGAGAGAATTAGAGAATAGGATTATTGGAGAGTGTCTATAGTGAGTACCATGACATTTCTTGAGAAGTTTTGCTATAATGGGAATCAAAGAAATGGGACAGTAGCTACAGGGAGTGTGGGATCATAAGAAAGTATTTTTTAGGGTGAGAGAAATGACAACATTCTTGCGTGCTGATAGGAAAGATTTGGTAGATAGGGAAAATTGATCAAGGAAGAGAAAGGGGAGATTTTTCAGGAGCACGGTGGATGAGTGAGTGAGAGGGGGCGGGGTCTAATGCACACTGAGGGGTAGGTTGAACAGGAGCAGGCAGAGTTTATCCACAGTTACACGAGAGAAAGCAGAATATGTGGATACAGATGCAGATGGGAGCGTAGATGTGATGGGGAGTGAGTGTTTTTGCAAGTTCTTTTTTCATTGCTTCTATTTTCTCAGTGAAGTAGGAAAGAGGGTCATAAGTTGAGAGTAAGGACGGGGAAGGAGGTGTTGGAAGTTTGAGAGAGGGAAAGATGAGAAATATTCTCGTAGTGGCATGGGAAAGCGAATGGACAGGGAAGTGTCATGTAATTACATGGCAGCACTAAGAGCTTCTCTGAGTGATCATGAGTTTAAAGTGAGAGTCATCAGTTTACCTGTGTGCTTTTCTCCAGCCTCACTCAGCTGGCATACAGGCCTGGAATAGATGGGGAGTTGCATATGATCGGTGTAGTTGAGATTTGCCAGTTGAGAGGACAGTGAAGCAAGAGAAGACCGAGGGAGTTAAGGGTGTATGCAAAGAAATGATTAAAATAATCGTCCATGGAATCTAGGCTACATAAGGAAGGGCAAATATGAGGGGCTATGGGTAGAATCAATGTATTGGAGGCCCTAGTAGGCTTCAGGGATTGTTGTAATAGAGGGAACAGTGGGATTGGGTTGGAGAGTGGGATGCTTGAAATTGAGGTTATGGAAAATTTGTAATTATTAGTAAATAAAAGATCAAAAGTAAAACCATGGGAGTGAGTAGCTATGGTAGGGGAGAGGACAGATCATGAGAGAATTAAGGAATTGAGAGGTAAACTATTGGAAGGGTTATATATTTAGACACTGAAATGACCGAGAATTGTGATGAGGTAGAAATGAAAAGAGCGTTAGTGAGCCAGCGGCTAAAATCCTCAAGAAACTGGAGGTGGCAACCAGAGGTACTCCATACTCCACTGAGAAGGGGTATGGGGACGGTGAGCTTTCCTACCCGCTCCCCAGCTTTTCCCCTCTCTCGCTTACCATCTTCCCAGCTTATATGACTGGCATTAGCAAACTTTTAATTTCCCAGACTAGCTAGCTGTAAATAACCCGTGACTTCCCTTTGTTCTTTCTATCTGAATTACTTCCAAGTCTGAAGAATTTCCACTTTCACATACTGGCTCTCCTTTCTCCCCATTTTGGGCCATCACTACTCTTGCCAATCACTCTTTTTTCTATAACTCAGTTTAATGTTCTTTATGGTATTAATCATCATCAGAAATTATCTTGTTCATTTATTTGTTTGTTTTTTGTTGGAGGGACGTTCTATTTTCCCTCATTAGAATGTAAGTTCTGGAAGGGGGAAAAGCCTTGACTGTTTTGTGTTTGAAATATAATATCCCCCTCAATAAATATTTCTAGAATGAATTAATGAATGGACCCCTGTCACATGCTGATGAATCCTAATTTTCTCAGGTTCACACACTGGCCTTACTTTACTTACTACCTCTTTCTACTTCCCCTCCTGCTCAAACCAACCATTTCAGCAGTTAAGGGTATTATACTGCTCCCTCCAAACATCCTGTTAATTTCTATCCTGATGATTTCATCATATTTCTCCCCTGCTTTTAATGTCAGCCCCCCCCACACCAATTCTTCAAGGCTCAGCTTGGGTCTCATCTCCTGGATGGCTTTTCTATGATTACTCTGAGACCTGCTGATTTCTCCCTTCCCGAAAATCCTGCTATGCCTAATAATGTCAGCTGCCTTATTTTTTGTAACTGTTTAAGGGGTGTTAATTTTATCTTTTCACTTTGAACACAGGTTTATTTTTGGCTCAGGGATCTTGACTTACATCTATGGTACACTCTGTAAGAATTAACATAACATAGGACAGATAATGAATGTTCCAAAAAATACCACGGCTTCATTGGATAGTTTCATTGACTTCTATCTTCAACAGTCTGACAAACTTGACTCCTTTCCCACCTTTCATTCTGCTTTTTGCTAAATCTTACTAATCTTCTTGCTGTACTGATATTGTCTTCAGGACCATGCCCTCTGTCCGCCACGCAGAGTTCTTCACCCTTGCATTGCAATTTCCATAACTAAATCATTGTCTTTGCCATTATTGTTCCTGGAGATTCTTGGCAATTTTGCTACGTTCAGGACATAGCTGCCAAGATCATCTTTCTTCTTGGTTGATTTGAATCTTTCTTTAAAAAGAAATCCTTGCAGTTCTTTTTCATCAAACCTTATGTATCCCCTTGGGATTTATTTTTCCTTGGCTCCATCGTTGGCCTGGTCCTTCTCTACTTTCTCTAACTGTGTTCAGTCCCTGCTTCTCACTCGATTTGCCCTTTGTCTCATTTGAAGGAATCGGTTTTCACACCTTCTTTCAAACCACCCAGTATATTTAGAATAGCTTCTCAAATAATATAAAATTTATAATATTTACGAATAAGTGACACAATGCCAAGATATGCTGTCTCTTCTTTCAAATAACATCTGAAGATGCACCTGTACCACTGAGTTCTATATTTAAGACATTGAATAAGTATCATTCATCCATCTGCTTTCATTCTGTCTTGCATTTTTCAGGACCTGCTTAAGAGTTGTATTGTGAGGTCTTTGGGGCTGGGGACTGTCTGGCATAGTTCACAAACTGGCCTCTGCTCTGTATATTCATGTTTCTTTGACAAATAATAAATAATAATAATAGCCCATTGTGCTTTTTTACATTCCATGCATAAGACGCTGGAAAAAGGAAAACTAATAACCAGGGATTATAATAGAAACTCTGAAACAAGACTAACCTTTTGCCAGGTTTTGCTGCGGTAACACAGACTTCTATCGGCCTATATTCTAATAAATAATTACCTACTTAAGTCATTTGTAAATTGCTCCTTTGCCAACATTATGTATCATATCACATGCCTATGTGGTTTTTAGGACAGGGAAAAACAACTAGAACATTACAGCTATGTGGGGGATCGGAGCAAAAGCAGCAAAATAAGAGGTTTACTCTGCTGGGTGCACAGTTTGTAAGAATTAGTCTCACAAGTAGAACTACTTGACAGAATACATGCCTGCTCTCCCGTTCCCCTCCTCTCCTTCCCCTTCTCTTCGCCACTCCAGATCTCTCCTCAATAACGGAAGACTTTCTTTTCCTTCTCCTCCTTCTTCTTCTTTTTTAAAAATTCTAGGTGGGAAGTGTACCATTTTGTATGAAAACCCTGTTTTTCCTGTGAGTGTAACAAATGTTCTGATTGAAGTTGCTCTGTGAGAACGGCTGTGTGTGTAAGGGACGAGGGGGGGACTGTTGTAGGGGGTGGAGTACCTCCGTACTTATCCACAGATGAGCCACATTTAAACTCCAGTTTTCAAATGAAGACAAAAATGTTATACCATTGCCTTGTTACTGCAGTGGCCACTAGATGGCAGGTCCAAAAATCTGATTCGCACCTCACAGGAGGGCAGTTCTTACATAGGAAGTAGAGTAATTCTGGCACTCAAGCACTGGTTTATCAATAAGCCTTTGTTGTTTGCCAAAACACTGGGTGGATAAGACAATATCCATGTTACTTCACAGGGCTGCAGTGAGAAGGAAGCCCTTTGATATCTAGGTTTGTACAGCATTGTCATCACATACTCACACATCCAGACACAGCTAGATCTTTGGACTTCTATTAACAGACTTTCTCAGACCTGGTTTTTATAAATGTTCAGTTGTATTTCATTATCTAATGGTCTTCGCAATACCTTGCCATAATCTCAGGGGTATAAAAAGTAGTTGTCTAATCTGCCTCTGTAAGAACACATGGAAAAAAGACTGTCAAACAGGTTGGGGGTATATATAACTGCACTCTGTACCACTTAGCAATACATATTTACCAGTAATTCCAATTTAGTATTTTCTATTTCTATCTCTATATGTCGATCTATATCTATATTTAATATACCAGAGGCTGGCTACATATTCACGTAAATTGTTTTGGAAAAGAGAATGTTTGCATATAAAAGATCTACTATTTAATAGGAAAAACAATTAAGCCCTATGATTGAAATGGATATGAGTAAATTTAGAACAAATTCTTTGCTGTACCCAGTGTCATTTCCATTTTCCTGCACTGAGATGGA
This sequence comes from Eubalaena glacialis, assembly GCF_028564815.1. NCBI lineage: Eukaryota > Metazoa > Chordata > Mammalia > Artiodactyla > Balaenidae > Eubalaena > Eubalaena glacialis. Next base: position 61,992,092 of record NC_083721.1, read on the forward strand.
AGACTTCTAGAAGTGGATCTTATGATACTATAAAAGAAGTCATTCTTAGGCCAGTTATTCTGAAGATAGAGTTCATCTCTCCCTTCATGATATTTTTCATGATACTAGATTATCCTGATGTAAGTGATTTGACTACCTGGACATTGAGTACTTTTCTTTACCTTTTAATTAAAGAGTTGATCTTACGATTTTTAAAAGTAAAGAATCACAAGTTCTGAGATAATTTATCCTTCTCACTTGAGAAAATATGTTCTAAAGTCAAATTTATTTTTGTACAAAAGTTGTGACATGCATTTTGATATACATTTAAGCATCCATGCCAATTAAAATTCTGTAACAATGAAAGCAACACAAACTCAATTATAGCCGTACAACTCACTCATCACTCACCTTTTGTTCCCTCTTTCTTTTAAAATTTAGGTAAGAGAATAATTGTAAACATGTTGATTTCATCTACCCTTGCTCTGTATATTTGGACGGTTAAATGTCTACATGAGACATGTGAAGAAGAGGACATATACGCTGGTCTTTAGAATAAGAAACAAGTTTTTCTTTTTCATAAGGAATAAATATGGACTATACTGATTACAGAAGAGATTTTACATCAGCACTAGATGACTTCCTTTCGTTTGGCAGTAGAATTTAAATACGATGACAGAAACAATTTATGATGAAGCTCCATGGTTATTTCTACATAATTGTGGTGAATGGAATTTAACCTCCTTTTTTCACCCCACCAAAAATGCTAAAGCTTGTGCTTCCCTCACAGAAAAAGCACTGGAATGGAAGCTGAGGCCTGGGCTCTACCCTGGTTTTGACAGTGCTTCACGGGGTGAGATCCAGAGGGTAAGGCCTCCCCGGGCTCCTCTTCTTCGCCTCTGAAATGAGGCTTTAAGGAGAAAGTCCGTGATCCTTCTCTGCTTTAACATTCAATAGCCAGTGAAGTAAATTACCATGCTTTGTAGATTTTTTTTTTCTCAGAAATAGACTAATTTTCTCAGATGAGAGAACAATGTTGTTAAGGAGTTTGTATTGAAAGCTAACATGTCCCAACCAACATTGTGGATCTGACTCATGGAGGGGAAGCTGGAATTGCTTCTTCCTTCGACCCCTCCTTTCCCCTTTCTGCATCACTCTTCCACGGACTCCCCCATTGTCTGTAAGTCTAAGTCCTACCCCAGAGGCCCTCCCTGACCCTTAGGCAGTCACTGGCTAATTATTCAAAAAAACCTTTACTTTTCCTCTTAGATATATAACCAAACTCCATTTCCCAGCCCTTCCTGCAGACAGCTACAGCCTTGTGACCAAATTCTGGCCAGTGGGATGTCAGCAGAAGTGACATGTGCTGCTCCAGGGCTAACCCGTAAAAGTTCCTTTGCAATTATTGCTCTCTCCCTTCACCAGTCTTCTGACTGGATGCCACACCCAAGGTGACCTTGGAAGCTACGTGCTGAAGATGACAGAGCTTCGGCCAACCTGGATCCTTGACCAGTCTTTACTTGAGCAACAGATAAACTTTTATATTAGGCCACTGAGACTTGGAGGTTTATGCATTATGGAAACTAATATTACCTTAAATAAGAAGCCCTCTAAACCAGAGATTGGCTCTCCCTCCAAGACATTTTATTTATGTCTCTTTGATCATGTTTTCATCTTGTAATGGATTCTTTATACTGATATGTAAGATCTTCGAGGACAGTATGTGTTTTATTCATTTCCTCATCCTTCACAGATCTCTAGCTAGTTGAATAAATGCTGAATAGAACATGGCTAGTTTGGAAATTGCAGACGGTGGTAAAAGAAGTTTTGATTAAAAAAAAAATCCTAGCTTTTTTCTTGTCCTATTTGGGTGGAAGGCAGGGATGATGAGCTTTTTCAGAGTGGAAATGTTATATTGTGACAACCGTAGCCATTTAATATATTTTGTGTACTGCCTTCCTAATAACCATGCTCCTAAAATAAAGTGCAAATTAAATATTTTGAAAAATTTAAAAAAATACCAAAGAGGGGGATAAGTGAAGAGATAAATTGAGAAATGTGAGAACTACGGGATTAAAAAAAAATGTCTAGAGTTACAGGGGGCTTCTACTAGCCCTATCACCTATGAAATTATAGCTATAAACTATTATCTCAAATAATACCTTACTCTCAGTGTTAGTATTGACTTCTTTTGAGCCAAATTCCTTGGACATTTTCTGTTTGATTTGTAGTTGGCTTCACCACAGCCCCTCCCTGAAACACTTCACCCTTGGTTTCCTCAATACTGGCCGGATTCTCTCATTCTCTGTCTCTGACTGTCCTTTCTCATCTTTTCTTTGGCTCTCTTTCTTATCTACTCTTTAAGTATTAGAATTTCCTAGTATTCTGGTCTGGGTCTTTTCCTCACAACTTGTCCTTGAGTCATCTCACCCAGTCTCATGGTTTCACCGACCACTTCCTAACGAGTAACACCCGAATATCTCCGGCCCAGCACTCACTTTCTCTGGAGCTTCGGTCCTGTATTGTCTATGGTGTGCTGGACATTTTAAGACATTTTAAACATCTTGCAGCAACCTTGAGTACGAGTCCCAAAACAAACCTATTCTTCCTCCTCCTGTGCTCCCTCTCTCGGTAAACAACATCGAGTTAGACTCATTAAACTCTCCTTACTCTCCTCTGTCCCTGATCTAAGTTAGCTAATTAAATTCTAAATCCTAAAGTGTTTTTACAGTCTTTTTGAGATTTTTAACCTAAGTTTGAGGACTAGAGAAGTGAAGGCAGATTAAAAATAGTACTTCTTTTAACTCAATGTCAGAGACCTACCACTATGAATTTCTTCACACAAACATATAAAAAAGGCAAGAAGTATAGAATGACAAAAAGGAGATTTTCATACCCTTCCATCATACCCAAGTTACTCTGTAAACCAGCAGAGAATCATGAGAGCTGTTCTGAGAGTGAACGTTCTCACATTCTGTTTCTTAAGTTGGGACTGCTTTGAAGCAAAATTGAATCAATGGAAAGAAAGGATTTTCGCAGAGGTGACAGGAGCTTTGCTCACTGCTGTTCCTTCCATAACCTCTGCAAAAGAAAAGTTTAAAAAATGTCCCTAATGTCTAAACCTACAGAAATTTTAGACCTGTGGCTTTCATTCCTTCCTGGGTGTAATTGTAAGAGCTCGCATTGATTTTAAGTGTTTTATTTTCCACTGACATTCACATGAGACTTCCCCCTCATCTGATCAGTTGCTTTGATTTCTTTGTCTTAAAATTCATTCTTCAGTGTTTTGTACAATTCTTCAACATTAATAATAACCTCCTATAGCAACTGTGGTCCTTTCTCTTCCCCTGGTGATATATTTATCATCTATTACACAAACTCCTCTTTGCTTCCTCCTTTGCACCACCAGCTCTAACATCTTAAATTTTCATTTGACATACTGCTTACCTAAATTATTTCATGTGTGTTCCCATCCATGGAAATTCATTTTTGTGTGACATAAATCCTTACCCTATTCTATTTCACAGTAATAAAACTTTATACTGAATTGCCAAAGAGATAGGTAACCAAGCACACAGTTTAAATTAAGTGCAAGATACACATGTTTGAATATTCTTCTCTCTGTCTAAGATGTATAGAGACAGGTCCTGCTTGTGTCTGAGCACTCTGCCATGTTACTCAAATTGCGGGGGTTAAACCACGTAAGAACAGGTTTCTCACTTTGAGTCAAAAGTAACTGCTGCTAGGAAACAATAAAATGCACAGTAATGAAATCATATGTGCATTAAAAAAAATCTCTTCTAAATAATGGTTATGATTGGGTACAGTCTATGAAAGAAGCAGCTCCTGACTTGAGCACATGCCAGTGAGATTAAAACTCATCCAGGGTTGGCATTCTCATTGATTGCTGTCCCTTAGCACCTTCAGTGGTTTCCAGTCTTCGTCCATGCTAACCTTTGCTAGTTGTTGTAGCCATGGTAAATACCCTGTTTACTGGATTTTATTAGGATTTTAAATTTTGACATTTGGAAAAAGCACAATCCTTCTTTTCCATCCTGTCGTTTTTAAGGTATAAGTGTCCAGGCTTTTTCCAGTTTTAAGTTTCTCTCTCCTAGCTTCAGAAAATTATAATTTTGGAAAGTCACAATTATATTGCTAGTTTGTGGCCAGAACATTATCAATTCCATATAACAAAATTTTAGTCTGAGGCATGATTCATAAAACTTAAGCACCAAAGTTTACTTCTGTTCCAGTTACTTGGCATTTTTGGTGAAATGAGTTTTGGTCTGAATCACCCATTTAACTATGCTGATTCTCTACCACTTTTGGTGACATAATAGTTATAATGCTAGATATCTGCATAGCACTGTAAAGTTTTCAAAGTGCTGCCATATACACAGTTCTTACTTGACACGTTGTATTATAAGCAATCAGATATTACAGCCATTTTATAGATAAAGAAACACAGGAACAGAGAGTATTACTCTGGATCACACATGGTTAGCAGCAAGGCCAGAACAAACTCCTATTCCAGGGTTCTTTCCACTATATCACATTATTATTGTTTTTATTATTTACTTACCATTGCATACTTATTACTGCTTTTCAAATATCCGATCATCACATCCTTCTCTGCACTGCACTAATGTTGTAACCCTATTGTATTTGATCTCTTTACTAGGTTGTACCCACCCTTACAGTTCCCTACAGCCCTCACTAGACTGTGAGCTACTCCAGGACAATGTTTCATCCGTGTTTGTATCTCTAGCCCCTGGTGAGATCCTACCATGTGTTTGCCAAGTGACTGTGCGGTAAATATTCACCTTCTCTTAGTTGTAAACTGTTTTCAACTCACGATTTTTAAAAATACGATATAAAGGTTAGTATTATCTAAGAGGAAGGCATTTCATCCACGTCACAAGTAGGAGAATGGAAAAATCAAGAGAGTGAACGTGGTTTATTTGAGAGTATCGGTGAGTCAGTGACAGAGATAGGAAACAAAAACAACCAGGGGTCTTCATGCTCAGGCTACATCTCTACCACCACAGCCAAACTTACTGGGACCGGACAGACTGTGGGGACTGTGTAAGCAGCGTGAACAGTATTTCCACATCCCTTGGGCAGGCTATTATTGTTGAAAAGAACTGTGGCAAACTGGACATTTTGTTCCCTTCTAATTTATCTGTGTTCCTGTAGCCATGTCTCCACTTCTAAACACTAATCACTTCTCTAGGTGAGCTTAAGCACTTAATTATTAAGAGCCCTCCAAATTTCTAGTGCCATCTTCAATACAGTTAGTGCCCTTTCTGTCCCATTTGCCCCCTGTGCTTGGTACTGAATCAGTATAGCAAATATCCCTAATGAAGAATCATGACACAGGGTTAAATTTACAAATTAAGCAATTCCTTTAGTTTTTATGTCGATTCCTTTCATCTTTGAATCCCCATCCTCCATTTGCTTAAAATACATCCCACTGTGAAACTAAAAAAAACAATGCTACTATGACAGTTCAAAGAGAAATACTGAAACCTAGGCCATTTTCCAGAGACGCGTCTCACCTGTAAGCTCTTGCATATAGCATCAGATAACCTAGTCTTCCAGGGAATGGTAGGACAATACATTAGCAGATTTAATATTAATCTCCAGAATCCCAGATTTATTCCCGTCCAGGTTAAGTGCTCTTTTGATTATTATAGCAAAAAATAATACAAAAAATCGATTACAACCATTAATGGAGGCTTAAAATATTAACTTCCATAGCTTTAACCCAATATCTATAATTAAATGCAGAAAAGCTAAGTTAATGTAATGTTAAGGTTGAGCTTCTAATTGCACAAAAGTCATGAAATTTAAAATTAAGGTTTCTAGTGCCACTCTCTGTTAGTTCTACAACATTCCTCATATGATTTTCTACAATATATGTTTCATTTAAATGTGTCTGTGATAGAGTTCCTAAGAAAGAATATAAAGTACAATCGATTAGAATTCAACTCTTAGATGTCTGCTTAGAGTTTTATGTAATCAAAAGTACTGGAAAAGTGCAATTAGTTTAGAATTACAGTGCCCCATTTGAGTGATTACCATATCCTTGTTTAGGAATTTGTCCATTTTCCCTATAAATCCTTTAACTTTCACTTCTAGCCATCCCCTGGAGAAGAAAAGAGAATTTATGTAAAAACAAAACCAAAACAACCTGTGGGCTGGGATAGTACATATGGGTCTGTTCTTTAAATATATGACAAAAGGTATTCATGTGAAACTACTACTTAAGAGAGTAACTCGGAATATTCAAGTTTATGGGAACATCTAATAGGACAAGCCAAGGCTACAGAGATGGGTAGATAGGGATTCAAGTCCTTTTAATGCTACTTACTAGCCAAGCTGACTTTAAGCAAATTACCTAACCTCTCTCAGTCTTGTTATCAGAGTAATTATACATACTTTGTAAGGTAATTGTGAAGATTAAACGAAGTGACATATGTAACACAGGCTTTGCAAAGCTCTCTTGGAATTTATAGCACCATCTCAACTATTGTCATTAAAGAATGAATGACCATAATTTAACCATCATTTGGTTGTCCACATGTATTTCTGAAACACAGAATAATCATTTAAAATTTATTCTATTGAAAGGTACATAGAGCTGTTATATATATTTTTCATAATAGTTTCCTTAGGATAGGTACATGTCTATGGCTTATTACTGAGCATCCAGATATGTTCAATACATGATGGATCAGGTACATCAGCTAATTCTGAAGGCAGATGAGTGAAATGAATTCTTGGATATTGGGCTTCCATGCTCAATATTTTCTTCAAATGTTATGAAACAGTTGTGTCTAAATAGAGAATACGCTTGAGAAGTTCTAGTCCAACATGCAATTTAGAGAGAAAGTTATAAATCATAAATATAAGGGCTTAAAGCTAAAGTGCCACCTCAACCAAAACAATCATAAAAACTCCTAAGTGCATTCTGGCAGGAATAAAAGCAGCAAAGCCTGTTGTGGACGCTGCAGAGCCCAAGAAGGTAACCAAGTGAGTAAACAGTAAGGCAGGATTATCCTTATTTGGGAGGAATCCATTCCAGACAGGAATTAAAGGGGAGGGGGTGAGGGAAGGAGAATGCAGTTTGGGAGGAAGGGCTTTTGCATCTGAAAGCAGCTAAGTTACCTTGTGGAATGAAAAGGAAATTTGTTTTTTCCTGTCAACAGTAATCTTGTTTGAGGTCTAGCAGACAGGTACACAAAAGATACATGTGTTCCATCTACTTGGTTTTTCTCCTCTGGCAGTGGGGTATACAGGCAAGGTTCAGGTTAATCAGACCCACTCAGAGTGACATGGCCAAATTCCTTTCCAAAAGTATAAATACCAATTCTTCAATAGCTTTATTCAATAGACTGATAATTTATTGCACGGTTCCTGGCACATTCACAGCCAGGATTTGCTCCTGGGTGTACTACAATGCAATAAATGGGTTTTAATGAAAGGTGGGGAGATTTATACTGAAACCATGAATCACAATAGATAATTATTGAAACCCAAAAAATCTCACACACATGTAATACCCAGAAAAACATACATAACCAATAATTTCTGAACCCTGTTGGCTCTTCCTATGTTAAATCAATGGTATAAATGAGATTTCGAACAGAGGGGAGTAGTTGGATCAATGCCCTCAGCATCACATATCATCTCTGACTTCCTGTGATGTGAAGCAAGTTACCTATCTTTTTTGGTACTTCATTTTCTTAACAATTAATAAATTGACTATAAAACCTTTAGCTAATATAAATTCTATTAGAAAATGGCCTGTTTCCAGAAAAAGCCAAGGACACTAGCTATCTACACCCAAAGACTTATATTCCCCAAGCTTTTTAACAACATCAGCATATATTTATAACATTACAGTTTATATTTTTGAGACCAAGAAAATAGTTAAGGTTTCAATGGTCATAAAGAAAGCAATGGCTATTTTCTGAGAAAGGAAAGACTTTTCTTTCTATGATAGTTTAACTCAAAAACGTTTGAAGTCCTTTTCTTTAAAGATTTTCATACATCATTTACCTTTGAGAGTAAGCGTGAAAAATCTCAGGAAATAGGTAAATATTGTTCATTTAAACACGTCCCTCCCCACTCCAGGAAGCCTCACAAAGCTAGATGACAAACAAATTGGAGGTACTTCATTAATTCATTCAGCAACGATTTATTGAGCACCTACTATGTCTGACATGAGGCAGTGAACCAGAGGGTCCATAGATAGCATACAACACCATCTCCTAGTACCATGAAGGGAAGACTAGTCATAGTTAGGCTTAGTGGTTTTGGTTATGAGGTAAATGAAGTTCAAAACAGTGATCATTTGTTTCATTTCATTAAAAATTTTTGAAATAATTGTTTATTTATATCATTTAAGTGTTTGTTTACAAATTATCTCCTTGCTAAAATGCCAAGAATTGCCAACTGAGCCATTTTTGAAATAACGAAAACAAATCAATAAAAAACACAGTGATTTGGGGGAAAAATCTATTTTATAAGAAAGGCACATTACCTAAGACCAATAAAATTACATGAAGTGTTCTTAAAAACTATATTTTCAAATGTGTAGGGTTTCTTCCAGCTATGTTGAAAACTCATTCATTCAGTCTGTATTTAATTAGTGTCTAGAACATGGAAGATAGTATCTCTAGTAGCTACTTTTACTCCATCAATATATTTAGAAGAATGACTACCTATTTCATGCAGTTATCATGAAGAAACCCTGTCAGAAAACTAAAATGAAATGGCTCATGAAGTTGATATTTATATTAACAAGGATTCTGCTCATACCTCTTCTTTCTCCTTGGGATGGCATTGTCCATGAGCATCCCTGTATATGAAGGAGGCAAAAACTGCTTTGGATATTTATGCTCCTGGCTAGGCTAGTCAAAAAGGAATATGAACTTGTTACTGGATGCTTCTGTATGACACAGAGGCACAACGTATGGCCTTTTGTACATAACCAAAAGGGCTGCTAGTCTCTTTAGAGTGTTTAGAATAAAAGCCATTTATTCTCTTTTCAGGGTAATCTGAACATTGCCCTTCTCAGGACTTTCTGCTTCCCACATAAACTACCACCTGTGCAACACTTTCTGGTTTGAAAAATGCTTTCACGTGTGTTGTGTTGTTCAGTTAGAAGGCAGCAGCGTGGGGACTAAGAGAACTGGCTTTGGCACCAGAGAGATCAGGGTGTTTACCAAAGTCACTTACTAGTTGTGTACTATGTGCAAGCTGCTTGGTCCCTTCAAGCCTTTTTCTTATTTGTAAATTGGGGATAATAATGCCTACCTTGCAGCAAGGTAGAGGTTAGCTATGGTGTAGGTAAAGTGTGATTGTCATCGACAACCCATTGCAGGGACACCAAAGGCTTCTCAATAGTCTGCTTCTCTTTATCAGGCTGGAGGAAAGGGGTCCACACCATTACTTAAGAGTAGACACAATCCAAGCCTCTAGCTAAACTAATGGTCTCTTCAAATCTTTGATCTGAACCATCTTCATAAAACGTTTCTTTAATTCATGGCCAAAACAGGCCTTTCCATATACTCTCAGAGAGAGAGCCCTTCTTTGGGAGCAAGAGATAAAAATTTAATTCTACGTCTTTTTTAACCCTGAAACTATGTTCCCTGAAGCAATCCATGTGCTGCCATCAGATTTTATTAGGTGGGCTAAAATAGAGTCAGAAGGAGATTTTCTTACATAATAGCTGTCCCCATGAGACCTTCGGAGAGTCAGTTAAAGTTTTCTAATGAAGAATTTTTGAGATCCATAAGTACAGGAAAAATCTTGATGGCCTCTCTTGCTTACTGATTCATTGATAATTCTCAAGCATTGGGCTGGCACAACTAGAGTAAAATTTTGCACAGTGTAAAGTGGTGGGCGTGGATGTTTCCGGAGCCAGTCAGTCTCTGGCAGCTGACTGAATCACACTTGTGCTTTCCTGCCCACTTACATCTTCAGAGAGCAGCCTGGGTGGGGATGCTCATCAGATGTGCTCATTTAAGGACAAACCCATTTGAATATTATAACAACATTTGGCAAACTTCCTCTACCGAATGGTGAACCTGGCCCACTGCCTCTGAGAACTATTGCTTGGCTGGGAAACATAGGTCCTCTGATGTTCCTCACATGGTAGACCATATTCAAGGCCTCCCAACTAAACACCCTTTGTAAGAGTCCTGCTCCTCAAACATTTTCAAGTTCCTGGTCTGGACCAGTGGGTTACAGACATGCAGTGAGTCCTTTTGCAACATATGGCTATTTTTAAACGTGTCTGGAGAATCCAAATGTCTTATTGAGATCTAGTGGTCACACACTTCATTAGGAAGTCAGAAACGGTCTACTGAAGAAGTTCTATGTGGAGAATTCTGCACCATACTTAAGGCAATGCTCTCTATTCCCTTAAGATGTCTGTAGTCTTGCTGGGAATCTGAGAACAACAAAACCTGTTCAGGCAAAACTACTTAACACTTCTAGATCAACATACAAGTGAGTACAGACAGGATATATAAAGACTAGGGTAATAGGACAGAAAAGAATTTGGAAGGGAGTGATGGATCTACATATTCTAAAGTGAGCGAGAAGAGCATCACAGAGTGGAGAGAGAGCATGGACAAGGGCATGGGGGTGGGAAAGGGTCAGCCTATGATGCTTGATGTAGAGAAAGCAGGGCAGTCAGAGCAGGAGGGTCACTGTGGGTGCAAGGAACTGCATGAGGAACTGACTCATCTGGTCATAAAGACTGCCAAGATGCCAACCAAACCCCTGTTCATTCTGCTTTGGGGGAAACAGAGGTTAATGGGGACCTTGGAGCTGGGGAAGAAAGAGAGGCCAAGGAGAATAACTGATAGTAGAGGAGCTTACAACCAGATGAGGAATTTGGATTTTAATCTAGAGGTAGAAAAGAAGAAGAGTAGAATCCTAAACCAAGAAATGGGATGAAGAAAATGATGGATGAGGGCAATTATTTTAGATGCTTAAAGGATTGTTTTCTGAAAACAGCCTGAAGGAAGGGTGGCCTATTTCTAGTGGTTCAGAAAGGAGATGAGGGCCATCTTCTCCAGGCCCACTGGGAGGTCCTGAAACTAAAGAGAATAAAGAGGCCAACTCAAGAGATGTGGTTGGGGGAGAACTGGTAGAATTTAGTGATTGATTAAATGGGAAGTAAAGGGCAAAAGAAACCTACAATAACAAACCCAAAACATTTAAGAAAATGGGAATAGGAACATACATATTGATAATTACCTTAAATGTAAATGGATTAAATGCTCCCACCAAAAGACACAGACTGGCTGAATGGATACAAAAACAAGACCCATATATATGCTGTCTACAAGAGACCCACTTCAGACCTAGAGACACATACAGACTGAAAGTGAGGGGATGGAAAAAGATATTCCATGCAAATGGAAATCAAAAGAAAGCTGGAGTAGCAATTCTCATATCAGACAAAATAGACTTTAAAATAAAGACTATTACAAGAGACAAAGAAGGACACTATATAATGATCAAGGGATCGATCCAAGAGGAAGGTATAACAATTGTAAATATTTATGCACCCAACATAGGAGCACCTCAATACATAAGGCAAATACTAACAGCCATAAAAGGGGAAATCGACAGTAACACAATCATAGTAGGGGACTTTAACACCCCACTTTCACCAATGGACAGATCATCCAAAATGAAAATAAATAAGGAAACACAAGCTTTAAATGATACATTAAACAAGATGGACTTAATTGATATTTATAGGACATTCCACCCAAAAACAACAGAATACACATTTTTCTCAAGTGCTCATGGAACATTCTCCAGGATAGATCATATCTTGGGTCACAAATCAAGCCTTGGTAAATTTAAAAAAATTGAAATCGTAACAAGTATCTTTTCCGACCACAACGCTATGAGATAGATATCAATTACAGGAAAAGATCTGTAAAAAATACAAACACATGGAGGCTACACAATACACTACTTAATAACGAAGTGATCACTGAAGAAATCAAAGGGGAAATCAAAAAATACCTAGAAACAAATGACAATGGAGACACGACGATCCAAAACCTATGGGATGCAGCAAAAGCAGTTCTAAGAGGGAAGTTTATAGCAATACAAGCCTACATCAAGAAACAGGAAACATCTCGAATAAACCTAACCTTGCACCTAAAGCAATTAGAGAAAGAAGAACAAAAAAACCCCAAAGCTAGCAGAAGGAAAGAAATCATAAAGATCAGATCAGAAATAAATGAAAAAGAAATGAAGGAAACAATAGCAAAAATCAATGAAACTAAAAGCTGGTTCTTTGAGAAGATAAACAAAATTGATAAACCATTAGCCAGACTCATCAAGAGAAAAAGGGAGAAGACTCAAATTAATAGAATTAGAAATGAAAAAGGAGAAGTAACCACTGACACTGCAGAAATACAAACGATCATGAGAGATTACTACAAGCAACTCTACGCCAATAAAATGGACAACCTGGAAGAAATGGACAGATTCTTAGAAATGCACAACCTGCCGAGACTGAACCAGGAAGAAATAGAAAATATGAACAGACCAATCACAAGCACTGAAATTGAAACTGTGATTAAAAATCTTCCAACACACAAAAGCCCAGGACCAGATGGCTTCACAGGCGAATTCTATCAAACATTTAGAGAAGAGCTAACACCTACCCTTCTCAAACTCTTCCAAAATATTGCAGAGGGAGGAACACTCCCCAACTCATTCTACGAGGCCACCATCACCCTGATACCAAAACCAGGCAAAGATGTCACAAAGAAAGAAAACTACAGGCCAATATCACTGATGAACATAGATGCAAAAATCCTCAACAAAATACTAGCAAACAGAATCCAACAGCACATTAAAAGGATTATACACCATGATCAAGTGGGGTTTATTCCAGGAATGCAAGGATTCTTCAATATACGCAAATCAATCAACGTGATACATCATATTAACAAATTGAAGGAGAAAAACCATATGATCATCTCAATAGATGCAGAGAAAGCTTTCGACAAAATTCAACACCCATTTATGATAAAAGTCCTGCAGAAAGTAGGCATAGAGGGAACTTTCCTCAACATAATAAAGGCCGTATATGACAAACCCACAGCCAACATTGTCCTCAATGGTGAAAAACTGAAACCATTTCCCCTAAGATCAGGAACAAGACAAGGTTGCCCACTCTCACCACTATTATTCAACATAGTTTTGGAAGTGTTAGCCACAGCAAGCAGAGAAGAAAAAGAAATAAAAGGAATCCAAATCGGAAAAGAAGAAGTAAAGCTGTCACTGTTTGCAGATGACATGATACTATACATAGAGAATCCAAAAGATGCTACCAGAAAACTACTAGAGCTAATCAATGAATTTGGTAAAGTAGCAGGATACAAAATTAATGCACAGAAATCTCTTGCATTCCTGTATACTAATGATGAAAAATCTGAAAGTGAAATTAAGAAAACACTCCCGTTTACCACTGCAACAAAAAGAATAAAATATCTAGGAATAAACCTATCTGGGGAGACAAAAGACCTGTATGCAGAAAATTATAGGACACTGATGAAAGAAATTAAAGATGATACAAATAGATGGAGAGATATACCATGTTCTTGGATTGGAAGAATCAACATTGTGAAAATGACTCTGCTACCCAAAGCAATCTACAGATTCAATGCAATCCCTATCAAACTACCACTGGCATTTTTCACAGAACTAGAACAAAAAATTTCACAATTTGTATGGAAACACAAAAGACCCCGAATAGCCAAAGCAATCTTGAGAACGAAAAATGGAGCTGGAGGAATCAGGCTCCCTGACTTCAGACTATATTACAAAGCTACAGTAATCAAGACAGTTTGGTACTGGCACAAAAACAGAAATATAGATCAATGGAACAGGATAGAAAGCCCAGAGATAAGCCCACGCACATATGGTCACCTTATCTTTGATAAAGGAGGCAAGCATATACAGTGGAGAAAAGACAGCCTCTTCAATAAGTGGTGCTGGGAAAATTGGACAGGTACATGTAAAAGTATGAAATTAGAACACTCCCTGACACCATACACAAAAATAAACTCAAAATGGATTAAAGACCTAAGTGTAAGGCCAGACACTATCAAACTCTTAGAGGAAAACATAGGCAGAACACTCTATGACATAAATCACAGCAAGATCCTTTTTGACCCAGTCCTAGAGAAATGGAAATAAAAACACAAATAAACAAATGGGACCTAATGAAACTTAAAAGCTTTTGCACAGCAAAGGAAACCATAAACAAGACCAAAAGACAACCCTTAGAATGGGAGAAAATATTTGCAAATGAAGCAACTGACAAAGGATTAATCTCCAAGATTTACAAGCAGCTCATGCAGCTCAATAACAAAAAAACAAACAACCCAATCCAAAAATGGGCAGAAGACCTAAATAGACATTTCTCCAAAGAAGATATACAGATTGCCAACAGACACATGAAAGAATGCTGAACATCATTAATCATTAGAGAAATGCAAATCAAAACTACAATGAGGTATCACCTCACACCAGTCAGGATGGCCATCATCAAAAAATCTACAAACAATAAATGCTGGAGAGGGTGTGGAGAAAAGGGAACCCTCTTGCACTGTTGGTGGGAATGTAAATTGATACAGCCACTATGGAGAACAGTATGGAGGTTCCTTAAAAAACTAAAAATAGAACTACCATACGACCCAGCAATCCCACTACTGGGCATATACCCTGAGAAAACCATAATTCAGAAAGAGTCATGTACCAAAATATTCATTGCAGCTCTGTTTACAATAGCCAGGACATGGAAGCAACCTAGGTGTCCATCATCGGATGAATGGATAAAGAAGATGTGGCACATATATACAATGGAATATTACTCAGCCATAAAAAGAAATGAAATGGAGGTGTTTGTAATGAGGTGGATCGAGTTAGAGTCTGTCATACAGAGTGAAGTAAGCCAGAAAGAGAAAAAGAAATACAGTATGCTAACACATATATATGGAATCTAAGGGAAAAAAAAAAAAAAAGGTCATGAAGAACCTAGTGGCAAGATGGGAATAAAGACACAGACCTACTACAGAATGGACTTGAGGATATGGGGAGGGGGAGGGGTGAGATGTGACAGGGTGAGAGAGTGTCATGGACATATATACACTACCAAATGTAAAATAGATAGCTAGTGGGAAGCAGCCGCATAGCACAGGGAGATCAGCTCGGTGCTTTGTGACCACCTAGAGGGGTGGGATAGGGAGAGTGGGAGGGAGGGAGATGCAAGAGGGAAGAGATATGGGAACATATGTATATGTATAACTGATTCACTTTGTTATAAAGCAGAAGCTAACACACCATTGTAAAGCAATTATACTTCAATAAAGATGTTTAAAAAAAAAAAAAGGGCAAAAGAAGAGAATTTTAAAATGATCCTAGTGCCAGAGCCTGAGGAAAGGGTCTCATGGATAGTAATTGGAAAAGAAAGCCGACTCCTGGAGTGGAAGATGCTTTGGGTAGTGATGGGATGTACAAATGATTAGGAGGGTGTGTGTGTGTGTGTGTGTGTGTGTGTGCGTGTAAACTATAGACCTGCAGATTTAGAAGACCCCTTTTCCCTAATGTTACATAAGAGCTTACAACTTTCATTCAGTTACTTAATTTTTTAATTAAACAAGTGTTTATGAAGGGCCTATATATGTGTAAGGTTTACAATACAGCTATGTGTAAAGCTTAAAATAAGGAGACATAAAAGTTCCATCACTAAATGGAAGATGGTTTAAACCTGTTTGCAGCATTATTTAAAGGGTACATTTTCATTTTTTTATATTAATTTTCTATTGTTCGTAATTCTTAGGGCACCGACATAGCACTGCTTTCATCAGTGATAGATGTGCCATCTCGACACAATTTATAATCAAGTAATTTTTATTAGTGTACTTGGATATCTTCTTTTTTCTCAAATAGCATTTACGCATTTAAATGAAGCCAGTTGAATAAGATGGCTTTTGGTTACAGCAGGTTTAAATTTCCACTCAGATCAGTCCTGATCAAAAACCATGTAGTTCCCTGGAAAGATACATGTCTATATGCATATTCTATGCTTCACTCAGGTTTTGGCCTTATGGCCACGGTATTGGAACTACTATCAATTATATTGTGAATTCCTGCTTGTTTGGGGTTGAGAGGAAAAAGGAAAATTCATACTTATTTTGCACAAAGCACTGTGCAGGAATCCAATGGCTGTAGCCTCTGTTCATCGTCAATTCAGGTATGATGGAAACCTGTGGGGAGCTGACCTGCAGTACTGATCTCTTAGATCATCTCCCTTCTCTCATGCAACTGATATCTAAGGAGCTGCAGAGCCCCAGGCTCTCAGTTATTCTCGGAATCGAGTTCACCTATACGTATACCAAAAGAAAATCATTTTAAAAACACAGCTGGATTATTTCTTAAACATTAACAAAAAGCAAAAAGAGCACAAGAAATGGATGTAGGAAACTCATTTCTTTATATTTATTAGGACCTGAAAACCTACCTTGAAGAAAACTAGTCATGGATAAGAAAATAACTTCTTCACAGTGGTTAAAGAAAAAAGTACCCAAAGAAATAAACAAACATATGAAAGCCTCTTAATATACCAAGGTATTACTATATTTATTTCTGACCTTTGGCTACTGAGAAAATACGAAGGATGACAATTCTATAGCTATTCTATATAATGGCAGATGTTCCTCTTATTCAAGGAAACAAAATCCTTTTATGACATTTTACTAAATGTCTATCCAACCAAAGAGCATTTTATGTGTTCATTTTAGATAGTCTTGCTCACCAGTCCTTATAACTTAAAAATAAGACCTTTTCTTAAGCAGTCCACCTTGTGTATGAGTGTATTGAATATTTTCTTTAAGTGTTAACTTTGTAGTACATGATCTAGTAGAGTGGGACAATTATATACAACAATTCTTCTATCAGTCTTATATTTCTACTTCCTTTTCTAAAATATATTTAAATTAATGGCAAAATTCTGTTAAGTGTTCAATGTATATCCTCACTGCTGATTTTTTCGCCATGGTACCATTATTGGTACCACAATGGCTCCTCATGTCTTAAGTCTATGCAGTACAATCCATTCTCTATTACAGCATCATTTTCTTTTTGTAAATAGAAATTTGTCTTTCACACAGCAATTTCCACTAAACTATAAAAGTGCTAATGATGCCCAATTTAGGACATAAACAACTTACTACTGTCTTCCTTTGAGCCTTTCTCTTTTTTAATTTCTCTAACTCATTACACTAAGAATATTCTTTCTTGAAAAGCTGTGGCAGGATTGATTTCATAACGGGTTACAAGTTGACTTTTTAAAAAAACTGATGCTCATATTAGACTTTTGGTTAACCTATCAGTTAAGAAGTGTACTTTGTACTTGACATTTTTCTTGCTTGGGCAATTGACTCCAAATATCCTTCTTCTATTTTGCTTTCCTCACTGTGCATCCTCAATTTTCTTTCTATAAAATATCCTTTCTACTTCTATATAACTATATCTTCTTTAATTATTTTTCTCACTTATCACATCTGATCCTATTTTTCTTATGCAATTAAAATATTTCCTGAGTACATTTTATTTCAGTAGCTGGTTGTATTTACATCACTTATTCCACAGTTTGTTTGATGACTTGCATAAAGCACATAGATTTATCAAACTGACTCACATTCACTGTGAATAAACTGAAGTCCAAACTGCAAATGGATTTGTCTATAGCTTTGTGTAAACATGATGCTGGACAAGACTGCCATTCTTCAACTCTGTTTCCTTTTCACTTATGGAGGAGGCCTTGAAGACAATAAGTGTGTTGTTTTAGCTTTGTAATTTTTCTTTTTTTTACTTGTCCTTAAGGAATTACATTCACCCTTTAGGAAGAAATTATAATTTCTTATTTTCTGGTCTCATTCTTTTTTTTTCGCTGTGCTGGGTTTTTCGTTGCTGTGCACTGGCTCTCGCTAGTTGCGGCGAGCAGGGGCTACTCTGTTGCGGTGCGCAGGCTTCTCATTGCAGTGGCTTCTCTTGTTGCAGGGCAGGGGCTCTAGGTGCTCAGGCTTCAGTAGTTGCAGCACGCGGGCTCAGCAGTTGTGGCTCACAGGCTCTAGAGCGCAGGCTCAGTAGTGTGGCGCACGGGCTTAGTTGCTCCGCAGCATGTGGGATCCTCCCGGCCCAGGGCTCGAACCCATGTCCCCTGCATTGACAGGCGGACTCCTAACCACTGTGCCACCAGGGAAGTCCCCTGGTCCCATTCTAGATCTCTTTATTTTCTTCCTGTTTGTGTATTTGGTCTCCATTTTAAAAATCATAATTTATGAGTTGTCTTTTGAATATACAGAGCTTAAGATAAATTTTTCTAAAGGGGATCTGGAATAAAAGATGCCTGAGCATATGAAACAAAGGGAGCTTATAGACTCACAAGGATTAAAAATTACTTTCATTCTCTTTCTAATTTGGAATATAGAGATGCTTTTATTTATAAGTCTGTCCTTTAAGTAGTATGGAAAACTCAAAAAAATTTCCTGTTTACAATGAAAGAGATTCAATTTGAGTTGTAATATTTATTGAGAATCTACTATGTCCAAGACATTATATCAAGTAAACTTCTTTCACTTAAAGAATTAACATCTAGCAGACGAATTAGACTAATACCAGATGATGACACAAATTAAGTACTAAGTTTCATACAAGCAAAAATTGTGGGGAGAGGAGTCCCTAGGAGGAATCAATGACCTTTGCTACAGAGAAAGATGAAGAGAAGTAGGCATGAAGGGCTGCATGAAAGTAGTGGACTTTGAGATGGGCCTTAAGGACAGACAACATTTGACAGATGGAAATGAAGGAAGGGGTATATATGCAACAAAGTAAAGAAAAGAGTGTTAGATCAAAAGTGGGATATTCAGAAAAAAAGTGCTCTTCTATGGAAACTGTAGAAAATATTTCAGATTCTACTCTTACAAATTATTCTAAGCAAAGTTGCCACTCATTATATGGTACTCGATGTAAAATCTTCTCTTAGCCTATAAGGTACATTACTAGTGAGACCAGAAAGGATGTAAGTAGATGTGAGGCTATGACTAGACATACCCAGATTGTGTCCCAGATGTTTCTGTAAACTTCTCAATATGGTCTTTAAAGAAATAAACCTCACAGAACTTTTATTGTTTTAGACCACTTTTAATTCCATAAATAAATGGAAATATCTGCAGCTAAAAACATGGAGATTCCAGATATCTATGTGTCTATTTACTATTACAGCTTAACTCTATTTCCTTATTATTTTGTCTCTAGCTAAAGTTCTCTGGCAACAGACATCAAGGGAAAAGACCTCAAGAGTTACGAAATCTAATCTAAAAAGATGATGGAGTCAAGGACAGTGGCACCTTTTTGAACTTTTTACTTGAATCCTCCTGGTTTTTTCCTTTCCTAAGTCATTCACTACTCCGTTCTACTTTACAACCATCGAAATAACAGAAAAGTTACAGAGATTCAGTAAATGTTCCTATGGCCTGTTTCCAAGTAGCCCAACATAAATAGGGGAAATAAAGTCAAAAGAGCTTTTTCTCTGACATGGGTTTCTAAACAATATAATTATGGTTCACTCCATGGTTATGAGCTTTTGGAGCTCCCACAAAAAAGTCTTTGCTGCAGATGTGGCCACTGGCTGTTATACCCGGCAATTTGATCCATGTTTGTTGTTGTTTTAAACACACACACACACACACACAATCTTCTTGTGTTCGGTAGAGTAGGATGAAGCTAGATACAAAGGTCAGGTATTCCAATATGGTCTCTCTCTATTTGCTCATTCATGACCAAGGTGGAAGCTTACACATTTGATGCATGTGAAGATTGTGCCTATTACTCCGTGTTACATTTCTGACCTCAGAATTATTTTTTTCAACAACATTATTTTATATAAGCACAAAAAATAAGTCCAAGCTGGACTACTGACGTTGGGTCACTCCAAGAAGTGTCTTCAATGTAGCTTCAAAAATTTACCCTCTTCTCTCTAAATCTAGGTTTATTTCATGGGACAGTTATATGGTGTCTTGCCAAGAAAGGAACCGAGAGTAATGCCTCATGTTTAATTGGGCATTTAGACTTGAGAAGCAATCCAGTCCAAGACTTTACCATAAGACTGCCAAAGCAACTAGATATCAGTGACAGTAAAAAAGACCTTAAAAAAAGACATTTTGTTTTCTACATAGATCTAGGATGTGGCACATAAAGTATTAACACTTCATGAGCATAGTAGCTCAATTTTTACCAATTTCTGGCATGTATATTGTTATTTTTTAGGAAAAATAAAATAAATTGAAGTATAATTTAACTTCTGTTTTCCCAAACAGCCTCTTCTTACCATCCTTCCTAAAGTATTTCTTTGATCCTTGGCAAATCAGTGAAAGAAATCAGGATTTTGCATTTGACTATGTGTACATTTATTAAAAGCATACTGGGCTTCCCTTTTCTGATGCTATTAGAGATTAATTATAACTTTCCTAACTCAACCTTAGTATTAGACTGGTAAAATTTATTAGTTAAAATGAACACCATAAATTCACAGTATAACTTATCTGGTACATTCTTATCTGGTACAAACTACTTGTAGTTTAAAAATGTGCTGTTCAGGACTGAATGCCTCAAATATAATCAGATTTTATTTCTAGAGAAGCAAAGTCTATACTTGTATGTGACCCCATCAGCAATTAACTTTGTCCTAATGGAATTAATACAGTGTATGAGTTCAGAATTGGGTAGATGAGAAGGGGAAGGGAGAATGAAACTCATTCACTCCCTTGCTAGGTTTTGCAAAATAGCTTCCTTATTCCCACAGTGTGACATTTCTTTTCCTTATTTCCAGCACAGTTCAGTAGCCCTCAAAATCTTCTACATAGAGATTTACGTTTTTTCCCCTAAAAACATAAAGATGAGCTTGTGATTAAAAAAAAAAAAAAAGATGTCTCCTGCTAAATGATAGTGTCAGGTGGAACAGTTACCAAGCAAAATTTTGAAGAGTTAGTCATACTTCATGCTACCTTTCTATCCTTGTCTGCTTCACAGATTTGAGGATGGGGGTCACAGCTAGTTTATCCCTTTTGGTTAGAAAGCCTTTCCAGATGAGGTCATCGTTTTCATCACTGTTTCTTTCTCTCTCCCTAGAGTGTCTTTCTAAAGGCAACTGAGGACCTCTTTAGTGAAATATTGAAGGCAGGGGATGCCTAGAATGATTAAAAGACACAAAGCTTTCCCATAGCACTTGTCCTTTTTTCTGTAAGGAGATGAGGTGATATATAATCTCCTTCCTATATTACTACCACAAGGGCAATTTGTGGGAGGAAGAGATGGATTTCTGGGAGTAAAATCCTATTGCATGGCCAGGGTTATTTTCAGAAGGGCTTATCTTCAATATCCTCATTTCAGAATTGGTCTCTTTGCTCAGAGCAGTACCTTGGGCAACACTGAGAACCCCCATCTTCAAGGTAAGATTGAAAGTTATTTCCTTGTTGTTGGAATATCTGATGAAGAAAAAGGAAAATGCAAAAACAAGAGATTCTGCTAATATAAGGTGATGTGTATGAATAAATGTCAAATCCTTCTGCTATGTCTCATGTGGTTTGTCTGATATCCCTATTTACTCTTCTGCTCTGCAGTTTCTACCACTGGACAGCCCCCATGTGTAATCTGGACAGACAGCTAGTTTGCTTATATACAAATTAAATAGCCTCAAGTGCCAGTAGACCTCTGTATCTTTTTAATACCCCAATAACTTCTTCAAGCAGAAACAGTTACAGAGAACCTTACCATAGAACATGGAACTTGCACTAGCCAAAGAAATCACTACATGTGTAAATTAGACTAATCATTACTTCCTTTCTGGATACAGTGCTAGCTTTGCCTCAGAGTTTATGTTGAAATATACATTTTTATGAAATATTTCTCACTGTAGTCGGTATCAATTTAGGAATATTAAACATGCATTCCCAGTTCCCACACACCTGGAAACCAGAGAGAGAGGGAAGAGCTGAAAAGGGTAATTGACAAAGGCCTGGACTTTTCTTAGATTTTAAGAGGCCCATTGTATTTGTAAATTCCTGATTAAAAACCTGACAATTGTCACTGCCAGACTATTCCTGAGCTTCTTCGTCATATATTTTTTTCCCTAAAGTTTATCAAAGAACTGAAGGGCTTCCAGAGATGAAAATAAACTTGAAAATCATGTTGCAACTCAAACAGATCCTGATTCTTTTCATCACTTTTTAATTCACTGCAGATGGTGTAAATAGGATGTTTATTGGCTGGCAGGTAATGAGTCTTATTGTAGATAATAGTGATGGACGGGCTCTCATGCCTGTTGACCGCCCAGCATCTCAGAAGCTGTATATGACTATCACCTATTGCATGGTAGCACGTACAATATTGTGACAGGATGCAAAGTCAAGTACATTCCCCTCAATAGAAACAGTTACTGGTACACCTGAATCTCACTAGCCACATATGAGTTGCACTGATTTCATCCTCACTGTCCACATGGGTAGACAGTCTAAGATGTGATCTAATGTCTACTGCTCTAAAAGGAAAATGTAATCTGTTTAAACATCCAAACACTCCTCTTCCCAGGTCCCGCCATTCATCACAACTGTCAGTGCTTCTGTGGAAGAGTAATGACCCTCAGGCATGGGATAATGCTCCATAGGGGCCTTATGAATGCCACTGCCAAGCACAGAAATTGATCGGTTTACAGTGGAGCTGGTATGTGCATCATGAAAGACCTGCACTTACTCACTAAATTACAAGTGGCTGTTTACTCCTTATACAATAAAGCCTGGGTTAGGGAGCCACAGACCCTGCTGACTTTAATTGTCCCAAACATGTGAGCACTAGATTTGGGCCCATCAGTGAGATAGATTTAAACAGCTTGAAACTGAAAGTTGGATCAGAGTCATTCAAAAATGCATTGGGAGATAACATAGGTATTGTTGCCTTCCACTCTTTTTTCTTTTCCTTTTTTATCCCCTCTAGCAATGAAAGGTAACAACATCCCACTATCCAATATAAACACAGTTTAAAAAAAAAAAAAAAACCAGAATAAATGTGCCAGTGAAAAGTTAATTCTTTGTTTCCTTCCTGTGGACTTCCCTCCATTTCTGGATTTGCTCACACATTACTTCTACAAAGTAGGATAAAGATGAACAGTTACATAGTATGAACTCAAGATTTTCAAAATATCTCCCAACAGCTCTATTTCCTCATTTAACCTATATTGACCTTTTCCTTTAAATCCTCCCTATACTCCCAATCTCTTCTACGTTTACTATCAAATCTCCTTGGGAGATAGGCTAACTTGCACTCTATAGACTATTCATACCTTGGTAAATGCTCTATTATTTGAAAGTTTTATTCAAAATATATCTCTTCCTCAGCTCTCAGACTTCCTTTTTAAAGCTGGATATCCTCTTGTGATCTCTCTTTTGATTTTATCTCCCTTAGTTCTAGTAGCAGTAATTTATTTTCAGGGCTTTTAGAATCTAGAAAGTCACCATGTTTTTCATATTTCTTTGATATTATTTCCTAATGTACCATTAATTTTTAAATTTCTGTCCAATCTTTTTTGTCAATAACCTCGAGAGTACCAAACATTTTACTATAGTTTATTTCTCAGTAAATAGGTTTTGGTAGTTCTGTTATTTTATTAGATCATAATATTTTTATGCTTTTCTTTTTTTAAGGGGGTAGAGATAGCCAAAACTGGAGGGAAAATAAAAGATACCTTTCAGAATGTCACATCTATGTTAAGTCACAAAACACTAGTTGGTCTTGCCTTGAAAACTGTTTTCCAACCTGTATGAGTTGAATGGCTCAACATAAATAAATGAAGGAAACTAAATCTTTTACTAACATTGACTCATTCCATTTTAAGAAAATTTACTAAGTAATGAACGGGCCCTTATGAAATCATTACAGTTAGGAGAGCTCTTTCTACTTGAGACTTCTCTGTTCCTTTGGCAGTTCAGGGTTATGCCCAACTTAACCATACTTTTGGTGTTCAAAATATTCTGATTATTAGTATTTCTAATGATGGGACTCAGACACGTTCCTGGGAAGAGAGACTTACAATTAGAGAGATCTTAATAATTAACGAAATATACCAATGAGATAATGAAACTGGAAGCTCTCAGTATACTGCCAGGGATGAAGAAATCTTTTTGAGAATTAGGAATATGCTAGAAGACAATAAAAAAGATCAGACAGTGAACTGAGCAAAGTGACCTTTGATGTAAAGTGTCAGCTAAAAATGTCAATCCAATTCAGGACTGGATACAAAGGGATATTGTGTCGCTGAGCAGAGAGGTATTAAGTTACCTGATTATCTTCTCTGGAAGAATGCATTATGGTTTAGACACTTTTATTACCAGAAAGATGTAGACAAATCAGGAAAGATTAACAACCAGTTTTATTAGGAGGTAGCAGATCAGCTGGTATGAATAGCTCTGGTTGTTAAAAGTTCTGTATTCTCTTCGCAGCTTTGATATGCTCTCGAGTGGGAATAGTCATTCTTGAAATTTAGATAGGATAAATTATATTCTGTTCCCCAGAGAAAGGGCAGTTTGGGAACTGAAGGGAGGGAAGGTTTTAAAACAGCAGAAAGACCTGGGGTGGCAGAAGGGCAGGAAATTCTATTATAAGATTTTCAACTTTAATTAAAACAACAAAACAATAACAACAACCATTTGTTAAGCCTTCATTTAAATAAACTCAGCACATTTAGTATGTGCAATATGTCTTTCATATTTAGTACCTAGTTGTTTTTGGTACATGCAATAAGATTATTCCATAATACTACACTATTATGCTCATGTTTCCCTGGAAATATAATTTGCAAGGCCATTCTAGAAACTCTGATTATGAAATTCAATATCACTTTCAGTTAGTTACCCTTAATTCTAGTGCAGTTTTCTCATCTCTTCACACTTACCCTGAAGCTGTAACCTCTGGTTTCATAGGAATGTCCTGGTGGAAGAGGCTCCTGATCCTTGCCTTCTGAATGATTTTCTAGATATACTTTCATATATAATTACATATTTTACCAATTAACACTATTTATGAATATCATTGGGAAATGATTCATATAATTTTCTAGTTTATTAGTGAAAAGAAGTTGTCCAGAAGCTAACAATAAATTACCATTTTTTACACAGGCCATTATTCCTGGGTGTATTTATTATGATTTACCATTTATTAAAGGATCTCAATTGGTTGACAAAGTATAATAGAACTAAACTTATTTCAAGAAATGTTGGTGACTCACTAAAGT
Source organism: Eubalaena glacialis (assembly GCF_028564815.1). Classification (NCBI taxonomy): domain Eukaryota; kingdom Metazoa; phylum Chordata; class Mammalia; order Artiodactyla; family Balaenidae; genus Eubalaena; species Eubalaena glacialis. The sequence continues at coordinate 62,017,470 of NC_083721.1, forward strand.
CCCAATACATTATACTAATATCTATCCCTGGACTCCATCTTTTAATTCTATTGGGAAACACCTATAAACATAACATAATTTTTTTCTTTTCTGATGTTCATTCAAGTTACATTTGCCCCCAATCACTGCAGTAAGCTTCTCTGTAGACTACCTTGAAGGGTAGATGGTGGTGAAGAATCAGGACATTTAAACTCATATTTAAAAGGGGCAGAAGAAGAGTTTAGATGACGTGTGATCTTAGGCAGGCTTTAGGAGAAGAGGCGGACTTGTGATAAACCTTAGTAAAATGAGCCCAAACTCTCAGTCACCCCCTTACCTACTGAGGTGCCCGGTTATTGGTGACTTTCTCAATATCTTTAACAATCCTCTCTCCACCAAATAACTCTGCTTCATTTGCAAACATTGTTGCACTGTGTTCACATTTCCTTTTCCTCTTCCTCTAAGGAAGAACACTTTTAGGCCAAAATAATACTTTAATAGACCAAAGACAGGAGATGCTGCTACACATCATAAATCAGTTTCTGCTCTCTTGGCTGCTCAACATAAGACATCTCAAAATCTCCATGAAGCAATATATTACACTGTCATGAGTGTAATCTCCTTATTATCTTCAGTTCCGGACATTTTCTTAACTATTAGTTGGGATTACTTCTCTTCTTGCTCCTCTACACTTCATTATCTCTCTACAGCAACTACAACAATTATCTCAAATGTGAAATCAGATCCTACTACATAAATCTCCAATAGATGCTCACCACAACTAGAATAAAATTCAAACTTCTCACCCTGAAGCCTGCATAATCTGGTTTCTGACTCCTCTTCTGATCACGTCTCCAATATACTTCTCCTTATTCCCTGACCTTATTTCGTAATTCACATGCTTAACTCATTTTAGTCTCAGAGTCTTTGCTGTTGCTGCTCCAATTTCCTCTAGACCGTCACATGGCTGGTTTCTAAGATCATTCAAGTCTCAGCCAGAGGCCATCTTTGTACACCCTATCTCTATTAGGTTATACTCTTATTGTCTTCATTTCACTTATCAGTGTGTGCTAGTGTGTCTACATATTTATTAACTATCTCCCCTAACTAGAATGTCTCATGAGGAAGAAGACCTTGTGAGTCCTGCTCACTATTATATTCCCAGTGCCTAGAACAGTAGGGGGCTCAATAAATATTTGCTGAATGCGTGAATAAAAGAATGACTGAACAATAACAGAATGAACAGTTAACAAGGGCAATACCAGTGCTTTTTATCCCAATGGTTCTTTAAATGCACCTCAAATGCTTAAAAAACAAAAATACACTTTCCTATCCATTAGCATCAAAATTACTAATTTTACTAATTAAAAGACTGGACCTCAATGTACATTGATGACTGTTTCAAAATCATGTGACAAATAGGGATTTCATAATTCTGGTCTCAAATTATGTGGGATGAATTAGTCCCACAGTGTTTTTCTTAGAACAAAATTGTAAACCAGGGATAATTAATCTGAGGTCCACCATTAGGCTTTAGGGGTTCTGTGAATCCTCTGAAAAGGTATTATGTCCTCTTTTGGGGAGAGGGTCCATAGCTTTTACCAGAATTTCAATGGAAGCCCTAATTGGAGGAGGCAAGGAATCCTTTCAAGCAGTACCATTCTAAAGCACTATGCTATCCCAGCTTCCTCTGTGATGGTATATGTTCTTTTGAATACAAAGATGCTAGGTAGCAAGTTTCATCCACTGTCTATTTGAGGTTTGTTTGTTTGTTTTTTCCCCTAATCATTGCCTTTGTCTATTAGGGTAAAACTCACTTTACTCTAAAGCTTTCTTATGAGTTTTAGACTGTTACTTTTTGGAATGAGATACATGCCTGTATCCTCAACTCTGCTAAAATATCATTGGCCAGTTGGGATTCAATCTCATTTTTACCTGAATATGTTATATACAAGCATTTTATTAGCCTAAATTCTACATAACTCTGACATTTATTAATTACAAAATTTTGGGGAAAATTTTTAATGCAAGTCCTAGAAGGTTCAAATGAAATAACACTGGGTAAAAAAAAAAATAACATAGTAGCAAAACAAAACAAACAAAAAAACTGGGTATGTTGAACCATATGAAATTGCCATTTCTGAAAGTCAAAATGATTGAACATTGGCAAAGTGAAATGGTTCAACCTGTGGTTCAGATGTTAACTGCTACTGTTGTTAGAAAAATTATTCTCACTCTCCAATCCTCCCTTCCTGTAAACACTTCCATTCATGTGGAATGCATTGCTGGTAAGTGGCGCTGGGGGATGGGGTTGAATTTGCCCGTGATTTTAATTCATAATACATAGGCTTTCTTAGTTCTTACCACAGCAGGTACCTCCAAATGACAGAGAGCCTGGAGAATGGGCCTTAGAAAATTAAATTTATAGAGGCTTATTTTTCTCATACCCAGGTGCACCTTTAACTGGACAACTTTTGAATGGGTATCGAATCCATGGAGCAAGTTCATGGGGACTGTATTGGTTTCCTATTGCTGCTGTAACTAAGTACCACAAACTTAATGACTTAAACAATAGAAATCTGTTAGAGTTCTGGAGGTCAGAAATCCTTAATCAAGGTGTCAGTGGGCTGCATCTTTCTGGAGATTCTAGGAGAGAATCCCCCTCCTTGTCTTTTCCAGCTTCTAGAGGCAGCCTGCACTCCTTGGCTCACAGTAGCTTCCTCTATCTTCAAAGCCAGCAGCCTAGCATCTTCAAATCTCTCTCTCTCTCTTTGATTCTGCTTCCTTCGTCATATCTCCTTCTCTGACTCTGACCCTCCTGCCTCCTTCTTTCCTTTACAAAAACCCTTGAGATTACCTTAGGCCTACCCAGATAATCCAGAGTAATCTTCCCATCTTAAGATCCTAATTTACTCACATCTGCAAAATCCCTTTTGCTATGTAAGGCAATGTATTCACAGGTCCTGAGGATTAGGACATGGACATCTTTGGGGGAGGGGGCCATTATTCTCTCACTGGGTTCAAAATATTCCAGATACTCAAATTTCAAATAGCAAGCATGACAGTATCATATCATTTCTTTACAGCTACATGGAAATTTTTACATATACCCTCTTATAATTTTTAAAGAGATAGTAACTTACAACTCTCCAGCCTCACTTTTGGCGCATGAGTATGGAAATCATAGTCTTAGTTTTGGTTTGTAGAGTCTTATTTTATCCCTTTACCCAGTTTCAGTTAATCCTACTTATATTCTAACTTGTCCTTTCTGTGGAAATCATACTGCTATCTCTAGCCAAAGAATTATTAATAAGTTCTTTCAGCACTATCTTCTATTAACTCTAAAAATAAAAATAAAAGACACCGATTTTTAGCCAAGAACCAACCAGGACAGATTCCGGCACTTCCCATCACACCTTTCTTGTGCCCTTCCCTCAGGCAGTATATACAACCTGTCTGAATAAGCTAACCAGCAGGTGCAGGTGTTAACACACATGACTATACCATGAGAAATGTCCTCCCTCAGATTCTCACGTGGATAAACTTAACTCAAATGTCTTCCTTCTTCACTCACCAGAAAGACCTGCTTCCCTGACCTGCATCTCCCCTGTCCACTATCTCAGTGAACATTAGCGCTTAAACATTTCAGCTTCATCAGCACAGGCCCATCATGACAGCATAACATCTTTGTCCTGCTAGAAACTATTCAGCATCCAGAGGACCATCTTTATGCTGATAACACTAAAATATAAAATAATGCCAACAGCTGGTGCTACAAATGGCTTTTAAAAACGATGTTCATTCACTAAAATTCCTCTTGCTACTTTTGACATGAAACACGCAGTCTCTAATTATTCTGATCAAGACGGTGAAATACAAAAACAAACTTTAATTGTGTTTAACAGATATTTAATCAGGACTCACTGAACTACAGATTAAAGCTGAAATTCATAAACCATAATTACCCGATTGTCGCAATCTTTTGGTCCACATTCTCCTTCCGTCTGGGCGTCTGGCACCTTGCCCCGAATTTCTTTTACTGTCTTCTCAGCTTCGTTACTGTTCATGTTTTCCAGCAGAGATTTAGCACAGATTACAAAATATCTGTTCTTGGCAACTTTCTTCATTAGCTTTTTTTCCCCCTTGCAAAAAAGTTTATTTATTTTTTTTCCTACCAGAGTAGCTGAAACCGGCATACGTTTAGGGTGCTTTGGTGACACAAACTAATTATATAGTTATCAGGAGATAATAAGGCAGCGATAACGAGAGTTACTATAGCTATCACGTAGGTATCATGCAATTTCTCCAGTATGCCATGCAGTGTGTCCCAGTCACCATGTAATTACCTCATCACTACCCCATTGTTTTATGGAAAATGCTTATCTCACCCTAACAAAACCTTTTCTGCCACATTTGGAAAAAACGTGGAATTCTTAGTTCTTATTTCCAGTACCACTTATTCCCAGTAAGATGCTATCTTGCAAATTTAAGAGAAACACATGTCCTCTCCTGAAAATTTGCTTTTACATGGAGCAAATGGAGCAATTCTGTTTTCTTTTGCTTTATTTCACCCAGGTGAGAGAAGTAATTACTAACAATTCATACATTTTCTCTTTTGTTTTTTTTTTAAAAGCAAACAAACACACACACACACACACACACACACACACACACAAAGACCCAACCTCACCCTATTTACTTAGGATTCATTTAGTCTGGCACTTCCCCCCTACTCTTCCCTTTCAAATCTCAGTCACTCACATTTGTTTTTTCCTAGAATTATGGTGTAAATCATTCTTAACAAGCTAGCTTGAAACATGTCTCACTCAGTAGAAACACATAAGCCACTATAATTGAAACATGGAATTGCAAGCTTGAAACTCTTTCTAACTATTTTTTTGGGCCACTCTTCAGAAGGACATGCCGAGTTTCCCTCGCAGTGCCGTAACCCCTGTGTCACACAGTTAGGATAACATCACAGACCAAGACGAAAGGATAAAGAGAAGGCACTGGCAAAAGAAGAGATGGGTGGTTCCTTTATTCCCCCCAGTTGGGCAGACAACCCTATGAAGCAAGGGTTGTAGTTACTGCTTATTTATCTCAAGTTGATGGCTTGAAGTTTGACCTCACTAAGACCTCTGGATGACATCCCACCTGAGAGTTCCAGTTTAAAACAGGATGGAGTGGCTTACTTTGCAGCACAGATGAAAGCTGCTTCCAATTCTGCTTTTATTAGTCACCTCCCAGTCTGATAGCTTCCCATTCATTTGTACACTTAACTCAAGTTGGGGTCAAAATCACCCTCAGATTTAGAAGGGCCAGAAAAATTGCTATCCCATCCTATAGCATTGCTCTTCAATCACACAGTTTCTCTAAATATGGTTGATGGCCTTTGAGATGCAAAATGCACCACTTTAATGTAGTAGAAGTCCCTTTCATTGCATTGCCAAATCTATTTAGCAGAATCTGCTTGGAATAATCTGTCCCTAGACCTGAGGATGTGCAGTGATTTTAAGCATTTTAAGCTAACGATAATGGTTAGTGCTGAGAACAGATGTACCTGGCTGTGATGTGATCTATTCCAGTAGGCTTTTATGAGCTGTTCATTCCTATTGACTTAGCATTTTATGTCTGTGTTTTTGCCTGGTGTGATGGTTGCATAGGGGTGTCATGTGTGTATTTTCCTGATGTGTGATGGCTGCACGGGGGGCTGTATTTTCTCAGTGCAGTGGCTACACAGGATGTTGTGTGTGTGTTTGCCTGGAGTTATAGCTGCACATGCCATTGTGTGACTCTTCCCCCCACCATTTGATGCCTGCTAGCAGGGTCCTATGCGTATCTTTTTCCTAGTGCAATGGTTGCACTCGTTGCTCTTCTAATGATGGACATTTCTAGCAATTATCTATCTACAGGGTCCTGGGGAAAGAATTGCAGTAAAATCAATATACAGTTCTAGACAGGGCCTTGTAAACATGAAATGACACCCCTGCATAAATGCCTTTTCCTACCATAGCATGTTAAAATCCAAGTGCTGTTACCTTATTGGCATTGGGATAAAATTTCTATGGTCTCTCCATCTCTTTCATATATTGCAATCGTTTGGGGGAGTTTGAGATTAGTGCTGGTTGGAGGGCTTTTACACATGAATCTATCTAATGACATTTTTTACTACATTGTCCTACGCATTACTTCTTATACTCCATCCTGACTTGCTCTGGTATAACAGCTGATATTCTGAAAGTGAATATGCCTTTTATTTATTCCTGCAGTCTCACCAGGCCCTCCCCACATGCCCACTACCTCACACACACACAACCTCCTCCTTTACTGCTTTCTGGTCTCTGTATCCCTCCTGCGTTCACCAAATGGGACTGACAAAGAAAAGAACCAATGAGGTTAAAGTCTTTTGAAACCCCTGGAATACAGACGAGCTGTGAGGCATCTGGAAACAAAACCAGACACTTGAAATCAAAGAGACAAGTAAATTACTATCCTAATCTAGGAAGAATAACTAAAGGTGTCAGTGGGGTTCCATTGATAGCACTTGGCCCTGGGCCAGAATGCCAAAGGTTCAAACTCCATACCAGCTTTGGGCTCGGGCCCAAGACTTGCCACTGCAGGGTGCAGCAGCATGTGCAGCAGTATTAAAGGTGTCAGCCTTCTGCAGAGAGGTTAAGTCCACGTTCTTCTGCCTGCTTGTCATTATACCCCAGAGGGATGCAGAGATAACCCTCGCTTCCTTTCCAGTGCCTTTCTCAACAGGACAGGCTGTGGGGAGCTGTGCTCAGCAGCAGTATTTACTAATATCAGTACTGTACAATTAATGAAATGCCCCTTTTCTGATAAGGCTGCTTGAAGAAATAAAGTACGTGCGAGAACATCCAACTGCCTCCTCCCTTCTCCCTCCAAAAAACCTGATGTCTGTCCTAAAGATTCTTCCATCAATGCAAAGAGCTAAGTTTGGAAACCTAAAACCACGTGTCTGAATGAAAGGAAATGTTTTCATTGGAACAGCTTACATGTCTGGTACACTTGCATAAAAACTATCGCGTAGCATTTTAGAGCTAAAATTGCTATAAAATGCTTAATACAGTAAGAATAATTATGAGATTTTGCACGCACAGCTGGTATACAACTAAAGTCTCAGCCACAGATTCACTGGAGCATGGGAAACCATTTATAAAAATTCCTGGTATGCCAGTTTAACTCACCATCAACAGCCCATCAACACTCCCTCCATTCTTTAGGTGGATGGGGAAGATATTTACCTACCGAATGCTTTATTTCTCCTTTTATGGATGTCACTAATACTCGATTCAAGGAATTCTAGTCATTACTTGACAGTGGCAATATAAATAAATTGTAATAGGACACAAATGCCCTGAACACAAGGCTTTTCCATTGAGCACAGGAGTTACACAGTAAACAATAAACCAAAAGACCAAACTATTAAGTCTACCTGTAGTACCATCCCCCTTTTTCCTTCCTCTTTCTTCTATTCCCTCACCGCTTCTCATCTCCCCTCTCTTTCTCTAAGATTCAAATCCTTGAGTGACTTCCTAGGTATTCTGGAGGCCCGTGGTCACAGCCCACCTGGCCTTGTCTTCCCCTGGGTAACACCCCAAGGACGGAACTTCACTTTCTCCTCAAATTATAATAGTTCTTTCTTCTCCATTCCCCTCAGCATCAGCTAACAATCACTTAAGAAGGAGCTAAAGTAATTTGGATGAGATGTTAATGGTTAATAATAATTTATTATTATAAATTATTATTATAATTCATTATTATATAAATGATAATAATTTATTGTTACAATTTATTATTATAAATTATAATAATAATAATTTATTATTATTTCTTGATAAAGATTGAATTAAAAGACAAGGAAGAACCTCTTTATTTTGGCTTTATAGGGTCTATGGAAAATGCCATAATAGGTGAGATGATTGTAATCAGAGGCATTGCTGGATGCTTCATTGCATGGCTTTGGTCATAGAAAGAGAAGCCACAGTGGGTATAAGGGAACCCTCAGGGAGACAGTCTGTGGACACAAAGGCAGCATAGTACAATATAAAATGAATTGGACCAGAATCAGGAAATCAAAATTTGAGTATCAGTAAACTTTGCCAACAAGTGTTTGGGTAAGTCATTACACTCTCTTAGCTGAGAAACGAGGTCCTTGGATTAGAAAATCTCCATGGCTCCTTCCAGCCCTGAAATGAAGATCATGTCATGGCTCTCTGACTGAAGATCAGTTGTTTCTCCTAGTTTAGCTGCTTCCTCCAGCTAAGAATTAGTGGCTCTCAATAAAAATGGCTGACATTCCACATGGAGCCATCTAACTAAAGGAGTGTTGATGTCCATAAATAAGTTTTAAGCTCTTTGCCTACTACCTGCATATACTACTTCTGAGCTGGCTCCTTTATGCTCTACAGATATTTTCTTAGCATTTTGTTTCTCATTTACTTAATTTGACAAACATTTAATGAACACTTTCTATATATGAAACACAGAGCTAGTCACTGAAGACAAGGCAGAACAGGACACCATCTTTGTATCCTAAGAAGCACAAATGAGTCTATTATTCTTGTCCATTCTCTCTGTGTAT